>NC_133538.1:70451170-71085917 GCF_048544455.1 Silene latifolia
TATCACGTTTTTTTTTTTACAAAAAAAAAAAAAAAAAATTTTTTTTTTTTTTTTTTTTTGTAAAAAAAAGTTGTGATATTGTTTAGTATAACCTGTGATATTGTATCTGAGTCTGTGAGTCCAGTAAAAGAGTATCACGAGTTATACAAAACAATATCATACCTTACAATAAACAATACCACTAGTTATACTAAACAATATCGTGGGTAATACTATACAATATCACACCACTGAACCTAACTCCGCCTTTCACCATCTTCATTGTCGGTCATCTTGTCCACCAATCAAAACAAAGAAATCGAGTGTATAGAATATCACATACTGATCTTACGATACTTTTCCACATCATACCGAGGTACTATAATTCTAAGAGTGACATTTTGATCGAGTTCTTCATCCTTGTAGATAAAATATTCAAAAAAAAAAAAACGATAAGGATGTCTGTATCAATGCCTATTAATAAAAATGCAAATCTGCAAACTTTAAATCGACATTTTATTCTGATGTTTCAATTTCCAAATAATTAAAAAGCTAAAATAATTGACTCATTCTAACAATTAATGTAATTTAAACAACTCAACAGTGACGTAACGAAACAATCATCAAACCAATAAATACAATGCAGGACAACTATTGAGAAGGACAAAAGGAACCTGTCTAATCGCTTGCACCACCATATGATTCTGATGGTGGAATTAGACAGGCTGCTGACCGATCTTCTCTCCCAGGTCATCGTAAACAAAATTTGTGTTACGGGAATTAAATGAGACGGCCAATGTACTGGAATGTCTATACATCAGCGAGGGCTATAAGCTGATCAACAACACTAGGTTCAACCAAGGTGCTGATGTCGCATAGTTCATCAAGTTGCCTTGAAGTTATCTTCCTTAATATCCTCCTCATTATCTTTCCACTTCTTACCATGTTGTAATCTTCATTCTTAAATGCATCGAACCTATAAACTTTTAGTTGAGGTATCACCATGTTTGTTATTCAATTTGTGATATTCTTGTATATAGCGTGTGATACATAAATGGACTCATGGGACTCAAAAATATAGGTGGACTCACCGGATCTTACCTCTATATACATGTATATATATATACATGTATATATATATACATGTATATATATATGTATATATATACATACATATATACATACATATATATATATATGAGTTCATAAGTCCTTCTAATGGCCCTTGGATGAAGGGAATGGAAGGCTAGGATTAGATCTCAATGAATGGCTACAAATTAATCCCTCCACCTTTTCTCTAATTAGCTCATCAATTTAATTAACCTACCTCACTAATCATTAATCATCTCATTATCACAACTTCTTTTCCTCTCTCTACATCTCACTTCTCCTTCCTCTCTAAAAAACCCAAAAAAATCAAAATCCAAAAAAAAATACAAAACCCAAATAAGTCATTCATTCCTCTCTTCCTCATTCACTACCACCCACCACTACCCCACCCGACACCACCAACCAAAACCCACCACCACCGCCACCTAGGACAGAGTACAGATCGGGTATTTGATCCAAAGTGCTAGTTTGGATCGGATATCCATATTAGAAATCCTGAAGTTAGATATCCAATATCCAAACCAAATGTTTCGGATATCCAATGTTCGGGTATCCAAAATAATCGGATCGGATGCGGATATCCATCGGATATCCATACTTTTGAATTTACTTTAAAATTAAGTTTGAAACACGATTATATTCATAGTCTTACCTGATGATTTTCTTTAGTATTCTTATTCCAATGTTCTCGACATAAAATTTAAGTATCACCTAGATATTTCTCTAATATTTTAAACATTAATTAAGTTGTTGTATCAAATAAAATTTTATTTTCTCGAAATTATACTAGAAAACTATAATATCGGATCGGATCGGATATCCAAATATTTTAATTCTAATATCCATATCCAAACCAAAACCAAAGATTTCGGATCAGATATCCAAACCAAACTTAACTTTCGGATTGGATATCCAAAAATTCGGATCGGATTCGGATCGGATATCGGATCAGTTTGGATAATCGGATTTTCTGCTCAGCCCTACCGCCACCCACCACCACAGCCACCACCACCTCCGCCGCCGGTAACTTTTATAAATTCGTTTTTTTTTTCCAGATTTTGCGTCTCGTTTTTTTCATCACTTTTTTTTTTTCAGATTTTTTGTTAAATTTGTTGTTTGGGGTCGGTTTATTTTATTTGTTAATTTTTGTTGGTTTTTGTTGTTATTTATTCTTTTCAAATCTCTTCTTGTTATACGTTTTTTTAAGATTTCGGGTTTTTAAATCTCGTTTTTTTTTTCTGAGATACTTTTTTTTCATCAAAGATCTACTAAAATATTTTTCAAAAAATTTGTTGTTTTAATCTTAGCTATATAAAAATTCTTATAATTTGTTGATTTTAATCTTATATTTCACATTTTTATATAAAAATGATATAAAATGACTAAAGTTACACAGTTATGGACAAAAGTTATACTGTTATGGACTAAAGTTACAATAGGACTAAACTTATATAAACTTGTCTTGAAATTTCAATAAATTTATAAGAATTGACTAAAGTTACACTATTATGGACAAAAGTTACATTATCAGTGGACTAAGTTACACTATTATGGACTAAAGTTACACTCAATGAAATAACTGCAGTAAGGATATGTGTAACTTCTACTTAATAAATGTATAACTCCAGCGCGGATATGTGTAACTTCTACTCAATGAATGTATAACTACATTAGGAATGTGTTGAACTTCTACTCAATGAATGTATAACTCTAGTAACGATATGAGTAACTTCTACTCAATGAATGTATAATTCCAGTAGGAATGTGTGTAACTTCAATGAAAGTATAACTTTTGTTTTCTCATTTCTCTTTTGTTGACAAATGAAAAAAATATAAGTATAACAACAAAAAATAACAAATAAAAACCAACACTATAAATTTGAATTTATATAAGTACTATTTGTATAACTTTAGTTCAAAATTATATAACTTTAGTCCAATTTTGTGTAACTTTAGTAGAAAATTAATTAGTTTCTATTTAATTTTATGTCAAGTGTATATAATTTGTCCTATTGTAACTTTAGTCCTTTTTGTATAACTTTAGTCCAAAATTGTGTAACTTTAGTCCAAAATCGTGTAACTTTAGTCCAAAATTGTGTAACTTTAGTCAAAATTTAAATGCAGATTTGAAACCAACACTATAACTTGAGTTACATGATTTTGAATATATAAATTTAACTTATATATTTTTAAGTCAATATTGTATAAATTTAGTCCATTTTTGTATAATTTTAGTCCGTATTTGTATAACTTTAGTCCATATTTGTATAACTTTAGTCCGTATTTGTATAACTTTAGTCCATTTTTGTATAACTTTAGTCCATTTTTGTATAACCTTAGCCCTTTTCGATAAATTAATTGAAATTTATGTAATTTTATGTCACTTTAGTCCAATTTTGTTTTACGAGTGTAACTTTAGTCCAAAATCGTATAACTTTAGTCCAATATATAACCGAAATACTAAAAACCAACAATACTAACTTTAAACCAACAATACTAGATCTGAAAAAAAACCATCATATAAATATCTAAATGTAAAATAAGACATATTTGAAATTAAAAAAAATATAAAACGAGATTTTAAATCACAGGCAATCGATTTGGAACACCAATCATTTTTTCGTCTAGTTCAAGGGTATAACTTTAGTCGTAAATAGTATAACTTTAATTTGTGAAGGGTATAACTTTAGTTGTAAATAGTATAACTTTAATTTGTGAAGGGTATAACTTTAGTCGTATATAATATAACTTTAGTCGTAAATTGTGTAACTTTAATATTTTAAGGGTATAACTTTAGTCGTTAATAGTATAACTTTAATGTTTTAAGGGTATAACTTTAGTCGTAAATAGGGTAACTTTTATAAAAACCAAATAAATCTGAAAAATTAAAATCAACAATTCTAAAACCATTAGATATGAAAAAAAATGAAAAAATTAAAACAAATCTAAAAAATTAAAAACTAGATCTAAAAAAATAACAACACACTAAAATAAGTAAATAACAACATACTAAGTAAATAACAACACACAACAAAATAAGTAAATAACAAACATACTAAGTAAATAAACAACACAGTAAAATTGTAAAGCAAATCTAAAATCTAAAAAAAAACAAAAACAAAACGAAAATTTAAACAATAAAAAACAAATCTGAAATACGATTTTAAAAAATAATATAAAACACCATGATATTTGAAATACGAAAAAAAAAAGACGTAGAAAAACCAGATCTGAAATTAAATACGACGACAACAACTATCCCGCAACAATAACACTACCGACCACCACGACCACCGACACACACCACCAGCCGACAATACCACAACAAAACGACCCACAATCGTCACCCAAAAAACCACCACCACACCCTCCGCCCCAGATCTAAAACTAAAAAAAATGAGGAGAAGAAGAGGAGAAGGAGGGAGGCCGGGGAGGGCTGTCGTGGAGGAGAGGCAGGGGAGGCTTCCGCGACGAGGGGAGAGGAGGAGGGAGGCCGATGTCGAAAAATAAGAGGGAGGACGGTGTTGGTTGTTGGTGTTATGGTGGCCGACGGAGGAAACGGTGAGAGTGAGAAGGGAGGACGGTGTTGGTTGTTGTTGTCGGTTAGCGTGTCGGGTTTGGTGAGCCGGAGCTGGTGGTTGGTTGGCTGGTGGGGAGGATGTGTGAGATTTGGGTTTTTTTTTTGGGTTTTTTTTTTTTTGGTTTCTCAGGTATTATGAGAGGAAATGTGAGGGAAATGAGATATAGAGAGAGGGAGGGGATTATGATGATGGGAGGAGGATGAATGGATTAGTGAGAAATTTAATTGCAATGAGGAGCTAATTAAGGTAGATTGATTTGTGTCAATTCATTGATATGTAATCTCATCCCTCCATTCCCTTCATCCAAAGGCCCTTAGAAAGAATTAGGGACTCTTTAAATATGAAGGACTTACGAGAACCCCTATATATACATACATATATATACATATATATATATATACATATATATACATATATATATATATATATATACATATATACATATATATATATATATATATAGTATTAGGATCATGTAAGTCCACCTCTTATATGTGAGTCCATAAGTCTCATTTAGAGCCAATGGATGAAGAAGATGGAGGGTTGAGATTGGAAGGAAAAAAGAGGGGATTAAGAAGCTAATTTAACCCAATCTCTCTCTACCCATACTAGTTAATAACTATCTTATAATTAACCACTAATCTAACATATATACCTTTTCACTCACCACCTTATCTCTCATCTCATCCAATTCAAATAATCCCCTCTCTCTACAACTCAATTTCTCAGAAAAACCAAATAAATTTAAATAACAAAAAACCAAATAAATCAAATTTCAAAAACCCAATAAATCCCTCATTCTCTCATCCTCACTCCACTACTACCGGCCCACCACCTTCTCCATCACATACAGCCTCCATGATCCGCCGCCCACTCATCCTCCTCCCTCAACACCACAACCCACCCGACCACCATTGCCACCACCAAGGTACCCCACGACCTCCACAACCACCGTACTCCACTACCGCCACCCACACCCGCCCACAACCACAACCCAGCCGACACAACCCACCCGACAACCACACCCACTGCGCCCAACTCCGCCATATAACCACCATTTTGGATCGAAATTTCACAAGGATTCCGAATAAAAAAATTTGTTTTTGGAAAAAACTTGTATTTATAAATAGATCTAACAATTTTAGAAAAATAAAAAAAAATAAAAAAACCGCGTGAGAAATTTGTCGGCAGAGCCAATTTTTTTTTTTTTTCAATTCAGTTTTGGTTCTTTTTTTTTGGTTGGTGTTTTTTTTCAACCGCGTGAGAACTTTTTTTTTTGGTTGGTGTTTCAGTTTTAGTTGTTTTGTTTTATTTGTTTTGTTTTATTGTGAGATTCCTTTTAGATGCCCTTTTTAATATTCCTTTTAGATGCCCTTTTTGTTGTGACCTTTTTTTTTCTTTTCTTCAAATACACGTGACTTTTGTTATGTTTTTTTTTTTTTTTTTTTTTTTTTTTTTTTTTTTTTTGTGAGGTTTGTTTTAGATGTATTTTTTAATATTTCTTTTTTATTCCTTGTTCTTTTTCAGATTTCTTATTTGAAATATCGTATTACACTTTTTTAATTAAAATTACACTTTTTTCTATTAAAGTTACATTTTTTTCTGTTAAAGTTACACTTATTAAAAAATACAGTTTTCTCTATTAAAATTACATTTTTCTCTATTAAAGTTACACTTTTGTTAGCTAAAATTACACTTTTGTCTGTTACAATTACACTTTTGTTAGCTAAAATTACACTTATGTTGCTTAAAATTACACTTTTGTCTGTTAAAATTACACTTTCTCCGGTTAAAATTACACTTTTTTCTGTTAGAATTACACTTCTTCTGCTAAAATTACACTTTTTATCCTTGGAATTACACTTTTTTCTGCTAGATTTACACTTTTATCTGCTATTTTATCCTTGGAATTAGATTTCTTTCTGCTTGAATTACAGTTTTTCTGCTAGAAATACACTTATATCCATTAGAAATACACTTATTTATCTCAATGGACTTGGTTATATTCTCATTGGACTAATGTTACACTCTCAATGGACTGAAATTATATTCTCAGTGGATTAAAATTACACTTTCGTGGACTAAAATAACACTTTGCTGGACTAAAATAACACTCTCATTGGACTGAAATTACACTTTCCTGGACTAAAATAACACTTTCCTAGACTAAAATAACACTCTCATTTGACTGAAATTACACTTTTCTGGACTAAAATAACACTTTTTGTCGTTAAAATAACACTCGTAAAATGCTAAAATTATAATAAGTTGTGATAAAATTACAAAAATTTAAAATATTATTCGTCAAAATCACTCAAAAAAGACTTAAGTTAAACTCGTAATACGCAAAATTCTCGTAAACATTCCTTAAAATTACAAATTTCAAAATAATATCCGTCAAAACCGCTAAAGTGTAACTTTGTAAATTGATAGTGTGTGTATCTTTTATCATTTTATGAGTGTAATTTTAGTCCAAAAAAGTTTAATTTTAGTCTACAAATGTGTAGCTTTAATCCACAAATGTATAACTTTAGTCTACAAAAGTGTAATTTTAGTCAACGGAAGTGTAATTTTAGTCCATAAAAGTGTAATTTTAATCCAAATTGTATAACTATAGTCCAAATTTGTGTATCTTTAGTCCAAATTGTGTAATTTTAGTCCAAATTTGTGTAACTTCAGTCCAAATTGTTCTAACTTTAGTCCAAAACGTAACTTCAGTCATTGAGAAGGTAACCTTAGTAGAGATAAGTGTAACTTTAATAATAGAGATAAATGTAACTTTAATGAAGACAAGTGTAATTTTAAAGGAAAAAAGTGTAATTTTAACAGAAAAAAGTGTAATTTTAACGGAAAAAAGTGTACTTTTAACAGGAAAAAAACTGTGATTTTAAACAAAAAAAGTGTAATTTTAACGGGAAAAAGTGTAAAAGTGTAATTTTAACCGAAAAAGTGTAATTTTAACGGAAAAAAGTGTGATTTTAACGGAAAAAAATGTAATTTTAACCGATAAAGTAATTTTAATAGATCCTAAATCACACAATACCAAAAGAAAATTTTAAATACGAAATTTGGCAAATATATATAACAAGACGGATATTAACAAAGTGATATCAACAAGAAAAAAGTAAAAAATGAGATTTCATAACTAATATATTTAGTACTAAAATCAAAATATAATTTGTAAGAATGTCAGTAACCGGGAAAAAAAACCAAAACATCAAAATTGAAAAAAACAAAAACAAAACGGAAATGAAAAAAAAAACGGGTCAATGAAAATTGATCTATTTTAGTAGATCTAACATTAAAATAAAAAAAACTCACAAATTTGAAACAATATTATATAGTAAGACGATATAAGGAGAAAAAAAACAACAAAAAAAATAAAAAAAACACACAAACATCAAGTATTTAAAAAAAAAAAATAAATAAAAAAATAAAAATAAAAAATGACGTCGGGTGGGCGGCGGTGGTGGCGGCGGCAACGGTGGTGGTGTCCGGTGGGTGGTGGTAGGTGGATGGTGAATGAGGAAAAGATGAGTAAATGATTTATTTGGATTTTTTGGGTTTTTTATTTGTTTGGTTTTTGGTTTTTTTTCTTGGGTTTTTTATTTTTTGGGGTTTTGAGAGAGAAAAGTAGTGAAATGTGTGAGATGAGAGAGAAGTGAGTGAGTGAAAAATATATATAATGAATTAGTTTTTAATTATGTTGTTAGTGATTAATTAAAATGTGTAAGAGAGATAGTGAAAAATTAGTGTTAATGATGCTTTTTGGTTTCAATCTCCACCATCCATATTGGATAATCCAAGGGCTATAGTGAAGACTTAGGGACTCAAAGGCATATGGTGGACTTATAAGAACTTTACTCTCTCTCTCTCTCTCTCTCTCTCTCTCTATATATATATATATATATATATATATGTTCCACGGTTAAATTTTTAATGTGAAATTTCATGTATGGAAATCCTCTCCTAACCACCCCTACCCCTATGCGTTTCCCCTCCTCTTCCCCATGTCATATACTCATATTGTCATGAATTTACTGTAGTTGTGTACTGCTATGCTATAATATATGGTAAATTTAACATTATTATTTTTTATTTTATTATGATTGTTAATAATGTGTTTAATTTTTTTTCATGCAGTTGTATAGGATACTATATTACTATGTAATATTCCGTATGTATCATTATATATATATATATATATATATATATATATATATATATATATATATATATATATATATATATATATATATATATATATTATATATATATATATATGTTTTACGGTTAAATTTTTAATGTGAAATTTTCATGTATGGAAACCCTCTCTTAACCACCCCTTCCCCTATGCATTTCCCCTCCCCTTCCCATGTCATATACTTATATTGTCATGGATTTACTGTAGTTGTATACTGCTATGCTATTGTATATGGTAAATTTAACGTTATTATTTTTTTTTTATTATGATTGTTAATAATGTTGTTTAATTTTTTTCGTGCAGTCCAATGTCAGAGTATATTCTAAGATGAAAGACCGAGGAGTATTACCTACGGAAATTTGATCAAATAACGTAATATGTAGCCCTCGATAGTATTAAATGTTGAGGTTTTACCATATTATTTAGTTATTTATGTTTTATGACATGGTCTAATTGTTCAATTATGCCGAATTTTATTAAAGATTGCTTTAATTTTTTAAAAAAAGTCATATCCGGAAGAGGTCACCTTCAGTATCATTGTTGGTGGTCGTCGTTATTTGTAAAGTAAGACGGTGATTGTATATAAGATGTTGATCTTAATTTTTAAGTAGAGCACTATTTTATATCTTATACGGAGTACATATTTGTGTTAGAGATGGATGTTATGTATATAAATGTCAAAACTTTGTTCAATCGTGATCAGTTCATAGTTTTTTTAGGTGTTTAATGTTTAGTAATAACTTGCATATAATGTTATATTTGTACGTCATATTTTAAGGCTATTACGCCTTTCGTTCCGCTCAATAGTTTTAACCAGAAAATTAATCATGTACATGACGTATAGGGTGGCCGGGGAGTGCTTCTTGATTTTCCGACGAGCTCTTAGTCAACGTGACGCCTACGGCTAAGATTTTGTTGGGGCTAAGGGGTTCAAATGAGGTTGAATTGACAATATAAGGTGTATCTTATGGCGTCAAACAAGAAACAAAGTGGTATACCGAGTAATAAGGTTCTTTGGTTGACAATTATTAAGAGGTAATCAGTTTTCCAACTTTAGGTTTTTTTTTTTGCATTACCAAATATATTTTACATAAATTAGATCTTTAGTGAAAATTAGACTTGCTCTAATACTGTAAAGATATTTAATTTTGGTGTTTAATTTTTTTCGTGTAGTCCAATGTCAGAGTATATTCTAAGATGAAAGATCGAGGAGTATTACCTATGGAAATTTGATCAAATAACGTAATATGTAGCCCTCGATAGTCTTGAATGGGGAGGTTTTACCATATTATTTAGTTATTCATGTTTTATGACATGGTCTATTCGTTCAATTATGCCGAATTTCATTAATGATTGCTTTAATTTTTAAAATAAGTTTTTTTTATGAGATTGTTTCATATTATGTGAACCCAAGACTGACTTAGTTATGGGAAAATTTCTCATATCTTCTTATATGGACGGTCTTATATACGTTTTATGTGAAACAGTTTCATATGAAAATTTATGCAACTATTTCAAAATCAACTTTCACAACCACATGAAAAGTAAGGGGATTTTTGCTTTCCCTTTTTTTTTAATAAATTCTCCGTACTATTTAAGAAATTCAAAACATACTTTAATGGTGAATGGAGGCATGCAACTTCAAGATAAAAAAAAATATTGCATAAATATCAATCCTTGCGAAAAAAGAAGAAAATTATCATCATTCGGTACTCATGGAAGTAGCACGTAAAACAAAAGAAACTAAAGAAAATAATGCCCCCATGAGCAATTAAAAATATGAAATATCAAGGATTGAGAAGCTTTTTCCTAAAAATTTTAATGAAATAATTAGCTATTTCCAATCAATCAATCTGAGAGTTGTATAGTAATCGATTTTTTATCAAATAAGTAATTCATGATTGTTGGAGTCTCTCACATAGTCACATTATGTATCATTTTTTTATCTTTCAATTTTAAACAATACAGTATAATATAGATCTCGAATTATATACCAAGTTGTTCAATACTCGCTTTACACCATTTAATAAATCACAGACTTGACCATTATCTAAACAAAATTGATCTTAATAACATAGTTACATTTTAGCTTGACATTGTAACCATTATCGTAGCACAGCTACACCATTATCATAGCGGTAATTAGTCAGTGATTCCGAGTAAGATCTATAACAATTTTCACGGCTGACGACCACACTCAACACGGAAATCATTACATTCCAATTTAGTAACGTATCTCCTATGATAGATTTATGAGAAGGGGAAGAATTGTATTAAGAATTGCATGCCTTACATTGATGATAGGTAATACATGTATATACTAATTAATATACCATGTGCTAAATTAACGTAATTGCCATGATCTAGCCGGAATACAAGTAGCTGAATAAGGAAGAGATAATTTTTGAGACCAATCAATGGGGCAGAGGTGTGGAGTTCAATGATGGCTGTAACGAGGGATGATTTTGGATCAGAGCATTGGTGAGAACGTGCGAGTGTAATAGAGAGCATAGGCGGTGTCGCGATGATGCTTGGTAGTGTTAGGTGACACGACGGAACCAATGATACCATGTGAATTGGATAGTAGTTTCTTTTTTAAATTATTATAGAGAAAGACGAGTTTCATGGAACTATGGAAGATGGATTTATCATGATTTCATGCAAGAGCTATTAGAGTGATAGGAGTATAAAAGATTAAAGAGTTGTTCGTTGGTGGAAAATTCGGTGCGAATCGTTCGTTTTTTGTTTTTTGAGAAAATAAGAAAACGTGAAGAATTTTCAGAAAGCTTGAACAATTTTCATAAAAACATGAATCGTGATTAACCATTATTTTTAACTAATTACCAAACATATAAGAATGTATGAATTTTAATTCATTTCATAATTTTTATTGTGAAATTTTCATGTATGGAAATCCTATCCTAACCACCCCTACCCCTATGTGTTTCCCCTCCCCTTCCCATGTCATATACTCATATTGTCATGGATTTACTGTAATTGTGTACTGCTATACTATTATATATGGTAAATTTAACGTTATTTTTTTTATTTTATTATGATTGTTAATAATGTGTTTAATTTTTTTGCATGCAGTTATATAGGATACTATATTACTATGTAATATTCCGTATGTATCATTATATATATATATATATGTTTCACGGTTAAATTTTTAATGTGAAATTTTCATGTATGGAAACCCTCTCTTAACCACCCCTACCCCTATGCGTTTCCCCTCCCCTTCCCATGTCATATACTCATATTGTCATGAATTTACTGTAGTTGTATACTGCTATGCTATTGTATATGGTAAATTTAACGTTATTATTTTTATTTTATTAAGATTGTTAATAATGTTGTTCAATTTTTTTTCGTGCGGTCCAATGTCAGAGTATATTCTAAGATGAAAGACCGAGGAGTATTACCTACGGAAATTTGACCAAATAACGTAATATGTAGCCCTCAATAGTACTGAATGTTGAGATTTTACCATATTATTTAGTTATTTATGTTTTATAGCATGGTCTAATCATTCAATTATGCCGAATTTCATTAAAGATTGTTTTAATTTTTAAAAATAAGTCATATCCGGAAGAGGTCACCTTCAGTATCATTTTTGATGGTCGTCGTTATTTGTAAAGTATATAAATGTCAATACTTGATTTTAGTTGATGATGGCATAAATGGTACATGATTAGTTTGTTAACTATTCCATTAAAGCTTATCACCAATAATTCTGTATTAGAGTTAACCGCGAAAGTGACGATTAGCCTCCATAACTTTGAGCAATTGTGAGATTAATTCCCATAAATTTCAAATATAGTGATTAGGCCCCATAACTTTGAGTTAAAGTGAAATTGAATCCAATTTTTTTATTTTCAACAAAATTACATCAAAATAAACAATTTCATTCATTTATACAATTTATCAATACAATAAAAGTTATTATGCATTTAGAAATTGTATGAAATATATTGCACATTTTGGAAAAAAAAATATTTGAATGAAATACATAAAATTTAAATTTTGTAAAGTAATTTCATATGGATATCAGTTATATTAAAACTTGTGAAAATGTTTAAAATATTCAATATAAAAACTATGTTTATTAATAAATTATTTAAATAGTTTTAAAATATTAAAAATTATTTAATGTACCTTGAGTATAAATATAAAATGTTTTAATGATATATTTATGTTAAAATTAAAAACAAGGTTAGATTTCACTTTTTGTCAATGTTATGGGAGCTAATTGCTACAATTTGATTATTGGCAGAACTCGGTTTATTGCTTTATTTTAGGAGCAAATCCTCCCTGAGAAATAGTTGAGGGATTCATTAGATGACTGTGGGTGAACCATCAGGTAGACAAACTCTCTTTTCTTCCTAATGGTGTATTCATTGTTCGTTTTAAGAGTCGAGCTGCTAGAGATGCTGTTCTGAAACAGGGGTTCTTTCTGTTTGACAATAAGCCTCTTATTGTTAAACCCTGGACTCCTGAAGTTGAATTAATTAAGCATGAAGTTAAGTCTGTTCCTGTGTGGGTTAGGTTACATAAACTGCCATTAAAATTCTGGGGTAAAGGGATTGGTAAGATCTTAGGTTTGCGTGGTGAGTTTATTAAATGTGATGTAGCCACTGAGGATAAAACTCGCTTAGGGTTTGCACGAGTTACGATTGAGGTTCAAATAGGTAACCCTTTGCTTGATAAAGTAAAATTTCTGGATGAACATGGAAATTTGGTTGTTATTGAAGTAGAATTTGAATGAAAACCACTGGTGTGTGATGTCTGCAAAAGTATAGGCCATAGTACTGCTAATTGCAGGAAAGCTAAGAAGACAGCTCCAGTGGTTCCAACTAAGGGTAAGCCAGAGGCCAAAGTTTGGAGACCTAAACAGGTTACTAAACCTTCTGTCAGTCAGGGGGAGGCCAGCACTTCTACTCCTGCTGTTGAGATTGCTCCTAGTAAGCACCCTGTTGAGATTCAATTGAAAACCCCTGTTGTTAGGAACAAGTCTGCGACATATAGCTCTAGTCCAGATCCTGTAAAGCCAATCATTAGGTTGAGCAGGCAAGAGTTGGCTGATGGTGGCTATACTGTTCATAGGTTTGGTCAGCATACTCTCTTAGAATCTCTAAATGGTTCAACAACTCCCAAGGTAGGCATTGGGGTAAGTGGTAGTGTTCCTCACCAGGTGGTGGGGAATGTATAGCCTTGGGTTTTGGAATGTCAGGGGTCTTAATAATCCCACAAAGCAGAGACACATCAAATGATTTATGCATAGGAATAATGTGGGCTTGTTTGGACTCCTTGAGACAAAGATAAAAGCTTTGTCTCTAAATAGTTTAAATGGTATTCTAGTTGATGGATGGAGCATTAGTACTAATAACAGATGGCATAAGGGTGGTAGGATCTGGATTGTTTGGAATCCTGCTGTCTACCAGGTGGATTTTTTGGACTATTCAGCTCAATGTATCAACATGAGGGTTACTGAGATCAATTCTAATAAGAAGTTCTTTTTGTCTATGGTTTATGCTTTTAATGATCTTACTGAGAGAAATTTTCTTTGGGATCAGTTAATAAAGTTTGCTAATAATATCACTGAGCCTTGGGTTGTGTGTGGTGATTTTAATTGTGTTTTGTCTCACTCTGAAAGGCTTGGTGGTAAGAGTACAGATGCTGAGATTGATGATTTTTAGAAGTGTCTGGATAGGTGTACTCTGGTGGATAGTCCTGCTATTGGTTCCTTCTTCATCTAGAACAATAAGAAGGACCTAGCCACTAGGGTGTATAGCAGGTTAGACAGGGTGCTTATTAACTCTGAATGGAGTGTAGAGATGAATGATATGTATGCCAACTTTCTACCTGAAGGAACCTTTGATCATACTCCCTGTCTAATCCAAAGTACTGGTCAACAAAATAGTAACAGGAAGTCCTTTAAGTATTATGCTATGTGGGGGAAGTCACCTAATTTCATTCCTAATCTATAGACCTGGTGGCAAAGTCGGACTGCAGGGACAAAAATGTTTAAGCTGGTTACCAAACTAAAGCAGCTAAAGCCCCATCTGAGGAGATTTAACAAGGATCATTTTGATGATATTAAGAATTGCACTGTAAGGGCCCTACAGAATCTTGAGTATATCCAAACTCATGCTGCTAGTGATCCTAGAGATGTTTATTGGTTGGAGAAGGAAAAGAATGCTCATGAGGAGGTGAAAGAATTACAACATGCTTGTGCATTGTTTCTAAGTCAAAAAGCTAAGATTGCATGAAATAAGGATGGTGATTGTAATACTAAGTATTTCCATGGGGTCATTAAAAGCAGATTTATGAGGAATCAGGTTATAAGGGTTAAGGATAGGTATGGCAAAGAGCAATATGATCCTAAAGAGATCCAGGATGCCTTCCTGGAGTACTATAAACATCTTTTAGGAACAGAAGTGAGTACTAATCCAGTTAACCATCAAATTATTCAAAGAGGGAGTGTCTGCACTAACCAGCATTGGGAACAACTGATGTCTCCTGTAACACCTCAGAAGATTAAAAATGCCATTTTTTCAATCCCTGATCACAAAGCACCAAGTCCTGATAGTTACTCTAGCTCTTTTTTCAAGGATTCTTGGTCAGTGATAGGGAATGAGGTAAGTGAGGCTATTATGGATGTGTTTGTGACTGGGAAGCTCCTTAAACAGATTAATGCTCTCCTAAATGTATGTTTAAGATGGATCTAATGAAGGCTTATGGCTCAGTTAGCTGGAAATTCATGAGAGATATTCTTACAGCCTTTAAGTTTCCTGATAAATTTAAACATTTGGTGATGGAGTGTGTTATTAGTGCTGCTTTCAGCTTAGCCATCAATGGAGAAACTTTTGGCTTTTTCCATGGCAAGAGGGGATTAAGGCAGGGAGACCCTATTCCCCCCTTTTATTCACTCTGTGCATTGAATATCTTAGTCGAATTTTACAGTGTGCTACTGAGAAGCTGCAGTTTAGTTACCACCCTATGTGTAAACAAATGAAGCTCACACACCTGATATTTGCAGATGATTTGTTAATGTTTTGCAAAGGTAATGCTCAGTCTATGGTCCTGCTGTTGAGGGCCTTCTCTTCCTTTTCCAATGCTTCTGGGCTCAAAATGAATCCTCAGAAGTCCAGTGCTTATTTTAATGGTGTGAGTAGTGCCCTGAAAAAAGAAATCTTGTCAATCTCTGGATTCATAGAGGGTACTTTGCCTTTTAAGTATCTTGGAGTACCTATTACAGCAGGTAGACTGAAAATTAAAGATTGTGCAGTCTTGATAGATAAGATTGTGAATAGAATTAGAAGTCTCGAAGCTAAGAAGCTGTCCTTTGCAGGTAGACTTACTTTGCTGAGCTCAGTTTTATCTACTATGCACTCATACTAGGCCTCCATGTTAGTCTTACCTAAGGTGGTCATTCATAGAGTTGATGCAATTTGCAGAAACTTCCTTTTGGAAGGGGGTACTGAGTATAATAAGACTCCTATGATTGCATGGCAGAAAGTTTGCACTCCTAAAAAAGGAGGTCTGGGGTTGAAATGGAGTATGCTGTGGAATACTGCTATTGTAGGCAAACTTGCCTGGTGGATTGCAACCAAACCTGATAAACTGTGGCTTCAGTGGGTTCATCACGTGTATATGAAAGATTGTATTTGGTTTGATTATACCCCTTCTTCTGCAGCAAGCTGGCATTAGAGGAAGGTGGGTCAGGTTAAGGAGATTATCAAACATGGTTTCTTATCTATAGATTCTGGAGATTATACTGTTAAGGGTTGCTATAACTGGTTGCGTGATAAGAAGGAGGATGTTACTTGGTACAAACCTGTCTGGTGTTCAATGGCTGCCCCTAAACATGCTTTCATTACTTGGTTGATTTCCCATCAGGCTTTGAGACTGAAAGACATATTGTACACATATTGTGTCGTCCCTGATAATTTGTGTTGTCTTTGTGCTCAAGCTCCTGAAAGTCATTTCTATGTTTTTCAGGATTGTGTTTACACTATACAGGTTTTGAAATTAATTGCTGATGAGTTAGGGGTGAATCTACACCCGGTCAATTTGCTACAACAAATTAGAAGGAGGAGATGGAGTAGTTTGAGGAAGACAGTGACTACTGCTGCTATCCTTGCAGTGTGGTACTCTGTTTGGCTACAAAAAATGAAGCTTGGTTTAATCATAGGCTTCTTAGTCCTACCATGGTGGCGAGGAATATCACTACTTCACTTCGAAATAGAGTTAGAGATTGTTGTAACAAGCCCATCTCTCATAAGGATGGACTTTGGTTGTCTAAGGTGCACTTGATGTAATATTAGCACAAAATTATCAAAATGTATGTGTAATGCTTGTTTATTAATGGAAAGCTGACATTTTTGCAAAAAAAATAAATAATTGCTACATTTGTAACTTATGGGGCTTAATCTCACCATTGCTCAAAGTTGTGGGGGCTAATCACCACTTTCGCGGTTAGCTAACTGTACTAGGTTTGGTGCTGGCCCCGTCCAGATTACCTCTATTTATCGTCAAATTTGATTTCTCCAGTACTTATTATATAAAACGGTCTCACACTGTAAGACGGCCCGATTATGTAAAAAGATAGTTCATTTATTAGTAATGAATGAATAACTTTTTGACAAAATAGACCGTCTCAGAGTATAACACATCTTATTTTGGAATCTACAAGTATAAAAGCTGAGTTTTTTAGAGACTTCTCATTGGTTGATGAGCTTTTATATGTGGGTCCCCCCATATTTTCTATACTATTTAGTTATCCTCTCTCATCAGCCCAATTTCTGTTTCTATCTCATATTCCTATTTTAATTACTTATGTTAAAACATAAGTTAAAATGTCAAAATTTACATAAAATATTGTAATTTACCTACATTCAACGGGTCTAACATGTCAAATATCTTTAATATAATTCTGATAAAATACGGTTGTATATTATCTGATATTCAAATCTAATATTTCAAATATTCGAATCTCCAAATATGACTATTTATATTGTCACGGTATTAAACACTTAATCACGCTCAATTATATGCTCATGTATCTAATAATAGCGCCTGCTATTATGACCCGTATATTTTTTGTACGGGTATAAAACTAGTTTGTGTTATTTCTCTAATCCCTTTTACTCCATCCTATTTATTAAATGAACAACCATAGAGCTGATGTGTCAACTTGTGGTTGAAAGTCAACAATTCAAATGCTACTTTTTCTTTCCTTTATTTTAGGGACCAAGTTCTACCCGACAATTAATTAGCAATATACAAATATTCACTATACATTGTTTCTATAATGCCATTATAGATATGAATTACATATAACAAATATACAAAAATTAAACCCACAAATTACAACAAATATCGTCATCATTAATTACAATGAATTAATATTCCAGCACAAAATGAGAATAATAATCAGATCAAATCGATTCATTAAATTTTTCTTACTAATCAATTAATATAGAAAATTAAACTTATTATCACTAGATTCAAAATAAATAAAGAAACTCAATTTAAAAATAACGAAGCTTTTACAATTTATAAAAAATATTTTATGAGTTGTAGGATCTTAACAATATAATTTCAAAAAAAATGAAAAAAATGAAAACAAGAGAGATCAAAGTTGACAAATAGAGATACAAATATGAATGGGTGTACTATTTTACAATTAATAATTTCATAATAAATTGATAGCAGAATACTTACTATCAATTGTTTAGGTAAAAAATTAACTAATAGTTACTTTGTCTTAGGTGGGTCAAAGAGGTCTAATGTTAGTCGATTTTGTGGAAGTGTGATGGTACTTGTAAACTAATGGAACAAAATAAAGAATGCAAAACAAAGTAAAGGACACGAGAATTTGGTGACGCGAAAAACCCAAATGTGGAAAAAACCGCGGGGGGATTCGGTATCCCGCCAAATGTATGCACTATAACTTCTGGGGTACTGAGAAGGAACAATGTATGAATACAATTATGACAAAAATGGAGACTAATATTCTTGGATGGTGATGATGATGATTTTCTGGAGTTGAGACTTGGAGTAAGAGTGTGTGAATGAATTAATCCTGCTGCTTTGCCTTTGCTTTGTATTTATAGTCATTCCAGTTAATCCGCTCCTCCTCAGTGCCTACGCCATGTTTCTCTCAACTTTCCTATTATTGTAGGATCTGTTGTTGGACCGAGCTTCATGGGTTTTGTTCAGCTTGTGTTTGACTGCGGTTTTGTGTGGAGTTTGCTTGATATATTTCTTGGCCATGTCATCGATCCGCCACTCTTGCTCCAATCCAATTATTAGCTGCCACATCATCAAGTGGATTTTTTGTGGAAAATAACCCAAACAATTACCCCCAAAGTAATTATCATCCACTTGCTCAATGTAATGATAGGAATTGCTTTCCCTAAACAATCGGACTGTCAGAGGAGTCCTATCAGCACCACGCCGCCTATCTTCTCAACTACCCTTACCCACTTCCCACGATCTCCTTCTTAACTTCCAACACTTTACCCTTCCAACTTTCCTTTTTATAAATACCCTCAACCCCTTTATCTCTCTATTCCTCTTTTCCCAAAAACACTTTTCTCAGGTATCCTCTCCCTCTTCCTCTCTTCTTTTACTCTTTCCATATCATGGCTAAAAAATCTACTCGCCGCCCCTCATCCCGCGCCCCTTTGTCACCGTCGTCTTCCTCTAGCCCCTTTAAGTCCACGGGGATTCTGCCCGAGCCGTATCTGTACGATTCCTGCTATGCTTACTCCGATGTTTCAGTAGTGAGGCAGAGGTTCGAGCTGGATGACCGGGCTGAGATTCATCTTCCCCAACCTGGTGAAGCTTACGACTTCTATCGTCCTGGGTGGACTTGTATGTATGAGTACCCCTCTCATCTGGGTTTTATGTTTCCCCTGCCTTCTCTGGTTTAGCGGGTGATTTCTTTTAACAAGTTGGCAATCTGTCAGCTAAAGCCACATGCATGGCGTGTGTTGGTCTCGCTGTGCGCCCTGGATGAGGATTACGACTTGGGCCTAAGTTTTGGGGATCTGGCGGTGATGTACACCTACAGACCTGTGCAGCATGGCCAGGTGACCCTTAGGTCATGTAATAAGCTGAATTCTGGGGTTATCCTTCCGCCGAAAGTGAGGGATGAGGGCTGGTACAAGCGTTTCATCTTCGTGAAGATTGATACCATCACCCCTACCCACGCTTACCTGTTTGATAAATGGGCTCCTGTTGGAGGTAATTTCTACTGTATGCGTTTTATCTTCCCCTTTTGATCTCACTGTTCTTACTGGTTTCTTTTTGCGGGCTTGGTGCAACCAGATCCTACCAAAGATCTTACTGTGGTGAACATGCTTCTCAGTCTCCCTCCCCAAGCTAGAACCTTTCCCGCCCTCCTTGCTTCGCAGACCACTGGTTCTTCTTCTCATCCGCTTGAGATAGATGAAGAGGAACAAGAGGCTCACGAAGAAGAAGAAGAAGAAGAAGAAGAAGAAGAAGAAGAAGAAGAAGAAGAAACTCCTTCCAACCCAGAAAAGGAACTTGAGACGAAACCATCGATGTCGTCTGGTGAGATATTGGTCCGTTTTATTCTCTCTGTCTATTATGTTTGTTTACTTTGTGTAATGGGTGCTGATAACCGCTTTTTCTAGGAAAAACCCCCTTTGATGCTGATTTTGCAATGGAACTGAAGAAAAGGAAGCTTGCTTCCTCCTCCTCCCAACCTGCTTCAAAGAAGAAAGTTGTTCCGGCTCTTGAGCCAAAAGCGAAGTCTGTTCCTCCTCTGGCGTCGGTGCATCCCAGGGCGCCTCTGCCCAATTCTACGACTCTCCTCCGTTTCCCTCGTGGATATGGTGGTGAGGCTGGTATCCCTCTCTGGCCTCAACTGGAGCAGTTCCAGCTCCCTGCCATGGCTCAGAAATTGAGTACCAAGCATATGCCTGAGATGCTGGACATCTGAGTGGAAACTGCCTTTGCTGTAAGTACATCTGTCTTTGTATTTGTTTTTGTTCTTACTGAGATGGTTGCTCATAGTTGTTTTTCTGTTATGGTAGAGTCTTCAGCTAAACCTGTTTATCCGCAAAGAAGTTCCTCGTCTGATGGGCGAGGTGAACAACCTAAACCAGAGGGTTTCTGATCTGGAGGCTAAGCTCTTTGCTGCTGCCGAGGAGAAGAACACTGCCCATTCACAACTGGCACAAACTATGACCCAGCTGTTGAAGGCATAGAGCTCTAACTCCTCTATGGCCGATAACCTTGCTGCTGCTGAGGGTCAGGTGTAGACCCTGAAGAAGCTGCTTCTGGATGCCCTGTTGTATGCCACCTGGGAGTCCAAGATCAAGCGCATGCGAGAGTTCCAAGCCGGTACACACACAACTTGGAATTTGGCAGAGGAGGAGAGGCAGTTTGCTGAGACCTTCCCCATTCAACCTGACTTTACCATTATAGATGATCTGATGGCAGTGGAGGAAGTGGCTCTGGTTAGGGGGCGGATGTTCCTGTAGAAGAGGTGGTACAGGTGGAGGAATACGTCCCGGATTCTGTTGCTGCTGCTGTTCCTGATGGGGTCCCTATTCCAGATCAGGCTGATTAAAAAAGGGAATGCCCTCTAGTTAAGTATAATTTGTTGCTTTTTGGCCTTAGCCCTGTGTGGCGTTTGGCTTTGTTTTGTTTTGAACAATTGTCTGACTTTTGCTCTTGCTCCCTTCTGGGGGTTGGTAATGTTTAAGTATTTTCTTTGTTGTGTACTTATTGTGCGTACTACGGTCTGTTTGTCATGCATGCATTGTACGTTGGCCGGCTTACTGTTCTGTTGGAGTAACTTTGGTGGTCCTGGGGTCTTCTGTCCTTACGGGATGCTCGGGTCCCTGTCCAACCACACGCACCATGTACGTCCTACAGGAGGAATATTTTGCTAGTCCTTTTTTCTTTCAGACTGCTAGGGATTAATTTCCAACTTAAAGGGTTCTCAAGAATCTAAAAAAGAATAAATATCGCCAATGGGAGCAGATTAAAAGGGAAATTGTTCCAGGAGTAAAAAATTGTACTCCCTTAAGTAGTACAACCAAAAAATTTTAAAAGAAAACAACACTTAATCTGGGCTCTTTTGCAAGAAATCTTAATATGTCTCCCACATTTTATTCCCTTAGCGCTACCTGTTGACAGATAACACCCAAGGCTGGAAAAGAAACAAGAATTTTAAGATATTTGGGAGGAATTTGAGAGCTTGTTTTTAAGTCGTTACCCTTTTAGCAGTACCTGACAGATCCAAGGTGGCTAACACGTACGTTCTGAACGAGATGCTTTGTTCGGGCTGATAGTGTTCCTTCTGTAAAGCTGCAAAAGCAACAATGTGATACCTGTTCAGGCGAATAAGTAAGAATTTGGTGCCATAACTTAAAATTTTGGGTTTCCACTTCTCTTGTCGTACCTACTGAGAAATAGGACTGGGGTTCCAGCGGGTGGACTCTGGGTGTTGTACCCCTTCAGATGTACACTGTTTCATTGTAAAAGATTAGTTCGGGCGCTAACGGTACAGGTTCAAAATTTATCGTGCGTATAGTTGTGTACCTTCTGAGGGTAAGGCTTTTGTGGTTCAGCAGCTGGAACCTAAATGTAGTACTCCTTTAAGTGAGTAATGTTCAGGGGATTATGTATAAGTTTTCCCTCCATTTTCATGAGTTTGTATGCTCTATTGCCCACCACGCTTCCCACCTGATACGGTCCTTCCCACTTGTAGGCAAATTTTCCTGCATGCTGGTTCTTGGTGTTCTCGAACACTTTCCTGAGCACCAGGTCTCCTACCTGTAAAGTTCTGACCCTTACGTTTCGGTTGTAGCTCCTGACAGCCGTTTGTTTGTAGGCTGCCATTCTGATCTGAGCGCTGGTTCTTAGTTCATCCACAGTGTCCAGGTTGCTGGTCATTTCCACCTGATTCCTATCTTCCGTTATGCAACCGTACCTATGTGTTGGTACTTGCACTTCAGAAGGGATCGCGGCTTCAGCCCCGTACACTAGACTGAACGATGTTTGTTCCGTGGCCACTTTGGGGGTGGTTCTGTCAGACCAAAGTACAAGGGGAAGCTCATATACCCATTTACCCCCTATTTCCTCCAGTCTATTCTTCGGGTTCTCCATGACAATTTTATTACTGGATTCCACCTGTCCGTTTGACTTGGGATTCCTGGAGGTAGATTTGAACAGTGCGATGTTCCATCTGGCACAAAATGCCTGTGTTCTGTCAGACACGAACTGTGCGCCATTGTCACATATTATTTATGAAGGAATGCCAAATCTGCATATAATGTTCCGCTTAATGAAGAAGATTACGTGCCGCTCAAGGACCTGAGGGAACGCCTCCGCCTCTATCCACTTGGAGAAATAGTCTATCATAGCAAGCAAGTAGACCCTATTTCCTAAGGCACGAGGCAGTGGTCCCACAATATCCATTCCTCATTTCATGAAGGGCCATGGTGATATTATGGGGTGAATGGACTCAGCCGGCTGATGGCTAACTGGTGCGTGTCTTTGGCATGCGTCGCATTTCTTTACGTACTTCATTGCATCCTTACGCATGGTTGGCCATAAGTACCCTTGTCTGAGTGCTTTGTTGGACAAGCTCCTACCCCCTGCATAATTTCCACATTCCCCGATGTGAATGTCATGCATAACAGCCTGTGCCTCCTGGCCGCTCAGGCAGCGCAGGTATGGTCCTGCTAGTGACTTTCTGAACAGTATGTTGTCAATCAGTACGAACCTGGAGGCTTTCATTTTCAAACTCCTAACTTATTTTTTATCTATATGGAGTACATCGTTTTGTAACCAGACGTGGTAAGGCTGTCGCCAATCTGGAGTTTCATCCTGGGCTAATGAGGTACACATTACCGCCGCTTCGTGTGCCCACTGAGATTACGCAGGTTTGTCTGTTACATCGTGTTCCTTCTAGGAGATAGCTGGTTCTAACACATGTACAATGGGGATTGTGGAGATTACCCCGGGCTTGAATGTCACCCCTAATGTTGTCAAGGCGTCTGCCTCGGCATTCTGATCTCTGGGGATCTGCTTGATGAAGAAGGTAGCGAAACGAAGTTTGAGATCCTTTGCTACTTTCAAGTAGGTAACCATTTTGGAATCCGTGGCTACATACAAGTCATTCACATGGTTTACAATAAGTTGGGAATCGTTGTACACTTCTATTTGACTGACTCGTAGGTCCAAGGCTAACTGTAGACCCAAGATGAGGGCTTCATATTCGGCTTCGTTGTTGGTCGCCTTGAATTCACACCGTACCGCCTGAATAATTTGTTCCCTTTGTGGTGAGCAGAGGACCAGGCCTACCCCTATTCCCCTCATATTTGAGGCCCCGTCAACGTATAGTACCCACCTTTGTTCACCCTTGTCCTCACTCAGGGTTAACACGTCTTTGTCAGCCTAAGATTGGAGGATTGGGCTAAAATCAGACACGAAGCCAGCTAGGGCTTGGGATTTGATAGTTGTCCGGGGTTCAAATTTCAGGTCGTACCCGCTCAGGTGGACAGACCATTTAGCCATTCTACCCGATAGTTCAGGCTTCCTCATTATAGCTCTCGGGGATAGTTTGTGATTACGGAGATGGTGTGAGATTCAAATTAAGGGCGCAACTTATATGAAACAATTACAAGTGCTAATACGAGTTTTTCTAGTGAGGTGTACCTGGTCTCTGCAGGTAGCAGAGACTTACTGATGTAGTATACAGGTTTCTGTGCTCCCTCGTGCTCCCATACCAGTACAACACTGACTGCTACCTCCGTAACCGATAAGTACAGGTACAGGGGTTCTCCTGGTTCAGGTTTATAGAGTAACGGAGGTGTGCTCAAGTAGCTTTTGAGTTCGTCAAACGCCTTTTCATGTCCCTCCATCCACTCAAACCGCTTGCACTTCCTGAGGATGTCATAGAACAGTCGACATCTATCCGACGATCTGGAAATGAACCGGTTGAAGGCGGCCACTCTTCCTGTGAGCCTCTGTATGTCCTTTGGTTTCTGGGGAGATTCCAACTGCAACACTACTCAGATCTGCTTTTTTACTTGCCTCGATTCCCCTCTAGGTGACTAGATACCCTAAGAACTTTCCGGAGGATACCCCGAAAGTACACTTCAATGGGTTTAGCTTTATGTGGTACTTTCTGAGTATCCCAAAGGTATTCTCCAAGTGGGTCATGTGTTTTTCCTCCTGTTTTGACTTGACCACCCTATCGTCTATGTAAACCTCCATTGTTCTCCCAATTTCATTTTTGAACATTTGGTTTACTAGACGTTGGTAGGTCGAACCAGCATTCTTGAGGCCGAACGGTATTACGTTGTAGCAGTACAGGCCCCTCTTAGATCTGAAGGCCGTCTTCTCCTAATCATCTGGGTGCATTTTTATCTGATTGTACCCACTCCATGCATCAAGGAAGGTGAGCATTTTGTGGCCTACTGTTGCATCTACCATTGCATCTACGTGTGGCAACGGGAATGGGTCTTTCGGGCATGCTTTGTTCAGGTCCGTGAAGTCTACGCACACCCTCCATTTGTTGTTCTTCTTGGGTACTACCACGACGTTAGAAAGCCATTCTGGGTACTTGACCTTCCTGATCTTTCCTGCTACCAGTAGATTGTCTACCTCCTGATTGATTACTTCATTTCTTTCTGGAGCAACTTTCTCCTCTTCTGTTGTACTGGTTGATAACTGATGTCGACGTTCAGTCGGTACGTTATAACACCCGGGTCAATACCTACCATCATCGTGCGACCAGGCAAAGAAATCCATGTTAGTACGCAAGAAATCAAGTAGCTGCTGACGGATACTACCTGTACAGTCTTCTCCAACCAGCACAGTTCGATCAGGGTTCTGCGCATCTAGATGTAATTCGTCAAGTTCTGCCTGTGGGGGCTCAATGTAGTCCTTTTGGACGCACAGTCTCTGTAATTGCTATGCCGGTGGACTTGCTATGGGTTTGAGAGCATCCTTGTAGCAGTCTCTAGCCTCTTCTTGGTGTCCACGTAATTCCTGTACTCCCCAAGGTGTTGGGAATTTCAAGCTCTGGTGGTACGTAGATGGTATCGCTTTCATTTCATGGATCCATGGCCTGCCAAGGATAACATTGTAAGTGGACGAGCCATCGATGACCAAGTATCTTACCTGTTTGTTAACTCCTCCGGCGAATGTAGGAATTACGACCTCCCCCATAGAGTGTTTTGTTTCTCCACTGAACCCAACCAGGGGTACCGCCTTCCTGAGCAGGTCTTTCTCGCTGAACCCCATTTTTTTATAGGGTTCATAGTGATGTTTGAATTTTATATAGGTATTTCGTACTTCATTTGCACGCATTTCTATGCATTTTATGTAGTGTTTAGCTACAAATGTCCCCTGAATATCTACTTTGGTTTGTCTTGTATTATTTGCAGGTATGAACCGGAAAGGAGCATAATCAGGCCTAAAATATGTCCATATGCATGCATTTAGAAGATGAGTAGAGTCGGAGCTTGGAAACTACAAATTGTGATGCGCAAAGAAGTAAGATAGCTAGGCGAGCAAAGAAAGAGCTTCAAATTATTAGTGCCTACTTTGACGAGCCATATATAGAGTTCTACAACTGATTTTCAGGTGATCCTAATTGGAGATGAAATCTTGTGCTCTTAACTTTCCAACGCCACCGAGAACGCTCTGTTTTCCTAAGTAACGAAGAAGTGGTGGTCGTTTGAAGTTCAGTGCGCGAAGCAGGAATTGTGCGCTGGAAAGTACTCGATCGAGTACTATAGTGTTCGATCGACTCCATTTTATACTCGATCGAATGTACCTTTTTGATAAGTGTTCGATCGAGTACCTAAAGTACTTGATCGAGAGGTTTTTGCTGGATTATGTTCGATCGAGCATTTCCAAAGGGCTCGATCGAGTAATAAGCTGTTGGACGCGGGCTTTTGTTTTAGTATTATGTTTTAGGTCGAATAATAAAATCCCTCTCCTATTTATAGGAGAGGGATAATTAGATTTTATTATCACTTCATACATTACTTTTCTTTTTACTATTGAACACTGTTTCTCTCTCTTTTCCGGATCTAATTCACTGTAACTCTCTCTTTCTCTTTTATCCTTTCTCTCTCTTATCTCTTTATTATGTTGATTATTCCTTTATCTTTCACTCTTGCTTTATTTACTAGTATGCGTAGCTAATTCTCCTTCTAGGATTTAGGGGATTCGATGAATTATTGTTAGTTGCTAATTAGGTTTACAGATCTTTCATTGCTATCATGTCTTTGTTGTTAATTACTGCAATTAACTGTTATTAGTTGCTTGAATCGATGCATTTACCTAATTTATTTAGTAAGCCTTAACCTAGACCGGAAGGTTGGAAGGGGTGAGAGCTGCAGTGAACATTAGGATACTTTAGTGAGGGCGGAAGCTAAGCTAATAGTGTTTTAGGGCGAATTGAGACCGGAAGGAGATATTCGTTGCCCCTTATACTGATACAAGCGACCGATCTGTGACCTTAGATGCAATTATCTAACAGTCATTGATGACACGACAATCCTAGTCCTCTCTCTTTATTGTTAATCCCTCTTATTCTCTTCTCTCGCTTTAATCTCATTTAGTTTAGTTCACACAATTCAAACCACCATCTGGTGACCGTAGACAAACTAGAATTAACAAGTAGATAGTGGCCGCCTCCCTGTGGAAATCGACCCTACTTACCACTGACTTCTATTAGTAGTGCTTAGGTATTTATTTTTGGTACTAAACGACGGTATCACATAACATTATGAGGTTGACAGAACTCCCGGTGTCGACTAGGATCTTTCTTGCCATGCAATTTCCAATTGAGAGAGTGATAATCAATGCATCGTGATGTTGTTCCCCCTCATCTTGGATGTTTGTCTCATCGAATGCGACTGCTGGTAAATCGCTCCTGCTGATGCGGCAAGAGGATTCTGGTTTATCTCTCTTAGTCTCTGTCGCATGGCGCTTGGCTGCTGAGTAAGTTAGCTCACATATCTCAGATCCACCTGTGATGGATTTCACAACCTTGGAGTACAGCGGAGGTGGTGAGGGGAGTACCTGTTCTGCTGTGTTTACCTTCCCGGACTTGGCCCCTTTTGTTAGTAAATGATCAAGGCAGCCTGCTTCATGAAGGTGCTTTATCTCCTTTCGTAGGACTACACAATCCTCGGTGTTGTGCCCGATGTCGTGGTGGTACTCACATTTCTTGTAGGCGTCCCTTCTGTCGTTCTCCCTGGGTACCGGCTTCTTTGGCCACCGGACTCTCTTTCCTAGCTCCTTCAGTGCTTTCAATACTCCGGCGATTCCTGTGATGAATCCGTACTCACTCAATTTGGGGGGCAAGCTAGCACTTTTCGTCCAATCGGCGTCCCCTAAAACTTTGTTCATGGTGTTCTTGTTGTACGATTTAGATCTTTCACTTTTCTTTTCCGTGGTGATTTTTTTGTTGGTGCGTTCTGTGTCGTAGACATCCCTGATGGATTTGTCCTCCTCTAGGCGCATGACACCCACTGCCTTCTGTTGTACTTCCTCGAAGGTGGTACACGGGTACTTGGTGAGCTCCCTGTACAGATCTGAATCGTGGTGAAGTCCACGCCTAAATGCTTCTACTACTGTGGATACGTCGCATTTAGGGATGGAGACCTTTTCTATGTTGAACCTGTTCAAGTAGTCCCGAGTGGATTCCTCAAACCTCTGGACTATCCTGTATAGGTCGCTTGTTTGTTTTTCTGGCTTGCGACTGCTGGTGAATTGTTGGTTAAAGGCATTAACCAAATCTGCGAAGGTGGATATAGACTTGTTCGTTAGGCTCACGAACCATTGTAGTGCTGCCCCTGACAGGGTTAACCTGAAGTCCTTGCACATGCATGCTTCCTTGAGTGAACCAGTTGCTGTTACTACCATCATTTTATGCTTGTACTGGTTGACGTGGTCCAACGTATTTGTCGTCCCATCATATAGGGTCATGGTTGGCGGAGTAAATCCTTTCGGTACACTGACGAGTGCTATGTTATCCACAAAGGGTGAGTCTGTGTAGCTTTTTGGTGCTGCCATCTACATGGGATGAGGCATTCCTGGTACTTTACCAATCATAGCTCTAAGCTCCTGCAGTTGCTGCTCTACTGAAGTACTTGTTCCCACAGGTATGTTGTGAACTGGCGAATAGAAGCCGAAGGGGCTGCCAGTTACTGGTGCACCTCCTGTGACATATGGTGGAACAACGTAGCCGCTAGGCAACGGAGTTGCGTTCACAATAGGCCTGAACTGTGCACCCAAAGCCTGCTGTGAGTACGTGCTTGTGCCTATGGGAGCACTGTTTGTAAATTATTCGCTTTGGGTGTTCCCCAATATGGGCGGTGTGCTGCTGTATGGTGAGGGAAAACTGGGTGTTAAGGCTCCCAATCCTACTGGGGTGATTGCCCATACTGCCGTTTCTGTTAGTGACATCGCCCTTGGTGGCGGCGTTATCCCTGGTGGTGATAGTACCCCCGGAGGAGGCATCATCATTGGCTGCTGTGGTACCCCTGGTGGTGATATCACCCACAGATCTAACCTGGTTACCAAGTCTTGTGGGAAGATTTTTCCCTGGTTTCCCCTTAGCGTTTCCCGATCTGGCGTATGCTTTGTCATCTAGGGGGGGGGGGGGTAACTTTTTTCTGGGCGACTGCATCCATCCTGTCTTTCAAGGCCCGGTTTTCCCTTTGCAGGATCTCGTTGTCCTTCTATAGGCTCTCTGATGAGTGATGTCGTCGGGTCACATCCAATCAAACACATTTATTATACTCAACAAACTACTAGTTAGCGGTAAGTCGAGGTCGATCCATGGGACGGTGTGCTTTGGGTTCTAAGTCTATCTATCTCAATTTATGCTAGTGTCACAATTTGGTTGAGTTTGTAGTTGTGTCTAGACTAATGCAAACAATAAGGTAAAACAAACAATAAAAGGGAAAGATGTAAACAAATGATTAAAAGTGCTAGGATATCATGGGGTCATAGGGGATTCATGGTGTTGATCATACAAACATGTTTACAAGGTTGCAAGCAATTAATGTTGTGGAGGAACCGAGTTGGGTTATATCTTACGGTTCATAGGAAGAGTTGGGTCCCGGAGCCGAATCGATTAGATTGTACAACACCTACAAGTCGACTTACTTTCCTCCTATTCAACTTCTATGCATGGTCTAACAAGACTCGAGTTGGTTTATATCTTACAAGTCAAGTTGAGTAGATAAGAGATGGTAAAAATGCAAGGATTCATAGGCTTAGCATTTCATCAAACATAACATGTGCATAAAGTTGACATCACAACAAGCAAGCAATTTAATCATGTGAACATATTAGATTAAGCATGAATCAATCCCATGTTGGTTTCCCTTAATTACCCACTAATCCTAGCTAAAGAAACTACTCACTCATTATCATGGGAAACATGTCATTAATGGTGTCAATCATCACAACAAGTATAAACATGATAATAGAATGAAGAAATGAACAATAAGGATTAAAGAGTAAATGAATTATACCAAACTTGAGATGATCCAAATAATAATGCAAAGAATAATAGAAGAAACTTGATTGATTGATGGAAGGTTGTCAATCTCCCAATAATAACCCAATAATCTTCAATTACCCAATAATAAACTTGAATAATAAACTTGAACAATAATTAAGGAGAGATTAATGTGTAATTTGTGGAAAGATTAAAGAGTAATCTATTCTAATCTACTCCTAATCTAATCTAAAGAAGGATTTTCTACCTAAAACCAACATAAAGAGCCTCTCCCTTTGATTATTTACAAATGGGGTATTTATAGTAGAAATTAGGTGGATGCATTAGGGTTAACTAAGGGCTAAACTAGTAATTACACTTTTGAGATTTGAGCAGGGAGACTCCGGGATTGTCCGAGAGAAGGGCTTCTCTTATCGTTGCTAGAAGAATGAAAACGTGCTGTGCTACAATCCGTGCGGATGGAAGTCGGGACGGCCGGATTCTGGTAAGGGAATCCGAGCGGATTCAAGGGAATCCGGACGGATTCTAGTGGGGCAATCCGAGCGGATTAGAGAGCAGGACGCTCGGATTGTGGTGATGGGACGGGCGGATTTCAGACAATCCGCTCGGATTATTCTTCAGCAGTGGTTCTTCTTCGTTTCTTCCCTTTTTGCTCATTTCCATTTTATTCTTTCGAGATTGGTCTTTAGTCCTTGCTTCCTCTTCATACTAGTCCATCTATTATCGTCAAGTAGCTTCCAAATATGCATGAAAGACGGGAATTTCCGCCTTATTCTCTCCTTTTCTACAAAACATATGAAATGCGATAGAAAAGCAAATAGGAAGGTTTTGACGGATAAAATGGCCATGAAATGCTATAATGGTATGCAAAATAGGCTCAATTAGGGGACTAAATGTGCGCTAATAATGGTCACATCAAATATCCCCAAACCGAACCTTTACTCGTCCCGAGTAAAGAGGTGACTAAAACTAGACCTTTATTTAAACTAAACTAATAACATAGCCGATATGAGACAATTAGCGGGTCTCACTCCGCCCCTTCAACTCACAACAAGACAACCATGAGGTAGGATGCCTTCTTGCAAGGCAAGGTGGGTCTTGCCAAAATGGCGACACATCCAAACATTAAGCACACAAAAACACATAATGGATGCATCTACAAAAAGAATAGCCACTTTCCTCATCTAAGTGGCGGAGATTATCTACAAGGGAAGCAATTCAAGGGTACACAATCCTTCATAGATGCAATTTGTTCAAACTACTAAGCCTAGAAGGATACCAATAAATCACCTCCAAAATGTGTCAAGCTAGGGTACCTTTGTCCTCAATCGTTAAATGCTTTTGTCAAGAGTAGACTCCCTATGGTGTTAGAAACACTGGAGGATCGCGGAATTCCCCCTCTTGCCTAGACAAGAAGAAGGGTCGTCCCCTCTCTACCATGCACAAAAATGGATATGATGGATAAAGGGATCAATAGATATTTGAGTTTCATTTTGGGAGTTTGCTTTCATTTTTGTTTTCCCCCCAAATTTCTTTGGCATTTGACTTTTTGAGAACACTTTCTTTGCCATTCTTTTTTATTTTTGGCATTTCAATACTTGACAACTTTTTGCATTTCTTTTGAACATTTTCAAAGTCACCCCAATTAGTAACGAGGGTGCCTTGTATTTGAAGCTTTAGGAGTTCTATTTTTGCTCTTCTTTTCTTCTGATGCATTTTTGCAAACTTTCTTTCATTTTTCATTTCTTTGAACTCAAATTGACTTTCTTTTTGTGCCCATTCCCTTTGATGACAAAAATGTGGTAGAACATGGATGAATGATGGAAGTATGCATGGTTTCAAGGGTCACCTTGGAATAAACGGTAGCCAAGGAGTTATCACACCACAAGGTACTCTTGACTAGGCCTTAAACCATGGGTCAAAGGATACTAGCATGACACATCCTAGGGTGTTTTACAAGTATTCTAACAAGCAAAGTCTTAAGAATAAAAAGCATCTACTAGGGCCTATATACACTTGTCAAGCTTCCCAAGTAGACGGTTTCGCAAAGTTTTTCTAACATGCAACTACATGCCATGATGCAACTAACATATAAACATCCTAATGCAAATGATTCTACCAACTAATATGAAATATAAACTAAATGCAATCCTAAGTTCACATTGTTATACCGCATCAATCAAAATAAAGCCACATAGTCATTAACATAAAGAGGAAAAAGGAGATTGGAAAGATCATACCATGCGGTCTTCAATATCCTCATGTCTCGGATGTGGCGTAGTCGATCAATGTGAAAAAGGATGGACAAACACAATATATACAAAACAATATATACAAGCCTACACTAAAAAGGAAATGAACATGTTTTTTTTTTGGTTTTTGAATTTTTCAAATTTTTATGGTTTTTGATTTTATGAAATTAAAAGACATATTTTTGTGATTTTTCGAAATTTTTCAATTTTTATGTATTTTAGAATATAAATTCCCATCCCCCACTTTATTTTGGACATTGTCCTCAATGTACATGTAGGAGTAGGAATGAAAAAGAAATACATGTTTTTGGATTTTTGATTTTTTGAAATAAAGTACAAATGCAATGATATGGTATGAATGAATGCATGCTCTAACTAAATGCAATTCTATATGACATATATAACAAATGAATGCAATCTAAACTATACTATATGATGCATGATTTAAACTATGGTCACTTATGATCAAACCTCCCCAAACCGATTTAAACACTATTTCTAGTGTAGAAAAGAATAGGATTGGTCATTAGTGACTATGCATGAATTCTAGTCTATATGCTACTATCTACATGAATCATGTGAGATATAATACAATGCAAACTATACTATATGAACTAACTAATGCGATATGAAATATAATACAAATGCAAGCTAAATGCTATACTAAATGCAAAAGTAAATGTAAAAGAGAGAGGGAGAGATGGATATCATACAAGTGGAAGTGGTGAAGTAGGCCTCTTTCACTCGTCACCCTCATCATAGTCATAGCCATAACCATGAGAGCTTCCGGCTTGATCATGTCCGGGTGCTTGGCCCCAATATCCTCCTTGGTCAAAAGCTCCTTCTTGACCCGAGTACCCTCCACCTTGGATAGAATGCCCTCCATCGCCGCGATTCCAAGCTTGGTCCCCATGATTTGGGAACAAGAGCTCCGGTTGTGCCCAAGAGGGTTTAGGACCATTGGGGTCAATATACCCTTGTTGAGCCATGTTATAATATTGGGGGTAGAGGGCTAGGTAGTTGTCTTCCCTCCCTTTGTGCACCCCAAGGTCCACTCTATTCATGAGTGCCATCAAATCGTTAATATCCGGGGTGTTGGGGATTGCCGGTTGGAAAGGGGTATGTGGAATAGGGTAAGGTGGGATAGGGACATAGGAAGGTGGGCGCATTTGTATCCCCAGCCCTCCACGAGGTGGTTGACGGCGTGGCTCTTCCCTTTGAGGGGGATTATCAAGAATTTGGATATCAAGGAGGTAGCTTGGTGGAGGAGAGTATGGACTCAATCGTGGTTCGATGCCCGGTATCTTCCATCCTTCAAGGATCATCGAAGTGCAACCCTTGGTGTACCATTCCACACTCCCATCGTCAGTGTAGTTACACCATCGGTGACTATAGAAAATGGTGTTCTCATCAATCAAAGTCCTCCCTTCAAGAGGAATATAGGTTCCTTGGGCATTAAACCCGGGGCAAAGGTGTTTGGCCAACATTGTAATTAGACCTCCCATCACGAAGGTTTTAAGTTGAGATGTCCCTTGAGCAAAGTCATTGAACCTATTGAGTATCTCAAGTGGCGTATTGAAGTTATAACGCCTCACCGCTTGAACATTCAAATGAGACTCAAGAAAAGTTAAGTCGATGATAGTACACCGATCTTGCTCGTACCTCCCATTGATGCACCCGGCTACAAAGCGTTCGGTGAATCGGATCACCGGATGTTGAATAGCAAAAGTATAGCAACGCTTTATATGGGTAAAGTTCCTCCCGGAGATAGCTTTCCAAAGAAAATCCACACTAAAATTATCGGGCTTGTCGGTATAGGCGGTGGGTATTTGAAGACCGAAAACATAGGCAAATTCCTCAAGAGAAAGAACATGGTCTCGGTTGCATAACCTAAACTCCATGCCTAAATTGTTGCGGGCATCCGCCACAATGCGAAGGCTACTCAAGAATTCAAGGGTGAGACTAAGGTAAGTCTCTTCATGAGCATGGAAAAGGTTCCCAATGCCAAGGCCATTGAAGAACGCCTCGGTAGGGTACCTTATCTTAAGGATTTCCAACACCCTAGTGTCAACAAATTGAGTAGGTTCGTATTTCTTACCTAGAAGCTCGACGAAATTTTCGCGTTGGTCGTCGGATATGAAGATCACTTCTTGGAAGTTGTTGAGTTGTTCAATACCTCCCCTCATTATCACATTTCGTGGCGTTGAAGAGGATGACCCCTTGCGCTTCTTTCCGATCGAATCAAACAATTTCTTGGCCTTTCCCTTGGAACTCATGTTGGTGATGGGGGTGATGTGGGTGTTTTTGAGGATATGAAGGGGATTTTGAGGATTGAAGAGAGTGTTAGGGTTTGATAGGATGAGGAAATGAGGGAGAAGGGGGGTGTTTATATAGAAGAAGAAGGGAATCCGAACGGATAGGGTTGGACTTGACCCGATTTTTCTTCGCGTGAACAGTACAATCCGAGCGGATTGCAGTCGGGACGGACGGATTCTTGATGGGGAAGACGGGCGTCTTACCGTAGAAATCCGCACGGATTCTAGAACAGAGAAATCTGTTGGTTGAGAAGCAGGGACAAGACGGCCGGATTTTGCATGGGACGGACGTCTTTATCAGGACGGACGGATTCCTGATAATCCGCACGGATTTTGGCGTAGATTAAAATCTTGCTTTTGGACGCCATACGGGACGGGCGTCCCGTGGAGAAGACGGACGGATTTGGTGGGACGGGCGGATTCTCTTGAATCCGCACGGATTCTTTAGCAGTTTCAGCTTTTTCTCTCCCGTGGGCCCTGGACGGGCGGAATTGCTTGGATCCGAGCGTCTCTGCTTCTTTCTCTTTTTTCTTTCTTCTTTCGTGAAATGATAAACCCCTTTTTACTGATTTTTCTCTTTTTTTTCTTATCCTTTTCTGAAATTTGCTTAGGAAACATGTAAGATGACTCTCTCTCTCTTCTCTCTCATGCAAGGATTTAAATGCAAAAATATGTACAATATTATACAAAATAAAGGGTTCAAGAAATATCTTACAAACGGTGGTTTGAGGTAGGACTCCACCAAACTAGTTCAATTTGAAGGAATTCTTATCCATAGAGCTCAAGGCTCTCAATAGAAGATCAAAAGCTTGTGAACAAGCTCCAAATAAACATAAGTATGGGTTGCTCCACTTGAAGATGAAGTTTGGCCAAGGAAGTTTGTCATACATCCTTTCTTTCACCTTGTACTTGGCACTAGAGCTTTCCCGATGCTTCAAGTAAATACATCCATGATTCTTGTTAAGATTAAGCATGAAGTGTGGTTCATTTTCATCCGGGGACTTCCACTTACCCACTTCTTCTTCAATTTTGGTGATGATAGCATTTTGATTTTTCAATCCTCCCAAGGTGGAAGGAGAATTTTCATGACTTTGATGATCGGATACCATGGGAGTTGAGATTATGGGTGCCAAATCTTCACAAGTAGCCTCACGAGCAATTTTCTCCTTGAGCTTTTTCACCAAGTAACTCTTGTAAGACACTTTGGCTTTTTGAAGAAGATCTAACATATCCTCTTTAATGATCATTGGCTCCATGATAGGTGCCAAGTGGTCTTCATGAAGGATAAAGGAAGGACGTTCTTCTTCATGATAAGGTATCTCAAATGTTTCAAGGATAGGCTCCTCAAGCAAGGTAATATTGTGAATCCCTCCTCTAGGTTCATCATCATTGTTGCTATCTTTACGTAAATCATGAATGGGGGCTTCTTTTAGCTCTTTTTCCAGCACCTCAATGTTCACATCAAAGGACATACCCTCATACTCACAAAGGCTAAGAACATTTGGTTTGCTCAACCTCATGTCTTCCTCATCAAACACAACACTCTCATAGTCACAAGAGCTCAAGGAATTTGGCTCCTCCCACTTCTCATCTTCCATGTCAAAGGTCACTACCTCAAACTCGCATTTATGCTCAATACCCAAAGAATGGTGGTGGGTGATTGCTTGGAATTCTTTTAATTGGGCAATTTGAATCCTCAATTCCTTTCTTTGGATAGCGATGTTTTTAAGAACATCTTCTTCCTTTCGGCTCTCCTCTAGCATTTGTTTGAAGAAGTTTTGTTGGTCTCCCATCATTTGGAGGATCATGTTTTGAATGGGTTCATTTCTTTGTTGTGGGTGGGTGTGAAAGCGGTTGTATTGTGGCATTTGAAGTTCATTGTGAAATGGGTATTGGGTGGGTGGTTGTTGTTGATATTGGGTGTGGTAATTTTGGTGGGAAAAATTGGGGTAGTGGTTAGGATTTTCATTGTACGAATAATAAGGTAGGTTTGTGTTGACTTGCTCCTCAAACTCCCCATACCCATAGTCATACTCAAAAGATCCACCACAAACTCCATATGTCAAGTCTTGAGTCATCATCACTAAGATACGGAGATAACTACAAACATGGAAACTACACGAAAATGGTAAGAACAATCCTTGAGGAACAAGTTCCTCAAGGTGAAAGCACAATTAAAATAGACAAACAAGTAAGAACTTAATCACATAGCACCATCCCCGGCAACGGCGCCATTTTGATGGGTGATGTCGTCGGGTCACATCCAATCAAACACATTTATTATACTCAACAAACTACTAGTTAGCGGTAAGTCGAGGTCGATCCATGGGACGGTGTGCTTTGGGTTCTAAGTCTATCTATCTCAATTTATGCTAGTGTCACAATTTGGTTGAGTTTGTAGTTGTGTCTAGACTAATGCAAACAATAAGGTAAAACAAACAATAAAAGGGAAAGATGTAAACAAATGATTAAAAGTGCTAGGATATCATGGGGTCATAGGGGATTCATGGTGTTGATCATACAAACATGTTTACAAGGTTGCAAGCAATTAATGTTGTGGAGGAACCGAGTTGGGTTATATCTTACGGTTCATAGGAAGAGTTGGGTCCCGGAGCCGAATCGATTAGATTGTACAACACCTACAAGTCGACTTACTTTCCTCCTATTCAACTTCTATGCATGGTCTAACAAGACTCGAGTTGGTTTATATCTTACAAGTCAAGTTGAGTAGATAAGAGATGGTAAAAATGCAAGGATTCATAGGCTTAACATTTCATCAAACATAACATGTGCATAAAGTTGACATCACAACAAGCAAGCAATTTAATCATGTGAACATATTAGATTAAGCATGAATCAATCCCATGTTGGTTTCCCTTAATTACCCACTAATCCTAGCTAAAGAAACTACTCACTCATTATCATGGGAAACATGTCATTAATGGTGTCAATCATCACAACAAGTATAAACATGATAATAGAATGAAGAAATGAACAATAAAGATTAAAGAGTATATGAATTATACCAAACTTGAGATGATCCAAATAATAATGCAAAGAATAATAGAAGAAACTTGATTGATTGATGGAAGGTTGTCAATCTCCCAATAATAACCCAATAATCTTCAATTACCCAATAATAAACTTGAATAATAAACTTGAACAATAATTAAGGAGAGATTAATGTGTAATTTGTGGAAAGATTAAAGAGTAATCTATTCTAATCTACTCCTAATCTAATCTAAAGAAGGATTTTCTACCTAAAACCAACATAAAGAGCCTCTCCCTTTGATTATTTACAAATGGGGTATTTATAGTAGAAATTAGGTGGATGCATTAGGGTTAACTAAGGGCTAAACTAGTAATTAAACTTTTGAGATTTGAGCAGGGAGACTCCGGGATTGTCCGAGAGAAGGGCTTCTCTTATCGTTGCTAGAAGAATGAAAACGTGCTGTGCTACAATCCGTGCGGATGGAAGTCGGGACGGCCGGATTCTGGTAAGGGAATCCGAGCGGATTCAGGGGAATCCGGACGGATTCTAGTGGGGCAATCCGAGCGGATTAGAGAGCAGGACGCTCGGATTGTGGTGATGGGACGGGCGGATTTCAGACAATCCGCTCGGATTGTTCTTCAGCAGTGGTTCTTCTTCGTTTCTTCCCTTTTTGCTCATTTCCATTTTATTCTTTCGAGATTGGTCTTTAGTCCTTGCTTCCTCTTCATACTAGTCCATCTATTATCGTCAAGTAGCTTCCAAATATGCATGAAAGACGGGAATTTCCGCCTTATTCTCTCCTTTTCTACAAAACATATGAAATGCGATAGAAAAGCAAATAGGAAGGTTTTGACGGATAAAATGGCCATGAAATGCTATAATGGTATGCAAAATAGGCTCAATTAGGGGACTAAATGTGCGCTAATAATGGTCACATCACTCTCCACAGCACGGTGCAAAGTGTTCATGCCCTGGAGTAGCTGCTGCCATGCCTCCGGTGGTGCTGATCCAGCGTGTTGAGAAGCCACCGGCGTTCCTACGGATCTGACTGGGCTGCTTTCCCTGCTGGACTTTATTTGGGTAGGCACTCCTGACACCTTGCTTTCGCGCTCTGCCCCCACATCTGTAGTTCTAGGTGAATGCGGGGGTTTGGCTGGTACTGGGGTCACCTTTGTCGGCTGGCTGGTGGTGATCACCCTGCTGATGAGAGCCACTGGTTCTACCGTTCTCGTTGTGGCTCGAATGGTCCGGGCCATAGGCTGGGTGGTAGAACCCGAGACGTTGGAGGTGGAACTCGGAGTGCTGGAGGTACTCTGATTGGATCCACAAATGCTAAACGTACTGCTGGTAAGGCTGACTTTATAATATGACCACTATGCCCCACAGTGGGCGCCAAATTGTTTTGGTAAAAAATTACTTAATAGTTACTTTGTCTCAGGTGGGTCAAAGAGGTCTATTTTTAGTCGATTTTGTGGTAGTGTGATGGTACTTATAAACTGATGGAACAAAATAAAGAATGCAAAACAAAGTAAAGGACACGAGAATTTGGTGACACGGAAAACCCGAATGTGAGAAAAACCGCGGGGGGAGTCGGTATCCCGCCAAATGTATGCACTATAACTTCTGTGGTACTGAGGAGGAACAATGTATGAATACAATTATGACAAAAATGGAGACTAATATTCTTGGATGGTGATAATGATGATTTTCTAGAGTTGAGACTTGGAGTATGAGTGTGTGAATAAATGAATCCTGCTGCTTTGCCTTTGCTTTGTATTTATAGTTATTCCCGTTAATCCGCTCCTCCTCAGTGCCTACGCCATGTTTCTCTCAACTTCCCTATTTTCGTGGGATCTGTTGTTGGACCGAGTCTCATGGTTTTTGTTCAGCTTGTGTTTGACTGCGGTTTTGTGTAGAGTTTGTTTGAGATATTTCTTCGCCATGTCATCGATCCGCCACTCTTACTCTGTTCCAATTATTAGCTGCCATGTCATCAAGTGGATTTTTTGTGGAAAATAACCCAAACATCAATATTAATAACAATAAAAATAAATTAACAATGGAATTCGATACAACTCTTATTATTAAATATCGTAAAATAATAATAATAATAATAATAATAATAATAATAATAATAATAATAATAATAATAATAATAATAATAATAATAATAATAATAATAATAATAATAATAATAATAATAATAATAGAGAGAGAGAGGGAGGGATTTTTCTTTTAGAAAGAAAAACGAGTTAAAACCGAAAAAACTTTATTCGAAACGGATATAAGAATGACATTATCAATACAATGTTCACTAGGAATTCCATACAGATTCAAGAATAGTATAACCAATAATCTTCTCTTCATGCATGAAAAACCCATTTTTTTTTAGCCAATTCACATCATTCATCAATCAACGATCCCGATCTTTCCTTATCAACACATTTCAATAAGAATAATGGAAGGTGAAGTGAGAACGGAGGGAGGGAGATGAGAAAAAAATTAATACAGATGAAAACATCAATGAGTAGATTATACAATCTATTGTATGCAGTTGTATAATGTAGAATCTGAGCTGTGTACTAAAGTTTTCGAGTTTTGTTTAAAAGAATCTGAGTTATGCTGTAAAGTTTTTGAACTCACACACTTAAACATTAAAAAAATACTCTTATAAAACTCAGAAAAATTACACATAAGCTCGGATTAATGTATAGGCTTGTACAATGCTCATTATACAACTGGTTGTATAGTAGTATTTGTGATGAAAACATGCGCAAATAGGATTATACATCCAGTTGTACCATAAGCATGGTACAACCAAGGTATAAGAATCCGAGCTTATATGTATTCTTTCTGAGCTAATTTAAAGTTCATGTTTTTAATGTGTAAATGGATGAGTTTAATACTTTCTAATCAAGCTCATATTTTTTAACATAAAGTTCGGATATTTTATCAGAAAGCTCAGATTCTACACCGTACAACATATACAACTGGTTGTATAGTCCATGAATTGGAAAACATGGGGTTGGCAGAAGTGAGGGAGTAATAGGGTTTTTAAGGGAGTGATAGAGCATTTAAGAGAGTCTGCCAAATAATGTTTATGGACTTATGACCCAATTATCAATTGTTTTTGTTTCTGGGCTATCACTTTATAAACTTTTGGGGAAAGAGTAAGTCTCTCCTAAAGACGATATTAACTTAAGACGAGAAAATGTCTTACGTTTTATAATAAAATGTGACCATTTATTGATAAAATGATGAAACTAAAATTGTCACATTCTAATAATAAACCGATGGTAACATTTTATTACGAAATATTTACGTTTTATCGTAAAATCGTTAATAGTGTCAATTTACATGACTTTATTGGTACTTTGATAGTGCGTCTTACATTTTATAAAAATTATGAAGTATATAATATATCTACTTATTAATCATTATACTTTTATAATTTTATATGACAATACGAGGGGTTTGAATATCTCATCGTTCAAGTAAATCGTTTTAAACGTGTACATGTGATAATTATCATTTTTGTTGTGTTTCAGTAATTAACAATATTCTCTTTCATTCACAGATTCTTTACATTCACTTTTGATGCAGATTTTATAATCTCACAATAATCTCACATACATGTAACTTTTAAGAGTACTTACGTTGTGTTAATTATTAATATAAACCCATTAAAGGAAACGTAAATAATCAGTTGAATATACCGAAAAAAGAAATAGTGAATAATCTAATAAATGAGAGGAAGTATGTACCAAATAAAAAACGGGTTAAAATTGTTATTTTAAACGTGCACGAGTCAAAATTTTCATTTTATCCATGCATGGGTTCTACGAACATGCATAAGTTAGACTAGATGATCTAACATAGGCTTACCTATTTCTACGGGTCTAGCTACGTACAAGTATTCAGATATGTGCAATTTTACTAATTTTGTGTTATTGTTTTATTTGAATACTTTTGTTTCATGTATAAGTCAAGTTCAAATTTAGCTACGAAGAGGACACCATATAGTATCGTACTACAACTATTCGACCAATTGACCATAACGCATATTTATATTGATTAATATTGATATTGATTAATATTACAAAAAATTAGAAATTGACTCACTACAATAGTAGATACTATCCATATATAATTCATTATATCCTACGCTATACATTGTAGAATTAACAAAGGTCATTAGATGTTTAGTTATGTTTCTGATACATTATCAAAGTTGTATTATAAATACAGTTAGCTAGCATTCATAATGATCCTATGTATGATGTTTCTACTACATAATTAAAGCTATATTACAAAATTAGTCAGCTAACATAATAATAATAATACTAATTAATGACACTAAAGTTATATCACGGGTAGTCACAGGTCACGAGTCACGGGTTAGGATTATAATTTTGAGTTAGGATCCCGATACATAAATTTTTTTAAATTAATGACATTATGTATATAAAACCCCAAATTCCGCGTAAGTTTAAAAATAAGGTCATAATAACATATTAAGTTTATAGTTATCAATATTTCTTACATTATAATGTTAATAAATAAGTGTTTTGCAATAACAAGATTTGAAAAAGTAAATCCGTGCAAATTGCACGGGTTTAAGACTAGTGTATAGTGACCTAATAAACCACCTTCCCTTGGCAGATAACCATCTGTCCATCTATTTAAACAATGATTAGGTAACCCGATGTGTTAATTATCATTCACTAAATTAGTATCCTTCGAGTTTCTGATGTGCGAACTAAATATACTTATTGTGTATTTGTGCAAATTACCAATCTAAGCAACTAACGCCTTGTTCTTTTGAGCAGGGCCTAAATATATCAAATGATTTTGCCTAATTAAAAAATAATAAAACTTTTAAGGGTGATAATTGAGGCAAAATTAAAAGTCTCAAATTCCATTTATGAGATTTTGGAGGCTCGCTCGATATGAACTCGTGATTTTTGGTTATGCCAACTCTAATATTAGGTGAGAAGATCATCTCAACTACTCCCTCCATTTAACTCCACTCTAGCACTTTCCATTTTCTATACTATTCACAAGTGAACATTCAGTTTCGATTTTCTCTCAATACATAAGTGAAAATATATTCATGTGAGATCTTGTTTGATTCGTCTTTACGAGTACATTAAAAATATCTAACTTTTATAATTTTTGCAAATACGTAGCTAACGATATTTACCGCGTAAAACACGCGTTGTCAAACGTGAAAAAGCAAAGTGGTAGAGTGGAGTTGAATGGAGGAAGTATAACCTTCAGGTGATGGTTGAGGCTTGATCAATGATCTTATACCTTAACACAAATTTCTACTAAGTATATCCTTAATTAGTTGGTCTTCCTTAAGGATCCATATCCGTTTTAACAGTAAAACGAGTCAACCACTAGCCACTACCACATATACATAGATGAGACAAGTTTTTTTGAATTCCCTAGGCATTTTGTTTTTCTTCGATCCATCTATTTGAGACTTTTTTTTTAAAGATAAATATATCCATCTTAAACAAGAACTTGTAATTCATAACTATTATTCCCTCTATTTTTTTATATATGACTTTCTCACATTTCGAGACACTCCATTCTCTCTTCAATATCTCTTTATAAGACTAAATATTATGATATGTATAATCATATGAAAGAGTTTTTCGTAATGAATTTAATGGTACCATTTTTATATTTTTTGAACAAATATATTTTTGTAAATATTAAATTCAAAGGCTTACCTCGTAAATGCAAAACGTCATATATAAAAAAAGTGGAGGGAGTAGTAAGTTAAGGAGTATAGTTTCACAAAAGTAGATCAAATAAATAAATGGGATGCCTTAAATATATTTATGTGACCGCCTCTTAAGATGCTCAAAGCAAAAATTACCCAAGAGAAGAGTTACAAATATACTCCCCTTGTCCCGGTCAATTATTGTCCTTTGATTTTGATACAAAAATCAAGTTTTGACACAAAAACCAAGAAAAGAGAAAGGGCCCAATTACTAAATAACAAGTGGACCAAATTGAGTGTGAATTATCAAATTTCTCATCAACTTCATTCTTAAAATAAAAAGGACAACAATTAACTGAGACACCCAAAATGGAATAGGACAACAAATGACCGAGACAGAGGGAGTTAGACTGAGAGGTTTAAGGGAGAAAAGAGGATTTAAAAATAAGAAAATTGTTGATTACAGCGTTATAAAAATCACCTTTTGAAAATTATAGGCTTATAAATTTTTTTTTGAAATTTACAGCCATAATAACACTTTTGATCAGAAATACTACAACCAAAAGTTGTACTACGGTGAAAAATTGAGACAAATTTGAATTTTTGTGACTTTAGTTCATTTTTTAGGACGAAAATACCCTTACCTTCAACCTGTAACAACCCGTTCATCCTCTTCATCAGAATTCACAACTCCATCTTCTCTCTAATTCTCTATTTCTGCTTCACCAATATTACCTAATCTAATTCGCGTCTCTTTTATTCACATTCTAGCTTAATCAATTTAATTGAATTGTAATTCTATTATATCCATTTTCTCTTAAAATTAATTGGTGTTCTTCATCATCATTTTTCCCCAAATTAAAAATAATTAGGGTTTTTTCAATTTTCTTAATATGTGTTCAATTTGCTCTGTTCATTTGTTTCTTACCCTTTCTGGCACACCAACAAACTTAATTCCTACAATGATTGTCATCGTATTACTGTTCTATAAATTGAAAATAATTAGGGTTCTTCAATTTTAGGGGAAATTTTGTAAGAGAGTAGTGTGGAGGAAGATGAGGGGTTTAGGGTTAAATCTCTTTACTATAAAAACCGAAGCATTTAAAGAGATTTCATTGGTCGCTGGATTTAAGGGATTGAAAATGTTTTTTATTTGGCAGGGACCACCATGTTCATGGACTGATTTAATTACTCTCTCTTATTTATTCCTCTCTTCCTTATTATTTTTCATTAATCACATTTAATTATACTCTTTATCTTATGATGTGACCATTTAAAAAATCTCTAATTTCCTAGATAGTCAACATAAATCAATTATTAGAAATCATTTTAAAAATAATTTAAAAATATTGAAAGATTTATTTAAACGAAAAAATACTAAATATATCTCCTTAATATAAATAACCCAGATTAAATACAATATTATTTAATTAAGTATAAATTAGAATAATTTATTATCAGTATAAATCAATTAGTAATTTATAATAAATAATAATAAATAATTATAATATAACTGATTAATTAATATATCAACAAAAATAGTTATTAAAAAAATGGAAATTAAACAAATACTTTGGTGAAATTGAAAAGTCAGTTTACGTTATCCAGTTTTAATCAAATAAGGAGCAATTTATAAACTGAAAAAGAACTCCATTTCATTTTTGTAAGTAGTAATCTCATAAATGAATTTTTAATTTATAAAAATAAATTAGACCAATTTAACTTCATGCAAATATCAAAAATATTTGCAATTTTGCATGACTAATTGAAAGTGTGTTACAGCCGTCCCGGAGGATTGCACCAACCACCGCTGTCAACTAGGTTTAACGGGATGGGGTGCCATCGTAGATCATCGGCATGGATGCGAAGGTGTAAATAAGATGATTAAATTTAACTATGTAAATAAGGTATAAAGAAGATGATCTAGAGAGAGGGAGATAAAGGGTATGAGACGGTGACTGACTACTTAGTGTTAGGGTTAGTCTACATGGAATTTATCCAACATTTCATGTGGATCATAGAGCAAGGGTAATGGCCCAGTTGTATAGAAAATGGGCTCCGACATTAGATTTCTCAAATAGCTCCTTCACTTTAATTATTGTCTTTTTAGTTAATTGATGGTCTAATAGCTTATCATCCTACTTATATATTTACAATATTTTAGAAAAATATATACAGAGTGTCATTTAGACACTCATTACACAAGTTTTGTGTCTTATATATTGAGTTAGTTCTCTGTAACTCATATGTGAGAGGTCTCCCAATAATGTTATTATAAGACCATTTCATAGGAGAAATAGTCTTATAAATTTCACTTTTACCCTTTGTTCTGGTCAATACGTTACTTCTACTTCTACTTCTACTTTATTATGAAGAAAAATTCAATACTATAAATGTAAATTATTGACTGGGACAAGCGATTATATTTTAGGAAACTTATTATATGGAAGAACGACAATTATTTTGTAGTATATCTTTATCTAATCGAGCAAATGTAAATTATGTACTATCGTGTTCAACATTCATTGAAAGTTTATTTCATCATAGGGAACGCATGTAAATACCACATTACCACCTGACATTTTGTGATGATTGTATATTTGTATATATCAAAATTTTCGTTGAATATATAAGTTATATTCCAAATTATACAATTAAAACTATATGCTACAATTATTACAAGTATTATTATGTGTAATCAATAAATAATTATATCAAAGTTTCTAAAACATACCCGTACAATTATATGGTACAATTATTATTATTGCTTGCATAACAATTTACGAAGTATATAATTTCAATGAGCGTGCTGGTGAATTGTTATCTATTTCTATTTTAAGACGCACTCCATATTATTCATTTGTTATCTATTTTTAATTTTGACAAATATTAGGTAAGTGGTTAGTGTGTTCAAGTAGCCATTATTTTCTTATTTTAATGGTTTATTTCACATATATACCTTGGTTTTTCTGTAGAAAAGAGTAGATCACAATTCATTGTGACGTAGGGAGTAAATGGGTTGTTTGCTAGATAAAGTTATTAATAACTCTATTAGAATTTAGAAACATAAACATTATTATATTACCTTTAATTTCATTATCGTTATTTTCGAGTATCCGTAACGTTCTAAATTTGATGCGAGTTGGGATACGGATCAATGGAAGGACGGATTCAATGAATGTCGGATATCAGTTTAATGCATTCCGATGATTATTTGGGGTTGGTTTAATGAATCTCGGGATGATTAAATGAATCTCGACTTTATTGAATACGGTCCAAATATGTGTCACACGCATTTCTAAGGAAGGGATGTTCCAAGCTACACAATTTTATTAACATTTCAGATTAAGTTGTTAAAATAAAATCTTAAACTTATCTAGTATTTATTTTGGTGCATTGAACTTATAGTTTTAAATGTTGTAATCAAGTGAAGAGTGATTGCTAATTCTTCACATTTCTTGGCCTGTTTGGACGGCATCCTTGAAGGCTATATAATGCCTTGATGCTTATGAATAAAAGGAATCCAGAAATTTGCAAAAACTTGTGTTTACAAAATCGTTTCTTGCTTAGAAACAAAACTGGTTTTGATTGGAACGCGATTGTAATTAAAATTCTCGAGTTGTTGATCAATAGGTTTTGATCTCACTCACTTTGATCAAATAATAGGTCTTGCTTGTTCAAAACACTATCCCTTATACACAAAAATCAGAACTGGTCGTGCCTAGTACGTTCGGTTCGCCAAAAACAGCCCCTTAATCCTATTACTTTTGTTCACATAATTGATCAGTTTCAGGTCTGCACGTACCTAGTACGAACAATCCTCAGCACTGTCCAGTTCGTTCTTAATTCCGCTGCTCAGTTCGTATCATATGGTATCAGAACTTCGGCTCTTGATTTTCTTAAATTGAGACAATCCTAGGGTCTTGATTTCAAAATTATCATATATTATTTTAAAAAAAATTTACTGTTCACGGATAAATTACTGTTCATCCGAAAAAAAAAGATGGAGTCTTTAAACATTTTCAATCACACAAAAGGTAAAACCTTTTATGAAGAAATTCAAGAGGAGGCTGGTTATTTCTTAAATCTTGATTTACCTCCGCTCTTTGATGATTATGACGAATCGTTGTTGTATAAGGATGGGGAACACGATGTTTATAATGTCGGGTCTTACATTGATTTCAATCGACCTCCAAAATTTGACGATTATGGTAATGAGAAAGCGGTAGTTGTTGATTCTGAGATATCTTTTTACTCGTTGGATTTTGGTGTTGGGTTCGGCTTGATTTCTGAGCAAAACAAGTGCATCATTGATCCTTTTGAGTTTCAAGATCAGCCAAGTTATTATTTTGTCGATTTTCAAACGGAAGGGAGTATTGTGGTTATGTTAGAGTCGTCTTGTTCATTTTTTAACAAGGGGTTTTTGGAAAGTGAAGGGCAAAACAAATTGGGGTCTGGCATTGAATATGGTTCGTTTTTATATGGGGATTTGTTCCTATTATTCGCCTATATGCTGGTCATACTCGTTTTTGATCCCGGTGGGCTAAGACTTCAAGAATTGAGGACAATTCTTTTTGAAGAAAGGGCGGATGATGCGAGTTGGGATACGGATCAATGGAAGGACGGATTCAATGAATGTCGGATATCAGTTTAATGCATTCCGATGATTATTTGGGGTTGGTTTAATGAATCTTGGGATGATTAAATGAATCTCGACTTTATTGAATACGGTCCAAATATGTATCACACGCATTTCCAAGGAAGGGATGTTCCAAGCTACACAATTTTATTAACATTTCAGACTAAGTTGTTAAAATAAAATCTTAAACTTATCTAGTATTTATTTTGGTGCATTGAACTTATAGTTTTAAATGTTGTAATCAAGTGAAGAGTGATTGCTAACTCTTCACATTTCTTGGCCTGTTTGGACAGCATCCTTGAAGGCTATATAATGCCTTGATGCTTATGAATAAAAGAAATCCAGAAATTTGCAAAAACTTGTGTTTACAAAATCGTTTCTTGCTTAGAAACAAAACTGGTTTTGATTGGAACGCGATTGTAATTAAAATTCTCGAGTTGTTGATCAATAGGTCTTGATCTCACTCACTTTGATCAAGTAATAGGTCTTGCTTGTTCAAAATACTATCCCTTATACACAAAAATCAGAACTGGTCATACCTAGTACATTCGGTTCGCCAAAAACAGCCCGTTAATCCTAAAACTTTTGTTCACAAAATTGATCAGTTTCAGGTCTGCACGTACCTAGTACGAACAGTCCTCAGCACTGTCCAGTTCGTTCTTAATTCCGCTGCACAGTTCGTATCATATGGTATCAGAATTTCGGCTCTTGATTTTCCTATATTGAGACGATCCTAGGGTCTTGATTTCAAAATTATCATATATTATTAAAAAAAAAAATTACTGTTCACGGATAAATTACTGTTCATCCGAAAAAAAAGATGGAGTCTTTAAACATTTTCAATCACAGAAAAGGTAAATCCTTTTATGAAGAAATTCAAGAGGAGGCTGGTTATTTCTTAAAACTTGATTTACCTCCGCTCTTTGATGATTATGACGAATCGTTGTTGTATAAGGATGGGGAACACGATGTTTATAATGTCGGGTCTTACATTGATTTCAATCGACCTCCAAAATTTGACGATTATGGTAATGAGAAAGCGGTAGTTGCTGATTCTGAGATATCTTTTTACTCGTTGGATTTTGGTGTTGAGTTCGGCCTGATTTCTGAGCAAAACAAGTGCATCATTGATCCTTTTGAGTTTCAAGATCAGCCAAGTTATTATTTGGTCGATTTTCGAACGGAAGGGAGTATTGTGGTTATGTTAGAGTCGTCTTGTTCATTTTTGAACAAGGGGTTTTTGGAAAGTGAAGGGCAAAACAAATTGGGGTCTGGCATAGAATTTGGTTCGTTTTTATATGGGGATTTGTTCCTATTTTTCGCCTATATGTTGGTCATACTCGTTTTTGATCCCGGTGGGCTAAGACTTCAAGAATTGAGGACAATTCTTTTTGAAGAAAGGGCGGATGATGCGAGTTGGGATACGGATCAATGGAAGGACGGATTCAATGAATGTCAGATATCAGTTTAATGCATTCCGATGATTATTTGGGGTTGGATTAATGAATCTCGGGATGATTAAATGAATCTCGACTTTATTGAATACGGTCCAAATATGTATCACACGCATTTCCAAGGAAGGGATGTTCCAAGCTACACAATTTTATTAACATTTCAGATTAAGTTGTTAAAATAAAATCTTAAACTTATCTAGTATTTATTTTGGTGCATTGAACTTATAGTTTTAAATGTTGTAATCAACTGAAGAGTGATTGCTAACTCTTCACATTTCTTGGCCTGTTTGGACATCCTTGAAGGCTATATAATGCCTTGATGCTTATGAATAAAAGGAATCCAGAAATTTGCAAAAACTTGTGTTTACAAAAATCGTTTCTTGCTTAGAAACAAAACGGGTTTTGATTGGAACGCGATTCTAATTAAAATTCTCGAGTTGTTGATCAATAGGTCTTGATCTCACTCACTTTGATCAAGTAAAAGGTCTTGCTTATTCAAAACACTATCCCTTATACACAAAAATTAGAACTGGTCGTACCTAGTACGTTCGGTTCACCAAAAACAGACCGTTAATCCTAAAACTTTTGTTCACAAAATTGATCAGTTTCAGGTCTGCACGTACCTAGTATGAATAGTCCTCAGCACTGTCCAGTTCGTTCTTAATTCCGCTGCTCAGTTCGTATCAGTTCCAATCAAAACCAGCTTTATTTCTAAGCAAGAAACGAGTTTAACACAAGTGTTTTTCTGAAAATTCTGAGATGGTTTTATTCATAAACTTCAAGGCTTTATATAGCCTCAAATGAGCTGAAATGAGCAGCCAAAAATGTGAAGAGTTTGAGCATTCACTCTTCACTTAATTACAACACTTAAAGCAACAAGTTCAATGTACCTAGACAACTACTAATTAAGCTTAAGATTTACATTTAACAACATAATCTGAAAAGTAAAATTAAAACGTAATATTGGACCGCCCTTCCCTTGTAATGCGTGCCACAAATCAGCTCCCTTAGTCCATACTTGGCAAATTCACAAAGAAAGGATAATTGAAGATTAAAGGCTGAAAACCACGAGCCATAATCAGACTATCACCATGACTGTTCACAACCAGCTCATCCAGCTCATCAACCAACTTCGAGTCATTAGCTTGGATCGCATCATCCCCCTCCCCCCCCCCCTTAAAAAGGAATTGTCCTCAATTCTCGATGCTTTCGTCGCTTGTTCGCTACTCGCTTGAATCTCACCTTTGGTCTACGTTTTAACATACCGCGTGATAATAATTCAGGCCCTCCTAGGTTAGACTGACCGGTATCGTTCAAACCCACATCGACTAATACGGTGTTACTCCCAACCGATGAAACGTTACCTCCTTGTAGAAAGGGATAGATGGTTTCGGGCATGTCCCTCTCGGCATAGGGATTCAACCCAATCCAAGGTGTGTGTGGCCAATCTTCGGACCCCCTCCATTCCTCGCCACAAATCCTTGGTGATTGGATGACCCAATTTAACGGACAGTCTTGCGCTAAATGGTGGCCATCACATAGACAACAACCAGCATTAAGCATGGCTTGCACAACATCATCAAAGGGATTTTATTTCGGAACCCGCTTAAGACCAAACTTGAGGCTGCCATCTCGTTCAAGCGTGTCCCTACGAGCCTCACCCTTTTCCCCTTCGCCCTTCATCTTTGCTTCTTTGTGTTTATTTCCCACGGCATGACAGTAAGTGTCTTCGAATGAGGACATCAAGAGCCTTGACTCTTCAGGATATACATCAAATCTTGGTGGTAGAGTTGGGTCGAAAAATTCTGATTGGGACTCTCCCATGGATCGTCTTGTATTTCAGGAAATCAAGAGCCGAAGCTATGATACCACAAATGATACGAACTGAGCAGCGGAATTAAGAACGAACTGGACAGTGCTGAGGATTGTTCCTACTAGGTACGTGCAGACCTGAAACTGATCAATTTTGTGAACAAAAGTTTTAGGATTAACGGGCTGTTTTTGGCGAACCGAACGTATTAGGTACGACCAGTTCTGATTTTTGTTTATAAGGGATAGTGTTTTGAACAAGCAAGACCTATTACTTGATCAAAGTGAGTGAGATCAAGACCTATTGATCAACAACTCGAGAATTTTAATTCGAATCATGTTCCAATCAAAACCAGTTTTGTTTCTAAGCAAGAAACGATTTTTGCAAACACAAGTTTTTGCAAATTTCTGGATTCCTTTTATTCATAAGCATCAAGGCATTATATAGCCTTCAAGGATGCCGTCCAAACAGGCTAAGAAATGTGAAGAGTTAGCAATCACTCTTCACTTGATTACAACATTTAAAACTATAAGTTCAATGCACCAAAATAAATACTAGATAAGTTTAAGATTTTATTTTAACAACTTAATCTGAAATGTTAATAAAATTGTGTAGCTTGGAACATCCCTTCCTTGTAAATGCGTGTGATACATATTTGGACCGTATTCAATAAAGTCGAGATTCATTTAATCATCCCGAGATTCATTAAACCAACCCCAAATAATCATCGGAATGCATTAAACTGATATCCGACATTCATTGAATCCGTCCTTCCATTGATCGGTATCCCAACTCGCATCAAAATTACTATCACACTTTGTAACATTGTTTGCATCAAATGGTAGTGATTAGTAATTTAAATTTTCGGTACATCAAATTTTCAATTTTAAACTTATTTATATTGTCACTGTAATACCACAGATGGGTACTCGATCGAGTAAGGGCAACTCGATCAAGTAAATTGGTTATATGGGTTTTTGACGGGTTTGGTAGCAACGCGCGAAAAGGTTATATAAACATTTTCGTCGGTTTCTTTTACCTTTTTACTTTATTCTAAACATGTTACAAGAGAAAACAAAACAACGTAAGATCCTTCTCTCGCATTGCTATCAAATCCAAGGGCTAGAGTCGTCGGATTTCAGAGTTCTTTATACCGTTGAGATCGTCGTATTGTGGGTAAGATCCTAGTACATTTTTTATGTTAATTCGTTAGTTTTTGTTAAACCCTAATTGGGTAATTTGGGGGTGTTTGGGAGTATTTTTGATGATGGGTTGTAGAGCTGTTAAAATGCAGGTTTGGGCCGGACATGGGCCGAGCCTTGAAGAAAAAAGTTGCCTCTTAAGACTATAGCGGGCGGGCTGGGTCAGAATTATGGGTCAATTATCCTTGCCCTTACCCGCCGTTTAGTCAAAAGTCGGGCGACCCATGGGCTTATGGGCCGTAACACTAAATTTTAACTGTTAATTACATATTCGGTATAGAATGACTTCAATTTAAACTACTTTTTATATCTCATACCTTGGTTTGAAATTTGAAGTTAGGTGTATAATATATATAGATAGTGAAGGAATACATATAAGGGTAGAGGTAAAGATTGGATTATACATTATTGTAACTTGTAATACACGGTAATTAGTGGTGTTTTAAATATATGCGCCTATTGGAAAGACAATCAAATTTTAATTAGCATGGAGATATTTGGAAAGACAACGGTGTAGGTTCGACTTTATTAAATAAAAATATGCTTTTATTTTCTTTCATTAAAAAAAATCATTATTTATAATATAAAACAATTAATATACACAAATAAACAGAAAATTTATTATCTTATGTTTTTAGTGGGCCGGGCGGATTGGCCCGTATGGAAAATCTCGTGTCCGACCCATTTACTTAATCGGGCCGGGTGGGTTTGACCGTTTAGAAAATCTCGTGTCCGTGTCCGGCTCATTTACTTAATCGGGTCGGACTTGTCCAGCCCACGACCCATTTTTTAGAAAATTGTGTCCAAGCCCGCTAAAAATAAGGGCCAGATGGGTCGGATTATTGGACGGTATGACCCATCACTACTACAAATCCAGGCAACTACAACGCCCCTTTAACAACGATTATTCACGAAAATCACAATAGACGTTGTAGAATGTATGGCGCGAATTTTACTAAAATCAATTACAACGGGTATGGTTATAAAAACCGTTGTTATTAGTTTTAACAACGGGTCACACATGCACAACCGTTGTTAATAATTTGGCGCAAAATTGGCGCAAAGTTAGTGAAAAGTAATCACAACGGTTATTTTTGAAACCCGTTGTTAAAACTTATTTAACAACGGGTGTTTTTTACAACCGTTGTTAAAACATATTTCACAACGGTTGTTGTTTAATAACCGTTGTCAATACCTTCCATACTATAAACCACACAAACAGAAGTCTGCTGCAACCACAAAACACAACCCTTAATACACAAACACAAACACAGCAGACAAACAAACACAAAACACACACTCTATTTCTCTCTTTCTCTCTTTCTCACTTTCTCATCGTCGCTTCTTCTCGCCGTCACTGTTGATTTCATCGTCTATTACGTTACGTATTTATCGGGTAAATCTCGCCGTCATCCTTAGTTTCATCGTCATTATTTTCTTTTTCTATTTATTTCTTTTGCATGTATGTGTTTTTATCGACCATTATGTTATTTGTTTAAGTATTGTTCGCATAATTAGTTAGTAAAACAATGAAGAAGCAAGATGAAGAAGCAAGATAAACATAATTAATATATATATATATATATATATATATATATATATATATATATATATTTATAAATACATAAATTAAAAAAAAATTACATATATAAAAATGCAATTCTTATATTTTCATAGAGGATCTTATTCTCTTTCTATCGTATCCGTCCTCTCCTCCTTGGCTATTTGGAGGTTCCGTTCGTGATTGCTATATCGTCATATAGCTGCAAATCGCTCTTTGCTCCCGTCAAGCCATCTTCTTTGGCGTGCTTGATGCGGATCGAGCATCCGCAAGGTAGCTCCTGAAACTTTCCTCAATATGGAGGAACCGGCGGATGAAGTTGTTGTTGTTCTCGATCATGGTAAGAGTCTTAAGGATGAAATCATTCATTTTGTTGGAGTTTGTTTTGAAAGATTAAGTAGAGTTTGTTTTAGCAGTTAGGGTTTGGAGATGAATATATTGAGATAATGGAAATGTTAGTTGAGATAATGCAATTTATTTATACTAAGCAATGTGTGGGTTGAGTTGCTTTTTAATTAATATATATGTTAGGAAGTTGTGCCATAATCATCATCATATCTCTCAATAATGCTGCTTCAAATCTTATTACTAACCCTTCTCATTCCATATTATCCGTTCATATGTACAGTGATGTCAGTAATAATGCATGCATCGGAATTCTAACGGGCCGTAATTATGCATGCATCTAGTAATATTTAATTTAATTTTTTTTTTATTTTTTAAGAACAAACAACAACGGTTATTTACAAACAACCCGTTGTCTTTAGTTATAACAACGGTTTTGTATATTAAAACCCGTTGTTATAACTTTCCCCCCAAAATTGAGTCACACTTTCCACAACGAGTTTTTATACTTAAAACCGTTGTTAATATTTTTAACAACGGTTTCCTTAAGAAAACCAACCGTTGTTATAACCTTTTACAACGGACGCTTTAACAACGTCCGCTTTTTTATATAACAACGGTTTTTGACCGTTGTTATAGCCTGTATCTGTAGTAGTGCATGAACAGATCTAATGGGTTGTAATTGTATGATTATATGTTGATAGGAGGTGATTTCGTAGAGGAGCACTATTGATCTGCTGCTTGTGTCGATTTGTGGTGATTGCTTTCCAGGTAGAGTTTCCTACTCAGTTATTATAAACATGATTATGAGATGGTTGTTGGTTGTTGTTTGTTGGCATTTGATTATATCGTAATTGATTTGGTATTGTTGATGTTGTAATTGGTTGTTGTTGTTTGTTTGTGGTTCGCGAGGTGCGCCCTCGGCTGAGTGGAGTCACTTGCAGGAGTGGCTTCACGCCCTTGATTCGCCCCTTGTAGAACCCGCCACAAGAGGGGATGTGCACATTAAGGAACATGGGTTTTCGCTCGGTGAAGATGAGCGGGACTTAGGTGGGAACGGTTGCGGTCCCCCACTGGTGGAGTGGATTACTGGTTGCGACTGGTAATCTGGCAGGGCTAGACCTTCAGGCTAGTCAGAGGATTGGTGATGGACAGTGTTGGAGAATTGTGTCTGTATATTATTGTTATATTATCTTATATTGTGTATGCAGTAACTGACCCCATTTAAATGTTTTGAAAACTGTGGTGATCCATTCAAGGGAGGTAAGCAGGTATATCTTGGATGCGCATGAGATTAGCTGGGAATGAAGTCACCACGAGTCAGAGTCGTAGTCTTCCGCTGTTATGTCATAATACATTTGTTACTTTAGTGGATTTTGGTTTTTGGAACAGTTGTATCTTATTTCAATTGCAGTTGGTTTTGATGTAATCACTTTAAACTATTTATTTAAAGTGCGTTCTTTTATGGTCTATTTGATATACTCTACCTCGGGCAACCAGGATGGTAGGATTCTCATGCACTAGGTGGTCTTGGTAAGGCATCTTGGTGTATGGGGGTGTTACAAAGTGGTATAAGAGCGACGATTTTGGAACTTGTAACTAATGAACCTAATGAACTTAGAGAGTCAAACTAAAATAAGCCCAGGTAGGAGTTGTTAGGAGCTAATGCAAAGGCTTGGGAGACGTCCTAAAGTCACTTTGAATCGGTCACTATGGGGTGTCATGGGAACGCTATGTGTTTACTATTGTTCATATGCATATGTTAGAAGAATAGGTTTGATGAATATGTTGGATGAATATGTTGGATGAATACGTTGGATGAATACGTTGGACGAATATGATCGATGAATTGGTTGGAAAAGATGGAAATAGTAATTGCATGAGGACATGGAATTTATGTTTGGAGCATGTCCATGTGACGAAGTGAATTTATGCTGTGGTTATATTAGTAACATGTGATTAGGGAATGTGATGTGATATATTTATGATTTTGTTTATGTAAAGTCATAAAAACATGCGGGTAGTACATAATTGATAAGTTTAATATTGTATGAGCATGATGGATGTTATTGTTTGGCTTTTGTAGATAGTAACATGTGGTTAGGGATACTGGTTTTACGAGTATCGAGTCGCTTTTGTTTGCTTTGTTGTTGTTTAAGTTGCTAGAAAGGAAAAATCAAGTAGTTGTGTTGTCCGATTGTAACACCCTTATCTACCAAGGAGCCTTAACAAGACCTTCCCCAGCAGATAAGGGCGTTACCATCTCGATTGCCCGAGGACAGTAATAATCAAATGTCGATAAAAGAACAGTTATATTTATTTACAAGTGATTAAAACAAAACAAAGGTACAACTAGTGACTACTATTAACTATATGAAACTATCTCTGCCATGACTCGTGGTAGACTTGATAACACTCCCATCTACCAAGGAGCCTTAACAAGACCTTCCCAAGCAGATAAGGGCGTTACCATCTTGGTTGCCCGAGGACAGTAATAATCAAATGTCGATAAAAGAACAGTTATATTTAATTACAAGTGATTAAAACAAAACAAAGGTACGACTCGTGACTACTATTAACTATATGAAACTATCTCTGCCATGACTCGTGGTAGACTCGTCCCTCCACGGACCCAGCTACGATCCAGACATCAACCTGCTAAGACCGACTGCTCACCATAATGGATCACAGCAGACACAAAACAATAAGACAACAGAACAACACCATACAAGGTCAATAACTAAAGGAACAAATACGAAAGGCAGACACAACACACAGTAATACGCAAACACCATCTCTTCCAATAACCCACACACCACTGACTGCCCGAAGGTCCAGTCCTGCCAGATTACCAGTCGGAACCAGTAATCCACATCGCCAGTGGGGGACCGCAGCCGTTCCCACCTAAGCCCCGCTCATCTAACCCGAGCGATAACCGATGTTCCTTAATGTGCACATCCCCTTCTGTGGCGGGTTCCACAGAGGGCGAATCAAGGGCGTGAAGCCAATCTCGTAAGTGACTCCACTCATCCGAGAACGCACCTCGCGAACCACAGACAAACAATCACAACCACCCACATTATACAATAACAACTGTCAGCAATAACCAATCCACGCCACCAACAACGGCACTAAACTAGTTATACACAACAATCGACACTCTAGACTATCAACAATACTGAGTAGGAAAACCTACCTTTAGCAAACCGCAGCGATTCCGCGCATGACCATAAGACAACAAGCAATCACCATAACCACCTATAACAACCAGCATAATCATCCATTACAACTACTATAAACACAACTGAAACCAAGGGAGACGATGATGATGATGACAACATACCTATACAAAGCAATCCGGCGTCAAGACCGCTATCCGACTCAAGCATCCCATCCCTAAGGTGTACCCACTCTCAAAGGCCTCATGGAGATGAACCATTGTGAAGGAGAAGTGATCTGACGGCATCTAGGTTTAGGAGAGAAGGAGAAGAAATGATTTGGGTTTCTCGATATCACGATTTATAATTCCTTGCTGAACTCCCGTTACTCGATCGAGTAAACAACTTAGTCGATCGAGTGGCCTCTACTCGATCAAGTGACTAAGCTACTCGATCGAGTAGCCTCCGCTAGATCGAGTAACCAAACTTCAAATGGTTAAAACGTCACAAGGTTAACTCGTAAGGTTTCCGAAGGGTTAGATAGGTGTCTAAGGTCATTGAAAGACGGTCAACGGGTCTCTAAAAGGACGGGTATTACAGTCTTCCCCCCTTAAAAGGAACTTCGTCCCCAAAGTTCAACTCATCCTCGGCAAAAAGGAACTAAGGCAACATACAACTATCCATCCCGACAAGGACAAACACAACCGTTCGTATCTACCACCCAATTATGAACGCTCACCACCCATCATCATCATCTACCCTAGCACACAACATCCGACACAGCTTCCTAGCAAGTCATCAAACATACATTATACACGAGAACAAACCGACACAACCGTTACTTCCACTTATCTCATGTCATTACTCAAGGATAAACCAACACGACTAGCTGTTTATTTCTCCATCAATTACTTGTCAACCATCATTGGTTATCAATCACCCAAAAGCAGTAGATTATCGATCACTTATACACAAAAAAAATAGCATTCATTTAAATTAATTCCCTTAAATCATTTTTATTACTCAACCACGCAGCAATAACTCGATTACTTAACAACTTTGTGAACAATATGAAATACAACATCATGATGAATTTAACCAACAATTGCCAACAATTATTCAACAATCACTAACAAACAACTACTCAAAATACTATAAGATTCCACTACTCAAAATACTATAAGATTGTCATAATTTTGTCATTTTCCCATGCGACATTACTCTTCCCCTCTTAAAAGTAACTTCGTCCCCGAAGTTCACCTTCACGATGAACTGTAACTATTACACGAGGCGTTACTTTTATTCCACATTGACATTACGAACCAATAGACTAGATGATACGAGTAGGATTCGGTAGGTTAGTCAAATAAAACTAATCCTAGGATTAGATTTAGTTAGCTGTTAGTTTCTTGAATAAGATTTAGTCAAATAAAACTATATATTGAGACTCACAACGAACATGGTACTTCCTTGCTATGACAGAAATATGAACCTTGCATATTAAGACCATATGAAAAGTGGACAATATAATTACACATTCCGTTATCCCGTTATTATATACGACATCGATTAGCTTCTTATGCGGCATTATAAAACACGCAACAAAATTAAAACCACCATTCAACATGTTACCTGCGGCAATTCAATTTATGATCTCAACAAGGGTGAAAGCACAAAACCATGTTTATATCGTAGAAACCATACTTGAAACACGACAACGTGATCACCAACAGTGACAAAAGAACATACTATCAACAAAATCCACAAGCATGAAGACCCAAAACAAGTTTGAACGAAATAACCAACATACAGGGGCACTCGATCGAGCTTAGAAGTCACTCGATCGAGTTGACGTTACTCGATCTAGTTTATCATCTACTGGATCGAGTACGTCGAGTCCAGAGAGCATTTCTAAATCACACCTGCAGTTACTCGATTGAGTGAGGGGCACTCGATCGAGTAGCCACAGGTCAAAATCCTCCAATGGGTATGCTGGAAAACCTAGAAAAAATTTATAAGTCAAAATTTCGTTTCCGACACCAACCACCTGCATAAAACCTCCTAAAACCATCCAAAATACGACCTTATGGCCAAATAAAAACCAAAAGTGTATCAAAAGTACCACCCAACCAAGTACTAAGTACGACAAATCCATGAGACAATATATATATATATATATATATATATATATATATATATATATATATATATATATATATATATATATATATATATATATATATATATATATATATATATATATATATAAAACAAAGAGAGAACATCAATCCAATGTCGGCTCCTCCATCTCCTCATCTCCGCCATCTCCTCCGGATATACCAGCTCCTTCTGTCCCCTCGCCTGTGGTAGTGCTTGTGCCTGCATCTACTCCCACTCGCCACGGTGCCAAACAACCAAATGGGTAGCTCTGAGGCTCCCCCCCATGTAGTCGGATCCACGCCAAAAGAGTGGAAGACTCTACTATCATCTCCAATACCTCACCACCACACCGGTTGGGCCGAGGCGGTCCCAATGCCCGGCACGTAAGCCATCTCGTGTAGGTTCCGGAGCGTCAAAGTGGTAGATACCCTCTCTGTAAGCTCGCTCACCCGCATCTCAGGACTAAAGAACGAAGGGTAACTGGGAAACTAATGCTGTGGAGGCACGGGCTGCTGTGGCTAGGTCTTAGCGATTCTCTCCCTCACCGATCTCGGACCCCTCCCCACTCTAGGTCGCCGATCCTCAGGTCTAGCCTGATCCCCCTTAGTCGGCTCCTGCATCACCTCCAAAATGGTATCATCAATGAGGTAGTACTGCCGAGTAGGAGCCTCCTCATCATCATCGGAGTCCGATGCCACTACTGCCGCTATCAAAGGCTCAGTCACAGGGAAGTGCTCGGGGTCAGGTATCCTCATCCAACTCATACCCCATACTCTCCATGCTAACCCACCACCCTCCAAAGTTCTCAACCATTTCTGGTCGAGGAAGTAGTCTCGGTCCACGATAGGCACAGATGGAGCCAAAGGTGTAAGGGCCGAGAAGGCCTCGAAGGTGGTCAACCGCTCAGCTAACCGTGTGGTAATGGCACCACAATTCAAGTACCGGGTCCCAGAGGTAGCCATCAAATCTAGGCTATCACAGACTATGGCCGGGGCACTGTAAGAAACTCTCGGGGCTCAGGTGGGGTTAAGATAAGCAACTAGCAACATCACCTCATGTGAGTTCAACTTACTCACATCCTTCCGGTCATAGAGCAGACAAGTCAAGGCACGAAGAAAGATCTTCAAAGTGATATGTTGAATGTCATTTATCAACATGTTACTTGAGGTGGGGGCGTTCTTACCATTAAAACAAGGCATGTAACTACTAGCTCCACACTCAGCTAGCATATCCCTAAGGGCTCCCTTCTCCGGTCGGGTAAGGCCAAGATGGGTAGCAAACATGTCCATGGTCAAGAGGAAACTAGTGTTCATGAGACGAAACTGTACGGTCTTAGCTGCCACATCATAGATGAAAGAGCTCATGAACTCCAAGGTCAATAAAGAGTAGGAATGCTTCCTAAGGCGATACAAACCAGTCAAACCCAAAGTCTCAAATATATGCCTCACATCCATCTTTACATTAAGGTCCTCTAACATGGTGGTGTCGATACAACGGGTTAGTTTCATACGACGTTTCTGTAACTCGACAAAGGCGTCTCTTTGCTTAAATTCAGCAAAGATAACGGTAGGGTACTCGGGTACGGGTAGAACAATGGGTCCCTGACTCCCCTCGCCAACCTCGGGCTCAAAAGCCCTCCCCCTCTTACTCTGACGGGTGCCAACTGCAGGTCTCGGCATCTGTTTCAACACATTTAGGCACACAAATGGACACTTACTTGGAGAAAATAAACTTTTCATGCACACGTATGGAAGAAGAACAACTATGTAAACACACTTTCACCAAAACAATCTAAAAGTTTTAAGCATGCTACTCCCACAATTTATAACAGACGGTCTTTATAGCTTTCAAAATATGAAAATTGTAACATCAATTAACAAATTAAGGTATTAATCCTTTCAAAATAATTTCACAAAAAGGTAACCATCGTAAAGAATTGGGGCGAATTTCAGTTTGGGGCACTTTTAAGACGGAGTTTTAAGACAAAATTTTGGGCAAAACTAATCAAAATAAACAATAAACATGATACCCACAACATACATTACTCAATTTTTCCCCTTCCATACTCAAAAGACAAATCAAAATTCAATTTGCAACCCAAACCCTAGAAATTTCGGTCCACATATACCCCCATATTGATTCGATTTTTCTACTTCTAGCATCAATAATCAACAATCTAGAGTAATTATACCATATTACAACAATTATAAACAAAATACATGAGTATAAATCGAATTTTCAGAAAATCTAACAATTTTATATGGTTCTAAGTGATTAAAAACAAAGAAAAAGATGAGCATTCTTACCTAGAATGATTAACAAATGTATGGAACGAATTAAACACGGAGAAACAAGCAGATCTAGCACAAATTCACCAAGGTTTTGAGAGAAAAAGAGAGATTAAGGGGAATTGGGGTTTAGAGTATGAAGAAATAAGGGAAGAAAAAGATTGGGAAGGTATAAGAATCCCACGTGTGTCCGGGTACTGTAGCACTTACTCGATCGAGTAAGTAGTGTACTCAATCGAGTGGCCTCTACTCGATCGAGTTTTCGCTGGCAGTTCCAACTTTTTCGACCTAATAAGTCCACAACTAGATTGATGAAGGTCTACTCGGTCGTGTAGGCACTCGTACTCGGTCGAGTAAGGATAGGAATAAGGTCAAAAGTTACGAATTCGGTTAACGATTCCTGCAAAACCACAACTCGTGTCGATTCCCATGTATATTTGGAATTCGTCACTGATTATTTCCTCCAATTACCACACATTATTACTACTCAAACGTAACACAACTATTCCACCCGAACATTACACATATCATTACATCCTATATCAAATATTATGCAAGACAATTCGCTATGATATCAGCTTATACATATATACAATCAACACATTATTCCACGTTTTCTTACGCATTTGCTAACTCAGTCATTCAACAGCTGATTACACTACAGTAAGCATCCATCTAGCACTAACTATCATATACTACTCAAGTTTGCTAAAAATTTCAAACATGTCACAACAATTCATCCATTGCAATTCGAAATATGACTTAAAAACTTTTATTAACTAAAACACATATAAAGACTCACAACTCATTATCATCACCATATTATCCAACACTCGTATGCAACTACTGTCACATTCACCATCTTTATCACATCCACACACACCTTCCACAATTCATAGTCCTTCACGGTTCATCAGTACCATTTGCACGCATTAGACATTACCATAGACTCCATCACAACTATTTCCAACCTACTTATCATACACATCTATGCACACAATTCTCGACTCGATATCCCCATTCTCGGTGACTGGCTTAAGTATATTGGGGCCATGATTTTGAAATGAGGGCGCCCTCTCACCCAAAATCAAGACCGTAACAAGACCTTCCCCAACAGATAAGGGTGTTACCATCTTGGTTGCCCCAGGACAGTAATAATCAAATGTCGATAAAAGAACAGTTATATTTAATTACCAGTGATTAAAACAAAAAAAAGGTACAACTCGTGACTACTATTAACTATATGAAACTATCTCTGCCATGACTCGTGGTAGACTTATCCCTCCATGCACCCAGCTACAACCCAGATATCAACCTGCTAAGACCGACTTCTCACCATAATGGATCACGGCACACACAAAACAAGAAGACAAGGGAACAACACCATACAAGGTCAGTAACTGAAGGAACAAATACGAAAGGCAGACACAACACACAGTAATACGCAAACACCATCTCTTCCAATAACCCACACACCACTGACTGTCCGAAGGTCCAGTCCTGCCAGATTACCAGTCGCAACCAGTAATCCACACCGCCAATGGGGGACCGCAGCCATTCCCACCTAAGCCCCGCTCATCTAATCTGAGCGATAACCTATGTTCCTTAATGTACACATACCCTTCTGTGGCGGGTTCTACAGAGGGCAAATCAAGGGCGTGAAGCCACTCCTGCAAGTGACTCCACTCAGCCGAGGACGTACCTCGCGAACCACAAACAAACAATCACAACCACCCACATTATACAACAACAACTGTCAGCAATAACCAATCCACGCCACCAAAAATGACACTAAACCAGTTATACACAAAAATCGACACTCTAGACTACCAACAATACTGAGTACGAAAACCTACCTTTAGAAAACCGCAGTGATTCCGCGCACGACCATAAGACAACAAGCAATCACCATGACCACCTATAACAACCAGCATAATCATCCATTACAACTACCATAAACACAACTGAAACAAAGGGAGACGATGATGATGATGACAACATACCTATACAAAGCAATCCGGCGTCAAGACCGCTTCCCGACTCATGCATCCCATCCCTAAGGTGTAACCACTCTCAAAGGCCTCAAGAAGATGAACCATGGTGAAGGAGAAGTGATATGACGACATCTAGGTTTAGGAGAGAAGGAGAAGAAATGATTTAGGTTTCACGATATCACGATTTATAATTCCTTGCTGAACTCTCGTTACTCGATCGAGTAAATAACTTACTCGATCGAGTGGCCTCTGCTCGATCGAGTGACTAAGCTACTCGATCGAGTAGCCTCCGCTAGATCGAGTAACCAAAACTTCAAAGGGTTAAAACATCACAAGGTTAACTGGTAAGGTTTACGAAGGTCTAGATAGGTGTCTAAGGTCAGTCAACGACGGTCAACGGGTCTCTTATAGGACGGGTATCACATCGATTACAGAGAAGTTGTCTTTTAACTATTATAACTTGAGATTAATATATGATATTGATGTGATTTCACTTGGAGGTGATAGCTTCTCCTCTTACGATTCTAACGATAGGTCACACACCCAAAATGACTAAGAAACGAGTGAGATATGACCATTTTACGAAAATTGGGCAGTGCTGAGAACTGCGTAGGGTACTCGATCGAGTAGTCCTTACTCGATCGAGTACACATCTTCGTACTCGATCGAGTACTCCTAACTCGATCGAGTAGCCCTGGTAATTTATTGTACGTGCTTCTGATCTTCACCTTCTCGATCGAGTAGGCCGTACTCGATCTAGTGACCCTTGTATTGGTCTTATGCTTATTTTTTTTACCTCCCTACATGACATAATTATTTCAAAGATTTTATTTTATTTCTTTATGCATTGTTTTACATATGTGTTGGTCCTGATGCGTAAGTTACCCAATCTTATGATGTAAGGAGTAGCACCTTATGGTGAGTATGAATTTGGTGGGGAGGACAGGAGTTATATGTGGTTGTGAGGGACAGTGGAAAAGGAAAAGGAAGATTGATGAGTTTATCGAGGCAAGGAGCATGTTTTGTGAGATGTGGTGGGTGATATAATTGCGAGTTTGAGTAATGTAAAGGTAAGTGAATATTGGCAAGGAGTTATGTAAGTTTAAGGAACGTGAGAATGAAAAGATTGAAATGAGGGATGTGAATAGTGGCAACTTGGGGTGTGTAAGGATTATGGAGGGACATGGTTAGGATTATGTTGGTTAGAGATATATGTGATGGAACGTCCTTGTAGAAGGATGGAAACGAATGGTGTATAATGAGCTTAGATCGAGTTATGTCGCGATATGGGATAGTGGCCGAGTTTGGCAATTTGGATTATTAAGAGGTGAGCTTCGTGTGTAATTCAATGGGAAATTAACGGTATGAGATGAATTTTAGTTTCTAGAGATGTTAAAGGAGATGCAATTAATTGAAGGGTAAACGTTGATTGTGTGAACTGATTGGTGGCAAGTGTGAGTGAGTAACATGATGAGAGAGCATTCATGGTATGAAAGAGTGAGAAGGTACTGATTTGAATTAATGGAATTTGAGTTTAGGAACAATGATAAGGTAACCGGAGCACTAAAGAGTTACGTAGTAGGAATAAGGAGTTGAATTGTTAATTGATTATGTCAAGTATACAAGTAAAAGAATGAGGGGAGTAAACTAAGAGAATGTTGACCGGAGTTATGCGATATGGAAGTAGGGAATCATCGAGATGTATGATACTATCATGAGGGTGTCAGTTAATGGTTTATATAGGAATTTCAAGACAACATGTTAACCATGAGTTTCGAAGAATTAAGGAAAGTAAAAAGTTTGCAAAGTATTAGCACGATATGAGATTTTGGTGGTGAGTTGGGTGACGATACAATTAAGGATAGAATTGGAATGAATGTTCAGGAAAATTTTGTTGACAGATTTGTTGTTTGATAATAGGGGGTGAGTGAAAGAGATTTGTTATACGAAAGATGGTGGTATAATGATGTTATTACTAGTGGTTAAGGATGACGTTAAATAGAGAAAATAGCCGTCCTAGAGAGGTTGATTTTGTGCAGGCCGGATTGGTATGTATGGTTGCGGAGGAGTATACGATGTGGTTATAGGAGGTGGTTGCTAGTAGTTGGGTATTTATGATATGGTTACATGTGTCAGGTGGTGGCATTTATGCGACGGGAGAATGAGTTATGTACGGCATATGCGTTTCAGTTTGAGTGAGAGATACCCATTAACAAGTTGTAACTTATGTGATCGGGATTGGTTAGTTAGATTCGATTATGGGTCTATGATGTGTGTAAATGTTTGTGTGAGGTTCTGACCTCACGAGTAGTGGCATGGTGTGATAGTTATAAAGTCGTTATCTGAGTGTTCCGTGTCATATGTTGTGTACGGTAACCTAATAGGATGATATTCAAAAAGTGATAATTTGGGTGATCGGGAATGGCTAGTTATACTTGTATGTGTATGTATGATATCTGTCAGTGATAATGTGAGGTTCCGACCTCATGAGTAATAGTATGGATAATATTCATAAGGTTATTATCTGTTTATTCTGTGTGGTATGTTGCGTCGTGTTTTAGTAAAGCGGTTTTAAGGAAGTTTCTTGTCAAGGAAGTTATACTGAGTCAGTGTTTTTGGGATTGTATAAGTTGCGATGACTATCGATGTGGTTGTTGTGCCTTGGGCACGGAACTTCGTGTTGTGATGCGAGTATTTTTGCGCTGCGGTGCGGCTGTTGGTGGCGGTGTTGCGATGCCGTCATCGGTTGTGGTGGAGTAGGCGGGATACTTATGAGACTAGTTTTCGAAAGTGTATACCAGTTATATAGATTGTTGTTTTGTTTACTGCTGTTTCCTGTGAGTTTCGGTTTGGACATATAGACTGTTGTTTTGTTTATTGATGTTTATTACCAGTTTCGGCTTGGAAGTGGGGGGTAGAGTATAATATGGAAGAGAGTTGCGTACATTTCCGTTGTTGTCATAGTATAGTGATATTCTGTTAATGGGACACAGTTGTGAGAGGTTGTTAGAGTACTTTTGATCTTGTTTTAGATGAGGCATTGGTTGACATAGTTGTGGCAAGAGTTTTGTGAAATGTGTGTGTGCTAAACTGGAAGCAGCAATTTTATTGGGACAGTGGGTATAGGGTGTTGGGAATAAGTATCATGTTACGTTACGGAGAAGTTTTAAGGCAATAAAAAGAACTTGAGGATCTAGTGTGAGTATGTGTAACAATTGTGGATCGTGAGTTATGATTGTGGAGATAAGTGCATGTATAAAGAAGTATGTCATTTTGCGGTAATGTTGAAGAGTTGGAATAATGGTTATGCTGAGGATTTTGTGGTATAGGTTAGATGGAGTGCAGAATGATTTGAGATATGAGAACTGTTAGAGAAAGAGAGCCCTGGATATAGGCATGGTTGTAGGTGTTGCAGTTATAAGTGATTATCGTTGACATGCGGTGGTGATGAGGATAATGAGAAGATATAGCTAAGGATCTAGTATTAGTGGGTTACGAGTACGTAATATTTATCTTAAGAGGAGTAGGATGCGACAAAGAGAGTTTGATGGTCATACATGTTGCAATATATTTGGAAGTTTGGTATATTTGGAAGTTTAGGTCTTGGTGAAAAATAAAGGATGGATTTGTATTGTGGTTGATATTATTAAAGGTCATGGCAGTGCTGGTAGTAGTATAATGTTTATGGGTGTGAATAAATTTCGATAGTGTTGATAGTTTGGGTTATGATGTTTATGAGTATGAGTAAACTTCGAGGACGAAGTTCATTTTAAGGGTGGTAGAATGTAACATTCCGTTTGGTGGTTGATCTCGCTTGGTGGATTGTCTTGATATTGGATTTGCTAGTGGATAATTCGTTAGTGAGGCGGAACCATGTGTGGCGTTTGTGGATGATATTCGGTAGTGTATGGAGTTAGTGTCGAGAGGCTATAATGTAGTTGATACGATATCGTGAGCCATGTTGTGGAGGTAGGCATAGTTGGTGGAGTAAGTTGGTTATACGGGTTTTTGCCAGGTTTGGTAGCAACGCGTGAAAAGGTTATATAAACATTTCCGTCTGTTTCTTTTACCTTTTTACTTTATTCTAAACATTTTACAAGAGAAAACAAAACAACGTAAGATCCTTCTCTCGCATTGCTATCAAATCCAAGGGCTAGAGTCGTTGGATTTCAAAGTTCTTTATACCGTTGAGACCGTCGTATTGTGGGTAAGATCCTAGTACAGTTTTTATGTTAATTCGTTAGTTTTGGATAAACCCTAATTGGGTAATTTGGGGGTGTTTGGGAGTATTTTTGATGATGGGTTGTAATTGTATGATTATATGTTGATATGAGGTGATTTCGTAGAGGAGCACTATCGATCTGCTGCTTGTGTCAATTTGTGGTTATTGCTTTCCAGGTAGGGTTTCCTACTCAATTATTATATACATGATTATGAGATGCTTGTTGGTTGTTGGCATTTGATTATATCGTAATTGATTTGGTATTGTTGGATGTTGTAATTGGTTGTTGTTGTTGTTGTTTGTGGTTCGCCAGGTGCGCCCTCGACTGAGTGAAGTCACTTACAGGAATGGCTTCACGCCCTTGATTCGCCACTTGTGGAACCCGCCACAAGAGGGGATGTGCACATTAAGGAACATGGGTTTTCGCTCGGTAAAGATGAGGGGGGCTTAGGTGGGAACGGCTGCGGTCCTCCACTGGCGGAGTGGATTACTGGTTGCGACTGGTAATCTGGCAGGGCTAGACCTTCAGGCTAGTCAGAGGATTGGTGATGTAACGGTGTTGGAGAATTGTGTATGTGTATTGTTGTTGTGTTATCTTATATTGTGTATGCAGTAACTGACCTCGTTTAAATGTTTTAAAAACTGTGATGATTCATTCGTGGGTGGTGACTGGTGAGCAGTTGTCTAGCAGGTATATCTTGGATGCGCATGAGATTAGCTAGGGATAAAATCACCACGAGTCAAAGCCGTAGTCTTCCGCTGTGTTGTCATAATACATTTGTTACTTTCGTGGATTTTTGTTTTTTGAACAGTTGTATCTTATTTCAGTTGCAGTTGGTTTGATGTAATCACTTTAAACTATTTATTTAAAGTGCGTTCTTTTATGGTCTATTTGATATACTCTACCTCGGGCAACCGAGATGGCATTCTCATGCACTAGGTGGTCTTGGTAAGGCACCTTGGTATATGGGGGTGTTACAGTCACGACAATGAAATTTAATAACGCTCATTTATATGTTCATATATCGAATAAAAGCGCATATTATCACGACCCGTGCATGTTTTTGCACGGGTTTAAAACTAGTGAGAGGTAAAGTGAAATGAACTGGATAATTAGGCAAACAAATAGACAAGAGTATTTCGGTCACATTTTAACAAAAAACACCGAAAACGTCATCATAGTGCAATTTTCAAAGAAGAGTGATATTATGACTATAATTTTCAAAAAAAAAAAATTATAAGACTATAGTTTTCAAAAAGTGATTTTTATAAGGATATAATAAACAATTTTCTCTTTAAAAATACAAGTCATACAACTCAAGATCCAAAATAGATGTGCATACATACAGGGAGGGCATAAATTCACGGGCGTAATGTACTCTCCCACGGGATTTACAACCCTTTTACCCAAAAAGCCCTTTTAAAGTAATGATGGCTTCTTTGTCTGTTGACTTTTCATAAGGCTATACTGACAAGTGCTTTACAAATCCCGTGCGCCAGTACATTGGTCCCGTGAATATATGCACACCAATACATTATACTACACCTAAGCTGCTAACATAAGCTTTTATACACTTCTCTAGCTGTGCCCAAAATACATCACATACACAATATATCCATATATAAAGCACCTTACCTAGCCAAAACGATGTCGTTCTCGTACCCGAGCTCTGCGGTATTAAACATCGATTTTACCTCTAATCTTGAAATCGGCCATCCTGGTCTAATCTTGGTCGTTGTACTATAAACACAGCCTACATTGCGACATCGCCTCAAAATGCAGTCGCAAGGTAGTGTCACGACCCAAATTCAATAATACCATGCTAAAGGCTTCTACAATGTAGTTACACAAAACAAAAAAATAAAAAAGGGAACAATCAGATACTCAGATTTATTCTCGGGGGAAGACGAATCCCGGGAGCCCATTCTTTAACAACACCACCTTCAGATGACCCGAGTCTAACGACAGACTCGTCACTCACATGGTACCTCTCCCGCGCCTCTGAGAGGCTTGAGCCCAAAACGTCTTTGATCCACTCATCCGCCGCTCCCTTCTCATCCGCAAACCAGGTAGCTGCAAGAACTTGCAGCATTACTTCATGATCAATCTCTAGCGAAATCCTTTGTCCCTGGCTCAAGGTTTCTTCGAGTTTTGATCGCATTGTCCTCAACAAGCTATCAGCTAGGGCGTCGAAATCAAACGCCTTGAGCGCCACATTGCCATCAACTTGGCTTAAAAATTCTTTCAACCAAGCTTTGGGCATGTCAGAAATCGGGCCACCTTTGTAGCAATCCATCTCCATGGAATCTTCCAACGGCAAATTCAAGTCCAGGGACTTTTTAGTCATCTTGTTGGGTAGTTGTGTTTCCTCTAAGTCCTCGGGTGAATCCCTAAAGTTGGAGAGCTTCCTCTTAGCTGAAGGGTATTTTGGGGATAAAAGTGACACAGTTGTTTCATTACTTCTACAAGGCACACTCCTTATTGCTAACTGCATTTCCCAGTTTTTAGCTTCCAAAATCTTCTCTTCCAGAAATTTGATAAATTCCCTCCTGGGAGACAAATTTTTCTCATTGTAGGTCCCTCTAGAAGTCATCACAAAAACTACATTATTAATCCCAACTTCCTTCCCTCGGGAATCCGAAAATTTACCCGTTTGAATGGCCCGGGTCAGGCTATTCTGAACCAATGGATCTGCTTCGTCTACATTTTCAAGAAAGACGACCGACTGTGGCTTTTTGCTCAACTCCTGAGCTATATAATCCACCGCTGTGATCCTACTCGTGTTTATGTCAAACTCGTTCATCACTTGGAAAAGGGAGTTGGGCATCTTAGTTCTGTCTAGGCAACTTAAATTCAGAGCAATCAAATAATCTTTTCTGCCATGGATTGCATCAGCTAGGGTTTGGGCAATTTTCTTTTGTCCTATTTTATCGGGTCCAACAAAGTTGAGCCATATACTCCTCCTTCGAATCTGACAACTTGATACTATCTCAGTAATTCTGCAAATTGCTTCGCTTTGCCATGGAACAACCTCAGTCAATTTTCTGAAAAGTGCCTTGTAATCATCAAAGTCAGGGTCCACATTAAGACCACCATGGTTTGAGTGACGGTCATGATCTTGTAAGAAATGCTTCTTGGTGTTATCAGATTTGGGAGTACAAATCATTCCCAACCCAAGATCGGTAGTAACAGGGACGGTGGACAGCGGATAATGAGGTGGATGACACTCCGCTATTTCTATTGATCTTTTGGGGAGATCAGGTTTCATGACCTGCTGATGAGGAGAGATGTTCTGTGCTGCAATTTGGATACTCGAGTTTGAGTTGGAGCACGCTCTTTCGTTCAAGGAAGAATCGCCGCTGCTGCTACGACTGCCTTGAACATTGGCCATTAACGGAAAGCCGAGAGGCGGGGAAACCTGAAGGGAAGGTAGGGAAACGGGTGGGATTGGAAATGGATACTTCTGATGAACTAGTCGGCAATTATCATCCCATTTCTTCTGGAGGCATGAAATTTTTGCAGTTCTGACATCATTGACCTGCACTGAATGTAGGAGCAAATTCTTGTAACACAATCATTGCAGCCATCCACTATTCCAATGTATAAATATACAGGTCGTCATACAGTATAGCATCTCTAAAAATGCCTAAATTTCTGTGTAGGTCATCTATACAATATTAACTTTCTTGCAAGTCATTGGGTTAATACTATCGTCGATGATCAGTAACAAAGATAACGAAAAAATTGAAGGTGCAGGAGTAGTCATGACAGCCAATGCGCTCAAAAAGGAGTAGCTCACCTGAGCTACTGCATTTCCTGCCTTGCTAGGATCAGTTTCTGCTCTTTTTAACCAAGGCATGCTTGAATACTGGTCACCAGAAACCAAAACTACAGACCCTTCATTCAGGGCAGCACGTAGCTCCCTCTCATAACTTTCATTGCACGCATTACATCGAATAAACGGCTGTCTCACAGCAGTTAATGGAGCTCTGAAGTCGGAAGGCATTGGAAAGAAACCTCCAAATGGAACAAAGGACCCCATTAAACTGTAAGTACATCAAGTTCATGCAACTGTCAGATTAATAACAGTCAGAGGCTCAATTTTCACACAAATGGTTCAAATTTTTGACACTCAGTGACTCGGCCGTATTCTATCCACATAAGTCTATCATCAACAAACACAGAACAACATATAAATATTTGTACTTCGGAACAAAGTTAGCTTAGGATAATAGACATACTTATAATTTATAGAACTTGGAATCAAACCCCGTTAGCATCGATTATGACTCTCTTTATACCGAGCACTAAATATATGTCATTAATCCCAAGGAATTTAAGTTAGTAGATGTGGTGGAGGATGATTTTGGAGGTGCCAAAAGTGGCTCTTGCCTAACTAATAACCATCATCAAAAACTTTCATAGACAAATTAAATAACATCCCAAATTATAAAATAGGACCGTCTTACATTAAGACCGTCCTTTTATTGGTTAAACATTTGCCGTCTCACACACTACTTGTACAAATTATTGAAAGAACAAAACTTTTTGTTACAATAAATACTCTAGTCAATGCAAACATATATTTTATAAACATTCTCCATTGTTTTCATCAGCACACTAATATAATAATCAGAAGAATGATGTAATTGACCAAACTCAAAACAAAACAAAAAAAAATTATTTTATACTCTTACTATAGTATTTGTGTTACATGAACATCCTAGGAAGTTATGTATATTTATGTCATTTTTGTATAAAGAACATGTGACAAAGCTGACAAGTGACTCACAACCTACAAACATCCCCAAATAAAGAAATATTACCAAATATATAGGGCTATTTGGCAATTATTTATTGGGGAGCTTTCACTTTACTCAAATAGAAGTCGGAAGTTGACAAACATTTTAAATTAGTGGTTTGTGGTGCTTTCTAGAAATTTGTTGACAATCACAATCAACTTATCTTATGTTTACCAAACATTATACATGTCCTAATGTCCTTATTTTTCATTCAATACACATTATAGAATAACACTGTCTTACGGTGTGAGACGTTCTTTTACGTCCTACTATCAAGGATGAAAAATTGAGGTTACAGGTTCAAGCCTTCCAAGAACAATCTTATCTTATGGGGTTATTTAATGAGCTGAGACAATGTCTTCTAGACTTCGAGTATGTCACCCAACGTCCCAACATACATACTTTATACGTTATACTCGAGGGTTTATGCAATATGCACCTGGTAAAAAGGTACGATTGTGGTCTCTTCATCCCAAAAAAATAAATGAGAACGTCTCTTAAATTCTTTTAAAGTAACAATATATGCTGAATTTATAGTTCACCAAAAAGATGGCAGATAACTTTATAAAGTAAGCTGATCAACAAATCATAACAACAATAACAAGGAAACCGTAAAATGATACTACTCCCTACCTCTCAATCATTTGTTTATCTTTAATATTCTTTCTAATAAGTATTTTAATCAAAGATAAACAAATGAATAGAACGGGGAGAGTATAATTACATGAGCAGCTAGCTAACATAGTTACACAAGTACTCGTACATAAAGTAACTACAATTGTTAAGTATAACGGCCTTATAACAACCTATGCACCCCGTCAAACAATTGCAATAAATAAGTACTCGTACTATGCTTAAAATACCGCTAAAAAAACAATTAACTGAGACGGACCTAACAACTCTGTATAAGGGAGTTAAAAATAATAACTATTCCTTATTTAAATAAGGTTAAAATACCGATCCAAAAAACAATTAGATGAGAGGGAAAAAACATAAAACCGACCTGGATTTAGGATCGAAAGACGTAGTACTAGACGAAGAAGAAGGAGCCGTAATCGGTAACGGTTGTAGATCCCAATCTTTATCAACATTAGGAAAACACCCAATTAATTTACTATACATCTCATAATACTTTGCTTCCATAATTAACCTCACCTTATTCCCACATTCCTCCACTAATCCACTCACCTTCTTAATCACCGCCTCATTATCACTAATTAACTCACTAATCTCCCCCAAACTAACCACAACCTTAATCCCCTCCGCCTCCTCCGTCTCCGTCTCCGTCCTCTCCTCCGCCTTCAATTTCGCTTCCTGAATCTTAACCTCCAACCCTAACCTATCTCTTTCCTTAATCTCCTTCTCTAAACACACTAATTTAACTCTAATTAACTCCTTAATTACTGTAACTCCTCCTTTAATTACATTTTCCTTAAACCTAATTACCGCATCATTAGCACAAACACCGATCAACACAGGATTCTTTTCGCCTTTCTTCCTCACCATTACTTCCCCTATCCTTTTACAATTCTCATCGACACTGACTCCGAAACCCGTAAAATTACACAAAAACAACGGCGGACGTCTCGGAATGATCCCCGCCGCCGACCACCGCGGCGGATGAATTATCGCTAACTTAATATCGGAGCTCCGAAACCCGGCCTCGCCTAAAACACGACTTACAATCGGATCATCCAAAATTGACAACACAAAATGCTTCAATTCAACTTTAATACACGAAATCGACAACGCTCCGTTATTATTATTACTATTATAAATTTGATTGATTTGAGAGAGGTGATACATATCAGGTTGACGACGTTGATGAGCTTGAGATCTTTTAATGGCGGCCATAAGCGAATTCGATATCGGAGGGGCACAATCGTCATTTACTTCAGTATAATTCGAGGATTTTGAGGTAGGAAGTCGGTCAAGGGAGACGGAAACGCAGAGGTCTAGAGCGCGTAGCTGAAGACGCGGAGAGTACGCGCTGCTTCTAGCGCGTGAAAGCGAGTCGCGGAGGAGAGAGAAGGAAGGGGAAAGTAAGGCGGAAACTGCGTGTAACGACGTCGTTTGGGCGTGGTTACGTCGCTTTGCTACTGAAACGCCGTCGTTTAGTGCGCGTGCTGCTTCGTCTGTTAGACATTGCCTCGCTGTTGTCACCGGCGTCGGCATCACCGTTCCCCCGGAGACGGTAATTGTTCTAAAAAATACTGCTTTGAGTAAAAAGTGAAACTTGGAAATAAATTGGGGAGGAATAGACTAAGGAAGGAATTGGGTTTTTAGGTTTGGGTGTTTGTGTTTTTTGAGGTTACATTCATAATTAATCAATTTTTGTTGGTTTGTCTAAAAGATTATAGAGTCATGTAGTAGACAGTAGTACATAATGACTATGGTTTGGTGAAATATCTGTTGTTATTTATTGCGGTGGAAATACGCATCCATGGCCCTAGATGCTGCTGATTGGGTTAGTCCCACTTTTATGTCCAAGAGAGTGGTTTTGGAACGGATTAATCGGTTTTATTTAGGCGTATTTGTGTAGATTTGGTAAAATTGATAATTTGAATAAGGAAAAATTACAAATAACTGCCACGTATTTACGTATTTTTACAAATTACCACTATGTATTTGCGTTTTTACAAATAATCCCCAAAGTTCATTGTATATTCCCAATCACCACCGTATTTTAACTCGAGCATTGTTTTTCTTATTTTCCGACTTGTTAAGTAACAATTTTACGCGAAATTCCAAGACTACCCTTATTGACTCACACTGACTAATACATTAACCAAATCACCAACCTAACCCTAAATCCCAAATTTCTTATCTCTTCCCCAATTCATTCAATCGATTATCTATGTCTCAAATTCCCATCCAAATTTTATGTAGTCCCAAACTAACCTCGAAATCATTCGGGCTCGAAAGATCTTCCTGAAATGATTAGTAACAAGAATCATAACTTCAGTATTCACATTAACGGACGTCGTAGCAGCTAAATACCCGATTTTTTTTTATAAAATTGAGGAAAACTAATCAATTCAACAATACTACACGCTGCCCAATTCATATCTAAGTTAATTTAAGAAGAGCTGTAGATTTTGTATATGGGCAGTTGACTTAATTTCGCGACGAAATTCGTCAATTGCGTTGGAAATGAAGGTTGACGATAATTTGGTTGAAGAATCTGGGGAAAATAAGCGAATTCCTTTGATTGAATCGTCTAATGATCATTGGAATAGGGTTCCATTGTTAGTGAGTTTGACATTTTGTGATTTTGATTGATTAATTGATTGATTAACTTATTGATCGAAGAGGGTTTTGTTGGATTGAGGGTTTTGGGGAATTAGGGTTTGTGATTTGATGAATGTGGAATTGGGGATTAAAGAATGGAGATTTGGATGGGCAATTTAAACACATATAATCGATCAATTATGGGAGATTGGTAAGAAATTTGGGATTTAAGGTTAGGTTGCTATAATTGAATGAATCGATTAGTTATTTGGTTAATGAATCAATTAGTTTAAGTTAATAAGGGTAGTTTTGGAATTTCGTGTAAAATTGTCACTTAACAAGTCGAAAAATAAGAAAAATAATGCTCGGTGTAAAAATACGGTGGTGATAGGGGATTATACCGTGAACTTTGGGGGTTATTTGTAAAAACGCAAATACGTGGTGGTAATTTGTAAAAATACGCAAATACGTGGTGGTTATTTATAAATTTTTCTTTGAATAATTTGGTTGGAATAATTCGACTTATAAATTATAACTGAGTAGAGAGTCTGAAGTTGACCTGCAACTTGAATAGAGTCGGCTCTGTCATGTCCTATGCTAACTATTATCCCTAAATAACCGTATTAAAACACACCCGAAAGCAATCTTAATCTAAAATAATTAACCTGAATTTTTGCAAAGGCGAAATGACCAAATTTGATCAGATTTGACTTGAATTCTTGCAAAGTCGAACTAAGTTGACCCGCAACCTACCTGGTCGTCAGCTCTAGATTTATACGTGCTCTTAATTGTACTCTGTATTTGCTATGCGAGTCGAGGTAATATAGATGTAGTAGGATGCAATAGCTCTATATCATATACTGAATCAGTGAATTCTATAGCGTGACCGCGTGAGTCAATTGTTTACATTATTTATCGACTATTTTTTTGTAAACCAGGTCGAGTTTGTGATAGCATGTAAAATCATTTTTCTAAAGCAAGGAGAGTGAAACTATCAAACACGAAAACATAATAAATCACTGATTCAGTATATGAAATAGTCGCGAGCGTAGTCGCGAATCGTGATGAAATTATTAGTGACGGTACTCGATAGCACAAATTCTCACTTGTGACGGACATTATCCTTCACAAGTGAGTGACGGGTCACTTCCTTCTCATGCAAATATAAATGGGAGGCAAGTGGGGCGCTTGATAGAGTTTTCCAAAAAAAATCTGAAGTTATGACAAATTTGACGATTCTCTCCACACTAGCAAAACAACTAGCTGAAATGCCAGAAATAGTGTTGATTTCACCTCACTTTACAAATACTTCGTACTACGTATAATCTAGAATCAAATCATGAAAAGATTAGATTTTGACAATAAAGAGAATAAACAGTAGACTTTTATTGTTTATTATATTTTAATTTTATTCAAAATTGATCCAAATCATGTCAATGGTAGGAAGACCTGTAGTAAATGGCAGATGCCACACCACTTAATTAGTCGAGTGGGCCAAATAATGCACTTGAGTCATTGTCTTGCTTTGCAGCCTGAAAATAAAACACACTTCTTTCGTACTTCCTCTATTCAACTCCACTCTACCACTTTGCTTTTTCACATTTGCTAATGCGTATTTTACGCCGTAAATATCGTTAGTTACGTATTTGCAAAAATTATAAAAGTTAGATATTTTTAATGTACTCGTAAAGACGAATCAAACAAGATTCCACTTGAATATATTTTCACTTATGTATTGAGAGAAAATTACAATTGAAGGTTTATTTCTGAATAGTGTGCAAAAACTAATAGGGTATAGTGGAGTTGAATGGAGGAGGTATAAAAACCCAATTCGTAAATATCGACGACGTTTTAGTAAACATCGACGACGTTTTCATTCCGAAAGACAATTTTGCCCTTCACATCTCACTAACTCTCTTCTTTTCTCTCTAAGTCCAAAAATCCCCAAATATTCCCAACATCAAACACCATCACCACCTCCTACCACCACGCCGCCACCACACGCCGCCACCACACGCCATCAGTACCACACCGCCACCACACGCCGCCACTGCCGTTTAAATTAGTTTTTTTTTTTTTTAAAATTAGCTTTGTAATTGAAATTAAATCGTTTATTGTTGTTGTTAATAGATTATATGACTTTATTTGTTAGTTTTAATTGATTATATGCTTCGATTTGGCTAGTTAATTGAATTTGTTTTGATTATTTTAGATTTTATTAAACTTTATTGAATTAGTTTTGAAAGATAGATTGTTGTTTGTATTATTGTAATTGTATTTTTGTTTTTTTTGTCAATCTTTTGCTAATTAGTTGTAATTGCATAGTTGTTTGCGTAAAATAGGTCAATTATATGTCGAATAATGTTGTTGTTGGTGTTGAATTTGAGTCGAAAAAAATGGGGAAGGGGACACCAGGGATGAAACATGGGAATTGGTTGTTTCATCCATGGTGAAACGTGAATTTTGGACGTTTGGCCATGGAAGAACGATGATTTTGGCCGTTTGCCCATGGACAAACGTTGGGTTTGGTTGTTTGGCCATGGTCAAACGTTGGAATCCAACGTTTGACCACGGTGATTTTTTTTTTTTTTTATAAAAAAAAAAATTTAAAAAAAAAAAAAAAATCTTCGTGGTCAAACGTGGGATTCCAACGTTTTGACCACGGCCAACGTTGCTTTCCCACGTTTGGACCATGGCAAACGTTGGTTTTCAACTTTGGTCCATGGCTGAACGTTAGATCTTAAAGTTTGGTCCATGGTTCAACCTTGGGGTACAAATTTCAGATTTACGTAGAAAAATCGCAATGTTTACTATTACTAAGTTAATACGTGACGTAAATCAATTATCGATTAGATTTAACGGTGCGCAAAAAAACTAAAAATTAACCAAATAATGAAGATTAAGTTGTTTAAGTACCGGTAATTCGGGATCCGTCATGTTGTTGATTGTTGTTGTTTTTTTTTTTTTAATTTAGTTGATTTTTAGTTGAATTTGAGAGAAAATTTTTTAGAGAGAGAAAGTGTTGGATGAGTGGAAGGGCAGTTATCGTCTTTTTTTTTAAAAACGTCGTCGATATTTACTAAAACGTCGTCGATATAAATCAGCCCCCTATAAAAAAGGTGATCAATTTACCTGTTACCATCATCAATTTCTAAAGCACTGCTTTATAACACCCTCATATACCAAGTTGACTTACCAAGACCACCTTAACATATCAAGGTGTTATTATCTCGGTTGTCCTTGGTAAAATATATCAAATAAAACCATCAAAGGACGTTTATTATCAAATACCAAAACTGTTTAAAACAAAGATACAACTAAAGTTCAACCAAAGCGGTTTACAACCAAAACTGCCAAAAGAACTAATGTTTAAAAGTCAGCGAAAGCTAGTTAAGCGATCGGTGATGACTCGACCCCATCCGAGACCTGCAAGCTAATCCACAGCCATTACCTGCTAAATCAACTGCTCACCATCCCTGAATGGATCACCACAGTTTTGAAAACAATAACGGGGACAGTCAACTGCATAACCAAGATAAATATTCACGGCACAAGCCAATATACAATCCAATTCAACTATAGTAACATCCTCCAAACTTTATAAGTAACCAGTAACCGACTATACACCAAAGTGTGTAACCCTACCAGGTTATCCATCGCAACAGATAACCCTCACCGCCAGTGCGGGGAGAGGGGGGGGGGCAGCCTTGCCCACCTAAGCCCCGCTCATCACAACGAGTGAACCCAGATCATTAATGTGTACATCCCCCTTATGACGGGACCCACAAGAGACGAACATGGGGTTGGAATCATCTCCCGAAAATGGTCCCATAACAACAATATCAATCACAATATCATCTCAACCAATCTCAATCCAATGAAACACGTTATACAATCAATCTCAAACCAATTACGCAATCAACTGAGTAGGGAAACTCTACCTTATTCGCAAATTCTGAAATAACAACAACAACGATGCTAGAATTGTTCTTCGACGAATTCGTCACCTACAAAGAGATAAACAACAATACCATATTGAAGAGTCTATCGATCCGAAATACTCAGGGGGGGGGTGCGGGTGAATTGAGTATAAAAACTTTAGCCCACTTTTTCGTTGTCCGTATGAGCGTGAATTGATAATTAGTTATTTAAAGTTTATCGATTAAACTTTAACTAATTAATCAATCAATGTGAAATGTAAACAAAAGAACGAAGAAAAGCAAGTGACACACGTGGTTTTGAAGTGGTTCACTTTCACAAGTCGAAACCTACGTCCACTATTCTCGATTAATAATTTTAGTACCTTTCTACGGATTACAAAATTATCAATCCACTCGTACAACTAACTCTAGTTGTAAATTAAATGAGTACCGTTAAATACTCGGTTTTATCTATCTTACGTTAATAAGAAAGCGTTTCGATTGTTCTTTGGTGTTCACACAATTGAATGAATAAGAACGAATCTAATCACTATTATCCGAAATACTCAAGGAGGGGGGGGAGGGGGGAATTGAGTATAAAAACTTTAGCCCACTTTTTCGATTGTCCGTATGAGCGTGAATTGATAATTAATTATTTAAAGTTTATCGATTAAACTTTAACTAATTAATCAATCAATGTGAAATGTAAACAAAAGAACGAAGAAAAGCAAATGACACACGTGGTTTTGAAGTGATTCAGTTTCACAAGTCGAAACCTACGCCCACTATTCACGATTAATAATTTTAGTACCTTTCTATGGATTACAAAATTATCAATCCACTCGTACAACTAACTCTAGTTGTAAATTAAATGAGTATCGTTAAATACTTGGTTTTATCTATGTTACGTTAATAAGAAAGCGTTTCGATTGTTCTTTGGTGTTCACACAATTGAATGAATAAGAACGAATCTAATCACTATTATCTGAAATACTCAAGGGGGGGATGAATTGAGTATAAAAAATTTAGCCCACTTTTTCGATTGTCCGTATGAGCGTGAATTGATAATTAATTATTTAAATTTTATCGACTAAACTCTAAGTATGATCCATTTATACTTGCACATCAGGCTCACCAAGTGTATTTTGCTACTTATCCAAACACAACAAATGATAGAAATCAAAATGCGTGGTGTGCAATCTTTAAAACAAAGGCACGGTCACAAGTTAATACAACTTTTTTCCAAGAAGAAAACGTTTCAAATGAAACACTTTTGTCTCCACCCGATGAAATCAACTATGAGCATGAGAATAAAGATGGTGAAGACATGGAAGAGGAAGAATATTATGATGTGGAAGAAAGACTGCCGAGGGAGGATGAGGAGGAGGAGGAGGAGGAGGAGGAGGAGGAGGAGGAGAGGAGGGAATAAGAGGAGCAGAGGAGGGGGGAAGAGGAGGTGAGGAGGAGAAAAGGAAGAGGAGGGACGAGGGGGACGACGACGATGATGATGATGAGGATGAGGAGGACGACGACGACGATGATGGTGATGGGGAAGAAAACGATGAGTATGATTAAATTGGTATAATTTTGTATTCCTCAAGAGTAAATAATTAAAATTTAGAAATCCGTATAATTTTCATTTATCATTATTTGTGTTAATTTTTATTTGTATTACTGCAGATGGCTGGAGCAGGTCGAGGTAGGAAGCGTGGAGGCGGCTCAGGTTCTCGACAGAGTACGCGTGAGGAGGAGGAGGAGTTTGTGCGTGAAGATCCGATGGTGACAGACGGTGACGTTGACGGTGACGAGGATCAGCCTGACGCTACCGACGACGCAGGACCACAGGTGCAGATACGGTACACTACGGATCATCGGATGATACTTGACCCCACGGAATTATGGTAAGTCTTATTCTTTATTAGTCTACGATTATTATTATTTTTTTTTTTTTGTAAAATAATAATTGTTTCTAATTTTACATGTTCAAAATAAATGCAGGTTTATGGACGATTGCGTGATACGAGGTGTAACGAAAAACACGGAGACTAATTTCGTGGGTCCAGTTCCTACATCGTGGACTTATGCTTCTAATGCACAAAAAGAGGCGTGGTTCAATAACTTTCGGGTATATATTTTCCGTAGTTCTTTGTTTTAGAAACCAAATAATTAATTCTGATAAATTTTTTAAGAACAAGTTAGACTTTTATTTTATATTGATATGAAATTTTGTCGCTTTTTTTTTGTAGCAAGCATTTGCTTGGGATGAGTCTCAAGAAATGAATGTCCGTAACAGGTACAATGAAGTCGGTACTCAACGATATCGGGACGTGATCTGGAAGACGGTCAGGCGCCCGAAGGAGCCAGATAATATGAAAGGTATTTAATTAACTTGTTTTGTTATTTGTATTAATTAGCATATACTCTCTTCTATTATAAATAATATCAGTAACTTATTAGTTATGATTTCATATGTGTAATTGCAGGTGAGAAGTTTGAAGGCCTAATAAAGCATACTAAAACCGAAGCTTTTCAGAAAAGGTCTAAACAAGCATCCCTCAACAAAAAAGGAGGAAATAAAGATGCCGTGGTCGAGCTTACTGATCATTACGGGGGATACCGATCCTTCTGGGATCGTGTATTGGGTGTAAGTTTGTTATTATTTCACACTAATTTTGGTTTTCAACATGTTTATTTTATGTTAGATTTTTTGTTGATTTTCTAACATGTATGTTTTTTTTCATTCAGAAAGGAAAGAAGAAGTCAAAACCGATTCTGACGATGCGGACTGTTTACGACACGCATTCCAGGGTTGACCACAAAGGGATTAGGAGTTGGACTAAGTCAAAAGACAAGGAATTATATGTAAGTTTTCCCTAACACTTAATTTTTGTTAATTTATTACTCTTTTTTAATGTCTTATTTTGGTTACCATATTAACTTATAATGATTTGTTTAATATTGTCGGATGCATTTGAACATGAAAAAGCCGCCAATCCAGAAAAAGCGGATAATGACATATGGTTTGAGTTGGTGAAAGACTTCAAGAAAGGGCACGTGTATGGTACCGGAAGTTCAACACCGGCTTTCTATGACAACACGCGTAGGAGATCGATTTCAACAATTCCCAGTAACACATATCAACCGGGAGTTATTAGTCAACTTCAAGCTCAAGTAAGAGAACGTGATGAACGTGAAAGAAAACGTGATGAAGAATTCCGCCAAATGAAGGAAAAAATGGCAATGTTTGAGACTTGGTGGCAAGGTTGTAACCCCGGACCTAGACCCGACTACGATCCTTTTGATCCACATGGTCCACAAGGGGGGAGTGGAGCCAGTGTTGGCTTCCAAGTAGTTAAGTAAGTTTAATTTAGCATGTAATAAGACTTGAACTTTAGAATATGTTAGCTTGTAAACATTTCATTTTCAATATATGAAATGAAGTTTGGGAAAATGTGTGGTGTTGGGTTGAAATTTGAAATGTATGGTGTTGTGTGTGTTGAAGTTTGGGATGTATGGCGTTGTCGAACTTCGGTTTGTATGCAGGTTGTAAATATTTGGCTAGCAATGAAAACGAACAAAACCACCAAAAAAATCAGTGGCTTTGGCGACTGAAAAGCCATTTAGCGACTGAATTTCAGTCGCCAATTTGGCGACCTTGAAATCAGTCGCCAAAAAAGCCTCAGTGATTTTGGCCACGTCACCCAAATTTGGCGACTAAAAGGCATTTAAGCGACTGAATTTCAGTCGCCAATTTGGTGACTACCTTGAAATCAGTCGCCTATTTGGCGACTACCTTTTCAGTAGCCAATTTCCTCTTTTAGCGACGGATATGTTAGTCGTCAAATTTGGCGACCGACTTTAGTCGCCAAAATTAGAAAAGGCGACTAATGTCTGCGACTGGTATTTAGCGAGTGAAATCAGTCGCTAAATTGATTTTAGCGACTGACTTCCGTCGCCAAAATCGGTCGCCTGTTTTATTTCTTTTTGTAGTGATCAATGTAATCATACTATACTAATCATAATTTAAATATACGAAACTACATCATAATACAAATAAAATTTGTTGATATCTAAATAATTTAATAATGGTCGAAATATTTTATTAAATTAGAAAATTAGCCAACTATTATGAATGAATTGTTGAATAAATATTTGGAAAAAATGAACAGAAATACAATATCATTAAAAAAAATCTCTAATTTTATAGATCTATATAATAGAGCAACAGTCAACAAAAAATAATCATCGAAAATGAATTAAATAATAGTAGTTGTTTAAAATGATTGGAAAAAAATATTTAAATTGGTAGAAAAAATATTAGAAATACCTTATTAATATAAAAATTATTGAAAAATTATTTTAAATAAATTTAGAAATAAATATAGAAAAATGATATGTTATCAATAATCTTCTCTTCATGTAGTAGTTCCCCAATGCTTCAACAAATATATTTTGAACCATCGTCATCATCAATTTATTCACTTGAGATTTTTCCAAAACAAGAAAGAAAGGAAGCGGTCATTAGATCACCTTAATAATTGTTTGTAATTTTTTTTTTTGAAAGTAATAATAATTAAAGAGGAAGTTGAGGAGGAAACTAGGGAAGACGAAGAAAAAAAGATGGAATTAGAAACATCATTAAGATAATTAGAATCATCAACATCTATCATTTATTATGTGAGGAGTTGATATTGAGCGGCGGAATAGTGAGGATTGAGGGATGTCGAATGAATGAGCTATTGAGTATGAGGGCTTATGAAGGAGTTTGATTATATACATGAGGCATCTTGGGCTAACTACATTTTTCGGCCCACTTTACGAACACTACAAGGATAACACGGCATAGTGACGGAACAGTAGGGACGGATGAAAATCCCGTCACAAAACACGGGTTTGTGACGGACTTGTGACGGACTAGTGACGAACTAACATTTGTGACGGACTAGCCGTCACATACCGTCACAGGAATTTGGCGGGTTTACAAAAACAAGAGCGCCAAAAGCTATGACGGATTACCCGTCACAAAAGAGGAACTTGTGACGGATATTCCGTCACAAAAACAGTGATTTGTAACGGATATTCCGTCACAAGTCCTCTTCTGTGACGGATATTCCGTTACAAAGAAAAAGCAAACTTGTGACGGATAACCCGTCACATAGTGAATTGAAAACACGGGAATGGGACGGATTTGTGACGGATAGTCCGTCACAAATTTACTTTTGCTGACACACGTCACCTCTTTCAGAGGGAATCTAAAAAGTACTTATGTGACGGAATAATTAGAAACTTGTGACGGATATTCCGTCACAAAAATTCAAAAACATGGAAATGTGACGGAATTTGTGACGGCTATTCCGTCACAAGTTTCTTTTTTCTGAGAAAACAAAGCCGCGACCCTTACCTTCCTCATTTCCCCCAGATCAATTTCCCTAATTATTTACCCAAAAATAACGACCACCACCATTGTTCACCCCATCAGCAGCCGCCGCCGCCGCCACCCTCTTGCCGCCGCCACCACCCTCTTGCCGCCGCAATCAACCACCACCATTTTTCAGTTTTAGTTAATTAGGTAATCTTTTCTTACTAATTATCTTTTTAAATTACTAATTATTATTTAAATTATGCTAATGACTCTAGGATAGTAGCCATTATTGTTGTTGATGTAGTTATTGTTTATGTTGTTATAGTTGATGTTGTGTGTATTATTGTTGTTGATATTGGTAAAAAATGTAAATTAGAAATGGTTAGGTTTGTAAGTTAGAAATTGTTGGAAATTGATTAAAAATATAAGTTAGAAATTAGTAGTATACTAGTAGAATATAAATTTTAAGTTAGAAATTGTTTAAAATGTAAGTTAGAAATTGTTTTAAAATGTTGTAAATTGGTTAAAAATATAAGTTAGAAATTAGTAGAATATAAATTGTAAGTTAGAAATTTGTTTAAAATGTAAGTTAGATATGATTATAAACTAATGTCAAATGTTGAAAATTGGTTTAAAATGTCATTTACAAATTGTTATGCTAGTTAGAAATTAGTAGTATATTAATATTTTATAAATTGTTATGTTAGTTATAAAAGTTAATATATTAGTAAAATGTTAGAAATTGGTCAAAATTATTGTAAATTGGTTAAAAATATAAGTTAGAAATTAGTAGTATACTAGTAGAATATAAATTGTAAGTTAGAAATTGTTTTAAAATGTTGTAAATTGGTTAAAAATATAAGTTAGAAATTAGTAGAATATAAATTGTAAGTTAGAAATTTGTTTAAAATGTAAGTTAGATATGATTATAAACTAATGTCAAATGTTGAAAATTGGTATAAAATGTCATTTACAAATTGTTATGCTAGTTAGAAATTAGAAGAATATAAATTGTAAGTTAGAAATTGGTTTAAAATTAGTAGCCATTGTTTTTATTGTTGATGTTCAAATTATTGTTTGTTTTGATGTTGACCTAGTACCCGTTCAAGAATTTCTCATTAGGAGCAATTCTTGAATAGTCCCCGTTTTGGGACTGTCTTTGTACGTTTCAAGTCACTTAGGTAGTAAACACGTACTTATGATTTATTAATGACGAAAGAGTTTGGTGACGATTCCTTTAATGTTCTCTAGATACATATGTGGAATAATTATTTATTCTACATTGTGTATTTGGAGAACTAAGGGGAATTGTCTTTGCCGAATTTTTCCTCATTAATAAATAACAAGTGTGTGTTTACTAGTGACTTGAAACGTACATTGACGGGTTTAGGTTGGAGTGATAAGGACCCAATTCGAAGATGGAGTACTTGTTGACAATAATTATATATTTGTGTGATAATATTTATTGTGTATTCTTGGTTGCTATTATTCTTATTTTACTATTGTTTGTTTATAACATAGATATATTGAAATGTAGATACATAACATGAAAAGATTAGAACGAGCGTGGATGTATGAAAGATTAGATGAAAAAAAGAAACCTAAGGTTGAATTTGCAAAGGGTGTGAGGGAGTTTATTGAATTCGCGGAACAAAGTACTGTGTATAAGGTTGATATTCGTGCTTTTAAGAAGAAGGTTGATATTCCGAAAGCTACCTTAAGCAATGGGGTTTGTGTATGATACCCGTCGTTGTGAGTACCAAAAATAAGATTTATAATTTCCTATTAAGACTAACCTAGGCTAGTGGTAACAGGGTCGAACCACGAGGAGGCAGACGTAATTTCTAGCTGTCTAATTATAGTCTAAGGTAACGATTGTGGGGGTTGAGTTAAATTGGTCTATAGCTAAGAATAAATAAAGACAGTAAACTAAAAAGACGGCTTAAACAGATAAAGAAGGGGGTACTAGGATGGTCGGCTCATTAAAGCTTCGGCAAAGATACTAAGTCGGTCTGAATCAAACACAAGTGAGGCGGGAAACAAGAGGTCCTCTCGGTCCACTCTTAACAAATAGCATCTTTCGATCTCGCTATAGGTCCCTAATATCACTAATACTGACTCTCGTCCTGAAAAGTGACTAACGGTCTAAACTATAACTATCTTTCGATCTCAGCACAGTTTAGTCATCTTAATTGGTGATCAAACAACTTTCCCTATCTTTCGATCTAATGGGTCAGTCATAAATTAAGCATCTAACTGGTCGCATGCATTCGATTCGTTAAATACAACATTAAAATCAATTAAAACGAAAGGTAACCTCACGAGGTCAGTCGATCGACCAAGTATGTCAGTCGATCGACTGACACGCGAATTCAGTCCAATTTAACACTATGCCGCCTACGCCATAATTAGCCTACATCCTAGCACAAACTATTTAGCTACTCATGCTGAAAGTGATAACAACAATAATACTAGGGCATAAAAGTATAGAATTCATAATTAAAGCGGTAGAGCAAACAATTAACATGCAATAATAAGATGGTTTCGGGAATCTAACTAGCAATTTTATACTAATAACGAAATAGAACGAACTGAAAGTAGAACAGGAAGAATACCGAAAATCGCAGGAGAACAGTAACGGAATGATTAGAAGTATGAATAAAAATCCGATGCAATCAATATCCAAACCTTAATTATGATATTCTAAAATTGAATGTGAAACTTAGATAAAAACTCTATGTCAAAACTGAATGCTAAACTGATGTTTCTAGGTTACGTTATATATCAACTAACGTAACCTTATTTCCTAAACCTAACATAACTTTGGGCTTCAAGATTCACGGTCTTTTAATTCTCGTCTGTAATAGCAACGTGGTCGATCGACTGCTAGGACTGGTCGATCGACTGAATAGCAATGAACAGTGGCTTCTGGAACCCGCAGGTTGGTCGATCGACTGATGACATTGGTCGATCGACTGCTTGAGCTGCTACTTGACTTCTATAAACTCGTGGACTTGTCTTTCGGGCCTTTAATTGCGCACCAAGTTCGTTCCTCGGGTGAATACTTCACGTCATATGCAATGCAGGATACTCGGGGACGGATTTAGCTCGATTTTCGCTGGATTCTTCACATTTCTGCAATAATGTACAAAAATACGGAAGTAGACGAAAATAGGGAGAAATGTAGCATAAACTACATGAATGAGCCCTGAAATGCGTGTAAAATGGGATGTAAAACATCGTATAAAAGACACGCATCAAACTTCCCCAAACCAAACCCTTGCTTGTCCCCAAGCAAGAACTAGACTCGATCTAATGACCTAATGGAACGAGTTCAATCTCAGAGCGAAATGCAACATGTAAAGCCTAAACCAATTTAATGCACAACCAACAATCAATTAGCAAATGAATCATGCAAACGAGTTATGGAGCTGTTAAAACTACTGAACCGTCAACTATAGAGACTTATCAAATTGGACTCTCACGGGTCGCTCATACCACTCATTAAACACAGGTGAGTATATGTAAGATAGAAAGAAGTAAATGTAATGACGCTCACCTAACTACGACCTATAAAAACATGCCTCACCGTACATACGCATTCCAACCAACAAAACACCATGACACATGCCGAGGTATATATGTGGATATGTGAGGTATGGGTAAGAAGAGGCAAAACATTTATGGAAAAGTGGAGGTACAGGTGATCAAGCTAGTACCGAAACGGAACCATATGGCAACATCCAACTTCTTGCTCATAAACAACTGGAATGGTGCTATAGCAAGCACAAATCTCACAATTTCCAGAGATAAAAGTAATTAACTAACTCCCCATAAAATATGAATAATACATGGGAGCAAAAATCGCCAAAAGATAAAGGCTTGAATTATGCGAATTTGATTTCTTTCTCTTTCTCGAACCTCAGTCGATCGACCAAAAGGGGCAGTCGATCGACTGCTCGAACAGTACAGAACTCTTTCTTTTTTTTTCATTTCATCTTTTTTCTCTTTCTTTTTTTTCTTTTCTATATCTTTTCTTTGTTTATTTCATTCCTTTTTCATTTCCCAATCGTCATCTCAACAGAGCATATGCCACCAAAAACGAGTAACAATCCCAAAAAACTAAACTACTAGCTTGACAAAGGCAGGCTAAATGTAGGATGTAGTAAATGGGACAAAAAAGGATATTTTTGGCAGTGTGGAGCTTATGGGCAAAACGAATAAGGGGGAACCTCTACCACATATGTCGACTAACCACGAACCGAATGCGTACAGGTATTAAGCAGATTAAGTTCATATTTATGCACATTTATGTGACATGCCTCATAAGGAGTACTACTCACATTCCTAAATAAACCGGTCATAGATGTCACCAGTTATAGGCTCTAAATCTCAGAAATATGATGTAGCTTGCCAATTTTCAGAGTCAAGGCTCAAGTTCAGCAAATAAGTAACGAAAACTCGTAGACTATGCATATATGATTCTATTAATAACATGTCAATTTAGCAGGGCTCAGGCAAAACATGTGCAAATGCTATATCATTCTTGAAATACTACCGTTCCGACTCGACCTATATGCTAAAATAAACGTGCATTTTATGGAAATTTTTGAAATTTTTCAATTTTTTAATTTTTTAAATTTTGATGTATATGAAGAAATAAACAACAATGCAAAACAAAATGTAAACGTGAATGCAAGCAAATGATATGCGACGCAAAACCCTTCCCCAAACCAAATCACACAATGTCCCCATTGTGCAAAATCATGTAATGAAGAAAAGAGAAATGGGAATTTGCGGGAAAATGAAATAAATAAGACATGAAGTGAAAATCGGGAACTCACAAGACTGTAAGCGCAGCAAAAGGGAAACCTCCCCAAACCAGCGTGAGCTAGGAGGTTTCAGTAGCCAGCAGTGCTACTAATAAGGTACCTGAAAGACAAATAAAACCCACGCATAAAATTGATAAGACAATTTGAAGCGGTAAATATGTGCACAAACGAGAAAATTATAAGAAATAACTAACTGGACGGAAAATAAAGTGGAGTAGAAAACTCCCTTAAGTCCGCATATCGACCAAACACAGCAGGAGAGAGGTCGTGAATAGGTACAACAGCGTCTTTGGTCGATCGACTAAGGATGGCAGTCGATCGACCAATGTGTCAGGAACAATAGCTCCTGGAAGGTGTAACTCAGTCGATCGACCAATGTAGCCAGTCGATCGACTGAAAGTACTGCTTTGTTACTCCTTATTTCTTCGTATTTGCTCAATAACTTGAGCCAATGAGGTCTAAAAACCTGCAAGTGCACAATAATACGCGCCCAAAATTGCGCAAAACCCAGAATAAAGTCTCAAACGTATGAAGTTCTAAGCAAGCAAAATAAAAGGCGAAGTTTTCGCGCACACAAAAGCAATAAAAAGTGTCTAACAAAAGCAAATAAAATGAAGTCTATAAAGAGCTCGATCAACTAATAGTTGATCAAGAGTGACCACGGTATGGCCCACTTCATCGGCTTCTGGCTACTAGAAGTAGCCTCAACGGTGCTTATTTGAGCAGTTGCACCCTTCTTAGCTTCCACGTCCGTATGGCTCAACGGATCAACACTATCATCATCTCCCTAGTCAAGGATCTCTTCGGGCTTATCAGAATCCAAATCAGACTCTCTGGCTTTGACCGGCTCGTCATCAACAACTTCATCCATTTCATAGCTCAGGCAACCAAGACCTCCTCTTTGAATGATCGGCTTCTTTACAGTTGGAGCAGCTTGCAGCACTTCCTTCCCAAAACCAGCTCCTGCAACATCTAAAACAACAGATTCTTCCTCCTTTTTGCTCCCGATGCAGGGGGGAGGGGTTAACACGTAGTAGTAATAGAGACAGGCAATTCGGGAAGCACAAAGTACGATTTCTTTTCGGAGACCGTGTTACAAGTCACAAGCCACATGGGGTCCTTTTTCTTAGCCGGTTGGGCAAAGACAATAGAATGCTTTCCTACTTTGAAAGTCAAGGTTCCTAGACCGACATCTATGATCGCACCAAAGAGTGTACGAAATGGCCTACCTAAAATAATGGGTATATGAGCATCCTCAGGCATGTCAAGTACAACAAAGTCGACGGGGAAGAAGAACTTCCCTATTTGGACAGGGATATCCTCTAAGACTCCTATTGGCTGGACCGCAGATCGGTCGGCCATCCGAATCACATATCATCATGCGAACCTAGTCAATTTGAGCTTTCTAGCTAGACTCAAAGGCATGACGCTTATACTAGCTCCTAAGTCACATAATGCCTTCTCAATAGAGAAGGTACCTATATTGCAAGGAATAGAAAAGCTACCCGGGTCCTCTAGTTTATGGGGTGCGGTGTGAGACAAGTAAGAGCATGACTCTTTAGTTAATGCGACAGTGTGAACATGTTCAAGCGACTTTTTCTTAGACAAGAGTTGTTTCATGAATTTAGTGTAGGCAGGCACTTGATTGACCAACTCAAGGAAGGGTACTTGCACATTCAAGCTACGAATAACTTTTTCAAACTTACTAAAAGATACCTGTTCCTTTGTTGGCACTAGTCTCTTCGGATATGGGGCTGTAAGAAGTACCTTAGCCCGCTCCTCTAAGTTGTACATGCCGGCATCCGTGGACTTAGGCTGGAAGTCCACTGCTTTCTCCTTGTTAAAGCTCGAATCCTCCTCAGACCGTCTCAAATGTGAGCCATTAACCGTCATCGGATCGAACTTCGGAATTGGGACGGACCCATCGACTCGGTCCGGCCCTAACACTTTCGGAGTTGTCGTGCCCCGAAACAAATGGTCCCTCAAGTTATCGGGCATCGGAGGACGAACAATCTCGCTATCAGCAGTAATCTTGGTCGATCGACCACTATCCTTAGTCGATCGACCAAGGTGCACACCTGATTCGAAAAAGCTGTAACCGCATATCGATCGATCGGCCGGGTGTATCGATCGATCGACTGATATACCTGGTAGACGCCTTTTTTCTTTGAATTATTCGTTTCAGCTTTCTTTGGACTCGGATCCGCCTCATTCTTTTCAACAGTGTCCTCGACCATGGCAGGCCCCTCCAGGGTGGACCCACTCCTCAATGTGATAGCATTTAGGGTCTCTTTTTGGTCGGTTTGAGTCGGTAAGTGTCCCGGAGCTCGAGAGGTACTCTTACTAGCCAATTGAGCAATTTGGCTCTCTAGTAGCTTCATCCCGGCCTCTCTTGCTTGGGACTCCTTCATCAACAAGTTCTTAAACTCAGCAAAATCAGAACTATGGGATTGTTGTTGCTGCTGCGGCACATAAGAAAGTTTTTGATATTGTTGTTGCTTTTGATGAGGGGGCACATAGGGTTGCTACTGCGGAGGTGGAGTTGGATTTAGGACAATCTGGCTACTCCGCCTCAGGTTGGGATGAACATTAGGCTCATAGTAGGTGTTTGTCTGCCTATAATGTTGAAAGGCAGCACAAGACTCAAAGGGACTAGGGCAATTCTTCGAAACGTGTCCCTCAGCTCCACACCTTTCACGGACGAAAGGACCGTCGACACAAAGATTTACTTGATACATACCCCCCTTTGAAGCTCCTCCTAATTCATATTTGTCAAATCTCGCAGTGAGAGCTTCAAGTGCGGCTCTGAGAGGAAGATTCAGCTCTCTCCTCTGGTTCCCTCTGGAATTCCCATACTCGGCCTTGTGGGTGGCTAGATCGTCGATGATCTTCCACCCCTTGGTCTCTCCCAAGTTCTCAAAAATCGGCCATTGGTCTGCACATCCAAAATAGCCCTCCGATCATCATACAGCCCATTATATAAATGATTGCACAAGCTCCATTTTTCGAAACCATGGTGCGGTATGGTTCGCACCAGCTTCTTAAATCGGACCCATGCTTCGTGGAAGTTCTCATCCGGCCCTTGTTTAAAACTCGTGATTTGGGCTCTAATAGCAATCGTCTTTGAAGCAGAAAAGTACTTCTTGTAGAATGCCAATGCCAAGGAATTCCAGTCGGTGATCCCATGAGCGGCTCAGTCCAGATCTCTATACCACTCCCTTGCAGCATCACGGAGTGAGAAAATGAACATGGTCTCCTTGATCTGGTCTTGGGTCACGCTTGGTGGTGGGGGGGTATGGAACAATGCAGATAGTCAATAAACGTCTCCATATGCTTAGCCGCATCTTCATTTGCGGCTCCTCCGAATCGGTTTCTCTCAACCATGTTAATGTATGAAGGCTTTGTTCGAACTTCCGAGGCATCTCCTGAAATTCGAACCCCTTATATAAGTTTGCGGTCGGCTCGAATGACTTGCTATACTCGCTTCCTCACCATGACTGGAATTTACGGAGAAGTAACTGTCTCGGTGAAGAGGTGGAAACGGTGAAGATCATGGGTGTTCCTCGAACAGCTCGTTCTCGTGATAGCTTGACAGAGTACTCAGCTCTTCCTCTGTCGGTAATACCCTTTGTGATCGTCTCAACTCGCGCAAAGATTTCTCTATCTCAGGATCGAATGGTACTAGTTCACCACCCTGTGACCTGCGCATAAGAAGAAACTACAAAAAGAGTATAAGAAAAGTTTAAGGAACAGAAGTCCCTTAAACTAAGAAAGACTAAAAATAAAGAACAACTAAAAATTAGAACTAGTGCCTCCCCGGCAACGGCGCCAAAATTTGATACCCGTCGTTGTGAGTACCAAAAATAAGATTTATAATTTCCTATTAAGACTAACCTAGGCTAGTGGTAACAGGGTCGAACCACAAGGAGGCAGACGTAATTTCTAGCTGTCTAATTATAGTCTAAGGTAACGATTGTGGGGGTTGAGTTGAATTGGTCTATAGCTAAGAATAAATAAAGACAGTAAACTAAAAAGACGGCTTAAACAGATAAAGAAGGGGTACTAGGATGGTCGGCTCATTAAAGCTTTGGCGGCAGCATACTAAGTCAGTCTGAATCAAACACAAGTGAGGGGGGAATCAAGAGGTCCTCTCGGTCCACTCTTAACAAATAACATCTTTCGATCTCGCTATAGGTCCCTAATATCACTAATACTAACTCTCATCCTGAAAAGTGACTAACGGCCTAAACTATACCTATCTTTCGATCTCAGCACAGTTTAGTCATCTTAATTGGTGATCAAACAACTTTCCCTATCTTTCGATCTAATGGGTCAGTCATAAATTAAGCATCTAACTGGTCGCATGCATTCGATTCGTTAAATACAACATTAAAATCAATTAAAACGAAAGGTAACCTCACGAGGTCAGTCGATCGATCAAGTATGTCAGTCGATCGACTGACACGCGAATTCAGTCCAATTTAACACTATGCCGCCTACGCCATAATTCGCCTACATCCTAGCACAAACTATTTAGCTACTCATGCTGAAAGTGATAACAACAATAATACTAGGGTATAAAAGTATAGAATTCATAATTAAAGCGGTATAGCAAACAATTAACATGCAATAATAAGATGGTTTCGGGAATCTAACTAGCAATTTTATACTAATAACGAAATAGAACGAACTGAAAGTAGAACAGAAAGAATACCGAAAATCGCAGGTGAACAGTAACGGAATGATTAGAAGTATGAATAAAAATCCGATGCAATCAATATCCAAACCCTAATTATGATATTCTAAAATTGAATGGGAAACTTAGATAAAAACTCTATGTCAAAACTGAATGCTAAACTGATGTTTCTAGGTTACATTATATATCAACTAACGTAACCTTATTTCCTAAACCTAACATAACTTTGGGCTTCAAGATTCACGGTCTTTTAATTCTCGTCTGTAATAGCAACGTGGTCGATCGACTGCTAGGACTGGTCGATCGACTAAATAGCAATGAACAGTGGCTTCTGGAACCCGCAGGTTGGTCGATCGACTGATGACATTAGTCGATCGACTGCTTGAGTTGCTACTTGACTTCTATAAACTCTTGGGACTTGTCTTTTGGGCCTTGAATTGCGCACCAAGTTCGTTCCTCGGGTGAATACTTCACGTCATATGCAATGCAGGATACTCGGGGACGGATTTAGCTCGATTTCCGCTGGATTCTTCACATTTCTGCAATAATGTACAAAAATACGGAAGTAGACGGAAATAGGGAGAAATGTAGCATAAACTACATGAATGGGCCCTGAAATGCGTGTAAAATGGGATGTAAAACATCATATAAAAGACATGCATCAGTGTATGTTCCACAAAAGGGTTTGACTACTATGGAATTCTAAATGAAATCATTGAGCTTGCTTATTATAACGGTCCATGGATTTATAGGGTCATATTGTTTAAATGTGATTGGTTTGATAATTCTCCACAAGGACTCAATATCCATAAGGTTTACGGACTTGTAGATGTAAACCAAGCAAAGAAACTTCGTGGACATAATCCTTTTGTGTTAGCCTATCAAGTCGATCAAGTTTGTTATTCTCCTTATCCAACCACTAAGGATGATAATCAATGGTCTGCGGTTTTTAAAATCAAGGCTAGATCACATGTCGACGCTCCTGTTAAAGAAATTGACTTTCAAGAAGATGTTGATGTTGTCAATGATTAATCCATTTCACCAATTTTAGTGGAAGACATCCGTAGTGAAGATGAATACGAAGTGGTTATAGAAAGCGGCGAAGAGGATGAAGATAATGATGAAGAAAAAGAAGAGGGAGAAGAGTGGGAAAATGAGGAAGAAGTGCAGGAAGTCGGAACGGCTTTTTCAGAAGATGAAGCTCTTTTAATTCGCAGTGATAGTGATAGTGATGGTGATTAGATGTAATTTTATTCAGTTTTTTGGGTTAACAATAATGTTAATCCATTTGTGTAAAACTATGATGTTTATTTTGAGTTAAGTTTAATTTTAAGACAATTTATTGTGTGATTTATTTTTGTTGACTTTCTTGTGTGATTTAGACATATATTGCGTTATGTGTCACATATTTGACTAACAATTTGGAATGTTTATAGTTAGTAATTATGGTAGGTCGTGGAAACATAATTAGACGGATGTTTGGAGGTGGTAGTCGTGGATGACATGACAGGGAGGAGGAGGAGCAGGAGGTGCCACAGCCACAGCCACACCAGCAGCAGCCAGAGGACATGCGAGTTGTTCTATCACAGGATCCTGCCAGAGGATCCTGGTAAGTAATGCTTTCCCTTTTTATTTTTTATTGACTTTCTTGTATATTATTTAAATAATGACGCATTTCAAAATACTACCCATTATAGTCAATATTTTTCAAAATCCTATATATTATACTTTGAAAATATAAGTATAATATGTGATATTTTGAAAAATATCAACTATAATAGGTAATATTTTGCAATTTTTCCTTTAAATAATTTCATTTTAAATCACCTGATCTAATATATGTCATTTATTTCAAGGTGGGAGGACAAGCCGATCCGCGAATATTTGACCAAGTCATTCACAAACACGTACGTGGAGTACGTCACCAATTGGGGTGAGATGACTCGTGACCAGCGAGAGAGGATGTGGCAATATTTTGAGGTTAATTCTTTAATAATATTTTTATTCTAATAATAAGTTAATTCTTTAATAATATAATTAAATTTATTTATCTACTAATAACAATTCATTTTTTTTAATTTCAGGGTAGTGTTCGGGCCGACGAACCAGGATATCCCCTTAGGACTGAGTGGGAGAGCCGGATCAAGAGGTGTATTACCCAGTGTATCGCCAATGCCGTCACCGCAAAGAAAAAGCCGGAGTGGCTTACCGTCACAAATTGGGAGAGGTTGAAGAAAAGGCCAATAGAGAATCCCGAATTTGCTAAAAATTCGGAAACAAATAAGGCAAATAGAAGGTCGGGATCGAAAAATGGGAAAACATTAGCAACCCACACTCTTGGAAGGAAGAATGCAGTTTTGGCTTTTAAGGAATTGGTAAGTTGCCAAATTTATAAAATTTCTTATTTCATTTAAGAATTTTTTTTTAGTGTATTTCATAACTTAGTTTTCTCATAATAAAGAATTAACGATTATCGATCTATAATACGGAGTAATATTTTTTTCATATAATTTTTTCAGGGTGTTGAAGCCACACCGTACAAGCTCATGGAGAAGTCCAAGAAAGATAAGCATGGCAACTGGATTAACCCTCGAGCAGAAGAGACCGATGTAAGTTTCTTTAATCGATTTAATTAGAAAAAATGACAACCACGGGCATTTGTCAATAGAGGCTAAATTAGCCTTCTTATGTTATTTTATAAATTAGTAAGGTATTATTCAATTTAAATTTTAACTAACACTTTTTTTCTACTTATTACTTTTTAAGGTTGGTTACCGTCGACTAATGAACCAGCCAATGCCCGAGGGAGTGGAACCAGATCCGAACGAGTCCTACTATACTGCCAGTGGAGGCTATAATGAGAAGATGCGCGTGTGGGGTATGGGTTCAGCGGCACCAGAGTTGTACGATCCTCCAGCTAATAGGCTTGCCCGTCACTCGGTTTCTTCTTACTCACCTAGTTTGCTTTCTCGAGTCACAATGGAAATTTCACAATTCCGAGAGCAAATCGGTAGGATGGAGGGAGAGATGATTACCCAAAAGTACAAAGGAGATAGCATGGAGGCGTTCTTGTTCGAGAAGTATGGATGGACTCCCCCTCCCCCCCTACGTGCTCAGGTGGCCCGCGTCCATTTCGTAGAGACGATTTCACGGATGACGGTCATCCATTTGGTAGTCAGCACGTCACCCCGATTAGGTAAACTCTTAGTTTATTAAATAAAAATCAAATCTTGAACCTTAGTAGATTTGATAAAGTTTATGTAAACCACTAACTTATGTTAGATTTTATTTCTAAAAGACAACCTTTATCTCTATGATTCGGTGTTGGTATTAGTTAAAATGTATTGTTGATTGGTTCCCGCTTTGCGGTTGACTTGACATAGATTCCCGCTTTGCGGTCGACGGGGTTGTGTGGTATATTGCAGATTTTAATGAAACAATGCTACGTGCATTGTGGCCAGCAGCAAACCTGCTGGTTCTTTTAAAAAATGCTGCTTCAGTATGTGACGGATTAACCGTCACAAATCCGTCACAATTTTCCTTAATTTGTGACGGATAGTCCGTCACAAAATAGATATTTGCAACGGATAGTCCGTCACAAAAAGAAATTTGCAACGGATAGTCCGTCACAAAACAAACATTTGCAACGGCTAGTCCGTCACAAAAAGAAATTTGCAACGGCTAGTCCGTCACAAACATGAATATTATGACAATATATGTGATGGATAATCCGTCACAAGTTCAGAAATTTGCAACGGATAATCCGTCACATATTCTTATTTTTGTGACGGGTGACACGTGTCACGTGAGTTAAACTATGTGACGGGTAATCCGTCACAATTGGATTTGCAACGGATAATCCGTCACAAACGCGCTTTTTGTGACCATATACAGTGACGCCAGTTTGTGACGGATTATCCGTCACAAACCCGCTTTTTGTGACGGATAATGTTGTATAGTGACGGATTACTCCGTCACTATTCCGTGTTATCCTTGTATTGTAATGATTTCACATACGGAGTATTATTCTTTATGGGCTAATACTTCATAACGAAAATTGGTCTTTGTTAGGATGATATATCCGTATTAAAATTAAAATGGGTTAAATAATATCGTATATTTATATATGAGACAAACCCATATTTTATTAGTCCTTAGAATTAGTTTATTTTTGTTTCATCTAACATATTTAGCCCGTCGTAAGTTTAACATGGATATTTTTGTCTTACGTGAGAATTTGTGTCATAAAAATTGGTTGAAATAGTTGTGGTTATTTTAATTGTTTGATGTTAGGTAGGTATATAAATGGATTACGTATATAATTTCTGTACATAATGTTGTTGTATCTATAATGTGTCTTATATTTTAGTAAAATTTATAATGGATATAATATTATCGTTTATTTTTTAACTATTATATATTCATATGATAATATAACGAGTTAGAATAATATTTAACAATTCGACTAACATTCTAAACGTGTACTGGTCACAATTTTCATTTTTGTTCTGTTTAACTAAATATGTTTTTTTTGCAAGTAACTCTAAGGGCTTGCTTGAGATAGGAGTAATGATTAAGGGAGTAATAGAGTTAAAATGAACTAAAAAATGGAGGGAAGGGATGGGGGTTGGAGATAGAAATGGATAGAAATGGGAAAATATAGTGTAATAGTCCCTCCATTAAGAGAGTAATTGTTACCCACCTCCCCCTCATATAGAGGTAATAATTCCTCCCTCTCCTCCTCTTTCCACCATCCACAACCATCACAAAGCACCAATCTCCTCTTATTTCTTCTTATTTTAGCTCTCATTACTCCCTTAATAATTACTCTCATCCCAAGCAAGCCCTTAAGGATACTTATGTTGTGTTAACTATACATATAGCTCTAAAAATAAAATGTAAAAATTCGTTTGAATATATCGTTAAAGAAAGATGTAAAAATCCGATTAATGAGAGAGAGTATGTTATATGTACTAAATGAAAAAGGAGTTAAAATTGCCATTTTACATGTGCACGGGTCAAAAATTCCATTTTGTCCATCCATAGGTTATACAAACGTGCTTGAGTTGGACTAATGAAAAGTAGTTTTAACAATTGCACGGACTTGCAACTATATTGAGACCTGTTCAATATTACTAAATTTGTGTTATTTTTGCTTCGAATTTTTTGTTTTAATATAAATCTGCTTTGTTTGAAGCCGCACAAGTAATAAAACAAAGTAGAAACTAAAATATGGTTAAGCAAGACAACATATCGGACTACAACAACTACTCAACATATTGATCCTAATACATCATTTACACAAACTGCAAAAGAAATTTATGTTTCAAATATAAAAAAAATAAATATGACTTAGATTGTTAACAAAAATTAAAAAGATTCTATTACTTTATTTCAAAAGATAAATTAACTTTAAAGCGAGATAATTAATTAATATAAAAATTATCTAAAAAGTTATTAATTATTTTATAGTAACAAACTTGAAAGAGCATATCCGTGCAATTTGCACGGGTTTAAAACTGGTGACTCCTTGAACTAGGATTAACGAGATGATTTTGGTGACCTTGAATAACTGAGGGTCAATTGGTGACCTTGAGTTGAGAATGATAATCTTGTTGGTGACCCGATAGGTGGCAGTTTCTGATTGCTTGGATACAATTAAAGAGGACAAACCAAAGAAAATGTCAGCCCCTCCCTGCCATTTCTGCGGAAAATAAAAGAAGAAAGAAGAACCAATCAATTCATAAATTAAATCTAAATTACATCTTAAATTGAAATAAAAAAAAATACGAGCATATAAAAAAAGGTTTTATTTTTTAATTGTTTGCAAAATGAACTCAATTTTGATATATTTTGACCTATTTTGAAATCGACAACAAAATCAAAATCAAAGACTTAACAAATTTGCAAAAACGATTTCAGTAAATAATCAAAAGAATATAGCTAAGTCAATGAAGAAAATAAAAAACAAGATTTTACCTACTTGTTGAAGCCTTGAAAGTTAACTGATTGTTGATGGTGAAACTCAGTCGTCTGAAGAAATCACCTTCATCAATCTCGCGAAAATAAACCCTAAATCTGGCGAAAATGATCCCAAAAATTTATCCCAAAATTAATCCCTAAATCTGGCAAAAATAAACCCTAAAACGATCGAAAAAAATAATCCCAAATCGAATGAAATGTTCGTTATTTGTAAATCGAAAATAAATGAAGGCGATTAAGGTTTAATTGTAATTCGAAACTCGAAAAAAGGTTTATGTAAATCGAAATTGAAAATAATCCCAAATCGAAACAAATGAATGTTTACTTTTGAATTTTAGTTGAAAAGGTGATCTTTATTTGGTTGATTTTTGATTAATCGAAATCGAAATAGGTTTATGCAGTTGATTTATGATGAATGATCTAGGTTTATTTGATGAAATGAATGATTTTGGATGAATGATTGAGAAAGGAATGAGGAACTAGGTTTATTTGGTATGTTTGGTTGTTTCGATATATTTGGCATGTTTGGTTGTTTCAAGTATATCGAAAGGAGTTGATCATTCAATACGGAGTATATCGTCTATTTGGTATATTTGTTTCGAGTTATACGTTCGTCAAAATCATAGACTAATATTTCAAATACGTTCGTTAATAGCACCGATATATCGTAACATTTAGATCTAATATTTTAAATAAAACCGTTAACTAGTATTTTAGTAAAGTTTATTTATTGTCAATAAAATTTTAACTCGATTTTTTTCCCTACATGTACACTATAAAATTAATATATTTAACATATTTGAGTAGTTTTTTATTTTATTAAAGTGACAAAAATAACTTATTTGTAAAATGTTAGTAAATATTAATTGAAAAAGTAAAAGAGAGGTTTTGGTGGGGGTAATGAATGTGGTAAATAATTAGAAATGTTGGAAAGTGGAAAATGATTGGGTTGGTGACCTAGGTCGTGACTGTAATACTCCGTATTTGTAAGGCTTGGGATACTCTATCGAGTAGGCCTTACTCTGTCGAGTAAGGGTAAGTTGCGTTTTAGAAAAGTTTCTGACCTGTTGGGTACTCGATCGAGTAGCTGGGGCACTCGATCGAGTAACTAGGGTACTCGATCGAGTACCTTGGGTACTCGATCGAGTAGCCTATTTACTGGGAATTTTCTCGGGTTTTGTTAATTATGCGATTAAGGTATTTAAGCTTTGTCGTCATTATTCTAAATCACTTTTATAAAACCTAAATTACTGTTTAAGAGAGAAAGCAAGCAAGTTCATCTTCTTAATCGCATTATTAGCAATCCCCGGAGTTTGGAGGGTCAGTTCTTATCGTTGTTTATACCGTTGAGTTCCTTGCGTCGAGGGTAAGATCTATGTACCCTTTTTATTGTCTTTCCTTTGAATTGGTTAAACTCTAATTTAGAGATTTGGGGGTTTATGTGTAGTATGTGATTTGGTAGCCTTTATGTGTTGTATGATAGGAGGAGGGTTCATAGAGGAGGCTTTTGATTCAAGAGAGAGACCGTCGATTGTATGCTTACCGGGTAGGATTTCTACTCGGTATTAGTCCCATAATGGGATATTGGTTGATGTATTGTATTTGGTTGTTTGATATAATAATTGTATTGTGATTGTGGTTGTGATCGTTGTTGATGGTTCGCGAGGCGTGGCCTCGGCTGAGTGGGGTCACTTGCGGGAGTGGCTTCACGCCCTAGTTTCGCCTTCTGTGGAACCCGCCACAGAAGGGATGTGCACATTAATGGACAGAGTTATCGCTCACTATGTGGAGCGGGGATTTGGTGGTACGGCCTGCGGTCCCTCAACGGTGGCTGGGCGTGGATAGTCGGTGATTGAGATGATTGGATTTGGCGTGATTGCGTGTGTGTGGTAGTTAAGCTGTCTGTTTGCCTTATTGTTATTATATATTGAGTTGTGTGATTAGTACTGACCCCGGTGTTGTTTTGTAAACTGCGGTGATCCATTCGGGGATGGTGAGCGGATATTGAGCAGGTATTGAGATGAGTTTTGGGATAGCTGGGATGGCCACGACATGATGATAGGAGTCTTCCGCTGTAGCTTATTAGTTATTTACATTTCGATTAGAACATCGGTTTGAGAATATGTATCGTACTTTTGGTTTGGTTTTGAGGATTGTAACTATTCGCTAATTATTTATAATAAACGTTGTTTCTTCATTGTTATTTGATTATCATTGCCTCGGGTAACCGAGATGGTAATGTCTTCATACCCGAGTGGTCCTGGTAAGGCACTTGGAGTATGGGGTGTTACAAATGGTATCGAGCAACGATCCTGAAACCCGTAACCAATGAACCTAATGAACATAGGGAGTCAATTAAAATGAACCCGGGGTAAAAGTTGTAGGAGCTAATGCAAAGGCTTGGGAGACGTCCTAAAGTCGCGAGGATCGCCCTACAACTTTGAACCGGTCACATGAGGGGAGTGTTTGTCGAGTCGTATGTGTGTTTGGTTAACTTGTGTAAGAATGTGATGAAATGTGTTAATTGTTGGATGTTCGAAGTTGAAGGTTGAGAATGTTAAAGGTTAATGAAATATGTGGAAACTGTTGATGGAATGATAGCATGTTGAATGTTTTACAACGTGGCATTTAATAACATGATGAAATGATCTCGTAGATAGTAGAAAAGATGCGTAGCATGTTTATTATGATATAATGTGGTTTATAAAGTTTAGCATGTTAGCATATGACGTAACATGCGGGTAGCTTTTATGAATTGGCATGACTTGATCGAGTGGGACCGACTCGATCGGGTGGGTTTTTGACGGTTTGAGTCCGAATCATGTTTTTGGGTACTCGATCAAGTAACTAGGGGTACTCGATCGAGTAGGGGTCACTCGATCGAGTAGCCTAGCTACTCGGTCGAGTATGTAAGAGATCGAAGGTCCGTTTGGGGTCCGAAGTTTGGGTACTCGATCGAGTATGTGGGGCACTCGATCGAGTAGCCCGTTACTCGATCGAGTGTGTTTGGGAACTCGATCGAGTAGGTTCTGGGCAGCGTGTTTTCATGTTTTGAGGTTTAGTACGTGTGTTTATGTATATCCTTTCTTATATATAGTTTCAAGATGCCGCCCAAGAAGACTTCTTTGTATGCGAGAGCTGAGCTTATGACCATGGATGACATCGTTAAGATGTTAGAGCACCAGGATGCTCTTACTGAGACCCTAAAGAAAGTGAATGAGGATAAGAATAAAGATAAGGAGAAGGAGGTTGATCATTCTAAAATCAGCCTCTATATTGCGAGGTTTAACCCGAAAGAGTACAGGAGTTGGGAGCCTAACCTTCTTGATAGTTGGTGAGAGAGATGGAGAACATATTAGATTTGGTTCACTTTGTCCGGATGAGATGAGAGTGGAACAGTGCGTTCTATCCGAGGGAGGCAAATGGCAAGTGGTGGGATTCAGTGAAGGTGAGTGCTAAGAAAATATATACAAACCAAGGGTTATCTGCTATACCTTGGGAGGAGTTTCGTAGGGCTGTGAGGAAGGAGTTTGTACCAGAACATGTGAGGAGTAAGTTGAGGGAAGAGTTTGACAGTTTTAAGATGACCGCCGAGATGTCCGTGGCCGAGTACTACGGGCAATTCAATGAGAAGTCTAGGTATCTTTGAGGATATGGGTTTGAGTGAGGAGAACCTGGCGTTGAGGTTTGAGAGGGGGTTGATCCCTAAGATTATGGATAAGTTACCCGTGGGAGTCCTTACTGATGTTAAGGAAGCCTATGAGAGGGCTGGGAGAGCTGAGAGGTTGGTGGAGATGGCTCAGGAGAGGTTAGGTGGTGAGAAGAGGAAGTCTGAGAGCGAGGGTGGTGGCCAATCTAATCACAAGAAAGGCAACCACAATCGCCTAAGGGTTTTCTTCTCGGGTCGTTGATCTTTGGGGCTTCCTTTGGGCGTGGCCGTGGAAGTGTGAGTAATAGTTGGGGAGTGACCTGCTATAGCCTGTGGTGGTGTAGGCCACAAGAGACATGAGTGAACAAGTGCACCGGATCTTTCCGAGACCCGCACAGCTTCACGAGCAACAGACCGGCTGGATCATGGCCAAACCGGGGAGGTCAGAGTTACCAGAGTGGAGGCAACCGCAACGGCGGTAATTCTTATCAGAAACCACCAACGAACAACAACAATAATCAAGGGTCGGGTGCTAAGCCGACCACTTCAGCCAGTACTGTCCAGGGAGGTGGGCAGAAGACCAGTGGCAAGTTATTCATGATGGAGAAGAAAGCAGCTGAGGAAGATGCGCACGTTATCACCGGTACTTTTCTTGTAAATGGCGTTCATACCTTTGTTTTGTTTGATTCGGGGGCTTCTCAGTCGTTTGTGTCTTCGAGTCATGTTAAACGGTTGGGTTTGAGGGTATATGAGTTTGTTAGTGAGCGAGTTTTTATACCTTCGGGTGAGTCTGTATCATGTGGGAGATTGTTTAGAGATGTATCTATGATAGTTGGGCAAGTTGATTTCCCTGTAGACTTGCTAGAGTTTCCTTTCGAAGGTTTTGAGATGATAGTTGGGATGGATTGGTTGGAAAAGTATAAAGCTAAGATAGACTGTCATCAAAAGAAAGTGTCTTTAAGAGGTCCTAAGGGCATTAGTGTGTCTTATCGTGGGTTTCTAGTCAAACCCAAAGTTAAGTTGATTGCAGCTGTCACCTTGAAGTCTTATCTGAGGAAGGGATGTCCTTTGATCTTGTGCCATGTGAGAGATGACCGAGTAGAGAGTCCGACAGTTGATGAGATACCAGTGGTGGGAGAGTTTGCAGATGTTTTTCCAGAGGAGATTCCGGGGTTGCCACCGAAGAGGGAGATAGATTTCACCGTTGAGTTGAAGCCAGGGACGGGGCCGATCTCTAAGGCACCGTACCGTATGGGTCCTAAGGAGATGGAGGAGCTTAGGAAGCAGTTGGATGATTTGATAGAGAAGGGATACATTAGACCAAGTGTATCGCCGTGGGGAGCACCAATTCTTTTCGTGAAGAAGAAAGATGGGAGTTTGAGGTTATGCATAGATTACGGTGAGTCCGAACCGAGTGACAATAAAGAACAAGTATCCTTTGCCAAGGATAGATGACCTGTTTGATCAGTTGAGTGGTGCATCAGTCTTTTCTAAGATTGATTTGAGGTCGGGGTACCATCAGGTGAAGATTAGAGAAGTGGACATACCAAAGACAGCTTTCATGTCGAGGTATGGCCATTATGAGTATGTGGTGATGCCGTTTGGGTTGTCTAATGCGCCAGCAGTGTTTATGGATTTGATGAATAAAATCTTCAGACAGTTCTTGGACCAGTTTGTAGTGGTATTTATCGATGACATCTTAGTCTACTCTAAGACTAAGGAGGAGCATGAGGAGCATCTGAGGATCGTGTTGCAAACTTTGAGGGACCATGAGTTGTATGCTAAGCTATCTAAGTGTGAGTTCTGGTTAGAGAAAGTTGCTTTTCTGGGGCATGTGATCTCTAAAGATGGGGTAGCTGTGGATCCGGCGAAGATTGAGGCAGTGACAAAGTGGGAAGCACCGAAGAATGTTGCCGAGGTTAGGAATTTCTTGGGTTTAGCTGGATACTACAGACGGTTCGTGAAGGATTTCTCCAAGATAGCTAGACATATGACCGCGTTGATGAGGAAAGAGAACAGGTTTCGTTGGGATGAGAGTTGTGAGACGGCGTTCCAAACACTAAAGGAGCGTTTGACCACAGCTCCTGTCTTAGCATTGCCTGAAGGGACTGAGAACTTCGACGTTTATACAAATGCCTCAAAGAATGGGCTGGGATGTATGTTGATGCAGAATGGTAAAGTAATTGCCTATGCTTCTAGGCAATTGAAGCCTTATGAGGAGAACTACCCTACTCATGATCTGGAGTTGGGTGCAGTGGTGTTTGCTCTCAAGATTTGGAGACATTACCTTTATGGAGCAATCTTTAAGGTATTTTCTGATCACAAGAGTCTTAAGTACATCTTCACACAGAAGGAGTTGAACATGAGACAGAGGAGGTGGATGTAGCTGATTGGCGATTACGACATGGAAATCATCTACCATGAAGGGAAGGCCAATGTTGTTGCTGATGCTTTGAGTAGGAAGAGTGTACATTCTCTGTGTACAGCTCTATCTTTCATGAGGCTGAGAGATGAGGTAGCGAGTTTTGGGATACATATGATGCAGAAAGGAGATGTCATGGGTGATATGACAGTACATCTTGAGTTTTATGATGACATTCGAGGTAAGCAGGCGTTGGACCCTAAGATAGTGGAGTGGAGAGTCGGAGTAGAGAAAGGGACAAAAGGTGTCCCGATTTTCTATTCATACAGATGGTAGTTTGAGGTTTGATGGTAGGTGGTGTGTTCCTAATGATGAGGAGTTGAAAAAGACTATCATGACAGAGGCGCATTGCACACCATATTCAGTTCATCCAGGTGGAGACAAGCTATACAAGGATTTGAAGAAAACGTTTTGGTGGCCTGGGATGAAGAAAGAGACAACCGAGTTTGTGTCCCGTTGTTTGACATGCCAGAGAGTTAAAGGGGAACAATGACGACCACAAGGTAAGATTCAGTCTTTAGAGGTACCTGAGTGGAAGTGGGAATCCATTTCCATGGATTTCATTGTGGGTTTGCCAAAGAGCCAACAAGGTAACAACATGATTTGGGTAATAGTGGATCGCTTGACCAAGTCGGCTCACTTTGTTCCAATGAAAGATACATGGACTAAGGCACAATTGGCTATGGCCTATCGAAAGAACGTGCTGAAGTTACATGGAGTCCCTAAGGACATAGTGTCCGACGAGAGATGCGAGGTTTATATCGAGGTTTTGGAAGGAGTTGCGGGAATCATTGGGAACAACTTTGAAGATGAGTACAAATTTCATCCTGCGACGAGACGGCAGATCGAGAGAACAATCAAGACTCTTGAGGATATGTTGCGAGCTTGTGTGATGGATTTTGGTGGTAGGTGGGAGCAGAGGTTGGACTTGATAGAATTCTCTTACAATAACGGCTATCACACTAGTATTGGTATGGCACCGTTTGAGGCTTTGTATGGGAGGAGATGTAGGAGTCCAATCTGTTGGGATGATAGTGCTGAGGCAGTGGTTTTAGGACCAGAGATGGTGCATGAGATGGTGGAACAGATTAAGATGATCAGGGAACGGATGAGAGCAGCTCAGGATAGGCAAAAGAGTTATGCAGATCTACATCGCAGAGACATAGAGTTTCAAGTGGGGGACAAAGTTCTTTTGAAAGTGTCTCCTATGCGTGGGGTTATGAGATTTGGGAAGAAAGGTAAGCTGAGTCAGAAGTTCATCGGTCCTTATGAGATCTTAGAGCGAGTGGGAGAGGTTGCTTATCGTCCGGCTTTACCAAAAGCGTTAGAGAGAGTGCATAATGTGTTTCATGTATCGCAATGCGCGGAAGTATGTGAGTGACCCGTCACATGTGTTAGAGGCCGAGAACTTAGAGCTTGATGAGTCCTTATCATATCTTGAGGTGCCTAAGCAGATTCTAGACCGAAAGGTTAGAAAGACTAGGAGTGGTGAGACAGTTTTGCTTAAGATCCTTTGGTCTAACCACGAGACCGAGGAAGCTACGTGGGAGCCCGAGGAGGCTATGAAAGAGCGTTACCCTTTCCTTTTTGATCAGGTATGTATGGTTACGGGGACGTAACCTTGTTTCTTTTAGGGGGGTAGGAGATGATCGCGCACAGTTTTTAAGAGTTTTATACCCCTTTTATATGTTGTGTCGGTATGTTTGTCGGGATGAGTTGGGTTAGTATCATGTTTTGTGTTGAATTTTGTTTGATTGTTGAGTCGGGAATGTTGTGGGAGTACCTTTGTTTAGTAGTGGTTTGAACTTCGGGGACGAAGTTCCTTTTAAGGAGGGAAGACTGTAATACTCCGTATTTGTAAGTCTTGGGGTACTCTATCGAGTAGACCTTACTCTGTCGAGTAAGGGTAAGTTGCGTTTTAGAAAAGTTTCTGACCTGTTGGGTACTCGATCGAGTAGCTGGGGCACTCGATCGAGTAAGGGGGTACTCGATCGAGTACCTTGGGTACTCGATCGAGTAGCCGGTTTTACGGGGAATTTTCTCGGGTTTTGTTAATTATGCGATTAAGGTATTTAAGCTTTGTCGTCATTATTCTAAATCACTTTTACAAAACCTAAATTACTGTTTAAGAGAGAAAGCAAGCAAGTTCATCTTCTTAATCGCATTATTAGCAACCCCGGAGTTTGGAGGGCCAGTTCTTATCGTTGTTTATACCGTTGAGTTCCTTGCGTCGAGGGTAAGATCTATGTACCCTTTTTATTGTCTTTCCTTTGAATTGGTTAAACCCTAATTTAGAGATTTGGGGGTTTATGTGTAGTATGTGATTTGGTAGCCTTTATGTGTTGTATGATAGGAGGAGGGTTCATAGAGGAGGCTTTTTGATTCAAAGAAGAGAGACCGTCGATTGTGTGCTTACGGGGGATTTCCTACTCAGTATTAGTCCCATAATGGGATATTGGTTGATGTATTGTATTTGGTTGTTTGATATAATAATTGTATTGTGATTGTGGTTGTGATCGTTGTTGATGGTTCGCGAGGCGTGGCCTCGGCTGAGTGGGGTCACTTGCGGGAGTGGCTTCACGCCCTAGTTTCGCCCTTTGTGGAACCCGCCACGAAAGGGGATGTGCACATTAATGGACAGGGTTATCGCTCACTATGTGGAGCGGAGATTTGGTGGGTACGGCTGCGGTCCCCCACTGGCAGGGCTGGTCCAGTGGATAGTCAGTGATTGAGATGATTGGATTTGGCGTGATTGCGTGTGTGTGGTAGTTAAGCTGTCTGTTTGCCTTATTGTTATTATATATTGAATTGTGTGATTAGTAATCGACCCGGTGTTGTTTTGTAAACTGCGGTGATCCATTCGGGATGGTGAGCGAGATATTGAGCAGGTATTGAGATGAGTATTGGGATAGGCGGGATGGCCACGACATGATGATAGGAGTCTTCCGCCGTAGCTTATTAGTTATTTACATTTCATTAGAACAATAGTCGGTTTGAGAACATGTATCGTACTTTTGGTTTGGTTTTGAGGATTGTAACTATTCGCTAATTATTTATAATAAACGTTGTTTCTTCATTGTTATTTGATTATCATTGCCTCGGGTAACCGAGATGGTAATGTCTTCATACCTGAGTGGTCCTGGTAAGGCACTTGGAGTATGGGGGTGTTACAGTGACCTTCTGTTTGGGAGGGTGGAAGTGGGTCAAGATTAATAAGGTGTGATTAAGAGGAAAAATTTTGGTGACCCGATTAAGGCGACCTTCTGCTTGGGGATGGTCTTACGGTAAGAGAATGTTATCTATCATCTCTCTCCCACCTTTTTCATTTGCCCTTTTACATTCGATTAAGATAATGTATATCGTGTGGGGCCGGATAACCAGTAAATGAGAGCAAATCAATCACTATCTATCTATATTATTAAAGGAAGTTTTTTTCGAGGGTTTATAGAGCCTCCAACTTCCGCGAACTACCTAATGCATTAAAATTAATTATTAAGTATTGAAAATTCAATAAAAAAAATTATTAGATAAACTATCACCGCATAGAAATTGAGTACTACTACAATCCTATTTTTGCAAACTACTACAAGGAATATGAGATAAAATATAAATTTAACTAACATGTTAATACGCCAGACCAATTCCAATACAACTATAACACCATAAATATATATTAACTTTTTATTTTTGGATATCAAACACCTGAGTTAAACTTCTACGTACAGCTAAGACTAGAGTTTTGATAGTAGTGATACTCTTTAAGTCTTTAAAGAGTCGTTTGGTTACATACGGGAACTTACAATGCCTAGGAAGGGTCATATCACATGATTTTAGAATTCATGTGAATTAGAAAACGTTGTTTGGTTACATGTAGGCATTCTAATTCATGTAAGCATTCCCACTTAACTAGGGGGATCTAGGTAAGCAACTTCCTCCATTATGGAGGAATTGGAATTTATGGGAAGTTCCAATTCATATGAATTTGGGTAACCAAACAACCTACCCATTTTGCAATTCACATGAATTAAAGTTCCTGTGTAATTTAGTGGGCAACCAAACGACCCCTTTGTATATAGTTCGAATACAAGAATTTCTAATCTTTCTGGTCTCCTCCCTATATATATACTCTAAAACCAAAAAAATTCATCATTATGTGACTCTGCGTGTATTCTTATGAAATTGTTTGCCTATGTTTTTTTTCCTTTTAAGCAATAATTTAAAGAGATGTTACGTTGATTTTTGATATTACTTTTTTATTGTAGTTTGGCTATATGTTGTGAGTTACTAATATCTTTGTCTTTTTTATCTCAGGTAATGTGGAATTTTATCTTTTAAAGCAGATCACAGATTTACGGGGTAAGTATGTCTTAAGGTAAAGGATAACTATTGTAGATGCAATAATTTCAATGTATCGCCGTTTTATATTATATCTATATATTTTAGGATTATTTCATGCGAATAATCCATCCTATGGGTGCCCTGCAAATAACACTCCATCCTATTCGTAATTCCAATTAAATCCATCCTATCTACCATTCTTTTCATAATAGTCTAAGAAGACGGGCAACCTGAACAACAGGTCACCCTTATTATTTTTAGGTTAAAATGACTGAAGTGTGCTCAATACGCCTAAAACACGCCCAACAAATGCTCATCTCCACAAAATATTCCCAATATCTCAACTTTAAACAACCTGATAATAGTATTAGCTAGCTTATGAATTCTGATCAATTTCACCATCAAACGAAGCTCAATCTTCCCAATATCTTAACTTTCCTCCAATTTAATCCATTTTCAACCTTTTAATGTCTACCCAGATACTCATCTTCACAAAATTCTCAATAAATTCGCGCAATCTCGAACCCTCAAAGCGGTATGCACCGTTCACTCGTTCAATATTACAGTTTGACCCTTTACAAGACAACCCATTTACTTCACAACCAATGATGTATCGTTGCATATGAGTTTTGACGAGATTGATGTTGCACAGAAGGTGTTTGATGAAATGCCTCAGAGAAATGTCGTGTCTTATAATGCTATGATAAGTGGGTATAAGAGAAGCGGGTGTGTGGAGGGAAGTTGGGAAGTGTTTTGTGGTATGTGGGGTTGTGGATTTAGACCGAATGAGTTTACATTTGGTGGTTGTTGTTGTGTCGTGGATTGTTGTTGAGGAAGGGATCTGGGGACTACTTTGAGTGGGTTGTATGGTAGACATGGGTGTGTTGATGAGGTTGTTCAAGTGTTCCTGCCGCGGAAGAATTTGGTGATTTGGAATTCGATTTTTTCTTTGCTAGGGTATCATGGCCCTTATGGGTGTGTGAAAGAGTCCATGGTTCTCTTCCGTGAGCTGTTGAAAAACACGGAGTATAACAGAGATACAAAAATGAAGGAAATTTGTTAAAAAATGCTTAAATAAGGAGGAGAGAGAAGGTTACCTATGGTAACCGGTTATAATTTTAAGTGAGTTTATTATGGGAAGAATGATGGATAGGATGGATTTAATTGGAATTATCGATAGGATGGAGTGTTATTTGCAGGGCACCCATAGGATGGATTATTCCCATGAAATAATCCTATATTTTAACCTATAATTTTAATTTTTATTAATCTCATATTCATAGGGCTCAAGAGTAATGATCATTATACATGTGTGACTTTAGTAATAATAAAGTTTGAAGAGACAAGAAAAGACCCTTATCATATAGGATGAATAAGGTAAGGGAAAGAATTGTGATATAAATGTATCACAAATTCTTGTTTGTGACGGCACATATCCGTCACTCTTGAGTGACGGATACCATTTTACCTCACAAAGTACCCACTTTTTCTCTCTCTGCAACACTATTCATGTGGTCCCCTTTCTCCACTAACCTATTTTGTTACCATTTTAACTCACAAAATATCCGCCACAAATGGTAACCCGTCACAAGGGAGACCAATTGTAAATGTATATACTTTGTATTGTTTACATGCAAGACTTAATTTTACAATTGTTATACATGATGTGAAAGAGTTCACGTCTTTGATGACCTTTGATTGTAGTAACACAAATTCTCATTGAAGACATGACATATCCGTCACAAGCTTGTGACGGATATCACTTTACCTCAATGTACCCACTTTTTCTCTCTCTGCAACACTATTCATGTGGTCCCCTTTCTCTACTAACCCATTTTATTACCATTTTATCTCATAAAATATCCGCCACAAATGGTAACCCGTCACAAGGGAGACCAATTGTTGTAGTAATAAGATGGCAAACTACATTTTAGGTGGCTGTAAGCCGTAATTTCTTGGTATTTAATTGATTTAATAATGTAAATAGGTTGGTCAAGCAAAATGAAGACGCTTACAACAATGTGGATTTGTAATGATTATAGCCCCAATAAGCATTTGTAGTGTGATGGAAGTTTGGATTTTGGGGGTCGCTAGAGTTTATGTACTCCGTATAACACAATTACTTTACGTGATGTTTTTTAAATATTGTTTATATACGACATGTCTACTTATTTGCACTATAGGGTATAAGTGTAAAACTTCGTATACAAATTGACATCATATATATAGAACAACAAACACTCAAACAACATGCAATTTTTTTTTTTTTTTAAAGAATTTGATCCATCTTACCACATGCAATCAACTGTTGTCTTATTTCACTAAATAAACATGTAAGATTTCATCGGGGTATAATATATATATATATATATATATATATATATATAGAGGCGGGATCTCGTGAGTTTGATTCTTACGGTGAGTTGTGAGTTTGGAAAATCTCAGCCACTAGATCAAAAGAAACCAAAGGGCTGAGATCAAATGACACGTCAAAAAAAAAAAGGAAAATACAAAAAAATGGCGTTCTTCCCTGTTCTCCATTCCCTAATAACACTCTCTCTCTTACCTTCATTTCGTCCTTTATTTTTCACTGTACTCTCTAATAATCTTCATTCTCAGATAAAAAATCGCATTCATCATCTATCGCCGACCACCGCTGCTGCTTTCCCCTCGTCAGGCCGTCAAGCTAACACGCGATACCACCCACCAATTTCGAATTAGGGTTCTAGTTCCGAGTTAGAACCGATTTCTATTCGATTTTAGGCGTCAATTTGGGATTTTCGTCGGATTTTCAGTAATTAAAAGGAGTATTTCCGCCATTAAAGCAAGATTTGATCTATAATTGTTTAATTTTCGAAAAAAAGTTCAGCAATTTGGGTTACTCGATGGTTGTGGATTGGTGAGGAATTGATAAAGGAGGATGAAGGTGGTTGTGGATTGGTGATGAATTTGTTGATGGCGGGCGAAGAACGAGTGGATGAGGAGGACGAAAGTGGTGGCTGTGGAGGTGAGTGAGGGATGTTGGTGCCGCCGCTGCTGGTGGATGCGGGTCTGTTTTGCACTCGGTTTCGGATTCGAGCTACGTGCTCTGGCGAAAATGAGCAGGGGAGACGAGTATGGCTGTGGTCGAGTGATGGGTTACTCGATGGTGGTTGTCGTTATGAGCTGGGATGAGAAGGAGTGGGTGATGTTAATTCGGAGGAGCAGGGAGTAGCCCTATGGTGGTCTCACCTGAGTGATGCAGGTGACGGGTTTGGCAGCAGAATTAGACTCGAGTAATAATATTGGCACAAGCTCAATAGTTGTTCATTGTGACCACCCAAGATGCCAATGCGATGTGACTGATGCTTGGAAAGAAGCCAATAAAGGGTCTTCATTATCCGATCAAGATTCTCTAATATCTCTGCAAGAGTCTCTAATATCTCCTCAAGAGTCACCGACATTCTATCAAGAGTCTCCTCTATCTCAAGAATTTGGGCGAAAAATTAAATATAAGTTGACACCTGAATGGTAAAATTACAAAAGTGTCACTTGACAGCTGAATCCACATTTATAACATCATCAGAAAACCAGAAAAGAATGCAACCAAACCCACCTTATTAAATTAATTGTCTGCCAATATATAAGGTCCCACTTACATAACCAAGGAACCATCCTAGAAGCCTCACAGCAATTGCTTTCATTTTGGCTTTATTGCTAATTTAACTAAAGCTTCTTCATGCTATACTAACTTTCACTTTCGAATCCTCAACTGTATGTGTTCTTTGTATAAATTACTACTCCTGCTGTATTCCGTTCCCGAAATGTCTTGTTGGGAATGCAAGAGTCGGGTAGGATCACAAAGGCGATAATTGTGGAAGAGAATATATATATAATAGACGAAGTTGATATGTCGATGGGTAGGTTGTTTGGGGTAGTAGATGGGGTGTGTAACTTGGTTTGCATTCGGTGGAGGCTTCAAGAGATGAGGTTTCATAACATTGTAACCCAAGCTCTGTCTTTTGTTTTTCATGTTATCATTTTGGGTACTTCTTTTGTAATGTTTGTATGAAGAAATTATTGAACAACCTGTATGTATACGTTCTCTTATATTTGCCTTTTGCGAAAATTAGAGAAACATGAGAATAACACCAAAATACACTACAATAACATCAAAGTAATACTACAATAACACTACAATAACACTAAAATAACACTATAATAACAGCACAATAACAAAGAAAAAAAAAAAGTAAAAAAAATCAAACTAGTAAAAAAAATCAAAGTGAGACCGGAATAACATCACAATAACACCAGAATAACACACAATAACATGCGGTAAAAAAAGATTAAAAAAAATCAAAGTAATAAAAAAAATCAAAGTGACACCGGAATAACATCACAATAACAGCAAAATAACAGTAGAATAACAGCACAATAACACGTGGTAAAAAAAAAGAAGGGGGGGGGGGGGGAATCAAAGACGTAAAAAAAATCAAAGTGGCACCGGAATAACATCACAATAACACCAGAATAACAGCACAATAACATGCGGTAAAAAAAGAGTAAAAAATCAAAGTGGTAAAAAAATCAAAGTGAGACCGCAATAACATCACAATAACAGCAGAATAACAGTAGAATAACATCACAATAACACGTGGTGAAAAAAGAAAAAAAAAAATCAAAGTCGTAAAAAAAATCAAAGTAATAGCAGAATAACATCACAATAACAGCGGAATAACAATAACAGCACAATAACATGTGGTAAAAAAAAAAGAGAAAAAAAAAATCAAAGTCATTAAAAAATCAAGTTAAAAAAAAGCACAATAACAACATAATAACACGAGGTAAAAAAAATAAGAGTGAAAAAAAATTCAAGCAAAAAAAAATTGGTACAAAAAGAAAAAGAAAAAAAGGTAACATAATGAGAAAATTAGAGAAAAACATAAGAGAAAAAAAAAATCAAAGTTGTAAAAAAACATAATAACACGAAGTAAAAAAAAAGAGATAAAAAAATTAAAGTAAAAAAAAAGAGTAGCACTAGAAAAAAAAAAAGAAAATAAACTAAATAACAATGCTTTTATATGACAACTAAGATTAATCTTGGCCACTCATCTCTAATTTAATCTAATGGTTGAGATTCCCCAACTCACAACTCACCATAAGAACCAAAATCACCAAATCCAATCTCTCTCTCTCTCTCTCTCTCTCTCTCTATATATATATATATATATATATATATATATATATATATATATATATATATATATATCAATCAATCAATCAATCAATATATATACTTAAAAGAGGAACTTTTGGAGCGATTTCATTGGCTATTTAAAGGGGAACTTTTCGAGCGATTGTATTGGCTGCAACCTTTTTTGTAAACTACCTAATTATTTTTTTTTTCAAAAAGATATTAATTGTTTTTACAATAGAATAAAAGATAGTAACAAAAAACTTATCACGATTTAAAAAATTAAAATAAGAGTTCTGTTTCACTCCAAACAACTCATTAGCTATAGCTATAAATATAGTTTATTTATACGAATTACTAATCAAGTTGACTTTTTTACCCTTTTCTAATGTGTTTTCTCATATGAGACCTATGATGTTTTTACGTTATTTTAAGTGCTCTGTTCATATTACTTTTATTATTATACCCTATTTGCACCTCTTTTGTTTTCACCATTTAATTGTTTTCTATTTGCTTATTTTGTAGGTCCTTGGCTTTTATAGTCTTATTCCAGAAGATCGTAAACAAGCGATCAATATGAGTCAATCAGATGAAGATATACAGAGTATGTGCTATCGTTGCAACGTAGTGCATAAAAGATAAACAAGATGTCTACTTTTTGTAACGTATCTACTTTTTGTAACGTGTCTACTTTCAACTGTCAATAATTATAACTAATCACACATTCTAAAATAAGACGGTTACACGGGAGACGGTCTGTATCTAGAAGAAATCGTTCATTTATTGTTATTAATAAAAGATGGCGATAGGGCGCCACTGGGGGTACGAATGAAATAATAACTAATTGTATTAATAACAACTTTAACACATTATATGGAAGGATATAAAAGGAAACATGTTGTCTTCACCATTGACATTATTGACACGATTAACATCGCCGCGGCGGCGGCACACGCTAGGTTGAAGGCATCATCTATTTTTTTTTTAGGCAATAAGTAGCGAAAACAATGGTAAAGCCGTGGATGAACAGGAAGGGTATGCGAAGATTAATAACAAAATATTAGATTTATAGTCATATTCCCGACTTTAGGGTAGTTAGTACTACATAATGAATTTCATAGTTGGATAAGCAAATATAGAGGACGTTACACGGGAATACATGGTATAACTGGTTGAAGGAAATGTAGATCTTTATACATACTAACATACTCATATATGTTTAAATTAATTTGTCATAAAATTAAAGGTGGAACTTATGCATGCAAACTAATAAAAGAAATGAGAAAGAAACAATATTCTTACAATGGGTATTTCGGTTTAATGGGCACAAAAGAAATCTCCTTTTCTTTTGTTCTTGAGCTTTCCTTTAATGGAAGAAACAAGATCCAAGTATAGGATCTCTCCTTAGGAATAATACCCAAAGCTAACTCTTAATCTAATTAATATTATATGAGCTAGTATAATATTAATCTTGTGAAAAATTGAACCAAAAATTGTTTGGTTTTGGCTCCTAAAACCGGGTAGGAGAAGAGGTGAGGAAGAGTGTTATTTTTATCTCTCTAAAAATAATAATATGAAGTGAATGAATAATGATCATCTTACACCCATTCATATGGTGAATGATAAAATAAAATAAGCAAAAGAACCCTTGTTCTTTCCAAAGGAAAACCGGGTAGGGTGGAGGAGAATGGCCAATGCATGGTCTTTGTGTTCTTACACAAAAGACACTAGGTATGCATGCCTAAAATTAGAGTAATAATAATGAATTCCACTAATCTTAATTAACACAATACAATTTGTTACTCACACCCATATTTCGGTTCATTTGAAGATAAAATGGAATCCATTTTATTTTTGTCAAATGTAAATATGTCACATGTCATATGTAACATAAATTTGTTATGTATTTTTAACATATTAAAAATCAACGTATTAATAAAAATACGTCATATACAAAATCGATTTAGTAATTCATAATTACTTGTGCCAAAATATTTTACCAATTTATAAATCATATTTATAATAATTCATTCAAATCCAATTGTTTCTTTAAACAATAATTTCATCCGAGTAATGATACAATTAGATTACTCAGACCGTATCTCATTTAATCACATTTCAATTTGATACGTAAATTTTACTTCCAAAATCGTCCGTCAATTTTTCAAGTAATTTAATTAAATCGTAACATTATACGATTAATTAAATGATCAATTAAGAGTGTTGCCCTATAGGTATGACCTAGGGGGTCAATGATCACCACCGCCACACGACAGGTAATGTCAAACTCTAGTCACCAATCATTACCGATATATGTTGACCGATTGATGATAAATAAAATTACTTCCCAATTGTATTCTATAAAATGAGATTTAATAATGATATTTAAATCATGTGATCGCACTATTATTGAGGACACATTTCCCAACAATCTTCCACTTGTCCTCGACAAGTGTGCGTCACCAATTCTCTTGTCCTATTACTATCTCCCACTCAATGCAAGGTGTCTTTCAGGTCGTACTTGCAAGTGATCATATCGAGAGTGGTTTCCTCGATCTGGAGAATAACTGATTGACCGGACTTATCTATCATAGATACTTTCCGAGCGTGGCCACGCATTTCCAGTTTATTACTCCTCGAGTGGCCCTGAGATATTGTTATAACCCTGACTAGGGGTGGACAATTCCTATCGCACTCATTCCCTTCGACTAGCCACAGCCATCATAACCCAAAATATGCCCATTTGACCCCATTTACGAAGGTCGTAGTAACACAAATCAAAGTTAATCTGAAACTGTGCCATCTTAGGCGAATAGTCTTTAGTCAAAAGAATCGACTCATTCGAATACTATAGTAGCTCTCGCCACGACCAGGCTATATAAATTTTCCAGAACTCTATAAGCGGTCATAAGGCCCGACAAAATGTTCCTAATAGTCTGCCTATGTGATCGACTAGTCATCTCACATGACTCTATGGCACTTGAACTTGCCATCAATCGCCTCACACTCTAGTCACTTCGAGACGTCACCTCATACAAGTGACTATGGGCAAATACTATGTTAATCCGTGTTCACTTTAACGGGGTTCAATTGTCTCTACAACCCGTTTAGATGTAACAATGTATAAATTAAAGATAAAAGACAAATGTGATTATGAACATGAACAAAAACAACACTTTTATTTCATTTCAAAATCTAACAAAAACTCGGTACACGTTTAAGTCCCATGGACGTAACATGTCCATCATGCTTAGCATGCGATAAAGGCTTGGTGAGCGGATCGGCTATGTTGTCATCCGTCCCAACCTTACAAATCGCAATTTCCTTTCTTTCAATGAAATCTCTTATTACATGATATTTTCTAAGTACATGTCTAGATCTATTACTAGACTTCGGCTCCTTAGCTTGGAAGATCGTCCCACTATTATCACAATAGAGAGTAATGGGATCATTGGCGGTAGGTACTACTTTTAGACCTTCCGTGAATTGCCTGATCCAAACAGATTCCTTAGCAGCTTCTGATGATGCGATGTACTTAGCCTCCATTGTAGAATCCGCGGTTACAGCTTCCTTGAAGTTTCTCCAGCTTACGGCACCACCATTGAGCATAAACACGAAACCAGCTTGTGATTTCAAGTCATCTCTATCTGTTTGAAAACTTGAGTCCGTGTATCCATTAACACGCAACTCAGCGTCTCCTCCAAACACAAGGATAGAATCCTTAGTTCTTCTCAAGTACTTAAGGATGTTCTTGACAATCCAAAGTGACTCTCACCTGATTTCCTTGATATCTACTCGTCATGCTCAAGGCATACGAGACATCAGGACGTGTGCATATCATGGCATACATGATTGATCCAACAGCGGAAGCATAAGGGATCAACTTCATGCGTTCAACATCATGGGGTTCGGAGGGACATTGAGTCTTGCTCAATATCGTCCCGGTTACCATAGGTACCAAACCCCTTTTGGATTTGTCCATGCTGAACCGTCGAAGAATCTTATCAACATAAGACTCTTGACTTAGTGCCAATATCCTCTTAGATCTATCTCTATAGATCCGGATGCCTAATATGCGTTGTGCCTCTTCTAAATCCTTCATTTGGAAGTGGTTACCTAACCACTTCTTAACAGAAGACAACATTGGAATATCATTTCCAATGAATAGTATGTCATCGACATACAAGATTAGGAACACAACATTGCTCCCACTGAATTTCATGTATAAACATGGTTCCTCAACACTTCGAGTGAAACCATTTTCCTTTATAACATGATTAAATCGATGATTCCAACTTCTAGATGCTTGCTTAAGACCATAAATGGATCTCTTAAGTTTGCACACTTTGTTAGGATTTTCAGAATCAACAAAACCTCCGGGTTGTATCATGTACACCTCCTCTTCTAAATGCCCATTTAGAAAAGCGGTTTTGACATCCATTTGCCATATTTCATAATCATGAAATGCGGCGATCGCTAACAAAATCCGTATGGATCTTAGCATGGCTACGGGGGCGAAGGTCTCATCATAATGGAGACCTTGGACTTGGGTAAATCCTTTTGCCACTAGCCTAGCTTTATAGACATCGTCATGTCCTTCTATGCCATTCTTGACTTTGAATATCCATTTGCATTGGAGGGGTCTTGCCCCTTTAGGCAAATATACCAAGTCCCAAACTTGGTTTTCATGCATAGAATCCATTTCGGACTTCATGGCTTCAAGCCATAAGGAGGAGTTTGGACTAGAGATTGCGGCCTTGTAGGTAGCGGGCTCGTCACTTTCCATAAGCAATACATCGAGTGTTCCATCTTCCTCGATAAGTCCCACATATCGATCGGGATGGCGAATTACTCGGCCCGTCCTTCTTAGTGGAGGAGGTACAACCGCGTTAGACGACGAAGGAACATCTTCTTGCGTCTCTTCCTCGGTTTGTGGCTCTTGAACTTCGTCAAGTTCAAAATTTCTCCCACTCTGTCTCTTAGAAATAAATTGACTTTCTAAGAAGACAGCCTCGCTAGACACAAACACTTTGTTTTCTTGAGGTTTGTAGAAGTAGTATCCTCGACAATGCGAGGGATAACCTACAAAGGTGCATTTTTCGGATCTTGGGGCAAGCTTATTGTCGGCTTTAGTCTTGACGTAAGCATCACATCCCCAAATCCTCATATAGGATATATTGGGAACCTTTCCCGTCCACATCTCATATGGAGTCTTTTCGGTGGATTTAGTGGGACTATTGTTCAAAGATCTAATTGCGGTTTGAATCGCAAATCCCCAAAACGAGTTCGGTAACTCGGTTTGACTCATCATGGATCGAACCATATCAAGTAGGGTTCGATTCCTCCTTTCGGCAACACCATTGAGTTGTGGTGTTACGGGTGGAGAAAGTTGTGATATAATACCACAACCTTTCAAGTGTGAATCAAATTCAAGGCTAAGGTATTCACCACCACGATCGGAACGTAGTGCTTTTACCTTTTTGTTCAATTGGTTCTCTACTTTGTTTTGAAATTCCTTGAATTTCTCAAACGCTTCACTCTTATGTTTCATTAAATAGACATGCCCATGTCTACTTAAGTCGTCGGTGAAGGTTATAAAGTAGTCATAATTACCACGAGCGGTGATACTCATTGGTCCACACACATCGGTGTGTATGAGTCCCAATAGCTCACTAGCTCGTGTCCCTTTACCACTAAAAGGATTACGAGTCATTTTGCCAAGTAGGCAATATTCGCATGTACCAAATGATTGATAATCAAATGGTGTAATCACATTAGTAGAAATTAATCTTTTGATGCGATTCTCGTTTATGTGACCTAATCGACAATGCCAAATGAACGCTTCACTTGGGTCACTTGTTTTGAGTTTCTTTGATTGAATGTTATAAATATCATTAGTCGGATTTGAGGTCTCTAAAATGAAAATGCCATTGATAGAGGAAGCTTGGCCTATAACCAAGTCGTTCCTAGAAATAGTACAACGATTGTTCTTAATGACAAAACAAAAACCGTCCATGTCCAGCATGGCGATTGAAATAATGTTTTTAGAGAGTGTAGGCATATAAAAACAATTATGCAAATACAACTCAAATCCATTTGGCAAAGCTAAAACATAAGTTCCCTTGGATTCGGCCGCTACCCGAGCTCCATTTCCAAGGCGTAGATCCACATCTCCCTTGCTAAGCCTCTCCACATCTCTTAAACCCTTTTGGAGTAATGAGTCCTTCCCTTATATTTCGCAAATATACGGGACAATTCCTAAGCCAATGTCCCATGCCATAGCAATAATGGCATTCATCATTAACTTGCTTGAAGTTTTTGATTTTCTTTCCTTTCTTCTTGAACCTTTTGCCCTTTGAAGCAAGAGCTTGATTGCTTGAGCTCCCACTAGCTTTGGCATCTTTATCTTCCAGAGACAAAGACCCTATAGATTGTATGAGGTAGTCTTCCTGAGACGGACTCACACGAGGTCTAGTAGTAGTAGGTGGTTTAGAAGAAGTGATGAAGTTAAGGTTTCCATCCGAACCTATCCCGAAATGAAGTTCTCTAGTAGTATCGAAATCATTGTTGGAGCATATGTCGTCAAGAACATTGTGATATGACTCAATAGTTATCGGTGCGGTAGTATTTGTTGGATTCATTGTAAAGAACTACAAATATGGAGGAAAAGGAAATATTAACATTTGTCTTTTTAAATCATACTTGCAAATTAACAAGATATGAACATTTATATAGTGACCTCTACCCAACTATAATAAATGATTCCAAGATCCAAATTCATATTAACTTGGGCACGGTATGGCCGATGAAACCCTTATCAATATAACTCGGTGGATTAACGTTTTAATCGATTCTACTTTTAGAACTCTTGGTCGATAAAATTACTCTAATATTTATCTATAGCCCGGAACACATGCAACTACGGTCGCGAATACTTCCGTTGAGCTCAATCCAAATTTCGAATAAATGTGTCCATGATCCAAGTCCACATCAACTTGGGCACGGTATGGCCGATGAAACCCTTATTAACATGAACTCGGTGGATTAATACTCATCACCCACTTCCCCTACGTAACAAGGTTTGTACCCCGGTAGGGCCGAGTGCACTCCCTCGCGAAATAGGTTTCCATGGTTTCTACTATTTGGTAAGGCTATGTCTCAATTGTTTGTTTTAGCGAGAGGTCATGTCAATTTATTATCTATCACGTTTTAAGTGAACTAAAGAGGTGAACTACGATAATTCTAATTGACACGGTCGATAAACTCGATAAAATAAAGATGCATGTTTTAGTTATGGCGATTTAGCGATGCATGTGACATAAAATAAAATGCAAGCATAAAGATAAATAAATCCTAGTATGGCCTTTCCTAAAATAGAAAAACTATTTAACTATTACATATTCGGAAACCAACTCCATTGGTCCCTTGAACTTCGGTTGTGGCACACATCTCGAGGTAACACCGTCTTTATGTATCGCCATTCTTGAAGAAATCCGTCTTTGGGAACTCCGGAATGAATAAAATTACATAATAAATTCCATAATTTCCAATTATACATTTGTAACTAAAATAAAATAAATCTATTAAATTACAAAACGGTGATACGAGATCACAATAAAAAATTATAACCGAATCGATATTCCCATACATTTCGGGAAATACCAATTAAAATCTAAGGCCATACTAAGTAAAATTACATAATTCAAAATTACATAAATTAAAATTATGACAATCATAAAGTAAAAATGCAGCATTATAATATGTATGAACATGCTCAATTTTATGCTAAATCGCCTTTAATTAGCCAATATCGTATATTACTCGGTTTTTACGGATTTGCGTGATTTCAACATTTTTATAATCACAAAAATACATAAACTCATATTTATGCATAAGTTAATTACCCTAACCTCTTAGGACTCAAAATTTAGTCTTCACTAATAATTTGACCATAATTAACCCATATTTTATAAAATTGTTCATAAATGGACCCAAAAATTAAGCTATAAACTTCAAATAAATCACAAAATTTCAAATAAATTCAAAATTTGAAATTTAAACTCATGAACATTCTGGAAAAATACCATGACACTCATAATTTTCAAAATCTTAGGTTAAAAATTTCGAAATTTTTCCGGAAAAACAATGTTGCGGTTTATCGATTTTTAATAAAATAATCATAAAAACATGGAAAAATTATATTCATTAACTTTTCAATTTTATATCTGAAAAAGATAATAAAATGCAACATTAGACGTTTTTCCTAAGTCATAGATTATATTTTATTAATTTTTCACTAATAATGTCACTATTTATGCTATTTTTCTTCAAAAATCCATAAATCATGCAAAAAGACTTCTTTATAGCCAATTATTTTACACACATCTTGTAAAATTTCATGTGACAACATATTAATTTTCTATGACTAGATTCGAAATTTAACTCACATTAACCTATTTTTCACCTAAAACCGAATTTAATAAAGAAAAATTCATTTTTCGAGCATAACAAGTCCAAAAATTATGAAAATTTACAGGTTATCTCAAAATAATATATGTGACAACATATCCAAATATCAATGGAAAATTCGAAGTATAGCTAATTTTAGACCAAAAATGACATTTTTACTCATAAAATCATATTTAAATGCCATTATTGTATAATATGAACAATAAAAATCCGTAAAATTAACCAAAATATCCTAAAACATTTTAGGACCAGAAATATTAACATGCATGGATTAATTTCGTGATATCTCATAATAACACAAATTTTACAAGTTTTATATGTTATTCTTATAACTCGGAAAAACTTTTAACCGATTTGCATGCAAACAACCTTGGCTCTAATACCAATTGAAGGAAATGTAGATATTTATACATACTAACATACTCATATATGTTTAAATTAATTTGTCATAAAATTAAAGGTGGAACTTATGCATGCAAACTAATAAAAGAAATGAGAAAGAAACATTATTCTTACAATGGGTATTTCGGTTTAATGGGCACAAAAGAAATCTCCTTTTCTTTTGCTCTTGAGCTTTCCTTTAATGGAAGAAACAAGATCCAAGTATAGGATCTCTCCTTAGGAATAATACCCAAAGCTAACTCTTAATCTAATTAATATTATATGAGCTAGTATAATATTAATCTTGTGAAAAATTGAACCAAAAATTGTTTGGTTTTGGCTCCTAAAACCGGGTAGGAGAAGAGGTGAGGAAGAGTGTTATTTTTATCTCTCTAAAAATAATAATATGAAGTGAATGAATAATGATCATCTTACACCCATTCATATGGTGAATGATAAAATAAAATAAGCAAAAGAACCCTTGTTCTTTCCAAGGGAAAACCGGGTAGGTTGGAGGAGAATGGCCAATGCATGGTCTTTGTGTTCTTACACAAAAGACACTAGGTATGCATGCCTAAAATTAGAGTAATAATAATGAATTCCACTAATCTTAATTAACACAATACAATTTGTTACTCACACCCATATTTCGGTCCATTTGAAGATAAAATGGAATCCATTTTATTTTTGTCAAATGTAAATATGTCACATGTAACATAAATTTGTTATGTATTTTTAACATATTAAAAATCAACGTATTAATAAAAATACGTCATATACAAAATCGATTTAGTAATTCATAATTACTTGTGCCAAAATATTTTACCAATTTATAAATCATATTTATAATAATTCATTCAAATCCAATTTTCCTTTAAACAATAATTTCATCCGAGTAATGATACAATTCGATTACTCAGACCGTATCTCATTTAATCACATTTCAATTTGATACGTAAATTTTACTTCCAAAATCGTCCGTCAATTTTTCAAGTAATTTAATTAACTCGTAACATTATACGATTAATTAAATGATCAATTAAGAGTGTTGCCCTATAGGTATGACCTAGGGGGTCAACTGATCACCACCGTCACACGACAGTAATGTCAAACTCTAGTCAGCCAATCATTACCGATATATGTTGACCAGTTGACAGTAACAAAATTACTTCCCAATTGAATTCTTTAAAATGAGATTTAATAATGATATTTAAATCATGTGATCGCACTATTGTTGAGGACACATTTCCCAACACTGGTAACTTCGTAAAAGCTATACTGAAAATAGAATATAACAATTAGTTAATTAAAAGATAATACAAAGATTTCATCAAAAAAAAAAAGATAATATAAAGATTGATTATTATGCATCTCAATCAAACATCTAAATGAAATTACGTCTATTAGTTTATGGGTCAAAAGTTTGTGTTCTTAAGGTTGAATAATAAAACTGCACGATCAAAAGATTATTAATGTCTATCTTAGATTATAAATTTTTAAATTACTTTGTGAAACTCTTATAAGTAAATAAAAAAACATAAAAAAATTCTAATTATCGCATACAACTAAATTTTACCAATAAGAGATATAAACCGGTTGTAAATACAACTTGTGTACAATCAGACCAAGAGAGCGAACCCTAATTTGATGTATGTAACTATAATTTCAACTACTTGGTACATTTTTATTCTTTATTTTTTATTATTCCAAAAATATATCCACTTTTATAAGGTAGTAGGAGACATATATCGTGATAATAGTAGCTAATATTTGTCATAGTATATCAAATTATTAAAGGAATCAATTATTTTTATTAGACTTTTTTATCCCCCAATTTTCTAAACTACTCAAATGGTAAAATATTGAAATTGACCAATTATTAATTAATTAATTAAGCCGTCTCATATAATTACTGTATATATACTATTATTATATGAGAGTAAGTTCTTACATTAATTAAGCTTATTATTGTGAAACTCTTATAAGTAAATAAAAAAACATAAAAAAATTCTAATTATCGCATACAACTAAATTTTACCAATAAGAGATATAAACCGGTTGTAAATACAACTTGTGTACAATCAGACCAAGAGAGCGAACCCTAATTTGTTGTATGTAACTATAATTTCAACTACTTGGTACATTTTTATTCTTTATTTTTTATTATTCCAAAAATATATCCACTTTTATAAGGTAGTAGGAGACATATATCGTGATAATAGTAGCTAATATTTGTCATAGTATATCAAATTATTAAAGGAATCAATTATAGAGGACGTTACACGGGAATACATGGTATAACTGAAACAATGGTAAAGCTGTGGATGAACAGGAAGGGTATGCGAAGATTAATAACAAAATATTAGATTTATAGTCATATTCCCGACTTTACGGTAGTTAGTACTACATAATGAATTTCGTAGTTGGATAAGCAAATATAGAGGACGTTACACGGGAATACATGGTATAACTGGTAACTTCGTAAAAGCTATACTGAAACTAGAATATAACAATTAGTTAATTAAAAGATAATACAAAGATTTCATCAAAAAAAAAAAAGATAATATAAAGATTGATTATTATGCATCTCAATCAAACATCTAAATGAAATTACGTCTATTAGTTTATGGGTCAAAAGTTTGTGTTCTTAAGGTTGAATAATAAAACTGCACGATCAAAAGATTATTAATGTCTATCTTAGATTATAAATTTTTAAATTACTTTGTGAAACTCTTATAAGTAAATAAAAAAACATAAAAAAATTCTAATTATCGCATACAACTAAATTTTACCAATAAGAGATATAAACCGGTTGTAAATACAACTTGTGTACAATCAGACCAAGAGAGTGAACCCTAATTTGATGTATGTAACTATAATTTCAACTACTTGGTACATTTTTATTATTTATTTTTTATTATTCCAAAAATATATCCACTTTTATAAGGTAGTAGGAGACATATATCGTGATAATAGTAGCTAATATTTGTCATAGTATATCAAATTATTAAAGGAATCAATTATTTTTATTAGACTTTTTTATCCCCCAATTTTCTAAACTACTCAAATGGTAAAATATTGAAATTGACCAATTATTAATTAATTAATTAAGCCGTCTCATATAATTACTGTATATATACTATTATTATATGAGAGTAAGTTCTTACATTAATTAAGCTTATTATAAGAATTGATCGTATAAGTAAGCCAGATGAAATGGTGTTACAACATTAAAATGAGTAGAATCAATATGACTATACAAGGCATACAATGTCGCATTAGATGAATTTTACGCATTTCGGAACTACTTCAAGATAATATTAAGAAATATTGTTAGGGTGCAAACTCATCTCCCACATCGGTAGAATAAAGATGGAAGATCATATTTTATAAGTGTCTACCAAATATAATAGTAATATTATTACAATTTGTTAGGAATTATTTTAAAATTGATAAATTTTAAATGTGCAGTTTTATGATGGGTTAATTTAAAACTATCAAGATCACACAAATTACGTAGCAACGCAAATATTTTGTATCTAAAGGCTTTGCATCTCAAGTCAATTAATTTCGTGATAAATACTAATACTTTAACGCTACTGTTTGAATATCACCCGGGTAACGCCCGGGCTTGAAATCTAGTATATATATATATAGCAAAGTTCTCCTAAGTCCCTTACATCTATTGAGTCCCTTAGTCCTATTATGAGCCTTTGGATGAAAGGGATGGAAGGAGGAGATTGCATCTCAATGGAGGGCTAGAAATGAATCTAGCTAATAACCCTCCCTAATCATTCCTAATCCCCTCCTCATTCTAATCCCCTCTCTTTACCCACTCCCTCATCCATCACTAATCATTCACTCTCACAACTTTCATTTCCTCTCATTCTCTCTCAATAACAAAACAAAACAAAAAAAAAAACAAAAAAAAAAACCAAACAAACCCAAAGAAAATCCCCTCATCTCACCCTCACCCCAAACCCGACACCCACCACTTCTACCACCAGCTACCCCGACACCACCTTAACCCAGTCATCATCTCGACATCTCCCCGACACCATCTTCACCCAGCCATCATCTCAACATCTCCCCCGATACCGCCTCCCGCCGCCTCCACTACCGCACCATTCACGACCACAGCCACCGCACCCTACTCGCCTATCTCATTCTCCCTCACCACGACCACCACCGCACCCTACCCCGACAGCAACCGCACCCTACTCGCCTACACTTTTTTATGTTTATTTCATTTTTTTTATTTTTGTTTTGTTTTTTTGAGTTTAGATCTTGGTGTTGGTTTTTCATTTTTAATGTTTGATTTCCGTTTTTGTTTCAGGACTTTTATTTGATTTTTTCATTTTTAATGTTGTTTTTGGTTTGATGCAACCACGATACTACTTTATGCACCATTTTTTTGATTTTTGTTTTTTGTTCTTATTTTGGTTGTTTTGTTTTTTGAGTTTAGATTTGGTTTTTTCATTTATTTCTTTTTGGGTTTTTTCCAGATTTATTCTTTTCGGTTTTTTTTTTAATTTTGGTTTTTTATTATTTTAGATCTAGTATTGTTGGTGTTTATTTTGATTTTTTATTTTTGTAATTACATATTAATAATGTGGGTGTTGTATATTTAATGTTGTGGGTCTTTTTTTCGTTTTATTATATTGCCTTATTAATATCCGTCTTCTTATATATATTTGTCAATTTTCGTATTTAAAATTTTGTCTTGGTATTGTGTGATTTAGGATCGATTAAAATTACACTTTTTTCCTGTTAAAATTACACTTTTGTTTTGTTAAAATTACACTTTTTTTTCGTTAAAATTACACTTTTCCCTGTTAAAATTACACTTTTTTCTATTACAATTACACTTTTTTCTGTTACAATTACACTTTTTTTTGTTACAATTACACTTTTTTTGTTAAAAATTCACTCATTTCTGTTACAATTACATTTTTTTCTATTACAATTACATTTTTTTTCTGTTACAATTACACTTTTTTTTGTTACAATTACACTTTTTCTGTTAAAAATTCACTCATTTATGTTACAATCACACTTTTTCCTGTTAAAATTACATTTTTTTTTGTTACAATTACACTTTTTCTGTTAAAAATTCACTTATTTCTGTTACAATCACACTTTTTCCTGTTAAAATTACACTTTTTTTTGTTACAATTACACTTTTTCTTGTTACAATTACACTTTTTCTGTTACAATTACACTTTTTCTTGTTACCATTACACAATTTCTGTTACAATTACACTTTTTTTTGTTACAATTACACTTTTTCTATGAAAATTACACTCAATTCTGTTACAATTACACTTTTTCCTTTAAAATTACACTTTTTCCTATTAAAATTACACTTTTTTTCTTTAAAATTACACTTTTTCTTGTTAGAATTACATTTTTTTTCTTTTAAAATTACACTTTTTCATGTTAAAATTACACTTATCTCTATTAATGACTAAAGTTACACTCTTGGACTAAAGTTAGACTCTTGGACTAAAGTTAGACAGACTAATTTGGACTATTTGGACTAACTAATTTAGACAATTTGGACTAACTAATTTGGACTATTTGGACTAACTAATGGAGTTATTTACGACTAAATTGAATACAATATTTATAACTAAATTTGGACTAAAATTAAAAATACAAAATTTGGACTAAACATACACTATTTACGACTAAATTTGGACTAAAAATACAATTTTGGACTGAAAATACACTATTTACGAATAATTTTGAACTAATAATACACTATTTACGACTAAATTTAGAGTAAAATTACACAATTTGAACTAAAGTTACACAATTCATTTATTTTGAGTCATTGATATTGTGCAATTTCAATCATTGTCCACTAAAGTGTAACTTAGTAAATTGATAGTGTGTGTATTTTTTATCATTTTATGAGTGTAATTTTAGTCCACAAAAGTGTAATTTTAGTCCAAAAAAGTGTAATTTTAGTCTAGAAATGTGTAACTTTAATCCACAAATGTATAACTTTAGTCTACAAAAGTGTAATTTTACTCCACGGAAGTGTAATTTTAGTCCATAAAAGTGTAATTTTAGTCCATAAAAGTGTAATTTTAATCCAAATTGTATAACTATAGTCCAAATTTGTGTATCTTTAGTCCAAATTGTGTAATTTTAGTCTAAATTGTGTAATTTTAGTCCAAATTTGTGTAATTTCAGTCCAAATTGTTCTAACTTTAGTGCAAAAGCGTAACTTTAGTCATTGAGAAGATAACGTTAGTAGAGATAAGTGTAACTTTAATAATAGAGATAAATGTAACTTTAATGAAGACAAGTATAATTTTAACAGAAAAAAGTGTAATTTTAAAGAAAAATATTGTAATTTTAACAGAAAAAAGTGTAATTTTATCCGGAAAAAAAATGTAATTTTAACAGAAAAAAGTGTAATTTTAACGGAAAAACGTGTACTTTTAACGGAAAAAAGTATACTTTTAACAGAAAAAAAATGTGATTTTAACCAAAAAAAGTGTAATTTTAACGGAAAAAAGTGTAATTTTAACGGTAAAAAGTGTAATTTTAATCGAAAAAGTGTAATTTTAACCGAAAAAGTGTAATTTTAACGGAAAAAAGTATAATTTTAACCGATAAAGTAATTTTAATAGATCCTAAATCACACAATATATAACAAGACGGATATTAACAAAGGGATATCAACAAGAAAAAAGTAAAAAATGAGATTTCATAACTAATAGATTTAGTACTAAAATCAAATTATAATTTGTAAGAATGTCAATAACCGGAAAAAAAAAAAGACCAAAACATCAAAATTGAAAAAAACAAAAAACAAAACGGAAATGAAAAAAATAAACGGGTCAATGAAAATTGATCTATTTTAGTAGATCTAAGATTAAAATAAAAAACTCACAAATTTGAAACAATATTATATAGCAAGACGATATAAGAAGAAAAAAAACAACAACAAAAATTAATAAGAACACCCAAACATCAACTTTAAAAAAAAAAAAAAAAATGACGTCGGGCGGCGTCGACGACGGTGGTGGTGGTGGTGGTGGCGGCGGCGGTGGCGGTTGGCGACTGTGGTGGTAAGTGGGTGGTGGTAGGTGGATGGTGAATGAGGAAAAGATGAGTAAATGATTTATTTGGATTTTTTGGGTTTTTTATTTGTTTGGTTTTTTGGGTTTTTTTTTCTTGGTTTTTTTTGGAGAGAATATGGAGAAGTGAGATATGGAGAGAGAATAAGGAGATGTGATAATGAGTTGATGAATAAGAGATGAGGAGGATTAATGTACTTAATGAGAAAATTAGAGGAAGATGGCAAAATTAGAGTATTAACCTTAATTTTTTTGTTCTCATCTTAGCCCTCCATTTCCAAGATTCAATGGCCCATAATGGGACTTATGGACTCACATGTAAGAGGAGGACTCACTTGATCTTATTACTATATATATATATACATATATATATATACATATATATATATATATATATATATATATATATATACATATATATATATATATATATAGGCAAGATCCGGTGAGTCTACCTATATATTTGAGTCCCATGAGTCCACTTATGTATCAGGCACTACACATAACAATATCACAAATATTTTTTTTTCGAATTTTTTTTTAATTTTTTTTTTTCGAATTTTTTTTCGAATTTTTTTTAGTGTAAGTTGTACAATATCATAGATTACACGAAACAATATCACAACTTATACTATACAATATCACGAATCTTGTTTCTAATGTAGTTAAGGAAAGCAACTCAAGAAGGCTTAATCAGGCCAATGGCTCCCTCGACTTGTTGGCCGACTTGGGTGGTGTTTAAAAGGCGGATGGAAGTGGTGAACTTGCCTCCTTTTTCGAGGAATTTAGAATATGTTGATGTTAGCTTAATGTGATATTGATTAATGTGATGATTTGTAGAATAGCAAGATGAGAAGGAGAATACATTGTTATGAAATAATCATTTTTGGTGAAAACATTTTTGAGTTCCAAGCCACCACAGGTCGAGATGTTATTTTTAACACTAATGTAACACAAGTGGCAAGCAGAAGTTCGTGACAAGCGATACTTGTTCGATGTCAATTACTAAACATAGATGAAGGATACTCGGAAATCAATATTTCTTTGAGGATGTTTACAGCATTGTCTTTTTTTAAACAATGGTGAAGGGCAATGGCCATCATGGTAAATTGATGCATCTGGAGCATTGCATTCACTAACTTGTAATTTCTGTAATCCTGTACATAAGCTCAATAAGCATGTTATTCAATTACGGTAAGGCGCTGTGACTAATACACAAAATCTTGTTTAAAACGGAAGAACACGTTTCAAGTATGAGTCGGGTCAAAGTAAACATGTTTACCACGCATTAACCCGATTATTGTATATTTGTATCCCGTTTAAAAGATGTTTAATGCTACAGTAATTGTAAATGCTACTATGTACTTTGTAGTCCACGCTTCTTATATTCAACGGAGTTGTCAAACCAGAATAAATAAAACGAAAAATTCTTAATTTATGTGATAACTCTCAGTCATATCAGACTTTGCTTAATATCAAAAAAATTCAAAATCATATCGAGTCGTTTTAGGTATAGCTCGGGCCACATCAAGCCATTTTGACTTATATCATGCAAATTTGGTCTTTATTTCACGAATTTGTTATTTTGTGGTGTGATAGTGTATAGTATAACCCGTGATATTGTTTAGTATAACCAGTGTTATTGTTTATTGTAAGGTGTGATATTGTTTTGTATAACTTGTGATACTTTTTTACTGGACTCACAGACTCAGATACAATATCACAGCTTAATTTTTTATTTTTTATTTTTAAAAAAAATTTATCCATAAGTTTTTTTTTTAATTCCTAAAAAATAATCGTGATATTTTTGTGTAGAGCGTGTGATACATAAGTGGACTCACGGGACTCAAAAAGATAGGGTGGACTCATGTGATCCTAATTCTATATATATATATATATATAGAGTCGGGATCCGGTGAGAACTCCTAAATATTTGAGGATTGAGGATTAGTGAATACAATATCACAGGTTCTTCAATACAATATCACGAAAAATCCGACCTTTGCCAAAAAAATTTTTTTTTTTTAAAAAAAAAAAATTATAATTTTTTTTTTCTGTACAGGTGTTTTTTTTTTGTGATATTTTATCGAATAACCTGTGATATTGTATTGAACAACCTATGATATTGTAACGAAATCCTCAATCCTCAAAAAGATAGTGTATCCTCACATGATCCCATTCCTATATATATATATATATATATATATATATATATATATATATATATATATATATATATATATATATATATATATAGAATTAGGATCACATGAGTCCGCCCTATCTTTTTGAGTCCGTGAGTCCATGATACAATATCATACTTTATATTAAACAATATCACAGCTTATATTTAAAAAAAAAAAAATCGAAAAAAAAATTTGAAAAAAAAAAAATTCGAAAAAAAAGTCGTGATATTGTTTTGTAATACAATATCACACGTTATACTAAACAATATCACAACTTACATATTAAAAAAAAAAAAAAATACTTTTTCGGAAAAAAAAAAAATCGTGATATTGTTTTGTAATACAATATCACACGTTATACTAAACAATATCACATCTTACATAAAAAAAAAAATCGTGATATTGTTTTGTAATACAATATCACACGTTATACTAAACAATATCACATCTTACATAAAAAAAAAAAAAAACTTTTTCGAAAAAAAAATTGAAAAAAAAAATTCTAAAAAAAAAATTTGAAAAAAAAATTTCCGAAAAAAAAATCGAAAAAAACAATTTCGAAAAAAAATTTGAAAAAAAAAATTCGTGATATTGTTTTGTATAGTGCGTGATATTGTTTTATGGACTCAAATATATAGGTGGACTCACCGGATCTTGCCTATATATATATATATATATATATATATATATATATATATATATATATATATATATATATAAGAGGTTTTTTTCGAACATGTAGTAGTCTCCAAGCTTTATACTTCTTCCGTTCCAATAAGTTGTATACATTTGGTTTATACAAGTACATCAATGCACGTTTTCTTTTGCTCATATCTTTAGCTACACATTACTAAAAATAATAAAAATTTGATATTCATAACGTACTCGATAAGACAATTTCAAAAAGATCTCACATGACTATCTTTTATGTTATATATTAAAAGTTATAATGAATATTCTTCCCACTTATAAATAATGCCCAAAAAGCAAACGTATACATCTCATTGGAACGAAGGAAGTAAAACTCTAATAAAAACTACCCCTCACATTCTCTATGTTTTTCCACAATTGTTTTTGGGTAAAATTTAGTGGGAGGAAGATATGTGGATGTAAATGAAAATAATAAGAGAGAGAATGTGAGGTCATAAGATAATATAACCACAAAAGATAGATAAATAAGGAAAGTGGAAGATCTTTGTGAATTTGTCGTTTTAGGAAATGTGGTAGATGATAGAGAATAGGAGGGAGTAATAAATTAAAAAACAAAAACGAATGGTTATTTTAACTATTTAGATAACAAAAAAAAATCTGTTAAGAGCATCTCCAATGGTAAGCTAGTTGATACTAGCTTACCTTTGCCACCTCATCATTTTTGTAAGCTACAACAATTTTAAGCTACAATATACTCCAATGGTTTAGCCAATTTACAAGTAGCTTGATTGGACCCACTTAACACATTTCTCTATTCATTTATTCAATTTCTAAATTTTCAATTAAAATTAAATCTTTATTAATTGGATCACTATTTTCCTATTGGTCATATTTGTTTTATGGGTCCATTTGAGCAAGTAGCTCCATGGAGCTACTAGCTTAAAATTATTTGAGCAAAGCTAGTTTACATGGATAACTCCAATGGTTGACCTACTAACTTGCAACTTCTTAAAATTGCAACCAAGTCTTTTTGCCAACCATTGGAGATGCTCTAAGAGACCTATACAATTTAAGAGATAAAGTTCAATAAATAAATAGTATTTTTAATATAGTTGTTGGAAGTTGGAACGGATCAAAATTGTGCTTCTTCTTCAATAACAACTAGGACTCCACATGTTTCCAGTATATAAACATCTTTGCTTTTCCAAACAATAGTTTCATCCATGATGCATTTGTTATAGTTATTTTTTCCGTGATGATTTACTTTCTGTTTGCTTTGCTAATTTTTTAACTTATTTTTGCCATATAATTTATATTCGATTTTTTTCTAATGAGCATTCATCATATGGCAGGTTCAATTATATAGGGAATCATTTTAAAGAGGCTACTCGATCAGCTTAGTCGTGAATAATTCAAGACGGCAACGCCAATACTATTAGCAACAAGGTAGCAACTATAACACTTTTTTTTGTCCCTTTGCTCCTATAATCATATTCTACTTCCTTCCATCTTAGTTTGTATATTAATTAATTCTATCTATATTTGTTGGTTTTACTTGAGCTTACTTCTTAATACGGAGTATTTCGGTTGTTATTTAGCAAATAACATACATACGATAATCCAACTAACCTATCTACTTAAATATAATGTAGATTGGAGTAATTTAGCGCGATTTTAGGGCCTTGCAGATATATTATGTGGATTTGTTGATTAGAATCTCAGATCCACAGTATATTATACATCCACGCATTTCTATGCTTATTTAGTGGCGACAAGCTACTATTCTCCCGTGAATTGGCTACTTTGGGTTACTTTGTGTTTTATGTAGGTTTGGACCCAAGATGAGCTAAATGAGCCGAAACCTGTTCCCAGTATTGCATTTGGAAGGATAGGAACTCGGAAATTTATGCCTCGAAACGCGTGAGGAAGCACCTTTGAGGAGATTTGACGCTGCTGTGTTGTGGCTTTAGTCGATCGACTAGTCTGTTTAGTCGATCGACTAAAGCGAAGATTTGCTCAAGTCAGTTTAGTCGACCGACCATAATTTCAGTCGATCGATAAACTCAAGATCAGGCCGTTTTGTTAAGTTCTATTTTCGGCCCATTAGTTGCTTGTTGAATTGTAACACCCCATCTACCAAGGAGCCTTAACAAGACCTTCCCCAGCAGATAAGGGCGTTACCATCTTGGTTGCCTGAGGATAGTAATCATCAAATGTCGATAAAAGAACGTTTAAGTTATATTACAAGTGATTACAAACATCATACGATAAGAAAGATACAACTCCAAAACCACTATCTACTATGTGAACTAATTCTGTCATGACTCGTGATAGACTCGTCCCTCCAAGCACCCAACTATGATCCAACAACCACCTGATAAGACTGACTGCTCACCATAGTGGATCACGACAGACACAACAAAAGCAAACAACAAAAAAAAACCACACAAGGTCAGCAACTGAGGAAAGCAAACATACGAAAGCAGATACAACACAAGCACAACAACACACACACCACATCTCCTCCAAACAACCACCATCACTGACTGTCCACCGGACCAGTCTTGCCAGTGGGGGACCGCAGCCGTTCCCACCTAAGCCCCGCTCATCTATCCGAGCGATAAACCCATGTCCATTAATGTGCACATCCCATCCCGTGACGGGTTCCACGGAGGGTGAACTACGGGCATGAAGCCACTCCCGCAAGTGACTCCACTCAGCCTAGGACGCACCTCGAGAACCACAGACAAACAATCACAATCAACTGTACCACAACAACGATTATCAAAATAACACAAGTCTAACCAACTGCCACAACCAATCATAAATACTGACACTAAACCAACCAAACAACATCAACAGACTCTTGAGACAATCAGCAGTACTGAGTAGGCGAACCTACCTTTAGCAAACCACAACGATCCCGCGTCCAACCACAAGATACCAAGCAACCAGGCAAACCACCTATACAAATGGTACAACCATCTATCACTACTACTACAAACCTAATCTGAAAGTAACGATGACGATGATGATGACGATAACATACCTATACATAGAAAACCGGCGTCAAGACCGCTACTCGACTCAAGCATCCCATCCCCATGGTATAAGCATCCTCAAAGACCTCAAGGGAAGGATTATGGTGAAAGAGAAACGAGGTGACGAAATCTAGGTTTAGGAACAAGGTACGGAAATGATTTGGGGTTTCACGATTATCGATTTATAATTCCCCGTTGCAAACCCATTACTCGATCGAGTAACTAACTTACTCGATCGAGTGACCTCTACTCGATCGGGCTCCCAAGCTACTCGATCGAGTAGCCTCAGCTAGACCGAGTAACACACAAACCAAAGCTCACATCGTCACCAGTCATCACTCGTAAGATTCCGAAGGTCAAGATAGGTGTCTAAGGTCGGTCAACGTTGGTTAACGAGTCCCTAAAAGGACGGGTATTACATGAATAATTTTCCCTTATCATTATAAAAGGGAGAACGCAGAATAATATTAGGTATCTTGATTTTTAGCAAAAACACTGTTAGACGTTCTTTACTTTGGAATTCTCGGATCGGAAATTTTGCAACGTTTCTTACTTCCTTTGTTTTCGGTAATTAATTAACCTTTGTTACTCATTCAATTCTTGTTATTGGAATTCATTATTCTTCTCTGTTAATTGCAAGTTTATGTTTAATTGCTTTTTAGATTTTATCATCATGTTTAATTCAATCTTAATCGTTATTGTTGAATATATTACCTTCACTATGACTAACTAATTTCCCTATGCTAGGATTAGGGAAGCCATGGTTATAAGACGATCTTAAATAAGTAATTAGGTCTGGCTTAATTTATTTGTCTAAGTTGTTAATTATAGCATTTAATAGCGTTTAATTAACTGAGTGCACGCAATTGATTATTCGACCGGGAAACTTTGACCCGATCAAAAGATTGGAAAAAGTTAGACCTGCTACAAACAATATATCACCCTAATTAGAGCGAAAGATAGATTAGTTTTCTAGGGCGAATAACGGACCTGAAGGACCTTTTCACTACCCCACAGACCGTATTTAAGCCGACTTTTGTCTTTACCTTTGATTGTTGTTGACCATGGCGACCCAAAATCCTAGTTTTCTCTCTTATTTGAAATCGTTTATCAATTTATTTCCCTTTGTTTGCTACCTTAGTTAATAGACAAACCCAAATTAACCCCTGAAAATTGTTACTTAGACAGAATAGATTTAGCATATAGAACAAATTGTCTCCCTGTGGATACGATCCCGACTACCTCTACTGCATTAGTTTACGCCGGTTGGTTTATCTTTGATTGGTGTGCGATCTAGCCTGTCAAATTTTGGCGCCATTGCCGGGGAGGCAACAATTTTCTGTTTGCTTATTTTAGTTTGTCTCGTCTCAGGGAACATTAGTTCCTTGAGACCGCTATCATTCCTTACTTTAGTGTTTTGTTTATGCCCAAATCTCACAGGTCCGAGCTCGTACCATTCGACTCTCAACCAGAAAAGACTTTCCGAGCTAGACAAAATTTTTGGAAGGAAGTCCGTCAAGCAGAAGACTTGAGTACGCTTGACGCTGCCTATGTAATACCCGCCCTGTTAAGGACCCGTTGACCGGCTATTTGACTAGAGGAGACCCGTAGCAATGGATATGAGAGAGTTTATGAGACCTATGTTATTGTTTACTCGACCTATTAGGGGTTACTCGGCCGAGTAGTGGGTATACTCGACCGAGTACGGCTTACTCGGCCGAGTAGTGGGTATACTCGATCGAGTACGGCTTACTCGGCTGAGTATGACTATACTCGACCGAGTATCACGGCTGTTAACGCGTATTTTAAAATGCGAGATCGTAAACCATATTTTATTTTCGACGGTTCTTTTTATCTTTCTAACCCTAATCTCTCTCTCTCTCCCTCCCTCTCTCTCTCTCTTTCTCTCTCTCTCTCTCTCTCTCTCTCTCTCTCTCTCTCTCTCTCTCTCTCTCTCTCTCTCTCTCTCTCTCTCTCTCTCTCTCTCCTACCTATCACCCACCTCTCTACTCCTTCACCTAGCCTACACACTAACCCAAGAAGGGGGAATGGTTCATGCTTGGAGTAATCGAGTCGGGATGTCATCGTTGCCGACTTCGGTCCGCGTCTCAAGGTAAGTTTATGTTTCATCGTTATCTTTCAGTAGGTTTTTGGGGTAGTCTAGTAAAAGGATATGGTTACTAATTTTAGGACCCACCTCGGAGTCTTGCTTGGCTAATTGTTGGATGCACTTTCATGGATTAGCGAAGAGTTAGGGTTTCCTTACTCAGTTGATTGTATAATTGATTTAAGATGCATTGTTGTGATTAATTGATATGATTAATATTGTTGATTGATTTTTGTTGGTCGATTGGAGTATGGGGTGTTGGAGCTGAGATGGTTTGGTGATGTTTGCGAGATGTATCCTCGGCTGAATGGATTCACTTGCGGGAGTGGCTTCACGCCCTTGATTCGCCCTTTGTGGAATCCGCCACAAGAGGGGATGTGCACATTAATGAACATGGATTATCGCTCACGTGATGAGCGGGGCTTAGGTGGGAAAGGTTTCGGTCCCCCACTGACAGGGCTACACACTTTAGTGTATAGTCAGTTATGAGATGTGATTGGGAGTTGGAGATTTATGGCGGAACAACTATTTAATCTTGGTTGCCTTTGCTTATCTTTATTATTCAGTGAACTGACCCCGTATTGTGTTTTCAAAACTGTGGTGATCCATTCGGGGATGGTGAGAAGTTGCTTAGTAGGTCTGGCTAGACTTGATGCTTGCGGGACATGGAGGGGATCGAGTCATCACGCTACCGAAGTAGATATCGCAGTCACTCATGCCTACTAGTAATTTTGCCGTCTATGTTGTACCTTGGTCACGTTGTTTAATGATGTAAAGTAAAAAGCTATTTAATATATTTTCTACTATTGTTTATTTGATCTACTTACCTCGGGAAACCGAGATGGTAGCACCTTTATACACTGGGGTGGTCCTTGGTAAGGCACCTTGGTCTATGGGGGTGTTACAAAGTGGTATCAGAGCGACGATTTTGGAACCTGAACCAATGAACCAAATGAATGTAGGGTGTCAAATTAAAATGAACCTGGTGTATGTGTGTTGGGAGCCCCTTATGTCGGTTTTGGGTGAGAAGGCGCCCTTATCTCAGAATCCCGGCTCCAATCATGCTTAAGCCAGCCACCCTGGAAGGGTAGATGTGTGAGACCGTCTCTGTGCCAGTGTGTGTGTTAAGCATGTATGTATGTAGTGGTCTATGTGGTAATATGTCGAGTATGGAATAGGTGGATTTCTGTATGCGCGTAAGCAATATCTTCAATGAAGTGCTAGTAAGATTAGGTGTGCGTGCCCGAATGGATGGGTTGACTGATGAGTCTAAAGTTTTATGCATAGTGATACATGACGGAGGAGATAACAAGAGATGATAGTGTTGTAATATGACGAGATGGACGGGAATGCGAACATGTGCTTAATGGTATATGTTTGTGTATATGTATTATGGTATGGATTATCTTACTATCGTTTATGTACATAATAACATGTGTTGCATAAGAATATCGTAATGAATTTTATAACTCATGACGTGCCTTGTGTATTTTAGAAATAGGGTCTAATGGTGACGAGCCCGATTAGGTGGGACTCCGAACGATATTTATTGTTTTGCAGGAAATACCCTTTGTATCATCTTATTCTGTCACTTTTCTGTTGAGCTCGGCCGAGTAACGTTCATACTCGACCGAGTAGGCCATACTCGGCCGAGTAAAGGGGCACTCGACCGAATATTCAGAATGGCAGATTACACTCGCTACTGACCTTTGAATACTCGACCGAGTAGACCAAATACTGGAACGAGTAGAGATTACTTGGCCGAGTAAACCCAATACTCGACCGAGTATCCATAGATCGCGGTCCAACTCGGTTAATTCCGGAAAACCCTATAACCCCTCTTCCTTCCTTATTTCCGCCTCCTACCTTCATTCTACTCTAATTCTTCAAAATTTTCTCTCTCAAAATACTTGGGTGATTCTTGGTTGTGGTTGCTCTTAGATTTCCTCTTGGTTGTTCAAATCTCCAATCACAGTAAAGTATCTAATCAATTTTCTTAACTTTTCATTCAATCAATGGAAGAACTTCCCCTAAAATTTGAATTTTACTCTTGTAATCCAAAGTTTTATACTTCTATATTGATATTTTGGCCATATATGCTCTTAAACATCGCCTATGTATTCTCTAAAACGATTTTCATGCTTGAAATCATCCATCCTATGTTACAAAATTTTCTAGGGTTTGCTTCCAAGTTTTGATTTTTAGTCACCTAGATTGCCTCTAGGATGTTACTTGGGACTTAATTGCTGATAGTAATGCTTTTCTTGGTTAGTATGACATGTCTTTTGCGAGAAAAATCCGTCTTAAAATTTCGTCTTAAAAGTGTATGATTCGAAAAAAAAATAGTCCTTACTATGGCAAAATTTCTAGAAAATCCTTGTTGAATCCATCTTTTTGCAGTATGCCGAAAGCAAAAGCCCCAGCAAAGAAGCGGACTCGAGCCAATGTTAACTTGGAAACTGGCCAATCTAGCCAGGAACCCATTGTTCCTCCGGTGGACGAATATCCATCGGTAGTTTTTTCTGACTTCATGCAACGAGCTGCTTTTGTGGGCTTAAGGGGTCGGACCATGAGGCCGACTCGTTGTGTAGACCCCGACATCTTGGAAACCGTGGGGGTTCAAGGGGATATCATTCACATTTTTGAGATCTTGGGGATGGAGGGACTCTACCATCTTCGAAAGAAGTCCTACCCATATCTGACCTTGGAGTTTTTGAGCTCCTTTGTGTATGATGTAGAGGGGAAAATCGTTTCTTTCCGCCTCATGAACGATGACCATAGCTTGACACTTGATGAGTTTTCCAACCACCTTGGGCTAGAGACTGAGAAAAAGGGGTACTTGAGTGATGTGGCAAAGAATAGTGGGGCACCTCACTACCTACCTTACCTGACCGGGAGACCAGTTTCGTGTAAGAGTGCCATGTTGATTAAGGATGTTCAACATGTGTCACTTCATATGTTCCTTAGGATGATGACTTGTCTACTGTTTGTGAGGGAGGATGTGAGCAAGATGAACACTCACGAGGTAATGTTGTTGATGTCCTATCTTAACCTTCTCTGGGGGAAGCCTTTTTACTATAGTGATCCCGGGGTCGTATACTCTAGTTTGGGCCTTATGGCATAGTCTTCGAGCCGTCACCTTACTTGTGGGGCTATAGTGACCCGCTTGGCTCAGAGATTGACTAACTTTAAGGCTCCACTGGCGTCGGGTACTGGGTTGTTTGAGTCCGCCCCGACGATGGATGAGAGGTATTGGTGTCATAATAGGTGTCTTAGGAAGCTGGAGGATGGGTCTTTTCCTTGGAGGGTGAAGGGATCAATGTGGATGGTGCTCCCAGATCCCGAGCACGTTCCTGTGGTGGACCATCTGGCAGAGTATGACCCGGAGAGTAGGGAACCGGAACCTGAGCCTCAGTTTTACTTGATCAATCCCACCATCCTCCTAGACCTACCTGAGCCTATATCCTTGATGGAGAAGCAGCTGATCGCTCCCCCGCCTCACGAGTGCCGTAGAGGGAGAGCAGCTAGGGTGGCCGAGACTAAGACTGAGCCTTCCTTTTCTACACCTAGCTTTTACCCGTCGCAGTACTCGTTCTACCCCACCGTCAACAACCCTAGGATGCAGGTTAGTGACCTGACCGAGCGGATCTCCACTACCTTGGTGCTTCAAAACATGCACGAGATGGCCTATAACCAGGGTATAGGGAAGGACTTAGCACAACCAATTTGGTGGAGAGGACCCGTGGTTGACTCTAGAGTGTTCCATAGTTATGGGGTTGATCTGAGATTTTGGAGACCACCGATAAAGACCGAGTTTGGCTGCCTCGCAGGACCGTGGGGAGCCAACTATGGCAGTCAGCTGGACGAGGTAGGGAGATGGACCGGCGGAGGAGGTTATTCAGCTGCAGCTTATCAGGGAGCGGGAACATCTGGAGCAGGGACATTTGGCACCGGAGGTGGTGAGGAGATAGAGGAGGGTGCGGACATTTGAGTTCCGTTTTATTTTCTAGACTTGTTTCTTTGGATTTGTTGTTGGATATTTGCTAAACTTTTATCGTACTCTTTTAATTTGGGTGTTGTAATTGGCCATAAGGCCACTACTTGTTTCCGTACTGCTATGGAGTCATCTGGATCAGGAACTTTGAGTTGGTGCTAGACATCTAGCCGTTTGAAGGATTAAACATTGGTGTTGTGTGTATAAGATGCCGAAAATCGTATTCTGCCCTGGAAAATTCGGCCGAGCATGCCGATACTCGGCCGAGCATGCCGATACTCGGCCGAGTATCGCGTACTCGACCGAGTACTTTTTGATACTCGACCGAGTATCCGGATATTGTAACCCTCGTTATTTGAATTTGTTATAGAACCAAATGAGTAACTTTTTTTCTGTATATGCATGCTTCAATGTCCTAGTGTCGAGTTAAGACTTCATGATATGCACTCTGCTTATATGATGACGATATACGATCGGAATATGTGATGAGACGGTAATAGTAATATGAGAACCGGAAAGGGGTGAAGGAATGGTAATGGTGTCATCATGGTTTCCATACGTACAATTTACATCTATTTGTCCATGTTGCATGTGCCTATTTTCCTAAAATTGCATGAATATGATGGTTGTTTACTTACAATACAGGTGTGTCGTAATTGTCATGCGACGTGATATAGGTTCAATGTTGTCGATTCTTTGCACACTTATAAGTTGGTCCGATGGGTGGAATGAACTTCGGGGACGAAGTTCCTTTTAAGAGGGGTATATAACATCGCGGTAAAAGTCCTAACAAGTTGACAGAGTTATTCTATGTTTCACCTTTGTTTTAACTTTCAAGTCTCTAAGTGATCATGAACTTATGTAATATGTACTTTTGAAGTTCAACTTTGTTTCGTAATTAACTTGGTGGTTGTATACAGTAACAGTATGGTGATTCTGTGGTTGACAAAACTATGTCAAAAGATGTTGATAATCTGATGTCATACGGGCCTTAAGCTTATTTAGTGTTCGCCGTCGTGAAGCGAGAGGTTTTTCCTTAGGTGCCTTGTCGGTCGTGTTGGGAGGTGTGGGACGAACTTCGGGGTCAAAGTTCCTTTTAAGGGGGGAAGACTGTAATACCCGCCCTGTTAAGGACCCGTTGACCGACCGTTTGACCAGAGGAGACTCGTAGGAATGGATATGAGAGAGGTTATGAGACCTGCGTTACTGTTTACTCGACCTAGTAGGGGTTACTCGACCGAGTAGTGGGTATACTCGACCGAGTAGGGCTTACTTGGCCGAGTATGACTATACTCGACCGAGTATCACGACTGTTAACGCGTATTATAAAACGCGAGATCGTAAACCTTATTTCATTTTCGACGGTTGTTTTATCTTTCTAACCCTAATCTCTCTCTCTCTCTATCTCTCTCTCTCTCTCTCTCTCTCTCTCCTACCTATTACCCACCTCTCTACTCCTTCACCTAGCCTAGACACTAACCTAAGAAGGGGGAATGGTTCATGCTTGGAGTCCTCGAGTCGGGATGTCATCGTTGCCGACTTCGGTCCGCGTCTCAAGGTAAGTTTATGTTTCATCGTTATCTTTAAGTAGGTTTTTGGGGTAGTCTAGTAATAGGATATGTTTACTACTTGTAGGATTCACCTCGGAGTCTTGCCTGGCTAATTGTTGAATGCACTTTCATGGATTAGCGAAGAGGTAGGGTTTCCCTACTCAGTTGATTGTATAATTGATTTAAGATGCATTGTTGTGATTAATTGATATGATTAATATTGTTGATTAATTGTTGTTGGTGGATTGGAGTATGGGGTGTTAGGAGTTGAGATGGTTTGGTGATGTTTGCGAGGTGCATCCTCGGCTGAGTGGAATCACTTGCGGGAGTGATTTCACGCCCTTGATTTGCCCTTTGTGGAACCCTCCACGAGAGGGGATGTGCACATTAATAAGCATGGGTTATCGCTCGCGTGATGAGCGGGGCTTAGGTGGGCAAGGCCGCGGTCCCCCACTGGCAGGGCTACATACTATAGTGTGTAGTCAGTTTTGAGGTGTGATTGGGAGTTGGAGATTGATGGCGGAACAGCTGTTTAATCTTGGTTGCATTTGCTTATCTTTATTATTTAGTGAACTGACCCCGTGTTGTGTTTTCAAAACTGTGGTGATCCATTCAGGGATGGTGAGCAGTTGCTTAGCAGGTCTGGCTAGTCTTGATGCTTACGGGACATGGAGGGGAATCGAGTCATCTCGCTACCAAAGTAGATATCGCCATCACTCATGTCTACTAGTCATTTCTTCTGTCTATGTTGTACCTTGGTCACGTTGTTTAATGATGTAAAGTAAAAAGCTATTTAATATATGTTCTACTATTGTTTATTTGATCTACTTACATCGAAAAACCGAGATGGTAGCACCTTTATACACTGGGGTGGTCCTTTGTAAGGCACCTTGGTGTATGGGGGTGTTGCAGCCTACGCCGCTTTTGCTGGAGAAAATCAGTCTTTAGAGGAAGACACATCTACTTCTGCCCCTACTACGAACATGGACAGATTAGCAAGCCATTCAGAACCCACCCTTGCATCCATTCCTAAGGGATTCAAGTTGTCAACCACCGATGATGGTACCTTTGAGATCCGTCCGTCCTATATTAACCTAGTAGAGTGAAACATGTTTGGAGGAGCAGCTACTGAAGATCCTGCCAAACATATGGAAAATTTCGTTACATACTGTTGCTCAATCCCTTTGACTGCCGTGGTAACACATGACCAAGTAAAACAAGTTTTATTCCCCTTTTCTCTGGGTGATGGTGCCGCAGAGTGGTTGCGTGATCTAGACATGGAAGCCAATGCTATTAATGACTGGAATACACTTGCTCTTGCATTCTACAAGAGGTATGTTCCACCACAGAAGACAAATGCTCTTAGAAGCAAATTACGAGTTTTAAACAGGGCCCCACTGAAAACCTCAATGAGGCCTGGGTTCGCTTAAAGAGACTAGTCCGCTGCGTCCCTCATCACAGTTTCCCGATCTGGTTCCTATGCAATCAGTTTTATAATGGGCTTTACGATGATCATAGAGCATTGCTTGACTCTTATTCAAATGGGAGGTTTCAGAATAACACTACTGATGCCAATGCTTGGAAATTGATCGATGAGATAGCTACTCACACTGCTGAGTATGGTAACCCCCGAGGTAACACAATAGGGGGTAGTTCAGATGGAGCTATTGCAGGCAAGTTAGAGGCATTGATTGCTTAACTTGGCAAATGGAAGACATCCCAATCTTTGGGAAATCAGCAGACGGCCCATCCCATGATGCAACAGGAAACACCTTGTAAACGATGTGGTATTGCGGGGCATAGTGGCGCTGAATGTATGAGTACGATAGAGCAGGTCCATGCTTTTCAATCTTTTAAGCAAGGCACACCGTACTCCAACTTTTATAATGAAAGGACTAGGGAGCATCCAAATTTCTCTTATCGAAGCCAGAATATTCTAAATCCTACTCCACCACCACCGCAAGGTTAGAACTCGTCATACATTATCCCTTAAAATTATGGAAATCAACCACAAGGTGGTTATCAGAGGAATAATTAAGGAGGTCAACAAATGCAACCCCCTCAACAACATCAAAATAGCGAGCTGTCTAACATAAAGGGCATGTTACAGCAACAGATAGCGGCCTCACAGAAGCCAGAGACCCTCATTTCTCAATTAATGTCACACAATAAGATGTTGGACAATTAAATTGCCCAATTATCTGCTTCAAATAGACAACCTCGTGCATTGCCGTCTCAGCCCGAGAAGCCGCATGACATGGCTAATGCAATTCATCTTCAAAGCGATCTTACTTATAATGGACCGGATATACCCCAGGATGTTTAAGAGGTCATAATTGAGGAGTTAGATGTGGATGCGTAAGGAAAATATACTGACGAAGCTGCCGTAGCATCTGGAAAAAGTCGATCGACTGAAACTTTTGGTCGATGGACTAAATTTGCAGATGTGGACATTGTGGAAATTGGGATTAGTCGATCGACTGGGCAAAATAGTCGATCAACAGATGAAGGTGGTCGTTCGACTGATATAAATAGTCGATCGATTATTGTGATAGACGGAGTTGCTGATCTGTCATCTATTGCTACTGGAACGTCTTCTATTGCTGATAAGGCATCTATTTCTAATAAAGGGAAGAGTAAAGCTGCTGACCCGCCAATCGTCATCAAGATTCCTTTTCCGGGGCGCCTAAAGAACACAAAAGTCGAGCAACAATTCGGTAAATTCTTGGAGGTCATAAAAAATCTTCAGGTAACTGTACCTTTCACCGAGCTAACTACCCAGGCACCCTCTTATGCTAAATTTATAAAAGATATTTTGACCCATAAGGGGAGCTTTAATGAAGTGGAGACCATTGCTTTTATATAAGAGTGTAGTGCACTCCTACAAAGAAAGTCTGCACCTAAATTAAAGGATCCGGGTAGTTTTTCAATTCCCTGTACCATAGGCACTCATGTAATAGATAAAGCTTTATGTGATTTGGGTGCCAGTGTCAGTGTCATGCCCTATTCAGTTTGCGAGAAACTGAATATGGGGCATCTTAAAGTTACCAACGTGACCCTACAAATGGTTGACCGTACAGTTAAACGACCTCTAGGTGTATTAGAGGACGTCTCTGTTAAGATAGGTTAATTCTTTATACCTGTTGATTTTATTGTGTTAGATATGGCTGAAGATACTCAGATTCCCATAATCTTGGGTAGGCCATTTTTTCATACCGCAGGGGCTATTATTGATGTCAAACAGGGACGTTTGACTCTCGAGGTAGGGGATGATAAGGTGACCTTTAATTTGGCTAGCACGTTGGCTAAGCGTATAATAGAGAATACATGTTATGCTATAGACTTTGTAGATGAATCTATGTTTGACTATTAGACGGGATCCCTTCTAGGGGATCCGTTAGAACCTTTAATAGCTCTTGATGATTTTGCAGAGGATGTATAGGTTGATTACAGGACGATGAAAGCTGCTCTAAAAGGTAAGGAGTTTACTGGTGAGACGGTAAATGCCATAATGGAAACCTCTTTTGCTGCTGAGGTAAAGATACCAGAGCGTAAACCCCTTCATTCTCATATTAAATATGTATTCTTAGATGATTCCGAGCAATATCCTGTTATTGTTAATGCTAAACTTGATGATAACCAACTTTCTGCTTTATTGGTCATTCTTAAGAAAAACAGGAAAGCTTTAGGATACAGTTTATATGATCTTAAGGGCATCAGTCCTGACATTTGTATGCAAAGAATTGAGCTAGAGGAAGGACATAAACCTTGCAAACAGGGTCAGCGAAAGTTGAATCCGAAGATGCAGGATGTTGTTATGGCGGAGGTGATTAAACTACTTGATGCAGGTATTATTTACACCGTTGGAAACACCAAGTGGCTAAGTCCAGTTCAGGTAGTCCCAAAGAAAGGAGGGACTACGGTGGTTAAAAATGAGAAAAATGAATTAATACAAGATAGAGTAGTAACAGGTTGGCGGATGTGCATTGATTATAGACAGTTAAATGCCGCCACCAAGAAATATCACTTCCCCCCTTCCTTTTATTGATCAGATGGTAGAAAGATGAGCCTCACATAAATTTTTCTGTTATTTATATGGATATTCAGGTTTCTTTCAGATCCCAATCCATCCTGACGATCAGGAAAAGGTTACTTTTACTTGCCCGCATGGTGTTTTTGCTTATCGCAGAATGCCATTTGGATTATTTAATGCCCCAGCTACCTTTCAGAGGTGCATGATGGAGATATTTTCTGAGTATATAGACTCTATTATGGAGGTATTTATGGACGATTTCAGCGTTTATGTTAATGATTTTGATGATTGTCTGGCTAACCTTGAGAAAGTTTTGCAGCGATGTATTGAGGTTAATTTAGTGATGAATTGGGAGAAGTGCCATTTTATGGTCAATAAGGGCATTGCCCTTTGCCATTTAGTCTCTGATAAGGGTATTCAGGTTGATAAAACAAAGGTGCAAGTGATTGAGCAATTACTTCCTCCCATTAATGTTAAGGGAGTTAGGAGTTTCCTTGGTCATGCTGGCTTTTACCGCCGGTTCATTAAGGACTTTTCTAAAATTGCTAAACCACTTACACAATTGCTACTTAAGGATGCTCCATTTAATTTTACTGATGAATGTCTTACTGCTTTTAACAGGTTGAAGTAAGCCTTGATTACAACACCGATCATTAAGCCTCCAGACTGGGAGCCGCCTTTTGAGATTATGTGCGATACTAGTGATTATGCAGTTCGCGCGGTGCTACGCCAGCGGAAAGACAAAGCTTTGAGTGCTATTTACTATACGAGCCGAACTCTGGATGAGGCTCAGGTGAACTATGCAACAACAGAGAAGGAGCTGTTAGCTGTGGTATACGCGCTGGGGAAATTCAGGTCTTACTTATTAGGTTCGAAAGTTACTGTATTTTCTGACCATGCAGCGCTAAGGTACCTATTTGCTAAGAAAGAAGTCAAGACAAGATTATTGCGATGGATACTCCTTCTTCAGAAGTTTGATTTAGAGATTAAAGACAAGAAAGATGCTGAGGATTTCGTAGCTGATCATTTATCACGCCTACCATTGCAAGAAGGGGGAGATTCTTTACCTATTGATGATTCCTTCCCTAATGATATTTTGTTGGCTATTTCTAATGCTGAAACTCCTTGGTATGCTGATTATGCTAATTTTATTGTAGGTGATTTATTGCCTCCTGACTTATCATATCAGCAGAGGAAGCGGTTCCTTCATGACGTGAAGCAGTACTTCTGGGATGATCCTTATCTGTTTAAGGAATATGCTGATGGTCTTTACAGACGGTGTATACCGCAGTGGAAGACCAAAGATATCCTAGAAGCATGTCATTTTTCCTCCTATGGTGGTCACCACGGTTCCTCTAGGACTGTGGTTAAGGTACTTCAATCTGGTTTTTATTGGCCATCCATGTTTAAAGATGCTAAGGATTTTGTTGTAGCTTGTGATGCGTGTCAGCGGACGGGAAATATTTCAAGGAGACACGAGATGCCTCAAGTTGGCATTTTAGAGATTGGCATTTTCGATGTCTGGGGCATCGACTACCAAGGACCATTCCCGTCTAGTAAAGGCAACAGGTATATTCTAATAGTTGTTGATTACATGTCCAAGTGGGTTGAGGCCGTTGCTTCGGTCCATTGTGATGCAAAGACTGTTATCCAGCTTTTTAAAAAGGTAATCTTCCCTCGCTCCCTCATAGCCTCTTCCGCCTCCCAAGTAGCTTTCTCAACCTCATGGTTAGACCATAGAACCTTAAGCAACACTGTTTTCCCGTTCCTAGTTTTTCGAACCTTGCGATCAAGAATCTGTTTTGGAACCTCAAGATAAGGCAAGGACTCATACAACTCTATGTTCTCCACCTCTAGCACATGTGAAGGATTGCTCACATACTTTCGTAACTGAGATATATGGAACACATTATGCACCCTATCCAAAGCCGCTGGTAATGCTAACCGGTAAGCAACCTCACCCACACGATCCAAAATCTCATATAATCCGATAAACTTCTGGCTCAGCTTCTCTTTCTTACCAAACCTCATAACCCCACGCATAGGAGACACTTTCAAAAGAACCTTGTCGCCAACCTGAAACTCTATGTCACGGCGATATAAGTCTGCATAACTCTTTTGTCGATCCTGGGCCGCTTTTATCTTTTGTCTGATCAACTTAACCTGTTCTATCATCTTCTGTCAAATCTGTGGTCCTAAAACCACTGCCTCAGCTCTATCATCCTAGCAAATCGGACTCCTACACCTCCTCCCATACAAAGCCTCGAACGGTGTCATCCCAATACTCGTGTGGTAGCTGTTGTTATAAGAAAACTCAATGAGATCCAACCTATCCTCTCAGCTACCACCAAACTCCATCACAAAAGCCCTCAACATGTCCTCCAAGGTCTTGATAGTTCTCTCTGTCTGCCAATCTGTCGTAGGATGAAAAGCTGTACTCATCTTCAAAGTAGTTCCCATCAAATCTTGCAACTCTCTCCAGAACTGTGATATGAATCTCGCATCTCTATCTGACACTATATCCTTAGGCACCCCATGAAAACGAACCACATGCTTCTTATAAGCTAAAGCTAACTGTATCTTGGTCCAAGTATCTTTCATCGGAACAAAATGAGCTTACTTGGTCAAACGGTCAACTATTACCCATATCATGTTATTACCCTGTTAACTCCTCGACAAATCCACTATAAAGTCTATAGAGATAGACTCCCATTTCCACTTAGGTACCTCAAGAGACTGAATCTTACCTTGTGGTTGTTGCTGCTCTCCCTTAACCCTGTGACACGTCAAACATCGAGCCACAAACTTAGCTGTTTCCTTCTTCATCCAAGGCCACCAGAAAGTTTTCTTCAAATCTTTATACAACTTGTCACCACCTGGATATACTGAATATGGTGTGCAATGAGCCTCTGTCATGATTATCTTTTTCAACTCCTCATCATTAGAAAGACACCACCTGCCATCAAATGTCACACTGTCATCTGTATCAATAGAGAACCGAGACACTGTCCCTTTCTCTACTCCAGCTCTCCACTCCTCAATCTTAGGATCCAAAGCCTGTTTTCTGCGAATGTCATCATAAAGATCTGGCTCCACTGTCAAGTCCCCTATAGCAACCCCTTTCTGTATCATATGTATCCCCAATTTCCCCACCTCATCTCTCAACCTCATCAAAGACATAGATGTGCATAGAGAATACACACTCTTCCTGCTCAGTGCATCTGCAACCACGTTTGCCTTCCCTTCATTATATATAATATCCATGTTATAATCCCCAATCAGCTCCATCCACCTCCTCTGTCTCATGTTCAGCTCCTTTTGAGTGAAGATGTACTTGAGACTCTTATGATCTGAAAACACCTTAAAGGTCACCCCATAAAGATAGTGCCTCCAAATCTTGAGAGCAAACACAACTGCACCCAACTCCAAATCATGTGTCGGATAGTTCTCCTCATAAGGCTTTAATTGCCTAGAAGCATAGGCAATTACTTTCCCGTTCTACATTAACACACATCCCAATCTATTCTTTGAAGCATTTGTATATACCTTAAAGTTCTCACACCCTTCAGGTAAGGCTAAGACGGAAGCTGTGGTCAAACGCTCCTTTAATGTTTGGAACGCCATCTCACAACTTTCATCCTAACGAAATCTGTTCTATTTCCTCATCAACGTTGTCATAGGTCTAACGATCTTTAAAAAGTATTTCACAAACCGACAGTAGTACCGTGCCAAACCCAAGAAACTCTTGATCTCTGCCACATTCTTCGGTGCTTACCACCGAGTAACAGCCTTTCTCTTTGCCGAATCAACAGCTACACCCTTCTTGGAAATCACATGCCCCAGAAAGGTAACCTCCTCGAGCCAGAACTCACACTTAGACAAATTTGCATATAGTTGATTGTCACGCAAAGTTTGCAACACCAACCTCAAGTTCTCCTCATGCTCCTCCTTAGTCTTGGAATAGACTAAGATATCATCGATGAACACCATCACAAACCGATCCAAAAACTGACTGAAGACCCGGTTCATCAAATCCATAAACACTGCAGGTGCATACACTAAATGCCTTACTAGGACCACCCAATGCATGTGAATGCTACCATCTCAGTTACCCGAGGTAATGTATATCAAATAGACAATAAAGAAACGTACTTTATTAAGTAAATTTAAAGCGATACAAGTCCAATACCAAAACCGTTAAAGAAAATACAACTGTTTCCTAAAAATGTCAAACCAACTAAAGTAAATAAATGTTTAACGACACAGTGGAAGACTTCTAGACATCTCGTGATGACTCAACCCAGCTATCCATGCGCGTCCATCTCATACCTGTTTAATAACTGGTCACCACCCTCAAATGGATCACCACAGTTTTCAAAACATTTAAACGGAGTCATTTACTGATTACACAAAAACAATACAACAATAACCCAATCTCCATCATAACTCCACACACCTGACTACACACTAAAGTGTGTAGTCCTGCCAGAATACCCATCTCAACAAGTATTCCACACCGACAGTGGGGGACCGCAGCCGTTCCCACCTAAGCCCCGCTCATCTCATCCGAGCGATAACCCATGTTCCTTAATGTGCACATCCCCTATGTGGCGGGTTCCACAGAGGGCGAATCAAGGGCGTGAAGCCACTCCCGAAAGTGACTCCACTTAGCCGAGGACGCACCTCGAGAACCACAGACAAACAATCACAACCAACTACATTATACAACAACAATCACCAATTACCAATTCCAATACGATATGAACCAACAACAATAAATAACCATCAAGAACATCATGTAATCAATAACCGAGTAAGGAAACCCTACCTGGAACAAGAAACCACGAGACCGTCACAAGCAGCTAATCAGTAATGCTCCTCTACGAAACCTCCTCCTATAAACACATATTCATACAATTACCATCTAAACAACATAATACTCCCAAAACCCCCAATTCTACCTAATTAGGGTTTTAAAGAAACACAACAAAAGAGTATAAAAATTATACAAGAATCTTACCCTTGACGCGTCGAACTCAATGGCGTAAAGAAAACGACGATCCGACAACCTTAGCCTTTGGGATTTGATAATAACGCGAAGAATGAAACAACGTACTCTTTTCTCTCTTTGAAAGGTTTTTAGAAAAGTGAAAAGTGATTAAGAAAGATGACAGAACCCTTAAATACTAATCACGCGTTATTAACAAAACCCGGCTAAAATAACCCGTAAGACCAACTTACTCGATCGAGTAAGTGACTTACTCGATCGAGCAACCATCAGGCAGATTACTATTTTTTATAAAAACATACTTACTCGACAGAGTAAGCCCCACTCGATAGAGTACCCATAGACATAGAAAACTGTAGTATTACAATATAGAACTGCATTTAAGACACAGATTGGTGCATCACCGTATCGTTTAGTTTATGGTAAGTCTTGTCATTTGCCTTTGGAATTAGAACATAAAGCATGGTGAGCAACCTGTGAGCTCAATTTTGATTCTAAACTTTGTGGTGAGAAACGATTGTTACAGTTAGATGAGCTGGAGGAATTTAGGTTGAATGCCTACGACAGTGCTCGCATTTATAAAGAAAAGATAATTAGATGGCACGATAAGCGAATCGTGCCGCACGAGTTTTATGCAGGGGAGAAGGTGTTGTTGTTCAATGCCCGTCTCCATCTATTTCCTGGTAAGCTGAAGTCCAGGTGGAGTGGCCCTTATACAGTCTCATATGTTTCCAAATTAGGGTCAGTTGAGCTAGAGAACTCCGCGGGAGTGAAATTTAAGGTAAATGGTCACCAAGTGAAGCATTACTATGGGGCCAATGACTTTGTTGGAGTGGTCGAGTTGCTGTACTTCGACCCTATTTATAAACCTAAAGATTGAGGTAACAAAGGTCGAGCGGCCTTAAAAACTTGCGCTGACCGGGAGGCAACCCAGATTGTATAAATTTTGTAATTTAGTTTATGAACTATTTTAAGTGTGTGTTTGTTTTTATTGCTTTAAGTTTAATACTTGTTAACGTGTGCTTATGAAATTGTTGCTTGCGTTTATTGCCTTTTGTGGACAACTTTTGTGGATCTTCCAGGCATTATTCCAAGGTAATTCAAGGTTACAACTCTCACGCACAAAGAAGGAGAAAACACGCTGAATACACGGTGGGAAAAGTCGATCGACTGGAAAAAATAGTCGATCGACTAAACTGAACATGCAGGTTTTGAGATAAAGTTGATCAACTTAAATTTCAGTCGATCGACTAAAACGAAGATAAGGTGTTTTGCGAAAAAGTCGATAGACTACATCACTAGTCGATCGAATAAATTTGAGCTGCGGGTGAATCAACTTAAAGAAGATCCCTTTCCTTTGTTTCACTCATTAACAAACAAAACTAAAAAAAAAGCCAGAACAATAGCAGCAGAAGCAATGACGCAACACCACCTTCATCCCTTTCTCTGTTTTTCAATCCTCTTGCTTCTTCGTATTGTTATTTGCTCCTAATTTCCGTCTCTACTTCACACAAGTAAGTTTTCCCTTCACTTAATCTCTTTCCCCTTTTTGTTTCAAAGCTAATAACCCTTTTTCCCATCAATTATTTTCGAAACTAGGGTTTACAAATTTGAGGGTTTTTCGATTTTTGTGTCCAAATCATGTCTATTATGCTTGATATACCCTTTGTGATGTTTCAATTAAAAAAAATGGTATTAGGGTTCGTCTTTTTGGACGATTTGGGAACACGGTCTTGGGACGATCTTTTGGACGATTTTTTTGCGATTTTTTGTGCGGATCTATTGGCTATTACAATTGCTAATTCTTGGTCTATTTTGTGATAATTTCAGAATGGATGGAGGCAATTGGAGACGGACTGTTGGACGTGAGGCAGAGGCGCGCGAGACGGGCAGCAGCAGTGGGCAGGGTTCATGATTACCGATTACAGATTTGGTAATTCATGTGCCCATTGATAGTCTACCTGACTATCCTGAGGTACATTTCACAACACAAGCTCAAAAAGACTGTTTCATTATGCTGACCCGTTTTAATATTACCCCAACGCATTTTCTAGACCGAGAGAGTCTACTTACCTTGGGAATTTATCAGTCAGTTTTTGACCTCTTGAATGAGAGGGGTATGACGGGGTTAGCAACTATGCGAGAATATACTTATCTTGTGCCAACCCTTGAGTTTTTTAGCTCCTTCCGTTACTATGGAGGAGAATATGACAGGGATCCAGCGGGAGATTGCATTTATTTCCGTCTTTTTAACCAAGAATTGCTATGACTTTAGCCGCTTTTGGCGGATACCTTGGTGTGCACAGTGAAGGGGCACATAACCCCCCAAGGAAATTAACCCGACTTATGTGGGGGGCTATTTCGGATAACTTGAGGGTCGTAAGAGGGGTCAGTTTTTACACCACCCCCCTGTCCGGTTCTGGCTCCGGTTGGTCGGTAACACCATTTTTGGTCAGAAAGAGTCAAACAATGTCAACAATGATGAGTTGGGAATCTTTGCTGGGTACTTGAATATTGATAGTGGTACTCCCTTTGTCCTTAACATTGCTTCTAGGGCCGCCCAGTATTTCCAGAACATAGGGGATGGGACTTTATCTACTATTTTTTGTGGCGGGTTAGTTACTCATTTGCCCCGCCGACTTTTTTCCGACTTCCCCCGAGGCATGCTGTCTCTTAGTCATGAGGATCCAGTGACTTTAAACAGTCTTTGCTTGATGAACATTCCTTATACGATGGATGTAAAATGGATCCTACCTGACTATACGTGGAAGATCTCCACGACACTTTTTGTGACCCTTCCTTACTCCACTCTACCCCCACTCTTCCTGAGGTTCCACGTGGCGCGCCTCGACCACAGACACCCTCTTACCACTTGCATTACACTATGCCAAGGGCATCTACTACTAGGCCGAGGCCGACTTCCCACACTGCTATGGAAGTGGGTCAGTCTTCTGGAGCTCCACGTGACTCACGTCGCGCTTCTCCATGCACCACACATTCCACCACTGATACCGAGACTCGGACTGGACCTCAGTCGGTATACCCAGCTCACTTTATTTGTCCCCCTCCTTTTGAGCCCCCACTGGTCATGGATCAGGCAAGGTGAGATTATCTTTTACTTCACATGTGCAGGCGTACAACTAGGATGGAGCTGAACCAGGCCTTAGCCGGGTTCCCTGTGTACGACCGCTATGCCAGTTCCGGATGGTTGCCAACACTTGGGTGGCCACATCCGTCTTACTACCGCTACCCTGAGAGCGGCTACCCTGCCACTGCTGGCACGGCTACTATAGAGGAGGACAAAATTGAGGTGGAGGAGAGGTACCGTGCTGAGCTCGCTTCACGCTCCTGAGTGAGGGAGGTGGAGGACGACGACTACCTTGAGGGCGACGAGTAGTAGCAGCTGGCTACGACCTCCCTTTATTGTTGGCTGGTTTGGGGAGGTCTTTTGCGTGCCCTATTTTATGAGTTCTCTTCCTTTTCTACTTTACTTGTTTTTCATCTCGTTTTACGTAACCCTTCTCCCATATATTTTGATGCTCCTGGTGTTTGCTGAACACAATGAGGGCATTGTGTGATTTGGTTTGGGGAGGGTATACATCTTTCTGTTTGCATCCATTTGTATTTCTGTTTGCATGTTTATTGCATTTCCGTATGCATTGTTCTTTCTTTTCTTCAAAAAAAAAAAACATTGAAAAAATTACAAAAACATGTATTTTGCATATTAGGTCGAGTCGGAACGGTTAGATAACAATGATGAAATCCACGTCTATGCTTTTATTGTAGCCCAAGCCTTGCTTTGCCATTGCCTTTATTGTACAGTTATTGCATAATCTACGAGTTTTTGATCAACTTTTCTAAACGAATAGACTTGACTTAATATCGGCAACCTACTCAAAATTTATGAGGTATAGAACTAAACAAACTGATGACATTCATGATCAGTTTCATTCTAGGATGAAAGTAGTACTCCTTATAAGGCATGTAACATCAAATTGCATAAGCATGACATTTGTCTCTTAGTACCTGTTTGCATTCGGTTAGTGGCGGTGACACATGTGGAGAGGCTAATCCCCCTTTCTCATCTTTTTACCCTTGAACTTCACTAGCCAAATTGACCAATTTTGACCCATTTATTAACTACAATCCTAAAATTAGCCTACCTTAGTTAAGCTAATTTATTTGTTAATTGTGGGTATGTGTTGCTCGTCAGTTTGGTATTTACATTGTGAGAATGAGAAGAGGGTTGAAAAGAAAAGGGAGAAAAAGAAAAAAAAAGTTAAAAAAAAAATCAGCAAGAAAAAGAAATAAAAAAAAAAGAAAAAAGAAACGGCTGAACAAAAGAAAAAAAAGAGAAGAAGGAAGTTGTGTCGGTCTTTACTCCCATGTTGGTCTTTATATATTATGGGGAGTTGTGTTTTGATGATGTGAGTGAGTTTATGCCACATTGGCATCGTTTTTATTTCTCAAATTGGGTTTGCAAAGTGGAATAAGCTTATTTTTTGGTTACGGTCATACTAGCTTGGCTATTACCTCCACATATCCAAATCTTTTTTTTCCCCTTTTTACCCAATTACCTCACCTCACACTATATGTAAGTCCTCGCCATGTGTCTTGGTCCTGTTTGGTTGGAATGCATATGTACGGTCAGTAGAGATAACTATCATGTTAGACTGCATGCATGTTCTTATAGGTTGCAGTTAGGTGAGTGTCTTATTTCCTTCTTGTTTTACAATGAATAATCTCACCATGTTATTTAACGAGTGATGAGCGACCCGTGAGAGTCCGATATATACGAGTCTTGCAAGGTTGAAGGTTCAGTAGTTGTTTCATTAGTATAACGCATTTGCAATCGATTTTGTACATTGGTTTTGGCTACTTAAATTAAATCGGTTTGGCCGTGTAAAGCATAGTTAGCTCTGAGCTTGTCTACCGTTCCATTATTGGTTTATATCCTTAGTCTTTGCTTGCTTGGGGACAAGCAAGAGTTTGGTTTGGAGAGGTTTGATGTGTGACTATTTCATACAGTTATTCTATTCATTTGCACGCATTTCTATGCTTATTTAGTGGCGACAAGCTACTATTCTCCCGTGAATCGGCTACTTTGGGCTAATTTGTGTTTTATGCAGGTTTGGACCCCAGATGAGCTAAATGAGCCGAAACCTGTTCCCAGTATTGCATTTGGAAGGATTGGAACTCGGAAATTTATGTCTCGAGACGCGTGAGCAAGTGAGGAAGCACCTTTGAGGAGATTTGACGCTGCTGTGTTGTGGCTTTTGTCGATCGACCAGTCTGTTTAGTCGATCGACTAAAGCGAAGATTTGCTCAAGTCAGTTTAGTCGATCAACCAGAATTTCAGTCGATCGACTAAACTCAAGATAAGGCCGTTTTGTTAAGTTCTATTTTCGGCCCATTAGTTGCATGTTGAATAATTTTCCCTTATCATTATAAAAGGGAGAACGCAGAATAATATTAGGTATCTTGATTTTTAGCACAAACACTGTTAGAGGTTCTTTACTTTGGAATTCTCGGATCTGAAATTTTGCAACGTTTCTTCCTTTATTTTCGGTAATTAATTAACCTTTGTTACTCATTCAATTCTTGTTATTGGATTTCATTATTCTTCTCTGTTAATTGCAAGTTTATGTTTAATTGCTTTTTAGATTTTATCATCATTTTTAATTCAATCTTAATCGTTATTGTTGAATCTATTACCTTCACTCTGAGTAGCTAATTTCCCTATGCTAGAATTAGGGAAGCCATGGTTATAAGAGGATATTAAATAAGTAATTAGGTCTAGCTTAATTTATTTGTCTGAGTTGTTAATTGTAGCATTTAATAGCGTTTAATTAACTGAGTGCACACAATTGATTATTCGACCGGGAAACTTTGACCTAGATCGAAAGATTGGAAAAATTTAGACCTGCTACAAACAACAGATCCTCCTAATTAGAGCGAAAGCTAGATTAGTTTTCTAGGGCGAATAGCGGACCGGAAGGACCTTTTCACTACCCTACAGACCGTATTTATGCCGACCTTTGTCTTTACCTTTGATTGTCGTTGACCATGGTGACCCGAAATCCTAGTTTTCTCTCTTATTTGAAATCGTTTATCAATTTATTTTCCTTTGTTTGCTACCTTAGTTAATAGACAAACCCAAATCAACCCCTGAAAATTGTTACTTAGACAGATTAGATTTAGCATATAGAACAAATTGTCTCCCTGTGGATACGATACCGACTACCTCTAATGCATTAGTTTAGGCCGGTTGGTTTATCTTTGATAGGTGTGCAATCTAGCCTGTCAAGTGCTATGTTATAATGTGAAATGTCTTACATAAATACGCATTATTATTATGAGACCATCTCATTCGATTATTTACCGAGCAAGTTTACTGAGAAACCGTCTCATACTAAATTAAATTAGGTAATTCGATGTAATACACAAGAAATAATGAATTTACCGATCATGTGAGATCGATGTACCACAATTATATTATTACGAGACCGTCTCGAATAAGGTTGAGGGTGTTTGATGGACTATATAAAGTTAACATAACACTGATACTATATGATCTATTTGCCAAGTATAATATGTTATTGCACAAGTTAAACCTCACAATTGAAAAGAAATCTCACAAATTAAGTAAAATTAACATCAAAGGATCGTCCTAAGAGCCTTACAAGCGACATATATGTTACCTTAAGAATGACCACGATTTTAAGCAACCGATAATGATTGTCTTTTCAACCTTAATTCAAAACCAAGTATGATTAAAAGAGGAGTCCATGAAAATGGTATGAATTGGTGAGGCGCTTGTGTCTGTGTGCTACGGTTGCGGAGAAGTTGGCGGTATATCGAACTGCCATTGTTGGGAAGAACAAGAAACCCTAAAGATAGAAGAATATTAAGTGATTTTAGTATTTTTTTTGAGTTGAAATAAACCAAATTAACGTCACAAAAAATGCGATCAATAATTTAGTATTTTGCAATAAGACAAGATATTGTAATTTTGCCTTTATATTTTGATATTTATTTTTAATTGAAATTCACAATTTAAGACGATCAGGGAACAAGTGACTACTAATTGAAAGACAACTTGATGCTTGTCTTTTATATGATGTTTTACATCCCATTTTACACGCATTTCAGAGCTCATTTATATAGTTTATGCTACATTTCTCCCTATTTCCGTCTACTTCCGTATTTTTGTACATTATTGCAGAAATGTGAAGAATCCAGCGGAAATCGAGCTAAATCCGTCCCCGAGTATCCTGCATTGCATATGACGTGAAGTATTCACCCGAGGAACGAGCTTGGTGCGCAATTCAAAGCCCAAAAGACAAATCCACAAGATTATAGAAGTCAAGTAGCAGCTCAAGCAGTCGATCGACTACTGCTATCAGTCGATCGACCAACCTGCGGGTTCCAGAAGCTACTGTATACTGAAGATCAGTCGATCGACCGCCATGCTCAGTCGATCGACCAATCTGCTATCCCAGACGAGAATTAAAAGACCGAGGAAGCGCAAGCCCATTGAGTTTAGGTTTTAGAAATAAAAGTTACGTATGTTTGCTATATAACGTAACTTAGAACACCACTTTTGAGGATCCGGATTTTATCAAGTTTTTACATTAAGTTTTAGACAGTAACATTGAGTTTTATTAGGGTTTGGAATATTATTTAGCATTGGAATTTTCGCTCTTGTTCTTAATCGTTCTGCGGCTATTCTCGGTATTCTTCTGCCCTATTTCAATTCACTTCTATTTCGTTATTAGTATAGACTTGCTAGTTAGATTCCCGAAACCATTTTATTATTGCATGTTAATTGTTTGTCCTACTGCTTTAATTATGAATTCAGTACTTTTATGCCCTAGTATTATTGTTGTTATCACCTTCAGCATGAGTAGCTAAATAGTTTGTGCTAGGATGTAGAGGAATTATGGCGTAGGCGGCGTAGTATTAAATTGGACTGAATTGCGTGTCAGTCGATCGACTGCCTTACCCGGTCGATCGACTGACCACGAGAGGTTACCTTTCATTTTAATTGATTTTAATGATGTATTTAACGAATCGAATGCATGCGACCAGTTAGATGCTTAATTTATGACTGACCCATTAGATCGAGAGATAGGGAAAGTTGTTAGATCACCAATTAAGATGACTAAACTGTGCTGAGATCGAAAGATAAGTAGAGTTTAGACCTTAGTCTCTTTTCAGGACGAGAGTCAGTATTAGTGATATTAGGGACCTATAGCTAGATCGAAAGATGCTATTTGTTAAGAGTGGACCGAGAGGACCTCTTGTTTCCCGCCTCACTTGTGTTCGATTTAGACCTGTTTAGTATGCTGCCGCCGAAGCTATAATGAACCGACCATCCTAGTACCTCTTGACTCAAAAAAAAGACTCGATTTGAGACTGACTAACCAAAGGTTCGACTCACGGTTGGATTTAGACCTTGGTTCATTTTAGACTCAGCACAACGACATGACTCAAACTGTCATAGCACGATTCTAAACCGGACTCGGTGTGACTAAACCCGTGATTGGACCAACATAGTCCTTAGGTTCGGGTGAAACGCCCTAAATGGCCTAGCTTGGACGTTTTTATGGACTATCCTAGATCAAAAGGTCGACCAACATGACTCAAGGCCCAAGAGGTGAGCTTGGGTGACCCAACAAGGTCGTGTTCTAGACTCTTAGAACGAAACACACCCGGCCTAACACGGCCATGAATCGGACACGACTTGACGCATTTCATGCTTGGTTGAGGTTCGAGAGGCATTTTGGATTGGTTTTGAAAAAAAAAACGAAAGATTGATTCGAAAATGAGATTTGAAATGGGCAGCATGCCGGCTATAAAAGCTCATTTTGGGCCGAAAATTCTAGTCCTATTTGGGCAGCATTCCGCGTTTTTAAAACCATGCTATTTTGAAAGTAAGTTTTTCAAAAGTTCGGTTTTGAAAAGGACATGGGAAATTTCGAAAAAAGACTCGGGAAAACAAATTGCACATTGTCATTCTCATGTTGTAAGGATGTATGCTCCTAGACATCTCTAAGTCTCGGCCAGTCTTCTATAAGAAGGTCTATGCCCTCCATCCTTTTGCGGTCTTATAGAGCAAGGTGTCTTAAGGTAGAGTACCTAGAAGATCGTCCCCACCATCAAGAACCACGCGAGGTGAAGTGGAAGCGAGCAATGTGCAGCTTCCTAGCATAGTGGGACGTCGCCCCCCACGCATCACGAAGAAACGCTGGGACGGCCCGGGCAAGTCCTTAAGGGTTTATGCATGAATCGTAGCACTATGAGTAATGTTTTACTTTCCAACACTTTCTTTTCAAGTTTCACCTCGGAGGAAAAGACCCTAGAAACAAAGTGTAACTAGTCCTCTTTTCCCCAGCAGAGTCGCCAAACTGTGGACAAGGCCCTTGGGAACTGCGTCCGCAGGATCCACACTAGGCATAATCAACTCGAGGTTCTTTCGAATCGAATTAAGACAAATTAGAGTCGCCACCAAGTTTTTTGGGAACTTGGAACCGTTCAAGTCAACTTTACACCTTTCATCGAAAAGCATAAAGCCAATCGACTACGAGTGATTAAAGATAAAGACTTGTACCCTATATCACTCGATTTGAATGACTCTTGTAATCCAATGGTATTTAGACGGATCCACAAACCATAGATCTTGAGTAAGGGGTGAGGGTACGTGTTAGGAAGCCCATAAGGACACCTAACCCCGCCCGTCGATAATGGCCTCTACTAAGTCAAGTGTCGAATTTCAAACAAGGTCATAGCTACTACGATATATGAAATGCAAACATCGTTTTAACCCTAACATGTGAAGTTTCTATGTCGATTTAGATGCAACTAAACTAACTTTGTCAAAGTTGTAATTTAGCATGTGGGTTGATTGATCTAAGCAACATATAAACGAAAGCAAACAAGGCTTAGGGGGAATGGGGGAGCCGTTGGGATCTACCTATTACAAACCAGGCATTTCATGCCGACACAACAATAAATTAAAGATACAACTCGATCTAAATACAATGCTATACACACGACACAATACACGGCCATTTGGCCTAGAAAACCGTGCACAAGTGGGGTGGCCCACGGCTTACATGACTCACGGCCTTGGGTCACTCCTCGTAATGTATGCTTTCACTTAATCTTATCGAATTAGGCATAAGGCTACGCACCAAAGCATGCATTAGCATAAACCGGGCCATGTTGCTTTAAACAACATGCGGTTTACTACGCTCCTACAAGCATTGGGGAACAACCATCTAACCAAACAAGACGAAGGTTTTTTTGAAGAGGTTTTGACTCAATAAAAGTAAAACAAGCTCGAAAATTACAACTCGATAAACAAATTACAAATTACAAGCAACGAAACAACGAAGAACAAAAGGTATAAAAAACGAAGCAAGAAAGACAAAGAAGACGACCAAGCTCACGGCCCAAACCACGACCACCCTCACGGCCAAGACAAGGCCATCCTAGTTCCTAGGTTAGGTTCATTGGTTAGACCGAATGATTGCGAAACGGATTAGAAAACGAGTTAGAAAACAAGTTATAAAACAGGTTGATCGATTGAGAAGCAACGCGCGAGTGTGTATTCTACACGGCCTAAAGGGTCCAATTAGGTCACAATATCATAAGATTAATGCTTACTCGTCGAGTGTTAATAGGAAGGTACTAATCACGCACTCCTATGCTAGCGAGAAATCAAGTGATAAGAAAGATGTATTCAATTAGGTTATAGAATTGTTAATCGATTTTAAAAGCTATGTCGATGCCACCTAACATGTCTAATTAGGTTATTAAAACGATCGAATGTCATCTAAATACGTCATATATTAACAATCAGAGGTTAAACTAACATACAACGGATCCTAGGGTGTGTCGAATTGGCCGAAATAACAAAGGGGTCAAAAGCGAAGAGCGAAATTAGAAATTCGTTTTATTTATGCCCTACCTTGAACACGAGGATATGTAAATGAGACGGGGGTGTACGACCGACTGATGTAGCGGTTTCTTTTCCCATCTCAAGTCAACGCGGGTGTTCATGGTGGTACTTTAACTCATACTCGGACTAGACTAGTTTCATAGTTAATTAAACAATCGATAAACAAAAACGATAAACGAATAAAACAAACTATAAAAGAACAAGCATAAAAAACGAAATAAAAAAGGAGAAAGAGGAGGATTTGATGCACCCTCAACCTACATGTATCGTTGACACCGTCTTGGGTCGTAATCGATGGTAGATTTTATCTCGAGAGGCCGTCGTCAACGAAGAAACAAAGCAAACACGCGTTTTTTGACAAATCTGGACAGCAACTTTCAAACGATGATTTCTCCCTCGTTTCACGACGAAAATTCGATTTAAAAGATGTTTTGAAAACTAGAAAGATAGGAGAACAAAGATCTTAAAGCGACCCCTGCTCGTTTTGGGTTATTGGGCACGAAAAACGAGAACAAACAGAACTGGACAGACAAGAACAAACCGCGAAAACAGAGTGTATAACACTCTGTTTTTCGAGGGATTTTGTGTACTCTCAAGGGCAATTTGGCTCGTAAATCTTTATCTAATGTGTAGATGGATGTTATGTGGTTAATTAGGAACAAGAAACTCGAGTTTTGATGGAGGTTTGAGGGAGGAACGAATTGTTTTTCGAGGAGGACACACAAACAGTTTCAGTTTGTATGTCGGTTTTGTGGAGGGATTTTGAGAGGCAATTAGGGTTTGTTTCTGAGGTTTTAAGCTTGTGAGTGATGGTAGGATGTATATAGAACTTAGAGGAATGAATGTATGGTGAAGGGGTGGTATTTATAAGGAGCTAAAGTAGGGCAAAATAGAGGGAGAGGCAGTCGGGCCTGCTGAACATAGCTGCTGTCCAGCAGCTTTTGGGGGGGTTTTCTAGGGTTCGTTTGGGGGTTTTTCTTGGTGATTAAGCTACGGTAATATGGGTAGGATACAAGGGTATGGGTTAGGGTTAATGGGTACGGGTTTTGGTGGTATTTGGAGCGGGTTTTGGGCTCGGGATTTGAGCTGCAAAACAGGGGGGCTGCTCGTGTATTGCGGGCTGTTTGGGGATGATTTGGGATGGAATTTTGGGCCGTGGATAGGGGGTTCGAACTGGGGTGGATGGGTATTGGTCTAGGTTGGTTAGTGTACTCGAGATTCGTGCCAATTCGTAAAGAAAACGGGCTCAAAAACCGAGCTAAAATCGGGCTCAAAAAACATGTTTAAAACGAGTTTTCTTCGCTTTTAAAATCGATTTTTCAAATCAATTAACCCATTAAAATAAATGACTTTTCAAATCAAATATACTCATAAAATGATTTTTCAAATCAAATATTTATTTTATTTTCAATAAAATAAACTTAAGAAAATAAATTCAAAACAAAATAAAATAAATTGAAATCACCTAAAAAACTTTAATTTAAATATCATTTAAATTAAAATACTCCGTCGACAACGCTCATTCTACATCGTAAAACGAACCCAAATAAATGACAATGACAACTAAAAAATACATGTGTCCTATCATCATCGGGTGTTTGTCGGGTTTTCTATAAATTCCAATATCGACGGATACGGGTATCTACAGTCATTTATGCACACTGCTGGTGCAGTCATAGATGTCGGTCTAGGAACCTTGACTTTCAAAGTGGGAAAGCATTCTATTGTCTTTGCTCAACCTGCTAAGAAAAAGGACCCCATGTGGCCTGTGACTTGTAACACGGTTTCTGACATGAAATCGTACTTTGTGCTTCCTGATTTACGTATCTCTATTCCTGTTGTAACCCCTCCGCCCAAGACTGGGAGCAAATTGGAGGAAGATTTGTCTATTTCTGATAATGCAGGAGCTCGTTTGGGGAAGGAAGAACAGCAAGTTACTCTAGCTGTAAAGAGGCCGATCATTCAAAGACGAGGTCTTGGTTGCCTTAGCTGTGGCATTGACGAGGAAGTTGATGATGAACCGGTCAAGGCACGGAAGTCCGACTTGGACTTTGATAAGCCCGAAGAGATCATTGACTGGGGAGATGATGAGAATGTTGACCCGTTGAGTTCAGCAGACGTAGAAGCTAAGGAGGGTGCAGCTGATCAAATAAGCACCGTTGAGGCTACCTCTAGTAGCCAGAAGCCGACGAAGTGGGCCATACCGTGGCCATTCTTGATCAACTATTAGTTGATCGAGCTCTTTATAAACTTCATTTTTTTTGCTTCTGTTAGACACTTTTTATTGCTTTTGTGTGCACGAAACTTCGCATTTTATTTTGCTTGCTTAGGATTTTATGCGTTTGAGACTTTATTTTGGGTTTTGCGCAATTTTGGGCGCGTATTATTGTGCACTTGCAGGTTTTTAGACCTCATTAGCTCAAGTTATTGAGCAAATACGAAGAAATAAGGGATACGCGAGTATTTTCGATCGATCGATCGCTACATTGGTCGATCGACGAGTTGCACTTTCCAGAGCTACTGTTCACGACACATTGGTCGATCATTGCCGTCCTTAGTCGATCGACCAAGGATCTTCTTTATGCTGTTCATGACCTCCCCCTGCTTTGTGTTTGGTCGATATGCGGACTTAAGGGAGTTTTCTACTCCACTTTATTTTCCGTCCAATTATTTATTTCTTCTAATTTTCTCATTTGTGCACATATTTACCGTTTCAAAATTGTCTTCTCGATTTTATGCGTGGGTTATATTTGTCTTTCAGGTACCTTTTAGTAGCACTGCTGGTTACTGAAACCTCCTAGCTCACGCTGGTTTGGGGAGGTTTCCTTTGCTGCGTTTAAAGTCTTGTAAGTTCCCGATTTTCACTTCATGTCTTATTTATTTCATTTCCTCGCAAATTCCCATTTCTCTTTTCTTCATTACATGATTTTGCACAATGGGGACATTGTGTGATTTGGTTTGGGGAAGGGTTTTGCGTCGCATATCATTTGCTTGCATTCACATTTACATTCTGTTTTGCATTGTTCATTTCATTTTATACGAAATTCAAAAAAAAAAAATTGAAAAATTTCAAAAATTTCCATAAAATGCACGTTTATTTTAGCATATAGGTCGAGTCGGAACGGTAGTATTTCAGGGATGATATTGCATTTTGCACCTGTTTTGCCTGAGCCTTGCGTGATTAACATATTATTAGTAGAATCGTATAAGTGCATATCTACGAGTTTTCGTTAATTATTTGCTGGACTTGAGACTTGACTTTGAAAATTGGCAAACTACATCATATTTCTGAGATTTAGAGCCTATAACTAGTGACATCTATGACCAGTTTATTTAGGAATGTGAGTAGTACTCCTTATAAGACATGTCATATCAATATGCATAAATATGAACTTAATCTGCTTAATACCTGTACGCATTTGGTCTGTGGTTAGTTGACACATGTGGTAGAGGTTTCCTTTTCTCATTTTTGCCCATGAACTCCACACTGCCAAAAATATCCCTTTTTGTCCCATTTACTACATCCTACATTTAGCCTGTCCTTTGTCAAGCTAGTAGTCTGTGTTCTTGGGGTTGTTACTCATTTTTTGGTGGCATATACTCTGTTGAGACGTTATTGGGAAGATGAAATAAAGGAAGGAAAAAAACAAAGTTGAAAAGAAAAGAAAAAAAAAAGATGAAAATTGATTCGAAAAAAAAAAAACTGAAAAAAGAGTTTTGTACTGTTCGTGCAGTCGATCGACTGCCCCTTTTGGTCGATCGACTGAAGTTCGAGAGAAAGAGAAAGAATCAATTCGCACAATTCAAGCCTTTATCTTTTGGCGGTTTTTGCTCCCATGTATTATTCATATTTTATGGGGAGTTAGTTGATTACTTTTATACCTGGAGATTGTGAGATTTGTGCTTGCTATAGCATCGTTTCATTTATTTTTGAGCAAGAAGTTGGATGTTGCCATATGGTTCCGTTTCGGTACTAGCTTGATCACCTGTACCTCCACTTTTCCATAAATGTTTTGCCTCTTCTTACCCATACCTCACATATCCACATATATACCTCGGCATGTGTCATGGTCTCTTGTTGGTTGGAATGCGTATGTACGGTTGTAGAGATTGCTTTCATATTATATTGCAGGCATGTTCTTATAGGTCGTAGTTAGGCGAGAGTCTTTACAAAACCAATTCTTTCTATCCTCTTATATATTCACCTGTGCTTATGAGTGATTTGAGCGACCCGTGAGAGTCCAATTTGATAAGTCTCTACAGTTGACGGTTCAGTAGTTTTAACGGCTCCATAACTCGTTTGCATGATTCATTTGCTAATTGATTGTTGGTTGTGCACTAAATTGGTTTAGGCTTTACATATTGCATTTCGCTCTGAGATTGAACTCGTTCCATTAGGTCATTAGATCGAGTATAGTTCTTGCTTGGGGACAAGCAAAGGTTTGGTTTGGGGAAGTTTGATGCGTGTCTTTTATATGATGTTTTACATCCCATTTTACACGCATTTCATTGCTCATTTATATAGTTTATGCTACATTTCTCCCTATTTCCGTCTACTTCCGTATTTTTGTACATTATTGCAGAAATGTGAAGAATCCAGCGGAAATCGAGCTAAATCCGTCCCCGAGTATCCTACATTGCATATGACGTGAAGTATTCACCCGAAGAACGAGCTTGGTGCGCAATTCAAGGCCCAAAAGACAAATCCACAAGATTATAGAAGTCAAGTAGCAGCTCAAGCAGTCGATCGACTACTGCTATCTGTCGATCGACCAACTTGCGGGTTCCAGAAGCTACTATATACTGAAGATCAGTGGATCGACCGCCATGCTCAGTCGATCGACCAATCTGCTATCCCAGACGAGAATTAAAAGACCGAGGCAGCGCAAGCCCATTGAGTTTAGGTTTTAGAAATAAATGTTACGTATGTTTGCTATATAACGTAACTTAGAACACCACTTTTGAGGATCCGGATTTTATCAAGTTTTTACATTAAGTTTTAGACAGTAACATTGAGTTTTATTAGGGTTTGGAATATTATTTAGCATTGGAATTTTCGCTCTTGTTCTTAATCGTTCTTCGGCTATTCTCGGTATTCTTCTGCCCTATTTCAATTCACTTCTATTTCGTTATTAGTATAGACTTGCTAGTTAGATTCCCGAAACCATTTTATTATTGCATGTTAATTGTTTGTCCTACCGCTTTAATTATGAATTCAGTACTTTTATGCCCTAGTATTATTGTTGTTATCACCTTCAGCATGAGTAGCTAAATAGTTTGTGCTAGGATGTAGGGGAATTATGGTGTAGGCGGCGTAGTATTAAATTGGACTGAATCGCGTGTCAGTCAATCGACTGCCTTACCCGGTCGATCGACTGACCACGTGAGGTTACCTTTCATTTTAATTGATTTTAATGATGTATTTAACGAATCGAATGCATGCGACCAGTTAGATGCTTAATTTATGACTGACCCATTAGATCGAGAGATAGGGAAAGTTGTTAGATCACCAATTAAAATGACTAAACTGTGCTGAGATCGAAAGATAAGTAGAGTTTAGACCTTAGTCACTTTTCTGGACGAGAGTCAGTATTAGTGATATTAGGGACCTATAGCTAGATCGAAAGATGCTATTTGTTAAGAGTGGACCGAGAGGACCTCTTGTTTCCCGCCTCACTTGTGTTCGATTTAGACCTGTTTAGTATGCTGCCGCCGAAGCTATAACGAACCGACCATCCTAGTACCTCCTTTTATATTTGATTTCATCTATTTGCTTAGTTTACTTTATTTTATCGCTCATTAGCTATAGACCAATCCAATCAAACCCCCCCACCTTATTGTTACCTTAGACTGAATTTAAACAACTAGAATTTACGTCTGCCTCTCTGTGGTTCGACCCGACTGCCGCTAGCTATAGTTGTAGTTGGAAATTATAAATCTTATTTTTGACACCTCACGACGGGTATCACAACTCTTCCAAATCTTTTATCATGTTTTCCATGTAACTTTTATTATTGAACACAAATAAAAAGTCCAAAGCAATTAGAGGAGAAAAAATTTGGTAACCTATGCAACTCACGGGCACAAAATCTAGTATACTATATTTTAGCCGGTTATTAGAGGATAAGTTAGAAGAGAAGGTAGAAAAGAGAAGTTGCATAGCAATTCTCTTCTAGTAACTATTTATTTTTAGGTGGCGTAAAAACTTTATAGTAAACGATAGTTTTTTCAAGAGATGGTTATGTACTCATGTGTATCATGATTCATGAATCTCTTACATAGTAGTAGATAATCTAGAGATGCAAACAAATCCTTGGATCGTCGAGATGATACGCCTTAGCCTAGCCAAGATTCATTTTAATATGATGTGATTGGCACGACCCATCATGTTATGATTGTCTATCCATGTGTAACGAGCCACACAATCCCTAAAAATTGCGCGCGTGATCCGTTCACATCGAACCCTTAGATTTTATGTTTCTACTTATGTATTTTCGTTTCTGTTTTTTTTTTGTCATGTAGTACTCCAAGATTACTTCCTGTGTGTCGAATCTTGGAGCTAGCTTTTTAGTTTAAGATACGTTTTTAGGCGTTTAGAAAACGTATCGCTATTCTGCACAGTCAACGTTTCCTGCTACCAGGCTTGTAATATCAAATTTCCCTCTTTGGGGAGTACTAGTCAATGAATCTGCTTCCCACTCAATTGCCTTCTTATTACTTGTTGCTTGCATTCTAATTAATGACTCTTGCCTTCATAACTTACTAACAAGCATGTGTGTGTTGACGGTTGATGATCGAGATTAGGATCCCGACACACGCAAACCGAGAACGGTTATGAATGTAGTAGTGCTTGACAAACACTTGTGCTTGACACTCTCACTAGCATTCTTATCGTGAGTTTAGACAAGGGTGCGCTCCACGATCTGGCTCAAAGTTCGGACTGAGACATTTGGTATCATAGCCCAGTCTTCACAACCTTATAAAGCTCCAAATGGAGCTCCCGTGCTCTTTTAAAAGAAACAGGACGGTAGTCTGAGATTGTGTATCGACTATCGGGTCTTGAACAAGCTGAGGGTGAGAAATCGCTATCCCATCCCTTTGGTAGCTGACTTGTTCGATCAGTTACAAGGCGCCGTGTACTTCACCAAGTTAGATCTGAGATCCGAGTATCATCAAGTTCGAATCGCCGAAGGAGATGAGCCAAAGACTGCTTGTGTGACGAGATATGGGTCATTTGAATGGTTCGTCATGCCTTTTGGCTTGATAAACGCAACTGCGACGTTTTACACGTTGATGAATCATGTGTTTCATGAGTACTTAGACAAATTCGTGGTGGTGTACCTTGACGATATCGTTGTGTATAGCCGGTCATTGACCGAACACACAGAACACTTGAGGCTTATGTTCGCGAAACTCCGAGACAACCACTTATTTGTCAAAAGAGAAAAGTGTGAATTTGCCAAACCCGAAGTCAATTTCCTAGGTCATATCGTGAGAAAAGGGAGACTTAGAATGGATCCGAAGAAGATTACAACCATCAAGGACTGGGGAACTCCAAGAAACGTGTCCGAGCTTCGCTCCTTGTTGGGGCTGACGAACTATTATCGGAGATTCATTAGAGAGTATTCAAAAATTGTGGCTCCACTAACCTATTTGCTGAAGAAAGATGTCAAGTGGGAGTGGTCTATCGATAGGAGAAGAGCCTTTGAGAGGCTCAAGGAAGCGGTGGTATAAGAACCGGTGTTGGCGCTGCCAGATTCACGAAACCTTTCGAAGTTGAGACAGATGCGTCCAACTTTTCCCTTGGAGGGGTACTTGTGGATATGGGCCACAGGCCAGTCTGTGGATTTAGGCCACCTGCACGCCAAGCCAAATTGTGGACATGCAGCGGTCTTTTGAAAGCCACGCTCGGCGGCGTAAAAATGCTTTCGACCGGATCGCTTTAGATTGGTCGGTTTCGTCTCGGCAAAGGTCTCGAAAAGATTAGAGAGATGTTCGGAGTCGCCACCAAGCATTTATGGGATGCTTGGAACCCGTTCGAATCCACTTTATACCTAGGTCAATCAAGGCAAAAAGCGGTGTTTGACATAAGTACTAAAGATAAGGACTCGTCCCCCTTTTAGCATTCTATGCCTAAAATGACTCTCGTACGCCCTGGATAAGGCCATCCACTATCCAAAGGTTCTGAGTAAGGGGTGAGGGTACGTATTGGGAAGCCCTTTAATAGGACATCCAATCCCGCCCGCGTTAGCGGCCTCTACTGATCGATCGTGGTTATTTAACTGCAAGAGTTGATAAAACGGTTTAAATGCAAGAATGCGCATCCAAAAGCTTAACCTAACATGTGAGAATTTGCTAAGTCGGTTTGTTTATGCATGTACCAAGAAATTGGTGTCAAAGTTAGATTTAGATTGATTTGCATATGAAAACGGAAATTAAACATCCATTTACCAAATTCGGATTATGATGCTTAGCACGATCCATTTATTTGAAAAAGTGTGTTTAAAAGATAAAGTATAAAATGCAAACTCGTCAATCTGATCAGTCATATATTCGGATAAACCGTAATCGGGAACGTCCTAGACAAGTACCAAAATGGGTCAGAACGGTGCCAGGCAGCCCTGTTAAGGCGCGAGCCTATTGGCGAGATAAAGGGCTCTGCCCAAGATTTAGAACATGAAAATAGACTGCCTCTTGGGGCGCGAGCCAGACGACGACCCAAGGGGCGTCTCCTGGTTATGAAAAAAGGTTGTTTCAAACCGTTTTAAAAGGTTGTTAAAAAAGCTATTTAACACCGTATTTGTGACGAATGATTTGCAAATATGATTTGCATGACTCGGAATAATTACTATTGTGTTAATAATATTCGTTGTCGGATTTGCAAGTTTGAAAAGCATAGTTTACAAATAAAAATGTAAAATGTTTGATTTGAACTAATTATGTTAAGTTCATTTCTTTGTAATTAGTCAAGTTAATCATCGTACTCGTATTAAACAGACATGGTATAAAGAACCAAGGAATATTATGAATTATGACTAGTATATTTACAAATGTAAACAGGTGAGAAAAATGGAAAATAAAGAAAAGGGTGTTAAAATACCCATTAAAATGTAATTAACCAATAATATCATCGAGTCACGGAATAAACCGTCATGGTATAAAGAACCAACGATGATTTTTGTAATGGTCAAAATATGTTTATCATAAAAATGAATTAAAATGATAAATAAAAGAAAAGGATTTCCTTTAAAATGTAATTAACCAATTAATATCACCGAGTCAAGGATTTAACCGTCATGGTATATGGAACCAAGGGTGATTATAATTTATGGCTAAAAAGTTTGTCATAAAAACGGTTTGACACATTTGAAATGGTAAAAACCGATTGCAAATAAGAAATGAAATAAAGAAGAAAGACGAGAACAAACACGTTTGAGTCTGACCCGAGAACCCACCAGAGGCGCGTGCCTCTTTGCATAGCAAAGGGCTTCTGTCTCGGGCCAAAACTCGGTTTTGGCTCGTCTAACCTATATTTGAATCATGTTATACATTGTTCATGCATATAACTCATAAAAACAGTAAAGACTTGAAATAAGTGATATATTTAATCCCTCAAACTTACGTATTTTGATGTTTGCGACGTAGACGACTTTAGAGACGGTTTTCTCGTAGCGACTACTCACGATCAAGAAGTTTAAAAGAGTGCCTTAAAAAAGGATTTTGTTTTGAAAATGAGTTGAAAATATGTTAATTAAAACATATTGATTGATGAATTGAGTTGGTCAAATGGGTCGGTCGAATGCACGGCGACGATACCAAACAAAATCCGTAAGGCTTGTGTTTACGATCGGTAGGTCGTAAACACGTGTTGATTTTGTGACTTAGGAAGTCGGGTCTAGAAGTTTAAGAGAGAGGTGAGGAGGCGGACACTCGCGTGAGGATTGTGTTGTGTGAAGGGTGGTATTTATAGAGAAATGTGGGGAGGTAGGTCGGTTGAGTTTGCTTAGAGGCTAACCAGACACCTGCTTTAGGCGCGAGCTACCTTGTGATACAAATGGGTGTATTGTCCTTTTCAATTTGGACGTGGCCTTTGCTCCATCTATTATTTGGTTGGTTTGATTTTTGGTAACCAAATAATATGTCGTGTAACAATATGGGCATCTAATAAGATGATTTTGGGTGTTACTTGAGGTAGGTGTTTAGTGTGCTTGACTCAGGTTTAACCCGTGTGAGTCGGGATTTGAATTTGGAGTCGGTTTTTGGCCCGGTGTCGGTTTTGACTCTAATAAGGGTCATTTTAATGAAGATGGCATGATAAAAACATTCATGGCATTATTTTCGACATTCGAGTTTTGGGTTGACTCGGGTTGACTCAGGTTGACTCGGGCTGCGGCTTTCTGAGTCGGTTTTGGGTCCGAAGACGGTTATAACTCTAAATAGGGTCATTTTAATGGAAATGACATGATAATGGCATTAATGGAATTATTTTTGACATTTGGGTTGACTCGGGTTGACTCGAGTTGCGGGTTTCTGAGTCGGTTTTGGGTCCAAAGACGGTTTTAACTCTAAATAGTGTTATTTTAATGCAAATGAAGTTAGAAAACACGTTATAGTCCGATCATCATCTGGTGGTTTTTGGAAGGTGCAGATACTGGGTATCTACAGGGCCCCCACTTTGACCGAGGCTTGGACAGGGTGAAAGTGAAAGTATGACCTCCAGGTCAATCGAAGATTACAACCTGAAGACCATTGCGACGTCGAGGTGACTCAAAAAAGGTTTGAGCCAAGGACCTGCCGTCGGGAAGGGCGACGTCGAGGCAACTCGAGGATTCGAGCCAAGGACCTGCTGTCGGAAACATTTTAGAGTCTGTCGACTTCTGATTCAGGTCATTTAAAGTCCATTAGACTACGTATAAAAGGCTCGCCAGCCATAAGAAGGAGTCATACCTGAGGCATCTTTGGGATACGTCCTTGAATCTTTTGCGCGCAAAGGCTCGCCGGCCGGTGTTGAAGGTGGTACGTTTTGAGGCTCGCCAGCCATAGGAAGGAGTCACACGTGAGGCATCTTCGGGATATGTCCTTGAGTTGCTTATTGTGCGGTGCAAAGGCTCGCCAGCTATGTTGAAGGTACGTTTTAAGGCTCGCCAGCCATCGAAAGTGCGTATAGGCTCGCCAGCCATGGATGGTCGAATAATCGACTGTGGGAAATAGCCTGAAACATCGGGCTTATTTCAAGACATTGTCCTGAAATGACTTCCAACCAGGTTGACGTTGATAAGTTCGGCTAGGGAGCAACAAACTACAACTTGCTGGGGGTCATAAACGAACTCCATGGGGATGAATCATCCAAGCAAGGATCTCTAGAAAACCATTTAGGGAGAGTGTTGCATCGGGATCATGAATGATGTTGTGAGGATCTTTCGAAGACTTATGTGAGATCCATTTGAAAATTGGCACTCGCTGGGGAGTTCGAAATTTCTCAGGACTTGCCAGGGATATGAGTTGTCGCTCGTTGGGGGATAGCGTATGCCATGTAATCGACGGGGTTAAAGCCCTTGGTCTTGACGGGTCGGCGTTTGTTGGGAAGAACCCAGTACCTAGTTGGAGTGAGTTTGTCTTCTCAAGATTACCTGCATGGTTAGTGACCACACAAATCCGCAGTCGCATAGACAAGAATGTAGCACGCAAGCACATAGGCACATAAGCATATAAGCACATAAGAATGTGAGCAATTAGAATGTAAGCAACTAGCATATACTATCTCGCGTGAGGGGAGAAATGAGTTTTGAATGTTGTGAAGCTTAAAAGCTGTTAAGAGTTGGAATTTGTTGCTCGTAGATCCGTGATTTGACAGATCGGTGACACGTGACCGTTGGGATACTGAATCACGCAGGCGCACACTGACAGACTGACAAATGGGTAGTCGTGAACGTGACACAAAGTCAGTGTCAACACAACACGGGGTTGACTCTGACAGACTTTGAACATGTAAGTGTAACTCCTTGGCCAAGAAAGAGTGACAACGCATATCAAATCCCTGAGGTAGAAGGTCCGCTCGGCTGGGGAACATGAATTGATTATCTTCTCTAGACATCTTTGCCCCTGTTTGCTTGTTTGAGATCCCTTCTCGAGGTATGATGATTCGGAGAGCGGAACCAAGACCTTGTCATCATTCGAACCGAGCACTAGACTATGGGCAATTTATTTTGGACTATAGCTGAGACTCAAAAGATGTTTGTGAATAAAGGATGGGTGGCGTCTTGAAAGAGAAGCCCCCAGAGTGAGAATGTGGGAATTTGACAAAACAAGGAATGGGCGACGTCTTCAGGAAGAAGCTCCTAGTAAAGAGGTATAAGATTAATCTTTGCAGCTTGGTGGGCTGCTTTTGAGGATCGATGATGATGGTTGACATAGAAATGGGTGTGCGGTTGTGTCCTTGTTGGGGGACTGCCTACGTATTCGCGTGTTTGCGAAATCAAACCAGATCGTAGTTCTGAGCTGGTTATTGAGGATTGAAAATTGGAAATGTTTTGAAAGGGATGTACGGTTGTGTCCTCGTAATAGGACTGCCTACGTATTCGCGTGCGTGCGAAATCAAACCAGATCGTAGTTGTGAGTGTGTGTGCAATGGGTTGCAAATTGAAGGTTTGAAAATTGAATGTGTGTAGGGGTGTGGTTGTGCCCTCGTAATAGGACTACCTACGTATTCTCGTGTTTGCGAAATCAAACCAGATCGTAGTTCTGTATGTGTTTTGATAATTGAAATTGAGGTGTATGGTTGTGTCCTTGAAGGACTGCCTACGTATTCACGTGATGTGAAATCAAACCAGATCGTAGTTCAGGATATGTGTGCCTAAGCGAGTTGTTAGGACCTTAAAGTGTGTGGGACACGACGGTAAAAGCCGTTTGGTGACTCGAAAAATGATTTGAGAAAAATCCTCCTTGATTATGAATCGAAGAGGTGTAATTTGTGAAAATGTTTCTTATCATGTGAGCACACTAAAAAGTGGACCCTAAGGGTTGACTAGGTATGTCCCGTTCTCGGTAGCAAAGCATTCGAGGACTCCGTATCTGGGTCAGGGTGAAAATGGCTTTGACATTATGGAATGTGGAGCTTGGTAATGATAGGTTTGTTTGACAGATAAAAATATGGAGCTTAGGGTCACGACGGTGAATTTCGTTTGGTGACTCGAAGGTTGATTGGATAGAAATCCCTCTTGATCATGAATCGAAGAGGCATAATTTGTGAAAAGGTTTCTTGTTACGTGAGCACACTAAAAAGTGGTCTCTAGGAATGAAATGTGCGTGTCCCGTTCCAGGGAGCAATGTTTTTTTGAAGACTTCGTATCTGGGTCAAGGTGGAAATGGCTTCGACATTATGAAATGTGGAGCCTGGTAATAATAGGTTTGTTTGACAGATAAAAATCTGGAGTTTGTATTTTGTGGTGTTTAGTCCGATGGGTTACGACTTGTAATGTGGTGCGGAATGGGGTCTCAAGCTTGATGTGGCCTGAGCACGAAATGGTTGGTAAATAATGTGGGATCAGATTCCCAAGTCTGGACCTTAAAGGTTAAGGTGTGATATTACGAGCTTGAAGGGAATCCTCAGAATCCTAGATATGTCTCCCTGTAGCAGTCTCTAGAAGGACTTAGGGGTGAAGCAGTTTTGATTATGATCTTGAGGGAAATCCCCAAGATCCTTGATAGTTCTCCTGTAGTAGTCTCTAGAAGGACTTAGGGGTGAAGCAGTTTTGATTATGATCTTGAGGGAAATCCCCAAGATCCTTGATAGTTCTCCTGTAGTAGTCTCTAGAAGGACTTAGGGGTGAAGCAGGTTTGGGTTTAGTTGACGAGTCTTGAGCTCTTGTTTTAGCTCTTTGACATTAGGTTTTGGTGTTTTTGTGTTTTGTACTTGTTAGTCCTGGAGTTTTTAGGGAAGAAGCGTTGGTCATGAGCTTTGGACTTGTTGGTCCTGGACTTGGTGTTTTGGACTGACTTGTTTGGTGTTTTGGACTTGTCGGTCCGGGATTTGGTGTGTTGGACTCGTTGGTCCTGGGCTTTGGACTTGTTGGTCCTGGACTTGGTATTTTGTAATCACCTCTCCAGGATTTTGTGTGTTGGATGCTTTCTTTGGATTTTGGCGTTTTTGAGAAAAGGGTTTCAATCTTGTTTTGTTTTGATTTTAGCTTGGGTCTTGGCCTTTGCCTGAGTAGCTTTTGGATATGGTTTTTGCTTTGATTTTTGCTTTGGCTTTGGCCTTGAGTGAATTGCTTTTTGGCTTTGGTTTTTGCTTTGGCCTTGAGCTTTGGCTTTGGGGAATGGATATTGGCTTGGGCCTTTGATTTTGGCCTTTCGCTTTGACTTTGGGTGAATGGCTATTGGCTTGGGCCTTTGATTTTGGCCTTTCGCTTTGGCTTCGGGTGAATGGCTATTGGCTTGGGCCTTTGATTTTGGCCTTTCGCTTTGGCTTCGGGTGAATGGCTCTTAGCTTGGGCCTTTGATTTTAGCCTTTCGCTTTGGCTTTGGGTGAACAGCTATTGGCTTGGGCCTTTGGTTTTGGCCTTTTTCTTTGGCTCTGGGTGAATGACTTTTGGCCTTGGCTTTGGTTTTGCTTTGGCTTTGGTTTTTGATTTATTGGTTCTTTACCGTCCTTCGTTCGAGGCAGGTAAAGGTGCAGATGGGGATGTACATGTTGGTGAGAGGTTGATATTTGGTGATGGGATATTTTTGTGGGGAATGAGCTTGCCTTCCGTGTTGATCATAAACAAGGATATGTTCTGGTTTGTTATCTAGGTTCGTCGTAGGATCCCTTTGATAGAAGCTCGTTCTAAATCGGGTGCTAATGAAAGGTTTCTATTGCCAGACATGGAATAGGTAAAGAGAATGGACACGGAGTTTCGAGTCCTCCGCTTACTCGGTACGGAACGTCACTCGAGTATACTCACGTTGAATTGGAACATGTTGTTTGTTTTAAATCAATTCTCAAATCAATTCTCGTTGTCAACGAGAAATAGTAAAGGGGAGAATATATGATAGTTGAAAATTGTGCTTTTATTTAGATAAATAAGAGGTTAGCACAGACTCGATGGATACATGTGACTCATGGGAACAGCCCCCAGTTGTCATTTAGGAATAAAAGGATAGACGCTAGGATAGATATGAGAAAGCCTAAGACTCGGACTCGGACTCGGACTCAATCGTAGATACGGACTCCTAATCATCACTTTCCTACTCGATGGTCTCCTTCGCAGCATCCAGCGGCTTGAATGTCTGGTCTTGAGCATTGACCCACTTGAGCACTTGACTCTCGTTGTTGGGGATGATATGAGGACAATAGTCAATGAGACTTCCATCTCCTTGCAGAATGAGATGTTCATTAGGGTTGTCTTCATCACTTGGTTAGCATAGGGATGAAGCTATCAGTTCATGGTTGTCGACCATATTTTGAATAAAATGTTTCAGTTTGAAGCATGTTTCAGTGTCATTACCTTTTCCTTGAAGATATTGGCAATAGGCACTGCTGTCCCAGAAACGGGTTTTCCTGTTTTCAGACGGGTCGAGAGTGGGCTTGATTGGTTGTAGCTTCCCTTCAGTCATGAGCTTTTGAAGAGCTGCGGCATAGGTTGTGTTGAGGTTGGTGAATGTCCTTTGAGAACGTTCAACCTTGCTGTTTGACTTAATACATCCAGGAGGATTGTCTTGACTGAGAGGTGCAATTATGATTTTGCCAGCTTCGATCATATCTTGAATGGCATGCTTGAGTTTGAAACAAGTTTCGGTGTCATAGCCCTTGCCTTGATGATATTGGCAATAGGCATTACCATCCTAGGATCGGGCTCTTTTGTGTTCGGGTTTGTCCGGAGTCGGACCAATGGGTTGGAGCATTCCTTCCGAAGCAAGTATCTCCAGAGCGGTGCCATATCCTATTCCCAAATCTGTGAAAACCCTTTGATGTTTTCCCAAGATGCCAACATTGGTGTTTTTTGGGATGTTTTTGTGAGTTTTGTTTTTTGTTTTTGTCAATCCTGGGCGGAAGCAGGATTAGGTTGTTGTTAATGGCAAGTTTTTGGGACATTGCTTGGCATTTTGAAGGGTATTTTGGTGAGGCAATTTCATTTTCTTTGTTGGTGGGTTCTTGGGTGTGGGAACCATCAGATGGTTCCTTATTTTCAACATTTGGTTGTTGGTGAATTGGGTGTTGGTCTTCTCCCTGGTGGTCAGGTTCATTTTCGGCATTACCAATCCTTTTCCCCAAATTAGCTACCTGAGTGCCACTCGCAGTTTTGAGAGTATGTTATTGATGGAGACAGAGATCATGTGTATATCGCTTTGTAGTCCATCTTCATTAATTGCACGGATTTTCTTATCGTCGGAAGGGATGAGATGAGAGCAATCCAAGGAAAGTTCCTGATTGTGTCCAGTAGGGTTTTTTAGAGGGTTGTTTTTGTTGTTGGCAAGTAGTCGGCTTTCAAGAAGTTTAACCCTTTGCTCGATATCAGAAAAGGGAAAATTCCCGGTTATCATTTTGTCCTCAAATTGGGAGAGACGAGTGCTCAAGTTTTCCACGGTAGCTAGGAGTCGAAGAACCATGTTGTTGGTTTCAGCAGAAGTCATGGTGGATGAAGGTTGATCAGCTTCTTGAGTTTCTAGTTGGCGATCGATGGCACCCAAGGGATTCCTATTTGACATAACGATAAGTGTTAAACTTGTCTTGGCAAGGGATTGCACAAACAAAGGCAAGTACGACACACATGTACAAAAGACAGTTTTGTTGTGGAGACGCGACAGTGTGACTAGGTTATGAGTTCATTAAAGATCGTGAATGACTTTTTGTGTTTGAAGTCGTGGTGCATGACTTTGAACTTAGACTCGAGTGTCGACTTTGGCATAGTGATGCCTAGACAGACGACTTCTGACTTAGTTTGGAGGTTTGTTGCTGGCGTGACGCCGTTGGACAAGACATGTACACAAACTTGACCTTTGACCCGTAATGTAGGGGAAAGACAGGTTTAATACCCGAGAGGTTTTGACTCTGCTAATGGCATTGAAGACGTCTCAAAAATTAGGCGATACGACCTGGACCAGAAGATAGGTACTAAATTCGGCAGAGACTCGACGTTATCTAGACGACTTGACTTGAAATCGACCGGACTCTAATCGACTCGAGGCTGAATCGGAAAGGTGGACTGAAATTTTCGAAAATAGAAATTTTCAAAAAGGTTCATTTGTCGTTTTATGGACGGTTTCCGAAGAGTAGGGATCTCCTAAAGTCGATCAGTTGAAAGGGTTGTCTTAGGTTTGTTTTCAAAAGGCGGTTTGAGTTGAAATTGCGGCGGCTCTAAAAACAAAGTGTTGTTTCCAAAGCCGGTTTTTGAAATTCTGAATCACGGATTTGAAAATCGAGAATTGAAGAATTTGGAATCGTCATCACAATGTCCATGAAAACGGTTAAATTTGTTTTCAAAGGATTTTAAAATTGGGTTAAAAATTTGAAAACGGTTAAATTTGTTTTTTGACTGAAATTTGAAAGCGGTTAAATTGGCCTTCAAATGATTTGATTTTGACTTGGAATTTGAAAACAGTTAAATTGGCCTTCAAATGATTTGATTTTTGATTGAAATTTGAAAGCGGTTAAATTGGCCTTCAAATGGTTTGATTTTGAATTGGAATTTGAAAACGGTTAAATTCGTTTGCAAATGATTTGATTTTGAATTGGAATTTGAAAACGGTTAAATTCGTTTTCAAAGATTGAGTTTTGATTTGAACTCTGAAAAAGATCAAATTGGTTTACAAAGATTTGATTTTGGAAATTATAAGGATTGAATTCGTCATTACGATGAGATAGAAAACCGTTTTAACCTTTGAAAGACGGTATGCAAATTGACAAGTGTGAGAATTGGAGTTGTTATTACGACGGCTTAGAAAAGCCAAATTTGATTTAGAAAACGAGATTTGAAATTTGGAAAGTTGCACGCATTGAAATCGTCATTACGACGGTTTGAAAAACGTTTCTGTTTAAAAAATTGATTTCGAATTTTGAAAGTTCGAGGGTAGAATTCGTTACTACGACGGCGTAAAAGGACGCTTTGAGAATGCAACGGTCGGCGAGGGACCGAGGTTTGAAACAACCATTATAACGGCGCAAAATGTGTTTTTGAAACGGTTGTAGAAACTCGGGTTTGAAAATCGTCATTACGACGGCCTAGAAAGGCGTGTTGAAATGGTTGTAGAAAACCAGGTTTGAAAATCATCATTACGACTGCATGAAAAGGTGTGCAATGGTCGGGGAAAGACCGAGGTTTGAAACGGCCATTATAATGGCTCAAAATGTGTTTTTAAAACGGTTGTAGAAAACCTGTTTTAAAAGTCGTCATTACGACAGCATAAAAAAGGGTTTGCAACGGTCGGCGAAAGACCGAGGTTTGAAATAGCCATTATAACGGCGCAAAAGGGTGTTTTGAAAGTTTGAAATGACATGAAAGGACTTATGATCACATAAAACATAAGCACTCACAGTTCATTATATTATGCATGATGTTGACACGGGTTTTGGCTTAAAAGGGTGGGTTACACACCAAGCGATCAAAACCCGATTTTCGAGAGGGATACCAATCCAAACAAAATGTGTAAGGAGGGTGCCCTAGCCTTGTGCTCGAAGGTGATTAAAGCTCCTTGGCGAAACAGAAATGTGTAACGTCAATGGTATGCTTGACTCAATCGGGATTCGAAACGCGGGGATGAGAAAAGTCACGCCGACGAGACAAGCCAATTGGTCGAAAAGGTTAGGTTATGGGCCGGACAGGGAACCCAACTTATGACCGTAATATCAATTAATGCACTTTAACCACGACCTCGTTCGAGTTTCACCTCTAAGGCTCACAAAGACACAAGTGTCCTAATTTTCCCCAGCGGAGTCGCCAATCTGTGGACATGGGCCACAGGCCGGTCTGTTGATTTAGTCCACCTACTAGTCTGTAGTCACGGGCCACCTGCACGCCAAGCAAAATTGTGGACATGCAGCGGTCTTTTGAAAGCCACGCTCGGCGACGTAAAAATGCTTTCGACCGGATCGCTTTAGATCGGTCGGTTTCGTCTCGGCAGAGGTCTCGAAACTATTAGAGAGATGTACAGAGTCGCCACCAAGCATTTATGGGATGCATGGAACCCGTTCAAATCCACTTTATACCTAGGTCAATCAAGGCAAACAGCGGTGTTTGACATTGGTACTAAAGATAAGGACTCGTCCTCCATTTAGCATTCTATGCCTAAAATGGCTCTCGTACGCCCTGGATAAGGCCATCCACTATCCAAAGGTTCTGAGTAAGGGGTGAGGGTACGTATTGGGAAGCCCTTTAATCGGACACCCAATCCCGTTAGCGGCCTCTACTGATCGATCGTGGTTGTTTAAGTGCAAGAGTTGATAAAACGGTTTAAATGCATGAATGCGCTTCCAATAGCTTAACCTAACACGTGAGAATTTTCTAGGTCGGTTTGTTTATCCATGTACCAAGAAATTGGTGTCAAAGTTGGATTTAGATTGATTTCCATGTGAAAACGGAAATTAAACATCCATTTACCAAGTTCGGATTATGATGCCTAACACGATCCATTTATTTAAAAGTGTGTTTAAAAGATAAAGTATAAAATGCAAACTCATCAATCTGATCCGTCACGTATTCGGATAAACCGTAATTAGGATCGTCCTAGACAAGTACCAAAATGGGTCAGAACAGTGCCAGACAGTCCTGATAAGGCGCGAGCCTATTCGCGAGATAAAAGGCTCTGCCCAAGTTTTAGAACATAAAAATAGACTGCCTCTTGGGGCGCGAGTCAGACGACGACCCAAGGGGCATCTCCTGGTTATAAAAAAGGTTGTTTCAAACCGTTTTAAAAGGTTGTTAAAAAGTCTATTTAAAACCGTATTTGTGACGAATGATTTGCAAATATGATTTGCATGACTCAGAATAATTACTATTGTGTTAATAATATTCGTTGTCAGATTTGCAAGTTTGAAAAGCATAGTTTACAAATAAAAATGTAAAATGTTTGATTTGAACTAATTATGTTAAGTTCATTTCTTTGTAATTAGTCAAATTAATCATCGTACTCGGATTAAACCGACATGGTATAAAGAACCAAGGATGATTATGAATTATGACTAGTATATTTACAAATGTAAACATATGAGAAAAATAGTAAATAAAGAAAAAGGTGTTAAAATACCCATTAAAATGTAATTAACCAATAATATCATCGAGTCACGGAATAAACCGTCATGGTATAAAGAACCAAGGATGATTTTTGTAATGGTCAAAATATGTTTTATCATAAAAATGAATTAAAATGATAAATAAAAGAAAAGGATTTCCTTTAAAATGTAATTAACCAATTAATATCACCAAGTCACAGATTTAACCGTCATGGTATATGGATCGAAGGGTGATTATAATTTATGGCTAAAAAGTTTGTCATAAAAACGATTTGAAACATTTGAAATGGTAAAAACCAATTGCAAATAAGAAATGAAATAAAGAGGAAAGACGAGAACAAACACGTTTGAGTCTGACCCGAGAACCCACAAGAGGCGCGAGCCTCTTTGCATAGCAAAGGGCTTCTTTCTCGGGCCAAAACTCGATTTTGGCTCGTCTAACCTATATTTGAATCGTGTTATGCATTATTCATGCATATAAACTCATAAAAACTGTAAAGACTTGAAATAAGTGAGATATTTACACCCTCACACTTACGTATTTTGATGTTTGCGACGTAGACGACTTTAGAGACGGTTTTCTCGTAGCGACTACTCACGATCAAGAAGTTTAAAAGAGTGCCTTAAAAAAGGATTTTGTTTTGAAAATGAGTTGAAAATATGTTAATTAAAACATATTGATTGATGAATTGAGTTAGTCAAATGGGTCGGTCGAATGCACGGCGACGGTACCAAAAAAAATGTGTAAGGCTTGTGTTTACGATCGGTAGGTCGCAAACACGTGTCGATTTTATGACTTAGGAAGTCGGGTCTAGAAGTTTAAGAGAGAGGTGAGGGGAGGGGACACTTGCGTGAGGATTGTGTTGTGTGAAGGGTGGTATTTATAGAGAAATATGGGGAGGTAGGTTGGTTGAGTTTGCTAAGAGGCTAAGTAGACACCTATTTTAGGCGCGAGCTACCTTGTGATACAAATGGGTGTATTGTTCTTTTCAATTTGGACGTGGCCTTTGCTTCATCTATTATTTGGTTGGTTTGATTTGTGGTAACCAAATGAGATCTCGTGTAACAATATGGGCATCTAATAAGATGATTTTGGGTGTTACTTGAGGTAGGTGTTTTGTGTGCTTGACTCGGGTTTGACCCGTGTGAGTCGGGATTTGAATTTGGAGTCGGTTTTTGGCCCAGTGTCGGTTTTGACCCTAATTAGGGTCATTTTAATGCAAATGGCATGATAAAAACATTCATGGCATTATTTTCGACATTCGAGATTTGGGTTGACTCAGATTGACTCGGGTTGCGGGTTTCTGAGTCGGTTTTGGGTCCGAAGACGGTTTTAATTCTAAATAGGGTCATTTTAATAGAAATGACATGATAAAGTCATTCATGGCATTATTTTTGACATTCGGGATTTGGGTTAACTCGGGTTGACTCAGGTTCACTCGAGTTTCGGGTTTCTGAGTCGGTTTTGGGTCCAAAGACGGTTTTAACTCTAAATAGTGTTATTTTAACGCAAATGAAGTTTGAAAACTTTTGAAATCATTTTTCATATTTGAGTAGTTCATTAAACCGTCTCATGTATAGCCAATCCACGCACGCATATCAAAAACACGTTATAGTCCGATCATCATCTGGTGGTTTTTGGAAGGTGCAGATACTGGGTATCTACAGTACTCCTCCAAGAGGGTCACCCTGTGGCCTTTGAGAGCAGAAAGTTGAATGGGGCCGAGACTCGATATGATGTCCAAGAGAAGGAACTCCTAGCCATTGTTCATTGCCTACGGGGATGGAGGCACTATCTCTTAGGATCGAAGTTCGTCGTCAAGATTGACAACACTATAGCATCCCACTTTTTAACGCAGCCCAAGCTCAATAGCCGACAAGCAAGATGGCAGGAATTGTTGGCCGAGTTCGATGTGGAATTCGTTTACCGACCAAGAGCGTCAAATAGTGTCGCTGATGCCCTAAGTTAAAGGTGCGACCTTTCTATGTTGCACACGATTGCCCATTTGCCTACCACCACGGTGGCCAGAAATATTCGAGATCAGGCGAAGGAGCACCTCGATCAAGACCCAGTAACGAGGACTCTGAAACAATTGGCCATCGAATGGAAGGATCGCAAGTTCTGGATGGAGGACGGACTTCTATTCACGAAGGGACATCGGATTTTTGTTCCAAAGGCGGTAGGATTGCGGAAGATTCTCCTACAAGAGTGCCATGATATATTGTGGACGGGTCATGCGGGATGGCAAAGAACCTTATGCCTACTGACACGGAGCTACTACTGGCCACATATGAAGGATGATGTGATGGTGTACACTAAGACCCGCCTTATTTGCCAACAAGATAAGGGAGAGAAATAGAAGCCGGGAGGGCTGCTAAATCCTTTACTAGTGCCGACCCGACTATGGGAGAGCATCTCGATGGACTTCATATCTGGGTTGCTGAAGGTAGGGGCGTTGAGTGTAATCCTTGTCATTGTGGACTGATACGTGCATTTTATATAGTCTTTTTAGGCCTTTTATGCACGTATTTCTATGCTATTATCGTAGTTTTATGCTACGAAATGCCCCGAATATGCTACTTTGGTTTATTTTGTTCTATTTGCAGGAATAGACTAGAAAGTAGTGAAATCAAGCCTTTACCGTCCGTTTTGCATGCATTTGAAGGAAGAGTGAATTTGGAGCGGAAATGTAGTTGTCTCGGGATGCGTGAAGCCGTTTCGGGAGCTAAAAAGACAAGTCAAAGCTAAAACTAACGAAGTTATGAGCTGCCGAAGTCAAAGTGAATCGATCGAGTGGTTTTCTGGTCGATTGAATGCTTTTATTTGGTACAAGACCTCGATCGAGTACAAGTTATGGTCGATCGAAAAGATGCATTTTAGGGTTTGCTCGATCGAGTGGTTATTTCACTCGATCGAGTGGTTCGTGCTTGGTTCTGCTCGATCGAGCAGTTTTAAGGGGATCGATCGAGTGGAATTGTTGTTGGGCTCGGGCTTTTTGTTGTATTTTGCTACTAGGTTTAATAAGAATCGTCATCTCTATAAATAGAACAACGATAGGAACTTGTTAGGGGGCAGACCTCATACTTTACTCTACTCTTTCCTCTGTAAACTGCTCTCCTCTCTTTCTCCGGACTATTAACTATATAATCTCTCTTTTTCCCTTTATTTAATGTTTATTATTTCCTTTACCTCTGTTTTTGCTCTTTTCGTTATAATGTCTAGCTAATTCCCCCTGCTAGGGTTAGGGGATTCGATGAATGAATGTTAATTGCTAATTAGGTTACAGATTGTCGTTGTTGTTTTTGTCTATGTTGTTAATCGTTACCCTTAATTGTATCTAGCTGATTGAATCGATGCAATTAGCCTTTTTAACCTTAGTAAGCCTTGACCTAGACCGGAAGGTTGGAAGGGGTGAGACCTGCAGTGAACAATAGGATGCTTTAGTGAGGGCGGAAGCTAAGCTAATAGTATTTTAGGGCGAATTGAGACCGGAAGGAGATATTCATTGCCCCTTAGACCGACACATCGACTAATCTGTGACCTTAACTACGATTGACTGACGTTCATTGATGACACGACATCCTAGTCTTCTCTTCCTTATTAATTTTTCTTATCTTTAATTCTCTTCCTTTAATCTTGTTTAGTTTAGTTAAAACAATTTCAAACCCCCCATCTTGTGACCATAGACAGACTAGAATTGACAAGTAGATAGTGACCGCCTCCCTGTGGAGATCGACCCTACTTACCGCTGACTTCTGTTAGTTGTACTTAGGTATTTATTTTTGTTACTGAAACGACGGTACCAAATTTTGGCGCCGTTGCCGGGGAGGCAACTATTTATTTGCTTGTTAATTTTGTCTGTTTTTAGCCTCAAGGGATTTTTCCTTTGAGGCCGTTTTAATCTTTTTCTTTAGTGCTGTTTTGATAGGCCCTACAGGTCTTTCCTAGACATTTCTAGGTAAAATATTGTCAAAGGGAAGGCTTGAGTACCTTTGACCTATCACCCATGTTCCATTATATGGCGCAGCAGGTGATTTACCGCGGGAGATGTGGTGTTGCTGAGCACAATGCAACTTTTTTGCTTAGCTGAAAATGACGAGGTCTACGCATTCAAGCAGCGTAGACGAGCTAGTCAACCTTCTGTAGTTATGCCGCCACATCTACCCTATCAGCGAGGCTATCAAAAGCCTCCATTTATCTGGCCATCGCAACAACAAGTTCCTCCTCCTAATAAGCGAAAAGAAGAGTTTGCTGAGTTAATGTCTTTGGTGAAGGCACTTGCACTCAAAAGTCAAGAATACGATAGACAAGTTTATGCGCAAATTGATGAGCTCAAGTCTGACATAGCTCAGCTAGCTCCTGAGTCGAAAATTAGGCAACTAGAGGAAGCCTGCGTTACCTACGCAGAGAGCGGTTTTTCCCATTAAGAACCCGTGTTGCCTAATGCTGATGATGATTTTTATGACTCAGATTACGAAGTTCTATCAGATAATGCTACCTTACACGAGGATTTCAGCACTGTACAACAAAAATCACTCGATCGAGTGAAATATATTGGTCGATCGAGTGAATTACCTGAAGAATCGTTCGATCGAACACTTTATTCCACTCGATCGAACTGCTGCTTAGAGGAACTACTCGATCGAGCTGTTTCATGCACTCGATCGAGTGAAAATCAAGAGGAGAGTCTTCAAACGAGTAACATTTCTACTCGATCGACTGAATTGGCCAGTGGGAGCAATAAAACATCATGTGGGTTTGTTCTAGATGACGATTTTGATGATGATAATGGTTACGGTGAATCTCCCCTTTTCAAAGTCGAGTTAGATGCGTTTGAGGCTGCGATTTACGGGACGGAATCCACTGAGAAGGGTAACGAGAAGACAGCCGAGTCGGTAATTGCTCCAAGCACGGATGAGGTAATAAATTCTTTTGTCAATGATTCCGACTTTGAGAGCAACCAACCTGAGGTAGTTAGCGATAATTTCATTGTTGTTAGTATTAATAGTACGCTATCTCATATGACTCCCATTTTTTCTTCTTCCGATGCTCTACCCCTTCCCAGTTGGTCAATTAATTTAACGATCTTTCACCGTTCTTGTCATCTTAATTTGGTTAATCTGAAACGATACCCTAATTTATTGTTAATTGCTCCCGAGCTCCTTTATTTTGTGGACAAATTTAGGAGCTGTCATAGGAAATTTGTTAGGCTTAAACAGTTGTACATTTTTATTTCCTATATCTTTATTCCACTGTGGTGCTACTTACAGTTTTGTGTAGCCAATGCGCAGCTGTTTGATCGGTTCCTGCGCGCTTTGAGCTGTTTTGACCAGGCTAATTAAATAGAGGCTCGAAGAAAAGAAGGTCGAGCTAGGACCTGTCTGAAACTAGCGCTACCCGGGAGGCAACCCGGAGATTTTTATTTTAAGTTATTTTTCGAACATTAAATTTCTTTTTAGTTGTGATAATTGATCTTCGTACCATATACTATATTAGTTATGCTTGGTTTGTTAGTTTTGTGGGCTATTTTACTGCGTCTTTGCAGGAACATACTGAGGATGACTCGATCGAGTACTTTTTGTACTCGATCGAGAACTTTTGCTGCTGTTCTAACTCGATCGAGCACAAATTCTACTCGATCGAGTACCTGCCACAGAGATGACCACTCGATCGAATGAAATTTCCTCTCGATCGAGTTGTTTTGGATGCCCATTCCACTCGATCGACCATTATTCCCTTTCGATCGAGTGATTTTGACTTGGATTCACTTCCTGTGATGCTGATGAAGCTTTTAGCGACCTCCCACGTTGCCGGCTGGTTTTGGGAGGTCCCTTATTCGCGTAATCTTGTAAGCTTTCCGCATCTACACTCTCTCCTTTTTAGTTTGCATTTCCTTTCCTTAATTTTGAGTACAATGAGGGCATTGTACGGTTTGGTTTGGGGAGGATATGCATCCATATCTGTGTCTGCATTTATGTTTCTATTGCATTTCTGTTATCACGTTTAATTTCTGTATGGATTGTCGTTTATTTTCATAAAATTCAAAAATCTCATAAAAATAGAAAAAAATTGAAAAATCAAAAATTTTCACGTTTATTTTTGCATATAAGTTGAGTCGGAACGGTAGATTTCAATGATGAAATTGCACTGCAATTGTCTTTTTGCTTAAGCCTTGCATAGACTATTAATATTTTTTTAGCATTATCTTTTTGCATATCCACGAGTTTATGTTAAAATTTAGCTGAACGAATAGACTTGACCTGAAATTTTGGCAAGCTACTTATAATTTGTAAGATTTAGAGCCTTATAAACTGGTGTCATTTGTGACCAGTTTCATGTAGGATTGTGAGTAGTTACTCCTTGCATAGCATGTTCATCAATTTGCACGTATATGAAATTCAATTGCTTTTTGCCTACATACATTCGGGTTAGTGGTTGGTGTCACATGCAGGGAGGTGCTTACAATTTCCCTTTCTTTCATTTTTACCCATTTAACTCTACATTAGCCAAATTTGCCTGTTGACCCTTAGCTACATTCCAAATTTAGTCAGCCTTGTCAAGCTAGTTTAGATTGTTTTGTGGTATATATTTCATTGTGCCGAGTTTGGCTTGAATTGTATTATTCTGGAGTTGGTAATTTATGAGAAAAGGAGGATGAAAAAAAAAGAAGAAAATAAAACGTGAAAAAGAAAAAGAGAAAAAAAAGAATTTGAATATGAAAAGAAAAAGAAAAGAAAGAAACCGTAAGAAAATGAAAAAAGATTTGTTGAGACGGTTTCGCTCCTATGCTTTATTTACATTTATTGAGGAGTATTTTCAGTTCGGTTTGGTGAGTTTTGTGCCAAATGAAGGGCATATGTGCTTAATTCTATAATTGAGTTGGAAATGGATGTTGTCATATGGTTTTGTTTAGGTACTAGCTTGGCCGCCTATACCTCCACATTCCCATAAATGTTTTGCCTTTTCTTACCCATTGCCTCACTTTACCATATTTTTGTAAGCCCTCGGCTGTGACAGGACCATGTTTGGTTGGAATGTGTGTACGGTAGCTAGAATTGTCTATCATATTAGTTGCATGCATGTTTATGTGGGTCGTAGTCTAGATGAGCGACTTCTTATTCTTTCTGTCTTACATTCATATGTTCACCCTTTGCTTCATGAGAGAAGAGTGACGCGTGAGAGTCCATTATTAAAGGTCTTGCAAGGTCAACGGTTCAGCTTTATTATAAACATCCGATAACTCGTTTGCATTTGACTGTTTGCTATAAGTGTTAGTTCGCTTGCATTAAATCGGTTTAAGTGGGCATTTGTAGCTAGCTCTGAGTTATCTTTTCCGTTCCATTAGTTTGCATTTAGTTTACTCGAGGACGAGTAAAGGTTTGGTTTGGGGAGATTTGATACGTGCATTTTATATAGTCTTTTTAGGCCCTTTATGCACGTATTTCTATGCTATTATCGTAGTTTTATGTTACGAAATGCCCCGAATATGCTACTTTGGTTTGTTTTGTTCTATTTACAGGAATGGACTAGAAAGTAGTAGTGAAATCAAGCCTTTACCGTCCGTTTTGCATGCATTTGAAGGAAGAGTGAATTTGGAACGAAAATGTAGCTGTCTTGGGATGCGTGAAGCCGTTTCGGGAGCTAAAAAGACAAGTCAAAGATGAAACTAACGAAGTTATGAGCTGCTGAAGTCAAAGTGAATCGATCGAGTGGTTTTCTGGTCGATCGAGTACAAGTTATGTTCGATCGAAAAGATGCATCTTAGGGTTTTCTCGATCGAGTGGTTATTTCACTCGATCGGGTGGTTCGTGCTTAGTTCTGCTTGATCGAGCAGTTTCAAGGGGCTCGATCGAGTGGAATTGCTATTGGGCTCGGGCTTTTTGTTTTATTTCGCTATTTGGTTTAATAAGAATCGTCATCTCTATAAATAGAACGACGATAGGAACTTGTTAGGGGGCAGACCTCATACTTTACTCTACTCTTTCCTCTGTAAACTGCTCTCCTCTCTTTCTTCGGACTATTATCTCTATAATCTCTCTTTTTCCCTTTATTTAATGTTTATTATTTCCTTTACCTCTGTTTTTGCTCTTTTCGTTATAATGTCTAGCTAATTCCCCCTGCTAGGGTTACGGGATTCGATGAATGAATGTTAATTGCTAATTAGGTTTACAGATTGTCGTTGTTGTTTTTGTCTATATTGTTAATCGCTGCCCTTAATTGTATCTAGTTGATTGAATTGATGCAATTAGCCTTTTTAACCTTGGTAAGCCTTGACCTAGACCGGAAGGTTGGAAGGGGTGAGACCCGCAGTGAACAATATGATGCTTTAGTGAGGGCGGAAGCTAAGCTAATAGTATTTTAGGGCGAATTGAGACCGGAAGGAGATATTCATTGCCCCTTAGACCGACACATCGACTAATCTGTGACCTTAACTACGATTGACTGACGTTCATTGATGACCCGACATCCTAGTCTTCTCTTCCTTATTAATTTTTCTTATCTTTAATTCTCTTCCTTTAATCTTGTTTAGTTTAGTTAAAACAATTTCAAACCCCCTATCTTGTGACCATTGACAGACTAGAATTGACAAGTAGATAGTGACCGCCTCCCTATGGAGATCGACCCTACTTACCGCGGACTTCTGTTAGTTGTACTTAGGTATTTATTTTTGGTACTGAAACGACGGTACCATGGACCGATTCTCGAAGTTTGCAACCTTCATTCCTCTTCTGAAGGCTTGTAGCTATGAAGAAACAACCACGATGTTCTTTAGGCATGTCGTGAAATATTGGGAACTACCTCAAAGTATAGTCAGTGACCGCGACTCCCGCTTCACGGGACTGGGGAGAGTTGTTCAAGCTCTTAGGTTCAAGTTTCCGGATGTCATCAAGTTACCATCCCCAAACGGATGGCCAAACCGAACGGTTTTAACAGTCCACTAGAAGAATACCTACGACACTTTGTGGGAGCAACTCAAATGGAGTGGGTGCGACTCCTTGATGTTGCCCAATTCTGCTTTAATGTTCAGACGAGCTCCTCTTCCAATAAGAGCCTGTTTGAACTTGTTACAGGTCAACAACCATTATTGCCTCCCACGGTTGTAGATGTCTATGGCGGTCGCACAAAGAAAGCTCGCGAGTTCGCCAAAGAATAGAATGTGAATGCAGAGATTGCTCGAGCTTATCTGGAGAAGGCGTCACGCCGCATGAAGAAATGGGCAGATGAGAACGGAGGACCAAGGGATTTTAAAGTAGGCGACATGGTCATGGTAAAGTTGAACAAAAAACAGACGAGATTCCTCAGGGGACGAGATAAACGGCTGGTTCGAAAGTATGAAGGCCTCATCCAAGTGATCAAGTGGATTAGGGAAGTGGCATACAAGCTCGAGCGCCCTACCTGGATGAAGTGTCACTCGGTGTTCCATGTGAGTTGCTTGCAGCCGTACCATCAAGATCCAGAAGATCCTACCCACAACAAAAGCAAGCGTGCAAACATCCGTTCCAACCAACTTCCAGCAGCATCAGCCGACTGAACCAGGCTTGAAGACTTCCAGTGTTGCCGAAGACGGCAACAGATTAGGTGGGGGAGAGTGTAACTTGCCGCACAATCCCTAAAAATTGCGCGCGTGATCCGTTCACTTCGAGCCCTTAGATTATATGTTTCTACTTATGTATTTTCGTTTTTGTTTTTTTAGTCATGTATTACTCCAAGATTACTTCCTGCGTGTCGAATCTTGGAGCTAGCTTTTTAGTTTAAGATACGTTTTTAGGCGTTTAGAAAACGTATCGCTATTCTGCACAATCAATGTTTCCTGCTACCAGGCTTGTAATATCAAATTTCCCTCTTTGGGGAGTACTAGTCAATGATTCTGCTTCTCACCCAATTGCCTTCTTATTGCTTGTTGCTTGCATTTTTATGAACGACTCTTACCTTCATAATTTACTAACAAGCACATGTGTGTCGACCGTTGATGATCGAGACTAGGATCCCGACACACGCAAACCGAGACCGATTACGAATGCACTAGTGCTTGACAAACACTTGTGCTTGACGGTCTCGCTAGTATTTTTGTCGTGAGTTTAGACAAGGGCGCACTCCACGATCCGGCTCAAAGTTCGGACTGTGACACTATGCATGACAGTATGACACTATCCATCTGGACACGACATGTTTGCGCATTTTCGCACGCCTAAATGACACAGGATGCCATTGTCGTGGGTCATGCATACGCTACCATCTTCATTATACCGGCACGACACAATATGACACGACATGGAAACTTACCTTCTCGTGCCCGGGATGTGACATTTTTAACTTCGGACACAACTCACTCGCTCCCAAGTCCATTGCAAAAGCTGCTATGAACTGAGCATGACTATTCTTTACTTATTGTTAAAAAAAAAAATCCCGTCTCTACATAGTTGAAAATGATGTCTTTCATCTATTCTTTAAATACAAGACGATTTAGTGAATGAAGATTGAACATAAGAAGTGAAAATTGACATCTCACTTAAATTTGTTCATCAATTTGGTAAAAAACACAATTAAATGCGAAAATTTTGGCCCAAATGTTCGAAGCTATTGTACTTGCAATTTCTTCACTATCTCACATTCTCACCCTCACAAGTTTACTATAGTATTAAATTTTAGTCGCTTAAAATAAACTTCCATATTTTTAAAATTTGCATTTCTCTCCTAAGATGAGAATATATGTCTTAACAGGGGCGGATCTAGGGGCGCCCGGGTGGGCAGGTGCCCACCATAAATTTACGAATATTTATCTTTCAGTGAAGATATTATGCATGTAGATGCTCTACAGTTGGTAGGAGGTCCCTATTTGTTGTCGTAGGTCCTGTGTTCAGCTACAACAAGGGGCAGTTTTTCACAAGTGTATTGCTGTATATTTTTTGGGCACAGTTGGTAGGAGATCCCTATTTGTTGTCGTAGGTCCTGTGTTCGGCTACAAGGGGCAGTTTTTCACAAGTGTATTGCTGTGTATTTTTTGGGCCTTAAGAGTCTTAGACCACATCACATGCCCATAGTTTACTTGCTAATAGTTTTTTTACCAAAAAAATGTTGTTGAACAAGATTTGAACCTCCGACCACTAAGGTATGAAGTTAATGTCTCGACCGCTGATCCACTAGCATTCTTTGCTTATATAGAATTATAATGTCCTATATATCTTAAAAGAGACATTTTTCACTACTATAAATTACGTTATATAAAATTTGATGTATAGTTAACATTTTGCTCATTAATATTTTTTCAACATTTTAAATCTGTATACAAATTGAATTAAAATATCTATAAAGTGCCTCATAAAATCGAAGACGATTTATTTTAAAAAAAATTGTGCCCCCTTATGCCAAAATCCTAGATCTGCACCTGTGTCTTAATTGCCTTATCAACATGAATTCGGTGGATAGACATTTATCACCCACTTCCCCTACGTAACAAGTTTTGTACCCCGGTAGGGCCGAGTGCACTCCCTCGCGAAATAGGTTTTCATGGTTTCTACTATTTGGTAAGGCTATGTCTCAATTGATTATTTTAGCGAGAGGTCATGTCAAATTATTATCTATCCCGTTTTAAGTGAACTAATGCGGTGAACTACGATAATTGTAATTGACACGGTCGATAAACTCGATTAGATATGGATGCATGTTTTAGTTATGGCGATTTAGCGATGCATGTGACATATAAATAAAATGCAAAGCATAAAAATAAATCCTAGTATGGCCTTCCTAAAATAGAAAAACTATTTAGCTATTACAAATTCGGAAACCAACTCCATTGGTCCCTTGAACTTCGGTTGTGGCACGCATCTCGAGGTAACACCGTCTTTATGTATCGCCATCTTGAAGAAATCCGTCTTTGGGAACTCCGAAATGAATAAAATTACATAATAAATTACATAATTTCCTATTATACATTTGTAACTAAAATAAAATAAATCTATTAAATTACAAAACGGTGATACGAGATCACAATAAAATTACAACCGAATCGATATTCCCATACATTTCGGGAAATACCAATTAAAAACTAAGGCCATACTAAGTAAAAATTACATAATTCAAAAATTACATAAATTAAAATTATGACAATCATAAAGAAAATGCAGCATTATAATAACGTATGAACATGCCCAATTTTATGCTAAATCGCCTTTAATTAGCCAATATCGTATATTACTCGATTTTTACGGATTTGCGTGATTTCAACATTTTATAATCACAAAATTACATAAATTCATATTTTTGCATAAGTTAACTACCCTAACCTCTTAGGACTCAAAATTTAGTCTTCACTAATTGTTTGACCATAATTAACTCATATTTCTAAAATTTGTTCATTAATGGACTTAAAATTATAAAAATAAGCTATAAACTTCAAATAAATCACAAAAATTTCAAATAAATTCAAAATTTGAAATTTAAACTCATGAACATTCTGGAAAAAAAACCATGACACTCATAATGTTCAAAAACTTAGGTTAAAAATTTCGAATTTTATCCGGAAAAACAATGTTGCGGTTTATCGGTTTTAACTAAAATAATCATAAAAACATGAGAAAAATTATATTCACCAACTTTTCAATTTTAGATCTGAAAAAGATAATAAAATGCAACATTGAACGTTTTTCCTTAGTCATAGAGTATGTTTTATCAATATTTCACTAATAAAGTCACTATTCATGCTATTTTTCTTCAAAAATCCATAAATCATGCAAAAAGACTTCACTATAGCCTATTATTGTACACACATATTGTAAAATTGCATGTGACAACATACTAAATTTCTATGAGAAGATTCGAAATTTATCTCATATTAACCTATTTTTCACCTAAATCCGAATTTAATAATGAAAAATCCATTTTTCGAGCATAAGAAGTCCAAAAATTATGAAAATTTACAGGTTATCTCAAAATAATATATGTGACAACCTATCCAAAAATCACTGAAAAATTCGAAGTTTAGCTAATTTTAGTCCGAAAATGACATTTTTACTCATAAAATCATATTTTAATGCCATTATTATATAATATGAACAATAAAAATCCGTAAATTAACCAAAATATCCTAAAAACATTTTAGGACCAGAAATTTTAACATGCATAAATTAATTTCGTGATATATCATAATAACACAAATTATACAAGTTTTATATGTTAAACTTTATAACTCGGAAAAACTTTTAACCGATTTGCATGCAAACAACCATGGCTCTTGATACCGATTGAAGAAAAAGTCGATCAATATACTTGACATATTCATATATGTTTAAATTTAATTTATCATAAAATTAATTAATGATCTTATGCATGCAAACTATAATCAAAATAAGAGAAGAATCTTCCATCCTTACATTGGATTTTCGGTTTTTAGGGCACAAGAGAGATCTCCTTCTCTCTTGTTCTTGAGCTTTCCTTTTGGATGAACAAAGACCTAAGTGTACGATCTCTCCCAAGGAATTATACCCAAAGCACACTCTTAATTAAAATCAATATTATAAATACTAGTACAATATTAATTTTGTAAGAAAAATTGACCCAAAATAATTGTGGTTTTTGTCTCCTAAAACCGGGTAGGATAAAGAGGAAGGAAAATATTTTTATCTCTCTAAAAATATTTTGATGAGATGAAATGAATGAATGAACAACCACAAAACATTTTGTGTATATGGTAAAAAAATAAGAGGAAAAACCAAGTGGTTTTTGCCTCTCTAAAACCGGGTGGAAGAAGGGGCAAAAGGGAGCCAATGCATGCTCTTGTTGCTCTTCACAATGAGTAATAGGTATGCATGGCTAGTTTAGTAGGTAATCATGGTGCTTACCACTAACTAAATCAACTTAATATTTGCCTAATCCTTCTTCATATTTTTCAGACATTGGGATAATATGGACTCCATATTATCTTTGTCAAAATGTCAATTTTGTCTTATGTCACATGTCATATGTTGCATAAATTTGTTGTACATTTTTAACATATTAAAAATCAACGTATTATTAAAAATACGTCACATACAAAAATCGTCTTAGTAATTCATAATTACTTGTACCAAAATATTTTACCAATTATAAATCACAACAATTTGTATTTATAATAATTCATTCAAATTTAATTGTTTCCTTAAACAATAATTTCATCTGAGTAATGATACAATTCGATTACTCAGACCGTATCTCATTTTAATCAATTTTAATGAGATACGTAAATATTACTTCCAAAATCGTCCGTCAATTTTAATTAAATTAATTGACTCGTAACGTTATACGATCAATTCATTGATCACTTAAGAGTGTTGCCCTATAGGTATGACCTAGGGGATCAACTGATCACCATCGTCGCACGACAGTAATGTCAAACTCTAGTCAGCCAATCATTACCGATATATGTTGATCAGTTGACAGTAAATACTACTTCCCAATTGTATTCTTTATAATGAGATTTAAATATGTGATCACCATGATCAACAGTTGTGACCGCATTATTGTCGGAGGACACATATTCCAACAGAAGGTACTGCCCCGTATTAAAATTTTCTTTTGGCAATTCTGTAATGAAGCTTTGGCTACGCGAGGAAACCTGGCTGCTAGAGGAACGCCCATTGATGCTCTGTGTCCGTGTTGTTGTATTGAGGTAGAGACTTGTCTCCACCTTGTCCGGGGTTGTGGGTGGGTGGAATGGGTTTGGGAAAGGTCGGGAGTGGAGGTGAGGCAGGCGTTGGATGGAGAGCGGGTGAGGGAGTGGGTGGAAGACGTGTGGAGGGAGTTGGAGGTGGGGGAGTGCGAGATTTTCATGGTGTGCTGCTGGGCAATTTGGGAAGCCAGAAACAAGCTTGTGTTTGACGGGACAAAAATTGACGCGGGGGTTCTATGGCGGGTCTGTGGAGATGATGAGGGAACTGAGTGATGAGGTGGAGGGTAAGACGAGTATGAAAGAGGATGGAGGCCAACAAAGGGATGACAGGCGAGGGAGGAAGGAGACGAAGTGGAGGAAGCCACAGACAGGTTTTGTCAAAATTAACACGGATGCAGGGGTTAAAGAAGGTAGAGGTACGGGGTTGGGGGTACTGTGTAGAGACGATGAGGGGAAAGTCAGATGGGGTTTGGCGACAAGGAGGCGCATGGAAGTATTACCGAGAGTTGCTGAACCAGAGGCGGTGCTGCTGGGAGTGAAGGAAGCTTTCTGTCAAGGGTAGACGAATGTCGGCATGGAAAGTGACTGCAAGGAAGTCGTTGAAGCCCTTCAATCACGTCTAACGGGTCGAAGCGATTTATTTTTAGTTATCGAGGAGATTCAAACTTTTTTTTCTAAGTTTAATTCTATTTCGTGGTCTTTTGTTAGTAGAAACTCAAATCGTGCTGCGCACGAACTAGCTCATTTTTGTTCTGTAGGTGCTTTGGAGAGGTTTAATCAGGCCTCGTTACCTCTTTATGTTGGAAATATTGTGGAAGTTGAATCCGTTAATATAAGTTAAATCCCATTTATGGGGTTTTTCATCAAAAAAAGAAAAGGAAAATAAATTCATACCACACCAATGGTAACACATTGGGTGGCACTATTTATGCACAAATAGGATTATATATCCAGTTGTACCATAAACATGGTACAATCAAGTATAAGAATTCGAGCTTATGTGTATTCTTTCTGAGCTAATTTAAAGTTCATGTTTTTAATGTGTATGTGTAAATGGATGAACTCAATACTTTCTAATAAAGCTCATATTCTTTAACATAAAGCTCTGATACTTTATCACAAAGTTCAAATTCTACACCGTATAACATATTCAACTACTTGTATAGTCCATGAATTGCTATTTATGGTTGTAGAGAATCTTCGATATTATTCTTAATCTGTAAGACAAAATATAGTCATGTGAGATCTTGTTTGATTTATCGTCATGAATGTTATAACAATATCAAATTTTTATAATTTTTAGTAATGTGTAACTAAAGATATTCATGTTGTAAAACGTGTCTCGACAAGTGTGAAAAAGTCAATGTTACCATTGGTGTGGTATTGAGGGAGTATTGACATTGGGAATAGTAGGAGATTGGAAACACAAAATCTCATTGAAGATAAGCGATATCCGTCATAAGTTTGTGACGGATACCGTTTCCTTTCACAAAATACCCATTGAGAGGTGAGTGGGAAGCACAGGGGGGTGACACGGCTATCGCAACCCTATCAAAGATAAAACCTAACGGTCTCAACTAAAATGTAGCAGAGGCAGTCGAGTATCGAATCCACAGGGAGGTAATGTAATTAACAGTTGCTTAATTCTAGGCCTAAAGTAACAATGGGGGGTTTTGTTGAATTGATTTCTAAACTACGAGATTTAAAGGAAAGAGAAATAAAAACAAAAGCAATAAGGGCAGAAAATCGGTTAAAACTATTAAGAAGAGAGGGACATCTCGGGGTTTCGGTTCACTACGGTAGTCCAATAACTCGGCTGTAAATGACTCAGACGAACTAATGTGAGACAGATGTTGAAAGGTCCTTTCGGTCCACTTTCTATCCTAAAATACCACTAACTTAACTTTCGTCCTCATTAGGGTAGTCTACTGTTCATAGCAGGCCTGTAACACCCGCGAATTTCCCATTTTGACATTTAAAATTTATTAAGCCATTTGAATTACTTTATTAAATATTTTTGAATTGTTCAATTTAATTAATTTTATGTCAAACAAGATTTTTATAAACGTATTATATAAAAGCTCATTTTTATAAAAATACGTACGATTAAATTATATTTTTAAGGCACAATTTATATAATATATATATACGTATTTTTGGTCGGATAATAATAATGACTGTAATAATCTTAACCTCCGTCTTAATTTCCGTCTAAACTTTAGACCGTCACATTTCATGTTGTACCTACTTTAATCTGGACCAATTAAAAACCAACAACACATTCAAAATATCTCTTATTATTATTATTATTATTATTATATATAGTGTAGTTGGTAGTAGTACCATCGGTATGACCCACCCCCCATTTCCCTTCTTCTTCCTTTCTCGTAAAATAAAGAATAACAACAAAAACGCAGCAAAAGAATAATCAAACGCCAACCACCATTTCCGCCTCCTTCAACCTCCGTTATCTCCCTCGTTTCTCAACCAAATTTCATGATTTTTACACCTTTAGCTTCCTCTCTTCTTCCTCCTCATTTCTAGGTAAGAAAGTCTTAACCTTGTTGAATTTTCGAAATGGGCAATTTGTTACAAACTCGGTTTGTGACCCTTGTTACTCGTTTTTTTTCCCCTTTTAGTTGAAGACTGAGGATAGGCTCGTGATTTGGACGTTCTTACTCTGGAATTCGCGAGGATAAGGTAACGGTGATAGGTTACTCGACAATGAGTCGATATCCTTGTCTTTTCACTCGGTTTTCATCCTTATGGTCGTAAATATTGAGCCTTTGTGTCCTTTTGCTTGTGTGTGGTGGATTACATGAATTTAGGAAGTACTTACATGCTAAATTGACTGTTTTCATAGTTTAATGTCCTCAAGAGATTTCGACTATGCCTTATTTCATTTGAATGCTGCGTCTTTTGCGGTAGCTACGGTCCGCAATCTTTCCGACTTCGAGTGTTGTTGCTTGTTAGGTCGGATGTGAGTATTTAGCGTTTTAAGTATGTTCATTCCCGTCCCAACCTTGCTTTCGTTTTAAATGAGATTTTTGAGTCAAATGGATAGTTGTGGGACTCTGTTTGGGACCGAGAAAAGGACTGGTTTGGCTTGATTTTGGACAGAATGGTTGAGTTTGTTTGACACGGATTTTGGGTAGTTGTTTGGGTGACTTTAGGACGGGTAGGTGGACTGTTTTACAGGCTGGGTGTTAGCCATGGGGGAGTGATTGTAAGGGCGGTAGTTGGTGGATGGTATGGCCGTTCATGGAGGTCGAACTATGGTTGTTTGGTTGGGCCGTCTCAGGGACTAGTCATGTATGGTTTTGGGTGATTTGGTCGATGATTTGGTTTGGGGTTGTGCAACAACCCCGGTGTCGTGGCCTTAGTTTCCATTGGCGCAAAAGATGACCATTCGAAATCATACCGTTTCCGTCTCATGTCTTTATAAAACAATTCGTTAAATCCGTTCATTTGAATACCTTCCTTTTTCGGTTTATACTTATAAAATCCCATTATTTAATTGTTTAAATTACCGTCTCAAATATGCTCATGTACTCGTCTCATTATTAGTAATGTGTCATTTGGGCCGTATGATCACCTTGCCTTCTTCTTTCTTTTGCCTTAAAAATCATTCATCTAGTGAATGTTTGTTGGGCTAGTTGTGTTCTTCTTGGTGGGCTCACTTTCCTATATTCTTTGGGCTCACCATATGATATTGGTTGGGCTTGACTTGTGGTTAATGGGCCACACTCATACTATGAGTGCATTCGGCGCTAATTTGGTTTATGTAAAATATTATTAATTCCCATCTCGTGTTTTATACAAGTAACCCGTTAATTATCGCTCTTTCACACATTCTATTAATTGGGCTTTACATGTTTATTTGGTTGGGCTTGTCGTATTTATTCAAGTGGATTTACCTTGCTAATTTAATTGGACTTGTCTAGTTTACTTCTTGGGGCTATAAATGAGTCACTTGAGCTTTCTCACATTTTACATCCATAATTTCATATAACGTAATTCATTCATTATCATTCATTATATTTTATTTAACCGGCGTGTTAAATTAGAAAATGAAATATTTAATATAAGACAAGTATGAATTATCTTTATTAAATAGTTATTTGTGAAGAGTCATATTCTTGATAAGGCCTTGTATTGTTCTGTTGTGAGAGTCTTGGTCCTATCGGACACTAGGGGTGAACTATAAGCCCTCTAGTTGCGATATGATCGTTGGGATTAATGTTCCCATCTGTACTCATGGTGAGATGCAAGCCATGAGTATGAATGTGACACTAAGGGTCCCGTATCATATGATGTTTGCATGATCATTCTTACTCCTATTGTGACTCAAGTGTGACATTTTACATTGTGTGACTACTTGACATTCCTTATTTATTTGCCCTCGGACATTGGGTCACGGTTAGGTGCCATTGTTTCCGAGTTGGGCTATTTTTCCTTCCGCCTCTTCGGACCGGGGGTCACGGTTAGGTGACAAGGTTCCGCTTGAGGTTACTCGACTTTCGGGCACGGTTAGGTGTACCATGTTTCGAGTCTTGGATACGATTTGGTATCGTGTGTCGAATCGGGTGTCGTCCATCCCGAGAGTCTGGCCAGGTTTAGACTAGGACCGTATTATGATCGTCGTCCTACCAAGAGGTTGGAGTCTAGAGGGTTGTCTTGTTTGAGTCCATACTAAGTATATGTCTTACACTTGTTGAGTCGTGTCAACATAAGTGGGTTGACTTGGTGATTCTATTTCCTTGATTGCATATTCATCCTCATGCACCATGCCTATTCTACTAAGAAAGTATTATGCTTGTTTCACCATGATTGTTCATTATATCTCCTTATTCTTTATTGTTTATATGATGCATGATCTATACGTTTAATTAAGTGGTTGTTTACTTGCATTTCGACACATTGTGGCTGGGAGAACCTTGAGTTACTCCCCACTGACTGTGGCGTTCATGTTTACATGAATGACAGGTTTTGAAGATGCTTACGTGGGGAAGACGTGTGGGCTAGCGAGAACTGAACCCTTGGACCTTAGTTTCTAGTTTAGAAACTCCTTATATGTTTATTCGTGGGATATCTTTTCCCCGCTTTCTAGACTTGGGTTGTAATGACCTAAAATTGTCTATCGTAGTATTTGTTTCTTTTCGTTCGTGGCACCCGCGTGCTAATCTTTAACTGATAATAAAAAGTTTTTAAAATCTCACTAAATTCCGCATTAATTTATTAGTTATATTTTCCGCTTTATCGCGGGGTGTCACAGTTGGTATCAGAGCATATGTTGCTCCCGACGCACACACGTGTACCCCAAATTTAATTTGAACTTGACCTTGAATAATGAATGAGAGATGGGTAGACTTAAGGACCTAAGGTGGTAGTCTGTAGTGTGTTTGCTCTTTGTTAGGTTCTAACATGTTTGTTGATTGTCATTTGATAATTTTTGTATCCTTGGATCAATGACCGTGAGCCTACCTATGTGAAGATCAAGATTTGGTGCCTATTGTCGAGCATTGAAGATTTGTTCAACTTTTGAAGAATGCTTCTTCTTCCTCGAAGTTTTTCCTCCATCTTTATGTACCTTGCCTTGCTCTTTACTTCTTAATGGTTGCTTCTTCTAAACTCTCTTTTCTATTCCTTTGGAATTACTCGTGTACCCTCCTAACTTGCGTTTTGTTCCTTGCTTATCCTTTCTCTAAACTCTCCTCTGTTCCACTTTGAAAGTCACTCTTGTATTTCCTAACCTTGTCCTTTGTTCTCTGTTAAATTCTCCTTAACGCCTTTTTGATAGTACTCTTCCTTTTGAAGGATGTTGACCTTGATTGGAAAAGTTTGACTTTTGTGGAGTTTGTTTGTGGTTAACCCTTGACCCTGATTTTGAAAGGTTGTGATATTAGAAAGACTTAGGTAGTATGATGAGACATACTTGGTGATTCCTATACCTAGTTCCTTGATGAAGTAAGTAGAATTGATTGGTGGATTCCTTGTGTTAGGAATGAGTTGCCTATGTGATTAAAGTTATAGGACTTGGCTTTGTTGTTCATGTATGGGATTTGAAAGCTTAGTAGGTTGAGTGTCGTCACCTTAGGAGTAAACATGAGATAAGTTTAGGATATGAATTTGGCAGAAAACCCATTTTTTTGATGTTAATGATCCCGTATAGATTGGTGATGTGATCTGATGCTAGTTGTTCCTTAAGAATTTTGTTGAGAAGTCTTCGTTAATTCATTCTTTGGTTTTTAAACCTTGATGGTTGTGTCGAGTACTTGAGATAAAGAGATGCTTTTATACTTGAGTGGTAAATTTGCTTTAGGGAAATCCTAACATGTGATCAGATGGGTGGAAGAGGTATCTAACCAATTTATCAACCCTGCTAGCGGCGTTTATTTTACCTTAACCCTTGTTTTGAGATTTGGTCGTTTTGTTATGAAAGTACAACACCCTAATAGGCGTGACCTTGTTAGAGAGATACTTAGGTTTTAGGAAGCGTATGGATTAAGCCTTAAAATCCTCTTTCGTACCATTAATCGTTTTCCTCCTTTTCATTCATATCTTGGTTGGATTTAATTCTTAAGTATAAAAGTTTACTCGTTATTTCCTTGTCTTGAATACCTCCCTAATTCTAATATCTCTTACTGGTTGTTAACTAGTTATCTTTATGATTCGACTCTTTTAGTCTCACATCTTGACATGTTCATATATCCCTCTTGGAATTTCCTATCATTTCCGAACCTGGTTATTACTCTTGTTTCCTTAGTGGAGTGATGGCATTGTTGGCTACGTTGTAGAGTGAGTGAGATGCTCCTTGAGGATTCTTTGTGAGTCTTGTATTCGTCGAAGTTGGATTAGTAGAACTTAAGTTAGGTTGAGTAGGAAAATTCGTATGAGATACCTATTTATCTTTTGGGTTGGTGATCTTTATAATTTGGGGAATGTGATCATCTATGCTTGTGAATTCGGGTGTGAATAAGATTTTGTTTGGAGTGATGAGATTACACTTATAGTAGAGTACTTGGTTTCAAGGAATAGCTTAAGATGAAGTAACATGAGTGATTTGAGGAGATTCTTGGGAGTGTTGTGATTATAAGTTTTATTACTAGGAGGTTTTCAGAATCGTTTGGATGATGTTGTTATTTGAGGTTTGAATATCTGGCGTTTCCTAGTTGTCTAATTTCCCTTTCTCCTTGATCATAAGCGTTACCGTTCATACCTCATTTCCTCGCTTCATCTTGCTCCTCCCTTAAGTTTGATGCTAGTGGCCTATAAAAAACTCTGTCTTTGACATCCTTGTTAAATTGACTTCAATTCTTGCTCTATGAAATTCGTCGTAGCTCTTTTGATTAGTTAAGTTTGAGTCCTGTTAGCATACATGTATCTATGATATCTAAGTTACTTTTCTTTTGTCCAATTTCTAAACCTTCAAGCTACCGGTTTATTCGTTGTTAAAAGTTGATATTACTTTTGAAAAACCTTACCTATTTTAAGGATTTGAAAATGAAAATTTGATTTAATTCCATAATTGTCCCTTGAGCGTGGACTTCTTTAACATGATTTTAATTGCTGAACCCGAGATTTCTTTAAATTTTATCCAATTTCTGTTAACTTTGACCTATTTATGATTTCTTTGTCAAAGTATAATGTTATATTTCAGGAACTTGATTCCTTTTTGAGTTTATAAGTGAAATCTTCATTTCTATTTGGACTTTTGCAAAGGAAAATTTGAGTAGATTACCTTTTCTCTTGATTTTAACGTTGATCGGATGTTAGAACTCGTTATTGGAGACGTTTGATAACTTGTTCTACGCTTGTCGGCGAATGATTTTTGGTTTAAATCTGTCTTTGACTTGGAAAGTTAGCGTTCTTGTGTGCACGACGAGGGCAATTTCGTTCCACGAATGAGACTTATACTTTTGAAAACCCTTCGATAATGTTTTTGGAAGTATTTTGATCCTTGATTTATACAAATGATTTGCTTTTTGACCTTATCTTTGATTTGGAATGTGATGTTCTTGAATACGTAACGAGAACACCTCCGTTCCTTTGATGAGAATCTGGTTTTGTCGGAGAATTTTATTTGAATCTTTTGAAAGGAATTTTAACCTTTACGACAAGTAAACTTTTAATGTTTTGGTTACTAATTTTAAAAGTTCAGTTTTATTTTTATTTTTATAACCTTTCATTTCTATTTTCAAGTTTCGAGGACGAAACTTTTTAAAAGGTGGGGTGATTGTAACACCCGCGAATTTCCCATTTTGACATTTAAAATTTATTAAGCCATTTGAATTACTTTATTAAATATTTTTGAATTGTTCAATTTAATTAATTTTATGTCAAACAAGATTTTTATAAACGTATTATATAAAAGCTCATTTTTATAAAAATACGTACGATTAAATTATATTTTTAAGGCACAATTTATATAATATATATATACGTATTTTTGGTCGGATAATAATAATGACTGTAATAATCTTAACCTCCGTCTTAATTTCCGTCTAAACTTTAGACCGTCACATTTCATGTTGTACCTACTTTAATCTGGACCAATTAAAAACCAACAACACATTCAAAATATCTCTTATTATTATTATTATTATTATTATTATATATAGTGTAGTTGGTAGTAGTACCATCGGTATGACCCACCCCCCATTTCCCTTCTTCTTCCTTTCTCAAAACAAAGAATAACAACAAAAACGCAGCAGCAGCAACAATCAAACGCCAACCACCATTTCCGCCTCCTTCAACCTCCGTTATCTCCCTCGTTTCTCAACCAAATTTCATGATTTTTACACCTTTAGCTTCCTCTCTTCTTCCTCCTCATTTCTAGGTAAGAAAGTCTTAACCTTGTTGAATTTTCGAAATGGGCAATTTGTTACAAACTCGGTTTGTGACCCTTGTTACTCGTTTTTCTTCCCTTTTAGTTGAAGACTGAGGATAGGCTCGTGATTTGGACGTTCTTACTCTGGAATTCGCGAGGATAAGGTAACGGTGATAGGTTACTCGACAATGAGTCGATATCCTTGTCTTTTCACTCGGTTTTCATCCTTATGGTCGTAAATATTGAGCCTTTGTGTCCTTTTGCTTGTGTGTGGTGGATTACATGAATTTAGGAAGTACTTACATGCTAAATTGACTGTTTTCATAGTTTAATGTCCTCAAGAGATTTCGACTATGCCTTATTTCATTTGAATGCTGCGTCTTTTGCGGGTAGCTACGGTCGCAATCTTTCCGACTTCTGGAGTGTTGTTGCTGTTAGGTCGGATGTGAGTATTTAGCGTTTTAAGTATGTTCATTCCCGTCCCAACCTTGCTTTCGTTTTCGTCGAGATTTTTGAGTCAAATGGATAGTTGTGGGACTCTGTTTGGGACCGAGAAAAGGACTGGTTTGGCTTGATTTTGGACAGAATGGTTGAGTTTGTTTGACACGGATTTTGGGTAGTTGTTTGGGTGACTTTAGGACGGGTAGGTGGACTGTTTTACAGGCTGGGTGTTAGCCATGGGGGAGTGATTGTAAGGGCGGTAGTTGGTGGATGGTATGGCCGTTCATGGAGGTCGAACTATGGTTGTTTGGTTGGGCCGTCTCAGGGACTAGTCATGTATGGTTTTGGGTGATTTGGTCAGTGACGGGTTTGGGGTTGTGCAACAACCCCGGTGTCGTGGCCTTAGTTTCCATTGGCGCAAAAGATGACCATTCGAAATCATACCGTTTCCGTCTCATGTCTTTATAAAACAATTCGTTAAATCCGTTCATTTGAATACCTTCCTTTTTCGGTTTATACTTATAAAATCCCATTATTTAATTGTTTAAATTACCGTCTCAAATATGCTCATGTACTCGTCTCATTATTAGTAATGTGTCATTTGGGCCGTATGATCACCTTGCCTTCTTCTTTCTTTTGCCTTAAAAATCATTCATCTAGTGAATGTTTGTTGGGCTAGTTGTGTTCTTCTTGGTGGGCTCACTTTCCTATATTCTTTGGGCTCACCATATGATATTGGTTGGGCTTGACTTGTGGTTAATGGGCCACACTCATACTATGAGTGCATTCGGCGCTAATTTGGTTTATGTAAAATATTATTAATTCCCGTCTCGTGTTTTATACAAGTAACCCGTTAATTATCGCTCTTTCACACATTCTATTAATTGGGCTTTACATGTTTATTTGGTTGGGCTTGTCGTATTTATTCAAGTGGATTTACCTTGCTAATTTAATTGGACTTGTCTAGTTTACTTCTTGGGGCTATAAATGAGTCACTTGAGCTTTCTCACATTTTACATCCATAATTTCATATAACGTAATTCATTCATTATCATTCATTATATTTTATTTAACCGGCGTGTTAAATTAGAAAATGAAATATTTAATATAAGACAAGTATGAATTATCTTTATTAAATAGTTATTTGTGAAGAGTCATATTCTTGATAAGGCCTTGTATTGTTCTCATTGTGAGAGTCTTGGTCCTATCGGACACTAGGGGTGAACTATAAGCCCTCTAGTTGCGATATGATCGTTGGGATTAATGTTCCCATCTGTACTCATGGTGAGATGCAAGCCATGAGTATGAATGTGACACTAAGGGTCCCGTATCATATGATGTTTGCATGATCATTCTTACTCCTATTGTGACTCAAGTGTGACATTTTACATTGTGTGACTACTTGACATTCCTTATTTATTTGCCCTCGGACATTGGGTCACGGTTAGGTGCCATTGTTTCCGAGTTGGGCTATTTTTCCTTCCGCCTCTTCGGACCGGGGGTCACGGTTAGGTGACAAGGTTCCGCTTGAGGTTACTCGACTTTCGGGCACGGTTAGGTGTACCATGTTTCGAGTCTTGGATACGATTTGGTATCGTGTGTCGAATCGGGTGTCGTCCATCCCGAGAGTCTGGCCAGGTTTAGACTAGGACCGTATTATGATCGTCGTCCTACCAAGAGGTTGGAGTCTAGAGGGTTGTCTTGTTTGAGTCCATACTAAGTATATGTCTTACACTTGTTGAGTCGTGTCAACATAAGTGGGTTGACTTGGTGATTCTATTTCCTTGATTGCATATTCATCCTCATGCACCATGCCTATTCTACTAAGAAAGTATTATGCTTGTTTCACCATGATTGTTCATTATATCTCCTTATTCTTTATTGTTTATATGATGCATGATCTATACGTTTAATTAAGTGGTTGTTTACTTGCATTTCGACACATTGTGGCTGGGAGAACCTTGAGTTACTCCCCACTGACTGTGGCGTTCATGTTTACATGAATGACAGGTTTTGAAGATGCTTACGTGGGGAAGACGTGTGGGCTAGCGAGAACTGAACCCTTGGACCTTAGTTTCTAGTTTAGAAACCCCTTATATGTTTATTCGTGGGATATCTTTTCCCCGCTTTCTAGACTTGGGTTGTAATGACCTAAAATTGTCTATCGTAGTATTTGTTTCTTTTCGTTCGTGGCACCCGCGTGCTAATCTTTAACTGATAATAAAAAGTTTTTAAAATCTCACTAAATTCCGCATTAATTTATTAGTTATATTTTCCGCTTTATCGCGGGGTGTCACAAGGCCTATTTAGTCGAATCTTTCGATCCAGGATTAATTTTAGCCAGATTAAAGGTTGACATAGAAGCGTGCACTCAACTAGGTCGGATAAATACAGTTAAATTGCTATGGTGACAGGGTCTCACAATTAATTCATCTAATTCATTTACTATGTCGTCATATTTCTATCGCAGATTCCCTAATCCCAACATGAAAGGGATTTAGTTAGTCATATCGCTAATTAAACTAACAAAGAATTAAAATTCCAAAGCATAAAAAACATAATGAAATAACAATAGATCGCAATAAGGAAGATTAGGGCAAAGAAATAAATGCAACGAAACAAGTAATAAAGGCAAACAAATGATTAATTATTATTAAAGGGAGAGAAGGAATTACAATCCAAGCGAATCCGGCGTAAAGAACACAAAATCCGAGTAAAAGCAATCCCGAAATAAAGTTACAGTGAAAAGGAATGAGGTACGTGATAATGTTAACAGTAGAGTGTTTGATAATATGAAAGATGATCCTAATTAACCTAGTAAAGCATGCTTAAATAGCAAAAGAAAATAAGTTTAGCGAAAATAAACAACTCACGGGCTGTTTAAAGCCCAAAACCAACGAAACCACCCGATCGAGTGGATTAAAACCACTCGATCGACCAACTCTTCAGCAATTTCTACTCGATCGACTGGAATGGTGCTCGATCGAGTGACAGGTCTTTGTGCAGCTTAAGGATCGAGTGAAAAACCACTCGATCGACCATCAGAGGACGTGAAAACCACTCGATCGAGTGGTAAAACTCCTCGATCGAGTACTTCATCTTCATTTCAGCTCAAGTCCGTGTCTAAGTGCCTCGTAATGCGTGTCACGACGCTTCCAAACACGGTATCTCACTCAGAAAAATCCCGTCTCCTCTAAATGCATGCAAAAAGGACGAAAAAGGGTACGATTCCACTACTTTCGCGTTCATTTCTACAAAATGGACAAAACGAACCAAAGTAGCCAATTCGGGGCAAAATATCATAAAAACAATATGAAAATGCATAGAAATACGTGCTAAAATAGGCTAAAACGACTATACATTAGGCACGTATCAAATCTCCCCAAACCGAACCTTTACTCGTCCTCGAGTAAACTCAAAACTATACACTAATGGAACGGAAATGATAACTCAGAGCTAGCTTAACTTGTCTACTTGAACCAATTTAATGCAACAAAAAATTAACAGTTAAAGCTAAAAAGTCAATACGCAAACGAATTATAAGTTGTTCAGAAATATAGCCAACCTATCGACCTTGCAAGACCAACAAAACTGGACTCTCTCGTGGTCACTCTTCTCTCATGAAGCAAAGGGTGAATGTTATATGTAAAAGAGAGAAGGAAAGACAGTCACTCACCTAACTGCGACCTACATAGCATGCATGCAACAAAAATGAAAGACAATTCAAGTACTAATGCACAAATTCTAACCAATAATGTCCGTCACAAAATGAGGGTTTGCAAATGATTTGGGAATAGTAAGGTTCAGGTGAGAAAAGGCAAAACATGTTATGGAAATGTGGAGGTAAAAGCGTCAAGCTAGTTCCTAACAGGACCATAATGAAACCATCCGAATCTCAACTGACTAAAACACTATGTACAGGTGCCCTTCATTCGGCACAAAACTCACTAGACTCAAAACACAATCTCCTCAAAAAAATATGGGATAGAACGGAGGAGTCAGACGGTCACAAACTTCCCTTTTTTAAACACCGTCTGAAATAACTAACTGAACCAAATCAACCTTTTTCGATTGTACATCTTCGAACATCTTCTCAACTCAGACAAGAGGAGCACGTCTGTTTCCTCCATTTTCACATTCTCTTTTTCTTTTCTTTCTTTCTTACACGTTCCAGCCTTTATTTTTTTTTTTCATTTTTTTTTCATTTTTTTTTCTTTCACGTTTTTTCTTTTTTTTTCTTTACTTCTTTTTTTTTATTTCTCCTTCTCCTCAACTTTCCAACAACTCCATACAAAAGGGATACGGCCAAACTGCAGACGAAAACTCATACCACAAAAGAACATACTAAACTAGCTTGACTAGGCAGGCTTAATTTGGAATGTAGCTAATGGGTCAAAAAGGCAAGTTTTGGCTAATTTGGAGCTAAATGGGTGAAAAGTATAAGGAAAGGGGAATTTGCAAACACCTCCCTGCATGTGACACCAACCACAAACCCGAATATGTGCATTTAACAAGAAATTGAATGTCATGAATGTGCAAAGTTATGAACATGCTATGCAAGGAGTACTACTCTCAATTCCTAATGAACTGGTCATGAATGTCACTAGTTATGGCTCTAAAACTCAGAATTTTTAAGTAGTTTGCCAATTTATCGGTCAAGTCTAAACAGTCAGCTATATTTGAACAGAAATTCGTAGACTATGCGTATGACAAAGCTAATAACTATCAATAAAAGTGCAAGGCTCAAGCAAAAAGACAAGTTATAGTGCATTGTCATCATGGGAATCTACCGTTCCGACTCAACCTATATGCAGAAATAAACGTGAATATTTTTTGAATTTTTTTTTTGGATTTTTCAATGAATTAAAACAATGCAAGGCTGAAAAATAAACGTGGATGCAAAAATAATGGAGATGCAGACTCAAAAGGATGCAATACCCTCCCCAAACCAAAACGGACAACGCCCTCGTTGTCCTCCAGCATACACTAGCAGATATATACAGGGGAACGGGAATATACAACCAACAAAATAAAAATAATAAAATAAAGGAGACAAAATAAAAGAGTAAGAGATACATACAAAATACGAACTTCCCCAAACCAGCCATAAAACTGGGGAAGTGAGTAGACCAGTAGCTACTCGTCGTCGTCGTCTCCATCTGCCTTGTACTCCAGGTCCTCCTTCTCCTCTCGCCTCCTCCGCTCCTCAGCGCGAGCTCTCTCCACCGCAACCTCGGGGTCCTCGTCGTCCTCCTCCTCCTCTGACGCCGGGTACCCCTCAGCTGGGTACTGGAAGAAGGAAGGGTGTGGCCAACCCTCCGGAATCGGTCTGTGTCACCGCAAGTGGTACTCGTACAGAGGGTGTAGGGTCAAAGCTAAGTCCCTCTCCATAAGAGCCTGATGCTTTGTGGATAATCTGGGTGAGAATCGAGGGAAGTGTCCCCTCGAACTGTAACTGTCCCAGAAGTAGAAGCAGGAGTAGCAGCTGTAGAAGTACGAGGAGCGGAAGCGGGGGTGACTGGAGCTGGTGTGGCTCTGGACTGTCGACGGCCCCGGCCTCTGGAACGCAAGGCAGCTCTGAAGGTGGCTGTGGCTGCTGGTGAGTCCGCCACAGGTGTAGAAGTGGTGGCTGGTGTACAGGTAGTGGCTACTGTGGTCACCGTTGAAGAGGAACTAGAAGCAGTGCTAGCTGTGGTGGTGACCGTGGAGGAAGTGGTAGCCTGAATTGAGCTCGCAGCTGAGCTCACCGGAGTAAAAACCGTCCCTGCAGCTGAAACAAGGAACACAGGGGCTGCAGTGGTGACTAAGGCGGTGGTAGTGGCAACAGCAGGGGCCACTGACTCACTCAAGGACGGACTGGAGGTGGTACTGGTAGAAGGTAAAGTAATGGACTCCATCCTGTGACAAGGTAAAGGGCATGATGAGAAAATAGCTGCTAACCGTGGCTAAAACAACACGTAAAACCAGCATGTGACAGTATGTGAATGCCCTATCAGTCGAAAAATTCGACTTATAGCAAATAAATCCCAACAATCCTCAAAAATTTCGAATTACAGAATGCAAATGGCGATAGGGAATGCTAATAGCAGTTAACATCAGTAACATGTAAGCATCAACTGAAGTTAATTAAGACAATGCAGTATATAAACCGTCTGATAGTCGAAAAATTCGACTTAAGCAGCCCCTAATCGCAATTTCTGTGCAAGGTCCAGAGTAAACATGTCTAAGCATCGATAGGGGTTCAATTTTAGTCAACAATCAGCAGCAAAATCGCAACAGAGATGCTAGCTAGACAGATTACAGCAGCAAAAACCGAAGTGACAGTCGAAAAATTCGACTGTCCTGAACTCAATCACAGAAATCATGTGAAATTCGAAAAGAATACATATAACAGTGAGGAATTGGGAATTAGGATCATCAAACAGGAAAGATAAGGGCAACAAACACAATCAAGTCGAAAAGAATCGACTAAACAGGGATTTCGGACCCCTCTTTCAATTTCACCTCATAAAAATTCAAATTAATCGAAATTAAAATGCAAGAGGAAGGAAGAAACACTTACTTGATGATAAAAGACCTACAAATGCAATTAATCTTCAATTAAACAAGCAACAATAGGCGGTTTTTGCTCAAAAAAGCCGCAAACCCTAACCCTTCCTTAAAATCGTGAAAATGAACACAAATAAAGGGAGAAACAAGGGGCTATTAAAGATTAATTAGCAAGAAGCAGGTTTTAGGTGGCGGATTTGGAGATTGGGCAAGAAAATATGGGATTTAGGGAAGAAATTGATCGCACAAAGGGCTTTGCTAGACGAAAATTAGGATGAAATGAAAGTTAGAACAAAAAAATAAGAGTTTAAGGCGAAAACTCCCTGTACACTGCTCATTCCACTCGATCGAGTGGTTTTAAACCACTCGATCGAGCACTTTTATGGTCCAGCTGCTTGGTCGAGTAAAATTTTTACTCGATCGACCAATCCCTCTTTTTGCTTTACTCGATCGACTTGTAAAACTGCTCGATCGACCATATGGTTACTCGATCGACCATATGGTTACTCGATCGAGTACAAAAAGTACTCGATCGAGTTCTTTTCTCGTGTAAGCTCTTTAATTTTCGTCATTTCCTCCTCGGGATGCGTGAAACTTCCCCAAACCTGCATAAAAACACACGCAAAAATTTCCCAATATACCAAATACGCATAAGAACAGTCTATAGTCTTACGTCTATGCTAAAAACTGTCTAAAACTAATTGTCCTAATTAAAACGCAATAAAATAAATTCAACAGAAATTCAAAAATTATCTATTACAAAGTGTTACACGGAGAATTTCCCCGTTTAATTCCCATCAAATTTCAGTAGCCCCTTGGTGGGCTTCTGACTGGAGGACGTCACCTCAGCAACATTGACTGTCCTCTTCAACTTCCATGAGCATGAGTAATCACTTGAAACGGTAGGAGGGGAGTAGTTCACATCCACATAAGCGTGAACCTTCCTCGTCCTTGCTCCTTTATCACCAGCTTTAGCGTCAACATCTCCAGTTTGATTGATAATGATTGCACCATGTCCTTTGACACTTCCCCTTTGCTTTCATCTGTACTCTACAAAGAAGGAAAATGACGAACTTTCCTCCTTTTTGCTCTCGGTCCCGAGGCGGAGGGTTAACAATAGTGGCACAATTCTCCAAATTTTCATTTGGAGTGTCAATACTAGGATCAATAGAAGAGAGAGCATTGCAAGGTCGGGCTTGCATGGGAGCTCTCCTAACTTAGACGATGAAAAATCAGCTCCTCGTCCCCTACCCGAAAGGTCAAAGTCTTCCCCGACGCGTCTATTACCGCACGGCGTGGACAAAAATGGTCTCCCTAAAATAATAGGGGTGTGTGCATCTTCGGGGATGTCTAAGACAACAAAATCAACGGGAATAAAGAACTTCCCGATCTGAACAGGTACGTCTTCTACTACACCTAGTGGCCGTGATAAGCTACGGTCGGCCATCTGAACAGTCATGTTGGTATAACTCAGCTTTGTCAAACCAAATCTCTTGGCCAGAGATAAAGGTAAGACACTCACGCTGGCGCCTAAATCGCATAGCGCATTATCAATCAAATGCATATCGATATGACACGGAATTGAAAAACTACCCGGGTATGATTGCTTAGGGGGTAACTTATTTTGAAATAGGGCTGACCCCACCTTAGTCAAAGCTACGGTTTCACTGTCATTAATAGTCCTCTTACGCGCTAAAATTTCTTTCATAAACTTTAAATAAGAGGGTACCTTAGTCAGCAATTCAGTGAACGGCACGGTGACTTTCAAGCTCTTCAAAAGTTCGACAAATTTGCCGAATTATTGATTAGCTTTAGTGTTTTGCAGCCGCCTCGGGAAGGGAACCGTAATAGGTATCTCGAGTCCCTTGTTTCTCGCTTCCAATGTATCTTCCGGTGCAAGTTCTGTATCCTTTGGACGCTTCTTACCTCTCGAACGAGGTCTTTCCGGTGATTTCTCGGTTAAACGAGCACTAGCAGGCTCTCGAATAAGCTTCCCGTCATCAATACTACTCAATCGACCAATTTGCTCACTCGATCGAGCAGTTTCTTCATCAATGTCAGTCGATCGAGTGCAATTTCCACTCGATCGAGCAACTCCACTTTCTGCTTCACTTGATCGAGTAGATAAACTACTCGATCGACCAACCTGTTCTTCCTGTTCACTCGATCGAGTGGAAAAACCACTCGATCGAGGGCTTTCATCTTCAGTTCTGCTCGATCGAACACCAGATTTCAGTCGATCGAGCAATTGCTTTGTCGTGAGCCCTTTTTTCTCGACAAAGATAATCGTTCACCATCGTATTAGCTTTCCTAGGTCCGATTTTTGCATTTCGGTCCCTCATAAGAAAGACCGCTTCTCAATTCTATCAGATTTACCGTCTCATGTGGATTCTTCTCATTTTGAGTCGGTAAATGACCCTACTTTCTCGAGGATTGATTTGCAGCAAGTTGGGCAACTTGAGTCTCAAGTGCCTTAAATGACGCGTCCTTCTGTTGATTTTGTTGATCATTCAGCTGCAAATGCTTTGAAATGGATTGCAACATAGACTTTATCTCTCCTGTTTCATTCACCCCACCGGAAGACGATGCACCATGGTTAGGACGATTGAAAGAAAGAGGCTTCTGAAAGCCTTGTTGATTCTTGTGTGGAGGAATATACGGCTGCCGATTTGAGGAGCAAAGGGGATTGAGCACATTCTGACTACTCCACCTCAAATTGGGAAGGACGTTCGGCTCGTAATAAGTGTTGTTCTGCCTGTAATGTTGAAAGGCAGCACAAGACTCATAGGAGTTGGGACAATGATCTGAGACATGTCCCTCTCCTCCATATCTTCTACAGACGAAAGGACCATCTGACACAGCATTCACCTGATACATCCCTCCTTTGGAAGCTCCTCCCAGCTCATATTTATCAAATCTTGCAGTGAGAGCTTCAAGTGCAGCTACAGAAGAAGATTCAGCAGCTCTTCTTTGATTACCTCTGAAGATCCCATATTCAGCCTTATGGGTGGCCAAATCATCAATGATCTTCCACCCTTTAGTCTCTCCCATATTCTCAGCAAATCGGCCATTGGCTGCAGCATCCAAAATAGCCCTCTGATCGTCATACAACCCGTTATAGAACTGATTGCATAGACTCCACTTTTCGAACCCATGGTGCGGAATGGTTCGCACCAACTTCTTGAAGCGGACCCATGCCTCGTGAAAGTTCTCGTCAGGCCCTTGTTTAAAGCTCGTGATCTGAGCTCTAATGGCAATAGTCTTCGATGCAGAAAAGTACTTCTTATAAAATACTAAAGCCGTGAATTCCATCGGTTATACCGTGAGCACCCGGTCCAAATCCCTATACCACTCCCTTGCAACATCGCGGAGTGAGAAAATAAACATGGTTTCTTTTATCCGATCCGGTGTCACGCCAGATTGGTGGGGGTATGGAGCAAAAATAATCGATAAAGGTCTCCATGTGCTTAGTGCATCTTCATTTGCAGCTCTCCCGAATCGGTTCCTTTCAACCAAGTTGATATAAGAAGGCTTTGGTTCAAATTTTCTTGCCTCCCCGGTAATACAAATTCCTTATAGAGATTTGTCACTCTTTGTCGGTTCGAGGATCAAGGCGATGGTTGCTTCTTCGCCATTTCTAGAAAGTCCAGAGAAGTGACTGTTTCAAATTTGATGAATTGGAAACTGGAGATGAAGGTGGATCTTCCTCGAATGTACTGTTCTCGTGAAAGTTTGACATGAGTACTCACTCTTCCTCTCGTCGGTAATACCCTTTGTGATCGTCTCAACTCGCGCAAAGATTTCTCAAGCTCAGGATTATAAGGCAATAATTCACCACCCTGTGACATGCGCATAAGAAGAAACTACAAACAGGATATAAGAATAGTCTAAGGAACGGATGTCCCTTAAACTGAAAAACAGACTAAAATAAAGACAACCAAAAATTAGAACAATTGCCTCCCCAGCAACGGCGCCAAAATTTGACATGGCTATCGCAACCCTATCAAAGATAAAACCTAACGGTCTCAACTAAAATGTAGCAGAGGCAGTCGAGTATCCAATCCACAGGGAGGTAATGTAATTAACAGTTGCCTAATTCTAGTCCTAAAGTAACAATGGGGGGTTTTGTTGAATTGATTTCTAAACTACGAGATTTAAAGGAAAGAGAAATAAAAACAAAAGCAATAAGGGCAGAAAATCGGTTTAAACTATCAAGAAGAGAGGGACATGTCGGGGTTTCGGTTCACTACGGTAGTCCAATAACTCACCAGTAAATGACTCGATTTAACTAATGTGAGACGGATGTTGAAAGGTCCTTTCGGTCCACTTTCTATCCTAAAATACCACTAACTTAACTTTCGTCCTCATTAGGGTAGTCTACTGTTCATAGCAGGCCTATTTAGTCCAATCTTTCGATCCAGGATTAATTTTAGCCAGATTAAAGGTTGACATAGAAGCGTGCACTCAACTAGGTCGGATAAATACTGTTAAATTGCTATGGTGACAGGGTCTCACAATTATTTCATCTAATTCATTTACTACGTCGTCATATTTCTACCGCAGATTCCCTAATCCCAACATGAAAGGATTTAGTTACTCATATCGCTAATTAAACGAACAACAATTAAAATTCCAGCAGAAAACATAATGAAATAACAATAGATCGCAATAAGGAAGATTAGGGAAAAGAAATAAATGCAACGAAACAAGTAATAAAGGCAAACAAATGATTAATTATTATTAAAGGGAGAGAAGGAATTACAATCCAAGCGAATCCAGCGTAAAGAACACAAAATCCGAGTAAAAGCAATCCCGAAATAAAGTTACAGTGAAGAGGAATGAGGTACGTGATAATGTTAACAGTAGAGTGTTTGATAATATGAAAGATGATCCTAATTAACTTAGTAAAGCATGCTTAAATAGCAAAAGAAAATAAGTTTAGTGAAAATAAACAACTCACGGGCTGTTTAAAGCCCAAAACCAACGAAACCACTCGATCGAGTGGATTAAAACCACTCGATTGACCAACTCTTCAGCAATTTCTACTCGATCGACTGGAAAGGTGCTCGATCGAGTGACAGGTCTTTGTGCAGCTTAAGGATCGAATGAAAAACCACTCGATCGACCATCAGAGGACGTGAAAACCACTCGATCGAGTGGTAAAACTCCTCGATCGAGTACTTCATCTTCATTTCAGCTCACGTCCACGTCTAAGTGCCTCGTAGTGCGTGCCACGACGCTTCCAAACACGGTATCTCACTCAGGAAAATCCCGTCTCCTCTAAATGCATGCAAAAAGGACGAAAAAGGGTACGATTCCACTACTTTCGCGTTCATTTCTACAAAATAGACAAAACAACCAAAGTAGCCAATTCGGGGCAAAATATCATAAAAACAATATGAAAATGCATAGAAATACGTCCTGAAATAGGCTAAAAAGACTATACATTAGGCACATATCAGGGGGTGCCCCCACCTTGTCCCCTCTCCCTTTTTGTGAGAGGTCTTCAGCTTGTGACGGGATTAGCCCGTCACAAGCAAGACGTTTTGGATTGGAAATTGGGGTGATTTAATTCATTTAATTTAATGCATGTGGTTGGGTTAGTGTGTTTGTTTTTATCTTAGCTATTCATTATATAAGATTTAATGCCTTAAAATAGGATGGGTGCTAATTTTCGCAGTACATGTTTTACTCATTACAGTACCATGTTGACAATTATACCCCTCTCATTTTCTTCTCACTTTCTCCCTCTAGTTTCTTTCTAATATATTCTCTCTAATTTCATCGACTCATTCTCCTCTAATTTCATGTACTACATTGATAAATTATTTTGATAAACATATGTAATTAGGTCCTGCGTCGACGTATTATGTCCTTCGATGATAAATTATTTTTACACACATTTAATGCATTGCTAAATATTTTTACAATATTACATCTAATAAATTTGCCGAATAAATGTACTAGGTAGTACATGGATTAAAAAAGAAAAAAAAAGGGGGAAATCTATATGAAGTTATGAACAAAGGGGCGTACCAGTACTCATCTTCCAAATTGCTACCACCAATAGCAGATACTACGATACATGTTCCTGTTACCAAATGCAATACACCACCACCAAATACTACAGATTACCGCCAACACCACCACCATCAGCGTCGGTCACTGGTGCACGCACAACCGCGTTCCACTAGTCCTGCCTCCCACACATAACCCAAACCTCACGCATAACCCAGTCCTCTTCGTCACACACCTGTCTCCGTCGAGGGGCCGCCGACGATCACCTATCCCTACACCCTCCTTGAGAACCAGAACTTATATATCGCTCCTCTCACCAGCGACGCCCACCAATCTTGTCAGCGACGCGACAGGCCGCCACCAACAACCACCATCCCTCCATTATAAATTAAAATAAACCCTAAAGTAATTTTAACATAAAAACCAAATCATTAGAAAAAAAAGCATTGAAAGAGTGAGAATGATTATTTTCAGTATAATAAAACAATCAGCGAATTAAATACTTGTTCAACACTTAAATTATCATCCAATCGAAAAGAGTTGGTTTATTTTGTGAAAAGGTGGTAGTGAACAATTGAGAGAATTACGTTTCGCATTTTTTTAGGTAGGGGCAAGAAAATGGAAAATAGGAGACAAAAAGTACTGAAATGAGTAAAAAACGTACTGCGAAAATAAATTACAAATGGGATTCATGGACTTAAGTTAGTAAGGTGGACTTAGCCAACCGTTATTGACAGTCAAAGTTTTTTTGCAAGAAAAAAGGTACATCTTTGGAAATCAAAAAATTGAGGGGTACATGAGAGAATATCCCATAAATAAATTAATTTATAAAAATTGTATAATGTGAGGTTTGTTATTAATATGTAGTTGAGTTGTGCACATATTAGAATTGTTATTAATATTAATATGTAATTAGTTGGAAGCCCGTGCGATGCACGGGGCTACAGTTGGTTCATCTTTAATAATATACATGTTAAGTGCTCTATAAATTCCTTGAACAACAGATTGTAAATGTTAGTTTGTGTTGTCATAGATTGGTAATAAAAGTCAGCTCCAAGTTGATTAAAAAAAACTTAGGGATATTCTACGTAATAACCTCGTGTTTTTTTTATTTTCTATATGGTAACCTCGTTTTTAATAAAAACGTCTTTGGCTGACCATAATTCATGATCAAAACTTCTGAAAACGACGATTTTTTTTCAAATTGACCGGCTGTATGAGATCTTTGATTTGGAAAAAAAATTTCAGTTTCTGAACTCGTGGCAAGAATTACGGCCAGTCAAACTTCAAACTTTGATTGATCGTACCTCTTTGTAGCGAGTTCCGAATGCGATATTTTTTCTCAAATTGACCGCGTTTATGATATCTTTCATTTGAAAAATAAATCATCGCTTTCAGAATTCATGGTTGTGAGTTATGGCCAGTCAAAAGCGTTTTTGGTGAAAATAAGGTTATCATGTAGAAAATAAATAAACACGGGGTTACCATGTAGAATATTATCAAAATATGGAGTAAACGAAATTTCGGGGTTGATTTAGTTTACTACTGATGAATAATCAGTCCCTTTCACATGAAAGTTTCACCATTTCATATTAATTATATCCGATTAGTTTTCGATTAATTTTATTAAAAAATAAATTTGGTCATAGGCATTGTAATCCGAATTCCGATTCGATTTTGTGATTTTAAGATTTTACTATCTAAAAATGCTTGATCGAGATTCTAAGATTCTATCAAGGTTGAAGATTCTTACGATCCTATTCATTTGAAAATTTCTAGAGATAGGATCATTATGATCCTACAAAATGTTTCTTTGCTAAAAATATATTTTTATATAACGACATTGCAAAACCTAAATTTTGTACTCTGTATAAATTTTACAAACATGTTAATATATTGATACTAAAATCATTAGTTATCAATTTTTTACAGATAAATATTACAATAAATAAGTATTTTGATTTTCAATTATACTCCCAACCCTCAACATCAAACTCCTCATTCACTTTTTAATGTCAAACTTGGTAAATATTGACTCCGATTATATTTAGTCAAATATTAAAAATTTGTGAATGAAATATATATATATATATATATATATATATATATATATATATTATTAAAGGAAGCTTTTTTCGAGCGATTACAGAGTCTCCAACTTCTGCAAAATACCTAAAATAAATGTAATAAGTTTTTATAATTTTAAAATATAGAGGTAGAATAAGAGTCTGTATAAACAACTACCTATAACATATTTGAGTAGGACATAATCTCTATTTGATAGTAAATATATATAAACGCTTCTCCCAAATCCAACTCACAATATATACATCGTTTTCCCTCACTCAAGGTTTCAGCAATCATCATTATGTTTTTCTCACGTTTATCTTATATATTACGTTGAGATGTTAGCTAATAAGATGGTTTTCACTACTAATGAATTTCTTTTATTATGTTGATAGGATGACGATTCATCAACTATGGATGGTTTTGAAAAGCGTCGTCGATCAATAACATTGTACGCGGTTTTGATGATTGAACTGTCCTATTTTATCTAATCTCCATTTATAAGTAGCTAGCATCGTGAGGTTATTATGTATAATTGTGTGAAATTAATAACTATAGTATCCCATTTAAGTTGTAGGATGTGACCGTCTCACATTAACACATTGTGATTTTATGGTTTTCTTGCTTTTTGTTTCTTAAGTTGGTTTTGCATCTAATTTATAGTTTTGGGATATAGATTTGGGTATCACATATTGTTAGACTCTACTCTCCGTTTTATTATGTGAACCTTCCCCTCTAATTTAGATAGTGTTTGGTTTTTTTAGTTTCTCTAATGCTCTATTTGTCTTATTCATGTAAGAGTATAAATATTACTCCGTATTATCATGGTTACTACTATAATAAAGATAAAGATGAATTCTAATGATGGTTTACTAATGATTCGTTTGTGTTTTTTGGGTGATGAGAAGAGAATAACATGTACGGAGTAATACTCTTATATGAACAATAAAGAGTGGTCAATTTAATTAAATTCACGGAAGCATATATTCCTATTACTACTCTCCATTAATTTAAAACATTTGGTTTTAGGTACGGTATTATTAGTTTAATAAAGATATCATACAAAAACTGAGAGTTTTAGTAAGAGAGATGATGACCTAAATTACGGATGGCCGAACAACCAAAATAAATATATTGTTCGTGTTAGTGAGCTTTCCTTAGCAGTTTGTGAGCTTCAAAATCTATCACACTTCAATAATGAATCGATCGCCAATTTTTCTAATACATGCCCTAAAGAAAATTTAATTTTTAAATAACCTTAAAATAAATAAATCGAATTTTGAACATCGAGTATAGTCTCCATAAAAACACTATACAAAAGAGTCATGCACGTAACGAGACAAATTATACATATGCATGAAAGAAATAAAAGAATAGGGTAGGGAAATTCAGGCCTAATTTTTCAATCTGATATTCGCTTATAAACTTCACCCTTTAGGCTAGCATGCAGTTTCGTAGGTGGAGAAGGACAATAGCGGTTGTATGTAGAATAATGCTTATTTTTCATGATTATTGTGTGGTTGTGTTGTTATTAACCTCCAATTTAATAACTAATCTATTATTTCTTATTATTTTGTTTTATTTGCAGGATTTGAGATATGCATTGACAAAAAGGCAATAATCCAACTTTTGCTAACTACGGAGTACATCTAATAAATCTAAAAAATGAAAATTTAATTATTTTAAAAATGAAGAATTTATACAATAGAATTTGAGAGATGTACAAACTGGGGAAATAGTATCGAAATCCAAATATCACCATAAATAAAGTGGTATGATGTATCCTGCCCAGCATAATTTATTTACGTTCATTCTTCCTTACTTAAGTTCCTCACTTAACGAGTTAGACATGGGGTCGATTCAGGTTTCGGGTCAGGTTCGGGTAAAGTTTTTCGGATTGGGTCATTCAAATTAAGTTATTCATAGAATTATTAACTAATTAGTTAATGACACTGGACTAAAGTTTGTAATGGTATTCTATAACGTTTTAAAACATGATATTACAAGTGACTCGTACATCGCACGGGCATTAAATCTAGTCTAGTATATTAATAAAGGAAGCTTTTTTCGAGCGATTATATAAAGTCCAATTATAACAAAAGACTTTTGAGTTTCCTAAGTGTTATGAGATTCTAAAGAATTGTAAAAGAAAATAGGGAAAATAAGCTATTTGAATTTGTATACAACACGTGAAAGTTTGAAGAAAACTAGATATATTATAATTCTTTTGTTGTTTTCTTTTTACTTTCTTCTTATATAGAGTTTAATGCAAGATAAAATTATACTAAGATCAAACTTAGTTCATTGTGTATATATACACAGGCATGGCATATCCCGTCTAATAATTCTTTTGCTGCATATTTGCTTCTTATATTAACTTTCTTCTTATTCTTCTTATTTATTATTATAGCAATTTTTAATTTTTAATTTAATTGGCTTTGATATTTATTTTTTGGCTTGTGTTTTTCCAGGAATTGTGATAGGTTGATCGAAAATTTTACGTAAATCACCGCCAAGAGAGTTCTCACAGTCTAATCGTCTATTATGGGGGTAATTGTTAACCATTTATTCAATTTAATGTGCTTTTTATGGATTTCAACACGCAATATTAACACTAATTCCCTTATTTTTGTTGGATTTTTTTTAGCATATATTATGATATTTGGTTTAAAAACTGACAATAACTGAAAATAACAAGATTACACTTAATCTTACACAGTACTTATGCAGACGGGCTTGGTAGAAATTGAGGAATACTCTACTTGAGAGTCTTTTCAATGCATTAAAAGGTAGAGAAAGAAGAAAAAAACAATGAAAAAAATTTGCAAGTATATTTTTAGGAGAAACAATCATGTGTACGACTTACGGAGTGATAGCTAAATAATACGGGATAATTATTTTGTTGTTCTGTTAGGTTTATGTGAGCTCCCAAAGTAACTTGAATTGCATTGAAGGTTAGTTAATGGAGTTCTTATCAAGGTGGCAAAACACATACGAATATTTGGGTATGATGTATAGAGGCGAAATCTACAAAGTGTTATTTAAGATTTGAATATTGACATCGTTTTACTATGCTAAAACTTGCGTAAGTCAGGTTACACTGTCTTCACTTTGAAGTTCTTTAAATATAAGGGAATTTTTCATGTCCGTGATCAAAGTTATTACCGGTATATAAATAAGCGAGTGTTGATGTTGATTAACAAGCAAAATCAAAGCTCTTACAATTTTATGTATAGTAGAATACAAATAATATTAGCCTCCAATTTTTGTGGGATACAATATTAGGAGAGTTTAAATTCACTGAATGACTTTCGAGTAATATTAAAGTCCGAGTAGTCTCCAAATACTTTGTCAATACGGAGTATTAAATTTGAATATGAAGTCAAAACTAAAAAAAAAAGTATAGTCCTAAAAGCAAGATGTTGTGCGGTTCATAGACAGTGAAGCTTACAATGGAGATTCCCCCGTCCATGTATTATTCTTATCTTTTTTTATGTAATTTAATTACGGATTTTCTAATATGTGCTCTGAAAAAGTTTGTTGAGAATATAACATGATAAATTAGAGTTGAAACTCATATTTACCATAATTAATGGTATAATGTTGAATAACTTTCCCTACTTAACTTCTTATCATGTGCCCTTAAGGCACATGTTAGAAAAACCGAATTAATTAAGTCGACAAAACCTCTTAAGTCTTAACCATAATAGTACTTCCTCCATTCTGATCAATTACTATCCTTTGGTTAATTACTACTCCCTTTGGCTTTTATTTTTCTTCCCGTTTCTCTAATATATGATTAAGTTTATTTTTAAAATAGAAAGAACAATAATTGACTGAGAGACCCCAATATAAAAAAGGATAATAAATAACTAAGATAGGCGTAGTATATATAAGTATTTACGATAAACAGGTAAAGCATATTACTCCATATATACTATATATAGATGAGGACCATGCGGTTCTTCATGCATAATGACTCCTCTGTTTCAGTGCAAGCACTACACCTCCACGCATATTATTGTGAACACACCTGCTTGAAACTTTTTTCAACCAATTACATAAGATGATTATTAATATACATGGAAATAGAATCAAATACTAAACAGAAAATAAAAATAAGTTCAACATACATGAAAATTAGAGTTGTTTGACATTTTTATGCTTTAAATTTTGCTTTACAACATGTGAAGGAGTTCGATGATAAAATTCAAGCACGACAATGAGTGATTAGGATTGAAGTAGGACAATGACTCAATGAGTGCTCAAGCAATACAATGACCTTGAATTCAAGATGCGGAACAAGAAGCTAATATAAAATATCGATTTTTATATTGGTATGTTTACTGTAGAATAAATTGAGGATGGATAGAGTGGTATTCTTAAAAGATATAATAATGAGAAATAAAAGAGTATATTATCGTAAAAATTTTTGGATGGATAGAGTGACAAATAGAAATTATACGAGATAGTGTATGTTAGTCAGATGATCTATTCAATTTATGGGTTATTCTACATCGACAAAGTAAAAGACCCAATCGACTCTAAACGTCACAACAAGTTTTTACTTATAGAAGTCATAGTCACATTGATGTTTAAAAAAAAAAGAAAAAACAATACCATGTATAATTAAAAGAAGAAAAATGAGAGTAACCCTAATTATTTATTTTGCGCAAAAATTAACTTTAAATGTATTAGGATGTGTAAGTTGAATCAACATGGGATCTGAGTTTGGATTGTCTCTTTTCAATAAACGAACTTAAATAAATTAGGAATGGTTTTTTTAATGCAGCATTTATCCGTTGTTTATATAACATAATCTAACAAATGGCCCGTGCATTGCACGGGCATTAAATCTAGTATCTATCTATATTATTAAAGGAAGCTTTTTTCGAGCGACGTGAGAGTCTCCAACTCCAATGAAATAACCTTTTTTCGAGCGACGTGAGAGTCTCCAACTCCAGTGAAATACTTAACATAAATAAATACATTAATATATTTGCATATAAATTTTGTCACAGCAATGTAGGAGGACTCAACTTCTAACGTGATCAATATTATTTGCTAATAGTATTTGAGTTGGATGTGTGTACCTAACTCTATAAAAGAAAATTCATATCATGTGTTTGCTGTATGAATCATATTTGTTCCCAAATTATTATTTTTTGCTACTTCCAGCGGTGTATGTGATTTGTATTCATGGTGATTGCGTAATATTTGTAATTCGTTTGTAGCTTTTTTATGCTTAAAACGTCCATTTTGTTGAATAATTATAAAATCTTAATTGGTTGTTTTATATATTGTACATAAGACAAATATTACAGATACGATTTTTTTGTTTTCTCATGTAGATGATTTTTTCTTAAGGCTATTACACGGAGATGACATTCATAGTGTCATTGAGGATATTGACGCAAATTAAAATCCGTAAGTCTTTCATGTACAGTCAGCCATTGTATAGTTAATTTAGTAGTAGTATAAAGGATCTGAATGCCAAAATACACTGACATAAGGTGGTAGAGAACTGAGGATGAACATCATTCGCTATCATTGAAGAGGGGAGCAATGTTTGGCCACTACGTACATGAAGATCCTTAAATACTCGAGGAAAGCCATATATTTATGGTGATAAGATACTACCAAACATGACAAGATAAATTGTGGCACCCTCATTTATTGCGGAAAAGTAAACACATAATTCTAGATAAAAACTGCATGGATATGTTTGTAATAGGTTCATTTGGGTAAAAACCTGTAATTTTTAAAACCTGAACCTGTTATAAAAATATCCAAATGGGAAGGTGTCAAACATGCAAGGTCCAAAATAAACCTCATAAATAAAACATCGCTAAAGTCGCGAAATAAAGTTATACAACCCAAGTATGAAAAAGGGAGACATATGTCCCTAAAAAGTATATGACATAAAAAGTGTTCAAGGGTCACAATAAAATAAAGCCAATCTAGGTCCCAAGGTTACTTTGCTCGCTAGCTCGTCCATGTTCCCCATATATGCATCACCTACTTGTCCAATCGCATTTTATACAAATACGAAAGCCACGATCGGTGGGGAGTAACTCCGAGTTCTCCTGCCCACGAAATGTCATAATTAATATAACATGTAAACATAAGAATATGAATATGAATAACACATAGCCTTAGCATATAGATGCTAGACAATCATGCTTATCATGTGAACAACAATACGACAACACATAGTCCTAGCATGTGAATACTAGACCGACTCATACTACACTATCATGTGAATCACATAACATCCAGGAATCCAAACTCTATCAACCATAGCCGGCTTGCATCTCACCTTCTATGATTCATAGAATCATCAAACAAGAAAGGACAATATATCTAGAGACAAATCATAAGTTCTTAGGACAACAATAGTCACTCAGAATCCCGAGTCTATACCACGAGGTAAGGTAAACACCCTAGTCCTAAACCTGCGCGACCCTAGCGACATGCGGAAAGTACCGCATCCAAGACCCATGATCACACACATGAGTACCCCTAAGGAGTCCACCAAAGGGTTGGCTAGTACTTAAGCTGACCACATACTTCTAAGAGTACGTCAGGAGGTCATGCCCAAACTTGGATATAAGCCCACCAAGCTAAGACACAAAGGCTATTAAGCGGTAAACATATACTCGTCAAAGACTATAAGGGCCTATCTATGACGAAGGCCGAAATACTCACCTAGGACCTAGTCCCAGCCTGAATACTTTAGCCCACACCACACAAGACAAGTAGGACACCCAATTAACCATAAGAGGGGCAAAGAGTCCAAACTTGCACACACACAAATGAACATACACACCCTAGCATATGAAAGATTACGCAAGAGCATATTCAGCTGTCAATCCAACAATATCTCCAATATCAATAATAATCCAAATTCTAGCTAACCAACAGTACCATAATCCATGAGAACAAGCTAAAATGGCAGAGAGGCAATAAGACTCAAGCATAAGGCATCCAAAGCATCCAAAAACCAACATGTGAAATGATAATTACAAATATCAAGGCATAAACATAAAACATCCAATAACAACCAAACTAACCTCAAAGACAAACCCTCGACCCTAGTCCCGCGACGGGTCATTGGTCAAATCGAGGCTGACCGGTTTAAACCTACTTTGACCAAACTCGTTCGGTCAATCTGGCCCAGCTCAGAGTCTTGGCCTACTTTGGCCCAAATCACAATATTCATCACAATATCATTCTCATGCTATTTCCAATTTCTATCATGTGAAAAACTATCAACATAAGGAAATATATTCCAACTTACAAAATATCCAATTAAATTAAATTCTCGCATAATAAAATAGTATACCGTCTCACACAAGGGTAAACTTTACTATAAATTTTATCGATAAAACGACGCCATTTACTCATACGGACTCCGAATTGAGTGATTCAAGTGGCTAAACCACCTAATTTTTCGATGCCGTTCAATCTGTCATATTTTTGGAAACATTGGAAAACGTCTCGGTCCGGTACTGACGCGTTCCAGCCCACACGCGGACTTGTCACAACACATAATTCCTCATCCAAATTTGTTCTAAACAATAATATACAAATGGTTAACATAAATTAAACATAAGCATACTCATCTTACTCCATTCATTCATTTATCAACAAGATCGTCTCAAACAACAACAAACAACAACAACAACAACAAAAACAAACAACAACAAACAACGAATACAACTACTAATGTGACATTAATTCGTCGAGTAACTCGGAATAGTTACCTTAAGTTAGCAAAGAGATAAGTAATAACTTGAGAAAGCTTCTAAAACCCAAAATTACTCTTCATCTTCAACAACATATGAGTCACCTAACTCATCTTCAAATTCTTCACCTATAAGAACAACAAAAACACAATTATTAAGCTTAAATTCGAAACCCTAAAAAAAGTGTCTTAAAAAAAATTTGGGGGAAATGAAAATAAAGCTTACTAGTATATGAGGATTGAAGAGAGGATTCCGAATATATAATTTTTATGCGATTTGGTGGAGAAATGAAGAAGTTATGGTGGATTTAGAGATTGTAAGGAGGTTATTTTGAAAGTAATTTGGTGTTTGAGATAAGGAAGTGATAGAATGAGAATTGAGGAAATGAAAGATGAAGAGGAGACCCATGGAGGATGGAGGGTGCATGGTTTTGGGTAGGGTGTTTGGGTGAGTTTCAATTGTTTACGTTTTGGTTCGTTTCGACAGAAATTAGAAATATTCATCGAACGCGATTTCCGAGAAAATTAAAGTTCTTAAACACGATTTTACTTAAAGATTAAGTACTCATATGCCCAATATCCAAACTCGTTTACCCAACGACCGTAAGAAATGGGAAAATCCCGATTTTACGACTTTTATCCGAAATCTATTTTATCAAAGGAAAAGGTTTAAATATAGTTTAAATCACTTTTAAACATTTCTAAACTATCAAAAACAATTACATTTCTTCAAAATAAAATAAGATTATATTTTATCAAATAGATTTTATTTCAAATAAATTAATATTAAATTAAAATAGATTAAAAAATTACTTTTAAAATATAATAAAGGTCTTCGAATTTACGGGGTGTTACAATCATCCCTCCTTTTAAGAAGTTTCGTCCCCGAAACTTAGAATAAGGAACATTGTATATATGTAGGTCTATCTCCTTAAAATCAAGTAAACAAAATTTTCAAAATATGGACGTATGAAGTATAAGTGTCTTTTCAATGGAACGGAAAATCCTCGTCGGCCGATCAAGAACATCAACATTCCAAATAAAAGACATAAAAATATATATTTTTACACCAACAAATGAGAAAACCAATTATCGGACGTCTCCAATAACGAGCTTTACCACTCATTGACGTTAAAACCAGTGGAAAACAGAAAAACATTTTCAAAAATTTTTAGTTCGAAACTCTATAAAAAGGATAATAACTCCACTAGCTATGACCAAACTCTAACTACGACTTTTAAACAACTAAGCAAGGACTACTAACGCGGAGGGTATTTAAGAGAAGGAGAGGAAACACTCAAAAGGATAGCTTAACTCACAAGAATTGGATAAAGGAACGGAAAGTACCTCACGAGAAGAGTTCGGGATATTTAGCTAACATAGAAGATTCAGGCTCCCAAGTTTCTTCTTCGACATTCCCACAACGCCAAAGGATACGAACTAGGGGCACAACTTTGTTTCTAAGTTGCTTGTTTGCTCTTTCGAGGATTCGGATCGGCCTTTCTTCCAAAGCCAAGTTGGGTTCCAAATCTGGGATTTCTTCTTGAATAACATGGCTCGGATCACTAATGTACTTCCTCAACTGAGATACATGGAAGTCATTATGAACCTTGCTCAAATTCGGGGGCAACTCCAAACGGTAAGCAACGGGACCAATCTTCTCAAGTACACGGAAAGGTCCAATGTATTTGGAACTCAGCTTTCCTTTCACACCAAAACGTTTCACCCCTTTCATAGGTGATACCTTAAGGAACACTCGATCATCAACCTCAAAGGCAAGTGGTCGACGACGGACATCGACATAAGATTTCTGTCGGTCTTGAGCGGTTTTCATACGCTCTCGAATGATCTGAGCCTGATTGATGGTCTCAGTCACAAAACCGGGTCCCAACACATGAGCATCTTGGACTTGATCCCAACAAACAGGACTACGGCACTTCCTACCGTACAAAGCTTCATAAGGTGACATCTTGATAGAGGAATGATAGCTATTGTTGTAGGAAAATTCGACAAGAGGTAAACATTTCTCCCAAGAAGTGTGGAAGTCTAAAGCACAAGCACGGAGGAGGTCCTCTAAAGTCTGGATAGTCCTCTCGATCGCCCATCCGTAGCGGCATGAAAAGCGGTACTCATCGGTAGCTTACTACCCATGGCTTCTTGCAAAGCGATCCGAAACGGGAACAGAATCTAGGGTCACGATCTGAAACTATATCCTTAGGCACTCCATGGTACCGTACTATCTCCCTCACATAGGCCTCAGCTAGGACATCTAATCTCCACGTCTCCTTGATAGGTATAAACCTAGCACATTTGGTTAATCGATTTACAACCACCCAAACCGCATCTTTTCCACTAGCAGTCTTAGGTAAAGCCATCACAAAGTCCATGGAGATGGACTCCCATTTCCAAAGGGGAACATCCAAAGGTTGTAGCAAACCCCCGGGTTTTTGATGCTCAATCTTCACTTTCTGACAGGTAAGACACTTGCTAACATACTCTAGGACATCAATCTTCATCCTAGGCCACCAAAACTGTAATCTCAAGTCTTTATACATCTTGTCACCACCAGGATGAATAGAATAAGGAGAAAGGTGAGCTTCATCAAGGATCTTCTTCCTCAACTCGGCTACTCTCGGAACATACATCCTACCTTGGTAACGTAGGTATCCATCACTATCCACCACACAATCCTTAGCTTACCCAAGTTGGATTTTTGCTTAAATGGACTTGAAAGTAGCATCCTCAGGTAGGCAAGTACGGATCTCACGGTAAAAATCAGGTTCTGCACTCAATGCACTAAGATAGTCAAAGCCCTTCCCAACAAGGCTTATCCCTAACTTTTGAAATTCCGTGGTAAGTTCGTCAGGTAACACACGGATAGTGCTCAAAGAGTGACTAGTCTTCCTACTCAAAGCATCGGCCACCACATTTGCTTTCCCTTCATGATAAATCAACTCGGCATCATAATCATTCACCAACTCTAGCCATCTTCTTTGCCTCATATTCAATTCTTTCTGGGTAAAGATACACCTCAAACTCTTATGATCGGTATAAATGCGGCAATGAACCCCAATAAGGTAATGCCTCCATGTCTTCAAGGCATGTACCACGGCGGCTAATTCAAGATCATGAGTCGGATAGTTCACCTCGTGAACTCTCAGCTGTCGAGAAGCATAAGCAATAACCCTTCGGTTTTGCATCAAGACACAACCTAGGCCATGCTTTGAAGCATCACAATAAACATCGTAGTCCACACCATCCTCAGGTAAGGTTAACACCGGAGCGGTAGTCAACCTAGTCTTCAACTCTAAGAAGGCATTCTCACACTCATCAGTCCACACATACTTAGACTCCTTCTTCAACAATTGAGTCATCGGTCTAGCTAACTTAGAGAAATCTTTCACGAATCGACGGTAATAACCCGCCAAACCGAGAAAGCTTCGAATCTCAGTCACATTTTTCGGACTCTTCCAATCAACAACGGCCTCAATCTTAGAAGGATCTACCATAATACCATCTTTGGATATGACATGTCCGATAAAATTAACTTGATGCAACCAAAATTCACATTTCGAGAACTTAGCATACCACTTTTGACGATGTAGAATGTCTAAGATGATACGAAGGTGTAGGGCATGTTCTTCATCATTCTTTGAGAAAATCAAGATATCATCAATGAACACCACCACACACTTATCGAGGTACTCACTAAAGGTACGATTCATTTGATCCATGAAGATAGCAGGAGCATTAGTCAATCCGAAAGGCATCACTTTAAATTCGAAATGACCATATCTCGTGCTGAAGGCAGTCTTAGGAATATCGGACTCACGAACCGGAATTTGCTGATAACCCGATCGGAGGTCAATCTTGGAAAAAGTAGAAGCACCACGCAATTGGTCAAAGAGATCATCAATTCGTGGAAGCGGATACTTGTTCTTGATTGTCACACGATTGAGTTCACGATAATCAATGCAAAGTCGCATAGATCCATCCTTTTTCTTTACAAAGAGGACGGGGGAACCCCAAGGAGAAGCACTAGGCCTAATAAAGCCTTTCTCAATCAAGTCATCAAGTTGAACTCTCAACTCCTTCAATTCGGAAGGTGCCATACGATAAGGAGCTTTAGCAATAGGACCGGTTCCGGGAACTAGATCGATGGAGAATTCAACATCTCTTTCAGGAGGAATCCCGGGTAATTCATCGGGAAATACATCCGGAAATTCACAAACAATAGGAACATCCTTCAAGGGAGGAAGAGAAGGAGAATTAGAAGTAGTCACTACACATAGAAATGCTTGATAACCCTTCTTCAACGCATTGACCATTTTCATGGCCGAGATCAACTTCACACCAGTTTGCTTTCTAACTCCTTGATAAGATACGCGAGTACCCAAAGGGCTTTTAAGAACAATCTTTTGATCTCGACATTCAAATCGAGCATGGTAAGTAGATAACCAATCCATGCCCAAAATAACATCAAACTCCTCAAGTGGAATCGAAGGAGATTATCCGGGAAAATAGATTCCGCTATCGATATAAGAACATCCGAATAAAAATAAGAACAAGAGAATATGTCGCCGGAGGGTAAAGATATTGATGTACTATCTCCAAGTGAAGGTTCAAGAGGTAACTTGTCGGAGAATTTCATCGATATAAATGACAAAGAAGCACCAGTATCAAATAAAACCAAACAAGGGACATCAAATATTAAGAACGTACAGTGACTATGTATGCAGGTGTGCCTCGGCCTCGACGGCTCATCACAAAGATGCGACCTCTCGGCCTCTCAGGAACAGCAGGAGTAGTAGTAGTCTTCTTCTCAGGACATTCATTAGCCCTGTGTCCAGGCTTGTTGCAAGAGAAACACACAATTTGCTTATCAAAGCAACGAATTCCGGGATGCAAAGGCTTCTTACAATGATAGCACATACGACCCTTAGGATTTTTGTCGTTGCTAGGAGATAGAACACGAGCACCTTGATTTGCTTGTCCACTCGGAACAAACCTATTCTTGTTAGGATAAGATGGGGAAGAAGTAGGCACAAAGGGTCTAGAAGGAGCATCATAAGGCCTAGAAGTGGAGTAGAGTGGCCTCTTGCCAAGGGAAGTACGAGAAGCATGAGCCTCTTCATCAATAGCCCGAATAGAGCTCTCGGCCCATAATGCATCATCATAGATTGAGACAAAGGAAGTAGAATCCCTACGGATCAAGCTCTTAAGCTTTGGAGTAAGCTTGTCAAGGTAAAAGAAAGCCTTTTCTTCTTCATTTTTGACAAGTCTAGAAGCATAGTGAGCAAGTTCATTGAACTTGTCGGTAAAGGCTTGGACAGAAAGACTTCCTTGCTTCAAATTCATAAACTCTTTAAGCCTTTGTTGTTTCAGCTCTTTTGGATAGAACCTAGCCTCAACTAGATCCTTAAAGCGATCCCAACCAAAACCAGGCTCAAGAGTGGAAGTAGGACTAGTCATGGTCCACCATCTATCAGCTTCTTTCACAAGGAAGTGAGAAGCCAATTTCACCTTGTCTTCTTCACGAACATCATACAAGGCAAAGCTTTTCTCCAATTCACGAAACCATTCGGTGAGTGCCACTGGGTCTACTTCACCACCATAAGTTTGAGTCTTGTTTCGAGTCAATTGACTTGCCACCCAAGTGTAAGAACCAGGTCTTTCACCTTCTGGAAACTGAGGAGGAGGAGGAGGAGGAGGTTGGTTTTGTTGGTTTTGTTGGTTTTGTTGTATGTCTTGCTGGTTCTGGAGAATCTGAGTAAGAGCTTGTAAGATTGCATTATCAACGTTTCTTGTAGGAGCCATCTTGCAAAAGAGAACACTAATTAGCACCTAATAAATAGCAATCACAAAGAGACTACAACATAAGGACCTAAGTCTACCCATCCTACCCATCTCTCGAGTTTATTATTTGAAGGTCAAGTTATTTATATTGGGGTGCACAAACGTGCGTCGGGAGCAAATATGCTCTGATACCAATTGTGGCACCCTCATTTATTGCGGAAAAGTAAACACATAATTCTAGATAAAAACTGCATGGATATGTTTGTAATAGGTTCATTTGGGTAAAAACCTGTAATTTTTAAAACCTGAACCTGTTATAAAAATATCCAAATGGGAAGGTGTCAAACATGCAAGGTCCAAAATAAACCTCATAAATAAAACATCGCTAAAGTCGCGAAATAAAGTTATACAACCCAAGTATGAAAAAGGGAGACATATGTCCCTAAAAAGTATATGACATAAAAAGTGTTCAAGGGTCACAATAAAATAAAGCCAATCTAGGTCCCAAGGTTACTTTGCTCGCTAGCTCGTCCATGTACCCCATATATGCATCACCTACTCACAATCGCATTTTATACAAATACGAAAGCCACAATCGATGGGGAGTAACTCCGAGTTCTCCCAACCACGAAATGTCATAATTAATATAACATGTAAACATAAGAATATGAATATGAATAACACATAGCCTTAGCATATAGATGCTAGACAATCATGCTTATCATGTGAACAACAATACGACAACACATAGTCCTAGCATGTGAATACTAGACCGACTCATACTACACTATCATGTGAATCACATAACATCCAGGAATCCAAACTCTATCAACCATAGCCGGCTTGCATCTCACCTTCTATGATTCATAGAATCATCAAACAAGAAAGGACAATATATCTAGAGACAGTCATAAGTTCTTAGGACAGTCAATAGTCACTCTGTAACTCGAGTCTATACCACGAGGTAAGGTAAACACCCTAGTCCTAAACCTGCGCAGACCTAGCGACATGCGGAAAGTACCGCATCCAAGACCCATGATCACACACATGAGTACCCCTAAGGAGTCCACCAAAGGGTTGGCTAGTACTTAAGCTGACCACATACTTCTAAGAGTACGTCAGGAGGTCATGCCCTAACTTGGATATAAGCCCACCAAGCTAAGACACAAAGGTTATTAAGCGGTGAACATATACTCGTCAAAGACTATAAGGGCCTATCTATGACGAAGGCCGAAATACTCACCTAGGACCTAGTCCCAGCCTGAATACTTTAGCCCACACCACACAAGACAAGTAGGACACCCAATTAACCATAAGAGGGGCAAAGAGTCCAAACTTGCACACACACAAATGATCATACACACCCTAGCATATGAAAGACTACGCAAGAGCATATTCAGCTGACAATCCAACAATATCTCCAATATCAATAATAATCCAAATTCCAGCTAACCAACAGTACCATAATCCATGAGAACACGCTAAAATGGCAGAGAGGCAATAAGACTCAAGCATAAGGCATCCAAAGCATCCAACAACCAACATGTGAAATGATAATTACAAATATCAAGGCATAAACATAAAACATCCAATAACAACCAAACTAACCTCAAAGACAAACCCTCGACCCTAGTCCCGCGACGGGTCATTAGTCAAATCGAGGCTGACCGGTTTAAACCTACTTTGACCAAACTCGTTCGGTCAATCTGGCCCAGCTCAGAGTCTTGGCCTACTTTGGCCCAAATCACAATATTCATCACAATATCATTCTCATGCTATTTCCAATTTCTATCATGTGAAAAACTATCAACATAAGGAAATATATTCCAACTTACAAAATATCCAATTCAATTAAATTCTCGCATAATAAAATAGTATAAATAACCGTCTCACACAAGGGTAAACTTTACTATAAATTTTATCGATAAAACGACGCCATTTACTCATACGGACTCCGAATTGAGTGATTCAAGTGGCTAAACCACCTAATTTTTCGATGCCGTTCAATCTGTCATATTTTTGGAAACATTGGAAAACGTCTCGGTCCGGTACTGACGCGTTCCAGCCAACACGCGGACTTGTCACAACACATAATTCCTCATCCAAATTTGTTCTAAACAATAATATACAAATGGTTAACATAAATTAAACATAAGCATACTCATCTTACTCCATTCATTCATTTATCAACAAGATCGTCTCAAACAACAACAAACAACAACAACAACAACAACAACAACAACAAACAACAACAAACAAGGAATACAACTAGTAATGTGACATTAATTCGTCGAGTAACTCGGAATAGTTACCTTAAGTTAGCAAAGAGACAAGTAATTGTAACACTACGGATTTTCATAAGCTAAATACTCGACCGAGTAGAGCCTACTCGACCGAATAGTGTCAAGGGTGTAGTTTGTTTGGGTTCTGCCGAGGAATACTCGGCCGAGTATGATGAATACTCGACCGAGTAGAGGATACTCGGCCGAGTATGCCCTATACTCGACCGAGTATCCGGTCTGGCGAGTAATATTTCAGCGGTTTGATGCGGGAGTGTTTGGGGTTGTTTTATATTCAAAGGCAGTTTCTAAAACGTCATTTCAACCCTAATCATTTTACGATCTCTCTAATCACTCCCTAATCATTCTCTAATCTCTTTGTGTGTGTAATTGTCGTAATCCTTGCCCATAATCTCTCATCCCTCACAGTAAGTTTCATTCCCCATGTCATTTATGTTCTTTTAGGGTTACTGTATATATGGAATTTGGGGAATAGGGGGAATTGTGCAATGTGTGATTGTGTTATATGGTTATTGTATAGGAGAAGACTTCATAGAGGAGCTTTCTGATTGTTCGGTTTCCGTCTCTTGTTGATTGCTAAGGTAGGGTTTCCCTACTCGATTCTGTTTAATTAATTGGAGATGTTGTGATTGTCTTGTGTATAATTATTGTTATCTGTTGATCATCGGAGGTTGGGTGTTGTGGAGACGTTGTTGGTGTGGTGGTGTTGTGACGGTTGTGGTGTTGTGACAACTCTTGTGTGTGTGTGTGGTTGTGGTGGAGTCACTTGCGGGAGTGGCTTCACACCCTAGTTCACCCTCCGTGGAACCCGTCACGGGAGGAGATGTGCACATTAAGGGACAGGGATTGTTAGTCGCTCGTTGATGAGCCGGACTAGGTGGGGATGGGCTGCGGTCACCTGCGCGGCGAGGATTACCTGTTGCGATGGGTAATGGCGGGGCTACACACTTCGGTGTGTGGTCGGTTCTCGTGTGTGAGATCGATGATCACCGGTGGTAATGTTTGTTGTCTTATATTGATTGAGTAGTCGACCCCGTGTTGTTGTTTTGTAAAACCTGCGGTGATCCATTCGGGGATGGTGAGCGATTGTGACAGTGATACATTTATTGAGCTTGGGGCGATCATGGGAGAGTCACCACGCTGGATTAGATGACACCATCACGAGCCTTAGTTATTGTTTTGGTAGTTGTTGCCCTTTGGATAATTCGTTTATTAGATTTTGGAGACTATGTAACTTTTATAACTACCGTACATTAATAAATGTGTTTGGACTGTTGCTTTTGATATATACTAACCTCGGGCAACCGAGATGGTAACAACCTTTCATGCTGGGGTAGTCCTAGTAAGGTATCTTGGTATGACGGGGTGTTACAGTAATAACTTGAGAAAGTTTCTAAAACCCAAAATTACTCTTCATCTTCAACAACATATGAGTCACCTAACTCATCTTCAAATTCTTCACCTATAAGAACAACAAAAACACAATTATTAAGCTTAAATTCGAAACCCTAAAAAACGTGTCTTAAACAAAATTTGGGGGAAATGAAAATAAAGCTTACTAGTAGATGAAGATTGAAGAGAGGATTCCGAATATATAATTCTTATGCGATTTGGTGGAGAAATGAAGAAGTTATGGTGGATTTAGGGATTGTAAGGAGGTTATTTTGAAAGGAATTTGGTGTTTGAGAGAATGAAGTGATAGAATGAGAATTGAGGAAATGAAAGATGAAGAGGAGACCCATGGAGGATGGAGGGTGCATGGTTTTGGGTAGGGTGTTTGGGTGAGTTTCAATTGTTTACGTTTTGATTCGTTTCGACAGAAATTAGAAATATTCGTCGAACGCGATTTCCGAGAAAATTAAAGTTCTTAAACACGATTTTACTAAAAGATTAAGTACTCATATGCCCAATATCCAAACTCGTTTACCCAACGACCTTAAGAAATGGGAAAATCCCGATTTTACGACTTTTATCCGAAATCTATTTTATCAAAGGAAAAGATTTAAATATAGTTTAAATCACTTTTAAACATTTCTAAACTATCAAAAATAATTACATTTCTTCAAAATAAAATAAGATTATATTTTATCAAATAGATTTTATTTCAAATAAATTAATATTAAATTAAAATAGATTAAAATATTACTTTTAAAATATAATAAAGGTCTTCGAATTTACGGGGTGTTACATAAATGACCATAATTCTTACATTTGGACTTTTTCAAAGCAACCAAAGCAATCTAATCGTAGTTGAAGTGGGATTATTAATGGTAGCGATTTTGATCAGGCTGCAAAAAAGAATGAGTTTTGATACGGGTCGAGTTTTCATAAATTGAAGAGAGTTAAAGCCAAATCAAGGATTTATTTTATTATAGAAGCAAACACTTTGTAATTAATGATAGTTATTAACCGTCTTGCTAGAGTCGTGATTTCATTTAAATTATTAATACATTGTGTATGGTATGATTAATACTCCGTATATACTAACAGTTAATTATTTATGCGTAAGGTTGAATTTATCTGATCTTTACTTCATGACGTTTGTTTGCTTGGTCTTAATTTCAATGTGCATAAACTAACTACAATCTATCCATAGTCTTTAATCTGTATAATTTTTCAAATACCTCACAAGGTACATATTAAAGTGTAGTCATCAATGCTTATTTATGTAATGAGCGAAACAAATTAACATATCGTTCTACGATTATGTTTAATGGTTGGTTTTAGAAATAAACAAGGGTAAAATTGTTTTGCACAAGGCCAGCTATTTCGAGTATTCTCATACGGATACGAATAGAATTAGTAGACAAACTTGCAATATTAGAGAGTAAATTTTATCAAATTACTATTATTATTATGTCAATCGCAAATTCTGTCAGAATTGAAATCCTGAGGTTGGTAGTCTATTATTCATCCATATGACCACATCACAAAGCATGCATAATAATCAAATTGGGAATGAGAATCTTTAGGTCGTTTGAGAGACAAAAAAAGGGAAGATCATGTCACCCACGAATTTATGGGTTTCTCTTAATTCAAATATTTGAGTCTACAATATTAACTAATGTACTACATAATCGGGTAATACACCATTAGTGTTCACTTTATTTGCACATCGTATAATCTTATTACTTTAAGATTAATTCTTTTGATCATGGTACTTTAACGACCATAAACATCAATTATAAGGAAAATTCTATTTTAAAATTCCGTGGTGCATGTGCAATTGCCTTTTCTAAACTAAAGAGATTAATATCAATTTTGGATATAAGAAACTATGAGACAAGGTCCAATTTTTTATACACACTTTTGAGCAATGTTGAGTTTTCATATACTGTGTAAAATACGTAGAAGAAAAAATAATATATACTCTCTCATATTCACTATAATCTTCCCTTTGTTTATAGGCACGAGTATTAAGGCGGTGAATAAAATAGGAGTAAAAGAGTTGGGTGAGGTTTGGTGATAGAAGAGAGGAATGAATAATTATGAGTTAAATAAGAAACGATGGGGCCAAAACATTAAGAAAATTAATAAAAAAAGAGTAAAAGAGTTGGGTGAGTTTGGTGATAGGAGAGAGGGTGAAAAAATAAGAGTAAAAGTTTTCAAAAATAAAAAGGGGAAGAAAACCTGAATAACCCGTTTTAGAAAATAGGGAAAATTATACTGAATAGGAGGGAGTACAATTTTTCGTAAAAAGAAAATAAATAAAATAATTTAAACAAATTCAAATAAAAATAAAAGATAAAATTTATAAGTAACAACAAAGGTCTACCTCTAACGTTAGATGGTAATTGACGTTTGTAGTGATTATATTATAAGTTGACGTGTAATATTGCAATGGTGGTTTGTTGCAATTGTATAGAAAGTGTAGTGCTAATAAAATTCTATTGTCTTTTACGTTAGCTAAATTGAATAAAAAATAGAATTACTGAAGAATTATAAGTGTATATAAATCCTACTATGAATGAATGTGTGCTCCTCTAAGTTCAATTTAGCTCTTATATAAGTTAAGTTCACAAAAGTTAAATTCCTATGAATTCAGTTCAACTTTTATACGTTTAGTTCAAAAAACTTCAAATTAATATTATTAAAACTAAATCTTAAAATTATTTTAAAAGTTAAAAATAAATCTTAAAAGATAGAGAATTTGATAAGATGTCATATTTTAGTGAGATAGAATTCTACATTAACTTAAATTGGCTAACTAAGGAGTCGTCCATATTATATAAACCCACCATTGCAAGATAACGCCCTATGGCTTTAATTTTCCCTAATGCATTATTTTTTTTTTGTGTGTGTTGATCTTATTAACTGAGTACTATAGCCCTATTTGATTATGTATCAGTTTTCGTAGATTCTAAAATTGATTATCTACTCTTATGCAGGAGTAGAGATTCAAGTAGAGGTAGATTGAAGATTTGTCAAATCCTTACCCGACTCTGTATGTTGTGCCAAAATTAAACCATTTTGCATGCGTTCATCATTGGACATTCACTTAAATTTATGATTTCTAATTACTTTTTTTTTTTTTGGTGACGAGGAGGTTGGATCCTCCCCGGATACAGGACCCCACCCTGCTAGGCGCCTGTACCATGTGAGTTCTTTCCCGCGGGGATTATTCCCTCTCCGGGCGTCAGGTCCCCAAGAAAGTGTTCATCTAGGGGATTTCTAATTACTTTGCTTTCATGTTATATTTGTAGAAAATTAATGAGTTATATATAAGACAAGGACCTAAACATTCCTCTTTTTTACAGTTTAGGGATTATACTATTAAAAAATCCAGTTAAGGACCTCAATGCACCTTCCGTCAACTTTGCTGTTAAGTGAGTATATTGACAAGTATTTGAAGTCGGTGTTGATGAGAAACAGAATGAAGCATATTGATTCAAAGCAAATTTAAGAAAGTACTCCTTCAAATACCCAGCCTAATTTGATGGAGTATACGACAAATAACACCACAAACAAAATTACCAAAACCAAAACACAACCAAAAACGATAATCAGGAATTATTCCAATCCTTCTTATCTTTCTCAGAACCAGCAATTTACGTACATCAGAGTATCTTTCCTCGTCGAACGCTCGAAAGCTAATTGTCGCTTCAAAATCCAAGTCGGTCATTCCAAATATTGTTAATCTACTTCTTAATTGTTAATCTTTCTCAGAACCAGTATTGATTTGTAGGTGTTGAATGAAGATTGAGGGGTCATAGTTGTGAATTGTGATCATCATGATCATCATACAAAGATAGAAGAGCGAATTGGCAAGACCGCAAGAATTAGTCCGTTAATTTGCTGTTATTTTAGATGGCATGAATTTATTGAGATTGTTTGTTGTGTTAATGGGGAAGTTAACGGAAGGTTCAACAAGGTCCTTAACTGGACGTTTTGAAAGTATAGTTCCTTATCTAGAAAAAGAATGAAAGTTCGGGTCTTTATCTTACCATTAACTCGAAAATTGATCATCGAAGAACATACGGATTTATATAAAGTTGTCAATTTTAAGAAATACGTGCCTCTCATTAAACATTTATTATTGTGTGAAGCGGTCTCATATTATAAGACAGTTTAATAATGTAAAAAATAATTTTTTTGTACAGAATATGAGACGGTCTTAGTCTATAATTTTTGATCATCTAATACAAGAATAGTAGAATACTGATATTTTACAAGAGATGCATATGAATTATAAAACAAACCAATCTACTTGTGAAGCATGTCTTAAATTGATAGCTGAAGTTCCCTTTTATAAGTGGAAATATACAGGGTATTGCAACAAAAAAAGGTGAAGGGTTGATAGTCGATGCGACATGTTTTCCGTTCGTTGAAGCTCGATGGATTACTTAGCTTCATGTTTTAAGATCCATCGTTAATCCACTATAACGTTTTGTGGATCGGAACTCGATTATATAAGGGGTACTGTGTTGGATGCTAATTATTAGATGTAAACTTGTGCAAGATTGAAGTGTGTTTATATAAGCTATATATGATATTTCCATGATATATTGGTTACACTTTTGAGTGATTTGTCACAATTAAAAAAATAACTTACTCTATTATATATAGTAATGGAGCCTATATATATATACAAGGTGTATATATAATAAAATAATGTTATAGCGTTTGGGTTGGTTTACCCACTAAAACTCATACGAAGTATTTGCATTTTTTTTTAAACCTATAGGGTAAAATCATTAATATTAACCAACAAGACAATCAGCTATCTCGGGCAACAACTAATATCGGTAAAATATTATATAGATGTCAATTAACATTTATAATTGTGAACACCGTTTAAAATGGTAAAAAAATTCCGACAACAATTAAAGGAGAATCAAATTTGAAACCCGTACAACGCATGGGCACAAAATCTAGTTAACATATATATTTGTGTGTTATAAAATAGGTTTCGGAAAATTATAATTTTGACATAAAATTGTAATATACTCTGATGGGGCATATTCTGCACCCGCTGACCAAGTCAACACATTGAGCAAGGTCAGAGATATCCACAACAAGTCAACGACTTAGACAAACTTAACCGACGCGAAATGTCGGCTGTCTCTTGTGCCTCGGCTAGGACAACTAGCCAGCCGGGGCACACATCCGCGAACTCATATCCAAGACCCCTCGGCGGCGAGTCAACAGGGCCCGCCGGCCTGCCATGGGTCCCTCGGCCGAGGGTACATCAGTCCTTCCACCTGTTAGCCACTTGGCCACTTGGCCACTACGTGACAAAAGGTGAAAGTCTATAAATACTCCTCAACCCTCATTGAGGAGGAGATCCACAATTTAACCTAAGAATCACTATTCATCTGGTAATATCTTCCTTATCTCTCTACAATACATACTTCGCCAAGTAACAACAACTTCTCTTTAAGTTTACTGACTTGAGCGTCGGAGTGAGTTCGCTCGGTCCAAAGTCGAGCCCTCAGTTTGTTCATCGTTTCAGGAGACCGCGAGGAGGATTCAACCAAAGACGTCATTCTACAAGCACGGGTGGTAACAAATAACTGCTCTGGAATTACACCCGGAACATACTCCATCCGTCCCGGTCATTTATTGTCCTATTCGATTTTGGGGTCTCGGTCAATTGTTGTTTTTTCTATTTTAAGAATGCATTTAATGAGCAATTTGATCACCCACACTCAATTTGTTTCCCTTGTCATTTAATAATTGGCCCCTCCTCTTTCCTTAATCTTTGTGCTAAAACCAAAGGACAACAATTGTCTAGGACGGAAGGAGTATAAATGAAAAAAAGCGTAGTTAAAATATCGTCTCGTAGACATTCATTGAAATGTCTCCTCCACTTTCTTACGAATTTAAACTTCAACTACATATTAGTACCAACATTCATTGAAATATTTGCTATTAGTATTTTCCAACGACATTTATTATTTCGAATACCACTTACAAAAATAAAATAAAAAAGGTAAACAAATAATTGAGATTAAGTGAGTAAAAAAATAATAAAATGACCAATAATATTTACGCATCTATGTAAGACTAGTAAGAAACTCAATTTGACATAGATAATATAAGTGAGACCGTCTCCCACTAAATTAGTGGGAGACATAACATGGAAAATAGAAATTAGGTAACTCTCTATCCTCATCATGAGAGAGGTCTCTTAATAACAATACCAAGAGATCGTCTCTCTAAAGTTTTTGTGAATCCGTAATTAGATTAAGGCCCAAATTAATTTGTATTTATGCTTTACGAACCTTGTTTTTATTTGTTCTTTAATTTTGAATGAATGATGTTTCTCCTTTGTCAGTCCCGTTCTATGCCATATTGATATCATTTTGTGTTTTATGAAGTAGATATCCAATTTACCACCAACAAGAGGGAGAATTTTGGTAAGGGGTAAGGGAAGAAAAATTCCTTATCCATTTAAATATATCTATTTTAATTGTTAATACTTTGTATCTTACTCTTTTTATCTACGACTTTTGATTTTCTTTTTAAGTGATTTGCTAGTTTTGACTCTCCTATGTTATTCAGAGTCATATATAAAAGTAGATTCCATAATATCACTCAATTTTTTTTTCTAGTTACTTTTATGAACTAATCTAATCAAAAGTGACTTTATTTTCATTTGTATTATGTACATATGGTCTGAGTTTTCAATCCTTACCTAAAAAGAGAGAACTTGGCTGCACTGTAGCAATGAATAGTGCACAGCCAAGTCTCCTTTTCCACCGTTGATTTCCCACTTTTAAATCTCCTCCCTCCATTTCTCTTTCATTCACATCCACTCCTTTATCCTTTTCTCTACTAATAACTCTCATCCACTCGACAAAATCTCAACTAAAAATACAATCTAAAATCTCCTATACTCACAGGCACTCCTCACTCCTCAAAAATTCATTGACCTCTCTAGCTAAACTTCAATAGAAAATCTCTTTCAAAGGTATGTTCTCTTTTTGCGATTAGAATTCCATTTTTTGTTCTTGATCAATTTGATTTCTTTATTAAGAGTATTATACTGATTTTTTTCAATTTTTATTGTTTATTCAGTTTGATTTTGTTAGTTATCAATGGTTTCGTTTTGGGTATGTAGGCAACAACATCGCATTTCGGCTCGGGATAGTCATCACACTTCAGCTACAGGTTTTATTCCCGTCTCGAATAAGAAGTATTAAATCCATACCCTAATTAATTACTATATTCCTTTTTATTTCTATTATTGTGGTATCCTGGGATTTTTGGCTGCTTATCGGGGTTGGCTTTGATAACTAGGTTGGTGTCGTTGTGGTTTAAGTTGTCTCGGCATGGAGTTAGAGGTTGAGCTTTTAACAGGAGGTATTGGATCTAACCCTACTTAATTATTGATGTATTCCTGGTTTTTTTGTTGCTAATCAGAGTTGGCTTTGATGACGCCATTTTTAAAATTGTCTCGGCTACAGAGTTAGAGATTTACCTCATAAGAGGAGGTATTGGTTGCCACCCTTCTTAATTGTTTGGGTTTTAGAGTTTTTTAAGCGTCATTCCTTTTGCGTATTCCCGTCTTATTGTTTACTGTTTTGAGGTTGGTTTTCTAGCTTGGTTGCTTACAGTTTGCAGATGTTCATATGCAGAGATGTTTTCCATTTCCTGGGAAACACCTAGTTGTTGTTTTTTGACGCCTCTAGGCTGACTGGGGTTTTGGGTTGACCCCTTCCCCTAGAATAGGTGAGCCATTTTATAGCGGTTGTCTTCCTTTTACTGCTTTTATGGATTTTCAGTTCTCGAAGTGGTCAATGAGGGGGCTGTAGTTTTGCGGGTCTTATCTTCCTTTTATTGCTTTTCGATATTTTCAGCTTTTTAGATTGACAATGCTGTGATTGTAGGTCTGTTGGCTGTGGCAGTGGACGCTCCTATTATTATATTCCTGGGGGTTTTAGCTCGCTGCCTGCAGTAGTCTGTCTTCCTTTTATTTCTTTCTCTTTTATATATTTGTTAGCTTGTCCGTGTTGTGTTTGCAGTGCTGTAGAGCGGACGCTTTTGCTGATTTTATAATTTAGGTATAGTGTTTATTATTGTATCTCGTGGATTTTGTTACACAACTCTTTTCCATTTGTCTTTTATTTTATGAGTGTTGGTCTTAGGTATTACGGCTTTGTTGCCTCCTTCCACTTCTTTTATTTATATGTTATTGTTGTGGTTACAATTGTTTACGACTGCGGAGTAAGAGCTCAAACTTGGGGCCAACCCTCTACGCCGGTGCTCTACCACTTTTTCCACTAACAGCAGCTTCAGGTTTGTTGCTACTTGCTGTGTTGATTCCCGCGTCACTTTAAAGTCCAAGTTTTTTTATCAGCTCTTATCATGTTTAACGGCCCAGTTGTTGTTGCTTTTTAGGCCTGTTTAACATTGCCCTTGCATGAGTTGACTCTCCATTAAAGTTGTTCGTTTGTTTATTTGTATTTCCATTATCGTTATCTTCCTTCTTACTGTATTCCTGGGTTTTTTACTCCTAAACAAAGCTGTGGGCTTCCTTTTATGCTTTTATATAGGTACTTTGCCATTGTTACGGTTGCAATTGCCTCGTGTTGCGGAGTGGGAGCGTGCCCTTAGAAGACAAGGTATTGATTCTAACCCTAATTAATAGTGTTCTACAAAATTACTTTGCGGTTTTACGTCTTATCATTTATTTTAGGCTGAGTTTGGTTCGGTGGTGTTTTTTGCATCAGTCACTGCTCATTGACACACAACTATACACTGACACTCTTGCTGCTTGGATTTCATTGTTGTATGCTCCAATGCCATTTAATATGAGTTCTGGTTGAACACGACGTGCTAAAGCTATACCACTTGGCTCAGAGTGGTTCAGCACTGGTAAGCTAGCCTTTCCCCATATGATTCTAATTACCATATTCACATATAGTGATGAATATCTTCATATGCAGAGATGAGTATTGTTTTTGTTTCCCATTTTGATGCTTATTAACTCTGTTTTTAATTTGTAGCCCGCCGTCATACCCTGTCAAAGTGAGACTCAACTATCAAAAACTATGAAAGTGTTTTGTGCTTAACGGGCTTATTGCTCTCTAGGATTTCATCTAATCTTTTTACTTTTGATCTTTGGCTTATTGTTTTGCGAGTATTAGGAGTACTTATTTGTTGAATCACTTAATTAAATACTTAATTTTTTTTATTTTTTTTAATAAACTTAACTGCTTTTATGTTTTCTGATTTGTTTTTTTGGAATTCAGAATATTGATTAATAAGTTTGAGCATAGTCGGAACTTGATGATGTTTGGAGATGAATGGTAATTTTGGATGATTATCACGAATATTAGTTGGATTGATGACTATGCTTACGACATCGCAGTTTTTCCATATCGAATCGTATCGTATAATTTTCCCATATCAAATCGAATCTTAATTGATATGGTGATTCCTTTTCTATTTATATGATATGATGGTGAGCGACTGGGCGTAAGCATAAGGTTTTAAACCGGGACTCTGATATTTCTTTCAAGTTTATCACTCTCATTGACTTTACCCCTTAGCCCTTACGCTGCCATTTACGTCACCCCTTAAGGCACTTGGTTATGTTGTTATTCTTGCACTCTCATGTCTCAAGGGATCAACTTTGGAAATTGAGATTTAATGTTGGGTTTGTGCCTTGATTCTGTTAACCGCCGCTTCGAATAACTATGCGGGGGTCTCGCAGACTGGTCAGCGAGTCTGGGTCCAGGGGCGAAGCATCCTGGTTTAGGGGTTCGGGGTCTCAACGTGGTCCCCGATGGGGGTTCGGGGGCAACGCCCCCGAAACTTAAACGGTATCCGTATCTGTTATTGGGCTAAGTCTGTCTTGGGCCTTTATTAGGTCATTCTGTATTAGGTTTAGAGAGTTTATCTGAGGGGGAAGGGAGAAGAGCTTTCTGGTACATCTGGCATTTATGGGAATGCATCTGGTACATCTGTCTGTTTGTGAGAGAATTCAAGTCAAGGTGGAGATTTTTTGGGTTTGTGCCTTGATTCTGTTAACCGCCGCTTCGAATAACTATTGGGCTAGGTCTGTCTTGGGCCTTTATTAGGTCATTCTGGATTAGGTTTAGAGATTATTATATAAACTCTCTAAACCTCTACCTAGCAGTCATACCGTCTGAATCTGTAATTTGAAAACTCCTCACATATCAATAAAACTCTCTCCCTTCCGCCCTGTGGACGTAGCTAACACACCGTTAGTGAACCACGTAAATCTGTGCGTTTGTCTCTTTATTGTTTTTATCAGTTCTTTCTTGCTTCTGTTATAACAAACTGGTATCGAGCCTTCGGTTCTGACACCGAGAAAGATGTTGACGATGAACATAAAGATCGATCGCTTTACCGGGAGGAATAGTTTTAGTCCGTGTGGGATCAAGATGCGGGCTCTGTTAAAGCAACAAGGGTTGTGGGCGCCGCTTTCGGATAAGAAGACGGAAAGCGCAATCGCTCACATCGCCATTGCTACCGCTAAGATGGCGGTGCGGAGGAGAAGGCACATTCAATGATTATGTTGTGTCTTGCGATGATATCATCATTGAAGTCGCGGAGAAACTACCGCAATGGCCTGCATGGAAAAAGCTTGAGAGTCTTTATATGACCAAGTCTTTGACCAATAAGTTGCTTCTGAAGCAACGTCTGTTTAGTTTGAGAATGCAGGAAGGTATGCCTCTTCGAGATCATTTAGATCAGTTAAACACAATTTTACTAGAATTACGTAATATTGATGTTAAGGTAGAAGATGAGGATGCTGCATTAATTCTGTTAGTTTCTTTACCACTGTCGTATGAGAACTTTGTACAGTCTTTTATTGTGGGTAAAGATATTGTTACTCTAGAATATGTTAGGTCGTCTCTTCATACTAGAGAATCTGCGCCATAAGGCGGCTGTGCAGTATTGCATAATCAGGCTGCAGGGTTAGCCGCCACTGGGGGTTATGGACAGGGAAATTCGGGGAAGAAAAAGTATAAGAAGCCTTCTTATTCGGGTTCTTCTAGTTCTGCTGGTACTTCGGGTACTTCTGGTTATTCTGGTTCTTATGTTTCTAGGGGTCCTAAACCTACTGATGTCTGTAATTACTGTAAAGGGAAGGGACATTGGAAATTCGATTGTCCCAAGAAAGACAAACAGAACAAGTCTGGTACTGCTACTGCTGGTGTAGCAAAAGCAGATTCCGAGGAAGATGATTATGCTCTGGTTACAGATAGCGTCACGCATCACACTGATGTGTGAATTCTGGATTCTGGAGCATCTTACCATATATGTCCGCGCAGATAGTGGTTTACAACTTATGAACAGGTAGATGGAGGCACTATTTCTATGGCTAACAGTGTTGTTTGCAGGATATTTGGAATCGGCTCAGTCAGGGTAAGGACACATGATGGTAAATTCTGTACATTGAACGAAGTTAGACATGTTCCACTGATGACAAAGAATCTGATCTCTTTAAGTACGTTAGACAGTAAGGGTTTCAGCTTTCAAGGTGTAGGTGGAGTTCTAAACGTCTGCAAATGTTCGAATGTAGTTCTGAGGGGTATCAAGCATGGTACTCTATATTATCTTCAGGGATCTACTCACAGGTTACATTCTTTGTTGCATCCTCAGATGTTGATAAAGAAGATTTGACTAAGTTGTGGCATATGAGACTTGGTCATATGAGTGAAAGGGGGATGCAGACTCTGTCAAAAGAAGATCTTCTGTGTGGTCATAAGGTCAAGAATCTGGATTTCTGTGAGCATTGTGTTTTTGGGAAGCTACATCGCAGCAAGTTTCCTAAAGCAGTGCATAGGACCAAGGGCACACTTGATTACATCCATTCTGATTGTTGGGGTCCTTCTAAGGTGGAGTCTTTGGGAGGTCACAGGTATTTTGTGTCTATTATTGATGATTATTCCAGGAAGACTTGGATTTATTTGATGAAGCACAAAAACGAAGCCTTCACTCACTTTAAGCAGTGGAAGGCATTAATGGAGAATCAAATTGGGAAGAAGGTCAACAAAGTCGCGAACGATAACGGCCTAGAGTTTTGTTGTTACGAGTTCGACGAGTTCTGCAAGAATGAAGGGATTGCTAGACATCGTACGATCCGAGATACACCTCGGAAAATGGTGTAGCGAGCGAATGAACCGTACACTTCGGAGAGGGCAAGGTGCATGCTCTCTAATGCTTTGGACTAACAAGAATATTCTCGGCGAAGCGTTAGTACAACATGCTATCTCGATAAATCGGGGACCTCACACGAGTCTGAATCTCAAAACTCCATTTGAGATATGGTCTGGTAAGTCTGCTGACTATTCTATTTTAAGAGCTTTTGGTAGTACTGCTTATTATCATGTTAGTGAAGGTAAGCTTGAGCCACGAGCTAAAAAGGAAGTATTCATGGGCTATGGGGATGGTGTCAAGGGATACTGTATTTGGTCTCCATCTGAGGGTAGGGTTATTTTGAGTAGAAATGTTGTCTTTGATGAAAATTCTATGGTTAATCCTACTGTGAAGTCTTATATGTTGTCAGATAGTAGTAGTAGTGTTGATAAACAGGTGGAGCAGCAAGACACTCTTGATGAGAGTGTACCACAGGAAGAAGATCAACCACTACAGTCCGAATCCGAATCTGTTCCATCAGATTCTTCATTACCAGTTCCGAATCACCAGAGTTTGGCCCGTGAACGGTCAATCAGGCCTAATTTTGGGAAGCCTCCGAATAGACTTGGTTTTGAAGATATGGTGGGTTATGCACTTCAGGTTGCTGAGGAGGTGGATCCTGACTTACATGAGCCATCCACTTTCAAAGAAGCAACAACATGTTCTGAATCTGCCCAATGGCTTGCTGCCATGGGAGATGAGATGGAGTCCCTTCAAAAGAATCAGACCTAGGAATTATCTAAGAAGCCTCAAGGGAGAAAGATTGTTACTTGTAAATAGGTCTTCAAGAAGAAAGAGGGAGAGACTGCTGCTGAGGGTATAAGGTATAAAGCTCTACTGGTAGCTCGTGGGTTCAGTCAGAAAGAGGGGGTAGACTACAATGAAATATTTTCGCCAGTGGTCAGACATACTTCCATCAGAGTGTTGCTAGCAATAGTTGCACATCAGGATTTAGAACTCGAACAGCTAGATGTGAAGACAACTTTCCTACATGGAGAGTTGGAAGAAGAGATATACATGACTCACCAGACGATTTCCAGTTCGGGTAAAGAAGACTATGTTTGCAAGTCAAGAAGTCCTTATATGGGCTAAAACAATCTCCGAGGCAGTGGTATAAAAGGTTTGACAGCTACATGTTGGAGATTGGCTACACTAGGAGTCCGTATGATTGTTATGTTTATTACAACAAGCTGAAGAATGAGTCTTTCATTTATCCGATCCTATATGTAGACGATATGTTGATAGTTGCGAGAGAAAGTCGATGTTCGAAAATTGAAGGGTCTTCTCGGTCTTGAATTTGAGATGAAAGATTTGGGTGCAGCAAGAAAAATTCTGGGAATGGAGATCTACAGGGATAGGAGCAAGAAGAAGCTTTTCTTATCTCAGAAAGGCTATATTCAGAAGGTGCTAGCAAGGTTTGGCATCTCTACTGCTAAATCCATAGATACTCCTAGTGCATCGAATGCACATCATGCATTGCATTCTCATCCAAGTCACCAAGAAAGGAGTACATGTCCCGAGTTCCGTACTCTAGTGCAAAGGATAGTTTGATGTATGCTATGGTCCGCACTAGACCCGATTTAGCACATCGATCAGTGTGGTGAGCCGGTTTATGGGTGATCCGGGTAAAGAGCATTGGCAAGTCAGTGAAGAGAATTTTTCGGTACCTTAAGGGTACATCTGATGTTGGTCTCATTTATGGAGGTGATAGAGAGTGCCTTGTGTCGGGTACTTTTCAGTTTCGATTATGCGGAGATGTTGACAATGAGACGATCAATGACTCGGTTATGTTTTCACTCTTGGTGGTTCGATCGTCGATTGGAAGGCTACATTGCAGCCCACGCTTACTTTGTCTATTACTGGCAAGCAGTATATGGCGTTGACCGCAGCAGCTAAAGAGGGAATCGGTTAAAAGGACCGGTCGAGTGATTTGGGTCTACATCGAGCAAGCTATTGTATTCTCAGTGATGTCTTAGTGCAATATGCTTGGCTAAAGATCAAGTCCATCATGAGAGGACTAAGCATATAGATGTGAGATATCACTTTCTGAGAAATGAGAAGAGGATTAAGGTGAACAAAGTGGGTACCGCGATAACCCAGGTGACATGTTCACTAAGCCGATTCCGCATAGCAAGTTCCAACATTGTTTGGACTTGCTAAATATCCATGATCTGTAATTGCCCTCTTGGGGGCAATATCTGAGGGGGAAGGGAGAAGAGCTTTCTGGTACATCTGGCATTTATGGGAATGCATCTGGTACATCTGTCTGTTTGTGAGAGAATTCAAGTCAAGGTGGAGATTTTTTGGGTTTGTGCCTTGATTCTGTTAACCGCCGCTTCGAATAACTATTGGGCTAGGTCTGTCTTGGGCCTTTATTAGGTCATTCTGGATTAGGTTTAGAGAGTATTATATAAACTCTCTAAACCTCTACCTAGCAGTCATACCGTCTGAATCTGTAATCTGAAAACTCTTCACATATCAATAAAACTCTCTCCCTTCTGCCCTGTGGACGTAGCTAACACACCGTTAGTGAACCACGTTTGTTATAACATTTAAGATCTATGCTATTTTTCTTTGGTAATTGCGTTTTTGATACAATATAGGGTCGATTTAAATGAATAGCTAGCTGATGGTTTCATGAAATATACAGAACTAGCCTTTCTCCATTTGCCTCCTCCATCAATTATTTGACATATTTTTTCCATCATGTTATGTCTTTCGCCACAAAAGAGATAAGGTCATTGCCAGGACAAACGTCAAGTATATGCTACATAGGTCACAATTCCAATTGGGCCATTGTCTCTGGTTTAGGATTAGTGTTGAATGTCTTGAGTAGTTAAACTGGTATATGTAAGTACTGAAAATAATGTTACTTTGCTTTGTGTTTTAATGCTTTTACATTGGATCATGTCATCTTTTCTACTAGAATAAGCAACTTTTTAGAGTTGAAGGTTCTTGTAGATGTTTAATGATTGTGTCATAGAGTGTAAGATTGAAATTGAGGTTTAGGATTTGTGCATAACAAAGTGAACCAACAAAGGCTAACACTAACCAATAACCTAGGTTTTATCATTCACAAATGCCTTAGTGTCCTTAACATTAGGATATACAGGTATTCCTGGTGGATTGATATGTGTTTGGTGATGTTTGATTTGAAGGGGCTCCATAATCTGTGATACACTAATTTTCTATTTGTCAATCTTTGGTTACTTTCTTTACCGTCTTTCTAAGGAGGCTTATGGATGTTTATTTTTATTTCACTTTTACTTGCAGGTACTCAAGTAACTTAGAGGTAGTCACGAGGAGATTGCACAAGAAGCTTTGAGGGAGGTAGTTTTATCAAAATTTATATTTTCCTTTTCCGAAATAAAGAGACGGTAATTGTCACACGTCTTTTTTATGATTGGCTTCTTAAATGGAGTTTTATGGTTGATTTGGGTAGCAGTGGAGTCTACTCTACTCCGGTATGAGAAATTCAATGATTGTAGGATGGGCGACGAGTAGAGACCTTGTCAACAGTGTTGGTCAACTTGTATAACTACGGGGTTATCTAAAACTGAATGAAGTGGGTCTTTAACATACGACGGAAATTCTTGTTTTAGATTGTTACGTGTGGAATGTTATGATCTTCTGTTATTTTTAGGGTTTGGTTTTCGGGTTTGGGTCTGATTGTTAAATTCTGAGATGCTTTGATGGATCCAGGATCAATTGAGGAACAAAATTTTTGATGGGGTGGCGTAATAATTTGTCTTTTAACACCTGGCTGTTGTAGTTTAAGGTTATAGTGTTTTAACTTTAAATATTGAAACTTTAAAGGTCGGATATATCATGTTAAATGAATGTTGAGTTGTTGCCTATACACAAACAGGGTCTCCTCGCGACTCTTAAGTTTTACTTCGGTTTTCAAAATCGTTTTTAATCTTTATTCTCGATTTAAATTCTAAGTTTTTATAAAAGAAATCCGGACTTCGATCTTGAACCAGTCAAATAATCAGTTGCAAAATTCCTTCCAGGTGCCAATAATAAGCTTTGTAAAGTAGTATATCTTCCTGCATTAAGGTTACTCCTAATTCCGAAGCCCTAACGGCATAAACATTCTCCCTTCATCGTTAATAATAGCTTAGCCTTATTTTCGGGGTTTTTAAAGGCTTCCTCTTGACATTTTTTTGTTGTTTACTCGTCCTTAGAGCTGCAGGCAGCCTTCAAGAGTGCGAGGCTGGTTGCGGCAGCGCAACTGAAGATGGCAGTGTTGAGGGTGAATCGCGGCAGAGAAGCGGATGCTAGATGTGTGAGTTGACGAGGGTGGTGACAAGAAGTCATTAGTTTCGAGTAGCGGAGTCCTATTCAAATCCAATTAAGGTACTTAATCCCAAACTCCACTTTTTTGGTATTATTTTCATGTGGTTTTGGTGTTCACGTGATAGAATCGAGGTGGAAAGATTACGATTTCGATTCGATAATAACAGTATGCTGATAGTTGTTAAAACTGTTCTCCCTTAAAAATCGGTATCGCCAATGTTTATCTTGTATATTCATAGTGAGTTTCGTGAATGATTTAATGGTCGTGAGTATGGGTTGGTGGTAGAGGTTCAAAATATATGAATATTTTTTTTTGCGTAACTGCTTGTCTTAGGAATTATAGGGGTCAGCCAATAGTTTTATTGGAGTAGAATCGGAGAGGAGAGGCAAGGAGTGCGATTTTTTGTTGATTTTGTATTTATGAGTTAGAATTACCACTTCATAGTTATTATTATGGACTTGTAGTTAGATCAAGTAAGCAGGTCCTTTATATCGGGATCATTACAGTTTTCATGAAGACAATTACGCAAATGAACTTGGACTAAAAAATATTTTCAGTTTTTTTATGCAAGAGGTTTCGACGGACATCCATAATCGGGTCGCATAAGTTGTTTATTTTACACCTGGGTTGCGGAGCATGAATATCATCAATATTTGCCGAACGAGTATGTGCGGTACCTTATTTAGGTTTTAAATGGTAAATATTATGATATTAGCTCAACTACCTGATGCATTGTAACAGAACATATTACTTGATGCATTGTAGTACATAGATATCTTTTTTACGCTACTTTGTTACACAAACGTTTCTGACCAGTTGTAAGGCAGTTTACGTTTCTACTTCAATGCCTGCTAATGAGGCGTGGTAGACGATTAGTCAAATTGGGGCGCAGCATTCTTGCTTATAGAGTACTAGACGCATACTTATCATATCATCAGACAATCAAAAGGGAGGGGGAAAGGCATGGAGGGAGGAAATTGTTCTTGGTTTTGCTCATTTTGAGAAAAAGATGTAGAGGGAGAAGGGGATAGGAGGGAATGAGACTGTTTGGTTCTGTTTGGGTCTGTTTGAAAGGGAGGGAGATGGAGAGTGGGAGAGTGAGAGAATAGGTGAGATAACATGTGTGCTTGGTTTCATTGATTCTTACTCATATGAGACTAACTAAACTAACTGTATACTTATCAGATCACTGGAAAATGACCAGTGGGAGGGAAGGTGGGATTAGATGGCGAGAAGCCAACCGGAAAATATAGTTCAAATGGTAGTCAGTTGACATTCTGTTGTGAATTTAGCGTAATTGCAGTTAGAGTAACTATGCTTTGTTGTCAAAGATGGTAGCTTACCTGAAGATAGCCACAGAGCAAAAGTCAAAGTTCAGATCGTTCAAGATAACTCAGGTTCCACGAGATCAGAACGTAGAAGCAGATGCCCTGGCCACGTTAGGGTTCACCTTTCAGCCCACAGAGTTATCAAATATACCTATCACCCATGTGTTGACCCCAGCCATTCAGAAGGAGCCAGACCAGGATCCGGTAAAGGAAGCAGTGCACGTGCAGTATGCGCAGGAGGTCAGGCCCCTGGTTTCCAGTGAAGGACAGCAGGATCTCGATTGGAGAATGCCGTACATAAATTGGCCAAAGGATGGAACACTTCCCGAGGATAGAAAGGAAGCGCAAAGTTTCAGGATAAAAGCCTGCAGTTATATCTTAATCGATAATATTCTTTTTAGGAAATCATTGGCAGGACCATGACTCAGGTGCTTGAGCAGAAAGGAGGCAGAGACGGTGCTGCATGACGTACACGATGGAGAGTGTGGGAACCACGCCGGTGGACGATGTTTGTCTAACAAAATCTTGAGACAGGGGTATTTCTGGCCCACCATGCGTACAGATGCCGTTAATCATGCCAAACGATGTGAATCATGTCAAAAGGCAGCCCCAGCAATCCACCAGCCGGCGGAGCTAATGCATCCAATTATCTCTCCATGGCCGTTCATGATGTGGGGCATGGATATAGTGGGAAAGCTGCCTAGGGCCCCAGGAAACAGAGTGTACATGCTAGTCATGACTGATTATTTTTTAAAATGGATTGAAGCAGAGGCAATGGCAGAAGTGAAAGAACGGCAGGTGATCTCTTTCATAAAACGTAACATCATAAGCAGATTTGGGATACCATCCGAAATCATATGCGACAATAGATCCCAGTTCATATCAGATAACACCGAGGGCTTCTGTGCACGATGGAACATAACACTGAGAAAGTCAGCCCCCAGATATCCACAGACCAACGGCCAAGCCGAGTCAAGTAACAAGATCATTGTGGAAAATCTTAGAAAACGGCTGGAGGAATTGGGAGGAAAATGGGAAGATGAACTACCATTGGTACTTTGGTCAGACAGAACAACACCAAAAGTGGCAACAGGCCAAACTCCATTTAGCCTCGTATATGGAGCAGAGGCAGTGATACCCTCAGAGGCTTTGGTACCCACGCATAGATATGGCTGTCAGACGGCGGAGCAGAACGAGGTCGAAATGACTAGTAGTCTGGATACAGTTGATGAGTTGCGAGAAAGCGCCTACATACGCATGGGGTCATATAAACAAAATGTAGCCAAGACATATAACAAGAATGTCAAAATCAGGACCCTCGCAGTAGGGGACTTCGTACTCCGAAGGGTATTCGAAAATACCAAGAACCACAAAGCAGGCAAGTTCGCCTACAAATGGGATGGACCGTATCAGATCGAGAGCATTGTCAAGAATGGGGCATACAGGTTGATGACCATGCACGGTTAGATCCTGGATACACCCTGGAACATTTGTCACTTAAAACGGTACTTTGTCTGACAAAGTGCCAGAACTTTAGTGTACAAAGGACCTTTCAAAAGTCCGTGAAGCAAAAAAAATAAAAGGGTGGAGGTTAGTATATGCTTTAGGTTCCGGTGTGTTTTAGAAAACTTTATTACTTTTATTTGTTCTCCCTAGCTTTTTATTTTTTAAACCAAATCGAGTCGTTTTTAAACCGAGTAGTCCAGGCTGTGGCTTCCTGGATCCAGCTGTTGCCCTGGAACACCATGAGATAGCACCAGGTAATTTGCACTACTTTGGAATTTATCATGCTTCTACGAAGAAAGGCTTTGATACTAATGTTGGTTACTTGTCAGATGAGGAACACTTTGAGGGTCCAGCCCCTGCCATGTGAGGCTGCGAGACGTTTACTAAGTCAAGCCACATGGGGAGCATACGCCAAGGTAGCGCGCAGGGTTCGGCATACTAAGACCACCCATACCTTAACGTTAATCTCAGTAAATCCATAGCTATGACGTAGAGAAAAAGGTGCACGCACGGAATTTCAAACGTCTGGAACCACAAGGAACGCAACATTCCTTGTAAGTCAGAATTACGTTATTGGTAAAATATGTTATCAGAAACCTGTCACCAGGAACAGCGGCTGTGCACCTGGAGCCAGGTCAGCCTCCTGCAAATACCTATGTGGATTCACAACTCCAGAAATTAATGGCAAATAACGCAAGTATAACAAAAGGAGGGCCTAAAACCTAGGCCCAGAACTACTTTAATTTAAGGCACCTGCTACCTGTAGCAGGCACCATCAGAGTTTGAAGCCTGCATGCCAGCAGGCGCAAAACAAGCCAAAAAAAAGAAAAAGAGTTTTTACAAACTTGCACCACGCAGGGCCAAGTCCCCAGACAACTTAAAATTTAAGAGAGGTCAATCCTCTCAACAACTGCATCCTGACCAATGCTCTGCTCCCCGTGCTCCATCCGCTTCTCTCGTTGCAGTACAGAACACCTCGGGGTTGCAAAGCAAACCATCACTAGTCTCCTCAGCCATGATTTCCTCTACAGCGTTCGTCCCAGAGATAGTCCCAGAGATGTCCATGGTCAGAACTCAGCCGCAGCTTGCAGCCTCGATCGAGAGGAACAGGCGCTCGGTCCATACCATTGGGAAAAGCACAGGCAAACTCAGCCAGTTCTTCCTCCAGGTTCCAGCATGTATGCCTCCCCTCAGTATAGGCACGGATGCAGTCAATCCCTCCCTCAAAGGAAGTGTAGGCTCCCACGTTCCTGGCCAGCTCTGCCATCTCCTCAGCATGGGCCTCTGCCTTTGTCAACCCATAAGTCAGAGCACAGTTGGCCTCCTGCGTCCTCGCCAGCTGATCTTTAGCTGCCTGCTTTTCCTTTTTGGCCGCATGAAGCTGCTCCCTCAGTTTGGCACAGGTAGCTGTGAGCTCCTTGTTCTTCCCCACAGAAGCCAGGCACTCAACTTTGGCCCTCTGCAGCATCTTGCGGAGGTAGAGGGATGATTGAAGAGCCTGCAATGAAGAAAACCATCAGTTAGGGAAGCACAGGGGCAAAGAAAGAAAGGGGCCGGTAAAAAGAAGACTCACAAGGAAGCAGTGTTCAGCAGCCAAGTCAGTCATCTCCTGGGGGGCAGTCTCATCGAATGTTCTGGAGCAAGCCAGAGTTAGGAGCCGCTCCATTGCAGGCCAGTAGTTGACACGTTCAGTATCCCCAAAGTTGGCAGGGAGGCGCATCAGCAGATCATCAGCATGAACAGGGGACCCAGGGGCACGAGATATTGAGGTCACTTCGATAGGTTCTGGAGCAGGTCTTGAGGAGGATCTCTTTCTTGAGGAGGCAGGAGAGGTGAAGGATTCAGCAGTTCTTTTCCTGGCTTGGCGCATCAGGATCTCGGAGGCGGAGGGTCTAGCGTTTCCTATGGAGGAGCCAGGATACAAGAAGTCAGAATAAAGGGTAAACAGACATGGAAGCTAATGGAAGTCAAAAGAGGATATTTACCAGAGGACATGGTTTCTTCAGCGATGGAGTCGTCTAAACCAGAGAGCAGGATGGGGAACAGTTTGCGGTCTTCAGGGATGGAAAAGAGCTTGGCAACAGAAGCTTCCTCGTCCTCGTATTTCTCAGGGTTCTTGAGTTCTGCATCAGATCATAGAGTAAGAACAGTGAATGACAAGAGCAATCAAAAATACGCATACAATTATACTTACTCTTGGCAAAAATCCAGTGCTCGAACAGATAGTCAGCGTGGATGGGGAGTGAGTCAAGCTTAGCGTAAAAAAAGTCTTCATACCACCCGCCATCCTTCCCCTTAGCAGCCGACTGAACAAAATTTTCAGTCTTCTCCACAGCCCTGAAAGTGTATTGGTCGTTCCCTAACGACCGACATTCAAACCTATGGACCAGATCTGACAACCCAATTCCGGCGTCCCAACTATTGTTCAAAGCAACAGTGGACAAGAGGATTCTCCATACGTAGTGGACAATTTGAGTCATGGGAAGGGAGTTCAAGCGGATGAACTCTTGAATCATCAGGGGAAAAGGAAATCTAAGGCCAAGGATGAAGGGGTAGGTGTACAAGCAGATCCACCCTTCACGAAAAGCATCTGCCTTCTGATCAGGTTTGGGGATGTGGATCACCACATCGTCACCTAATCCAAGCAGGGCTTTAATCCTAGGGATGTCCTCTTGGGTTAGGTGGGAGTCACCGAAGTGCGGTTTTTTGAGGACTCCCTATGAAGGGAAGTCGTCGTCTTCGACGAGGTCGATGGTGGTGGAGGAGGATGATGTGAAACGGGTTTTTGCCATGATAAATGAGGAGAGAGAAGTGGAAGTACCTGAAGAGACGAAGGGCGGCGGCGCTGACAGTGAAAGGACGATTGAAATGATGGGTTTTGGGAATTGGTGAGTTTGAGGGATTTGAGGAAGTGAAATGATGATGAAAGTGAAAGAGGGGGGGGGGGGGGACGGATGAGATTAAATAGGAAGGGGTGGTTGGAGCTTTGAAAATGTGAATTGGAAATGAGTATGCGAGAATTCACTCAACGATACACTGTAATAAAATTAGGGTTGGACTTTCGCGGAAAATTGGGGGCAAACTGTTAGGCCCAAAATCTGGATATTGGGCTGGTCTGGGGCAATGGGTTAGAAAGCAGTATGGGATGCAGGGCGTCAAGGAGCTAGGGTGGCAGCGCCAGCGTGCAGTGCAAGACGCGGGCTTTGGGTCCGTGTGGAAGAAGTATATGAGGACTCTATCACTTGCCATATTCAGAGAAGGAAAGTCCTATTCCGCGCCAAATTAGGAATACTTGGGAAAGAAGCAAGAAACCTTAGATGGATTAGCTCCATTATATAAGGGGCCTCAGTGCAAGATAGAAGGATCATAAAAAAATACGAGAACTATACCCTAGCCTCCATAGCATAACGCTCTAACTGTATTTCCTCTCGAATTATAGTGAAAATCTTGGTGGGTGATGGGGCATATTCTGCACCCGCTGACCAGTCAACATATTGAGCAAGGTCAAAGATATCCACAGCAAGTCAACGGCCTAGGCAGCCTAACCGACGAGGCCTGTCGGCCTGTCAGATGGGTCCCGGCCGGCAGCCCGACCACCAGGGCACACATCCGCAAACTCATATTCCAAGACCCCTCGGCTGTGAGTCAACAGGGCCCGCCGGCCTGCCATAGGTCCCTCGGCCGAGGGGTAGATCAGTCTTTTCACCTGCTAGCCACTTGGCCACTTGGCCACTACATGACAAAAGGTGAAAGTCTATAAATACTCCTCTACTCTCATTGAGTAAAGGATCCACAATTTAACCTAAGAATCACTATTCATCTGGTAATATCTTCCTTATCTCTCTACAATATATACTTCACCAAGTAACAACAACTTATCTTTCTAAGTTTACTGACTTGAGCGTCGGAGTGAGTTCGCTCGGCCTAAAGCCGAGCCCTCAGTTTGCTCATTGTTTCAGGAGACCGCAAGGAGGAGTTAACAAAAGACGTCATTCTACAAGCACGGGTGGTGACAAATAAGCCCGGAATTACACCAAACAATTGGCGCTGCAATCTGTGGGAAAAGGATACTAGAAGCTAGTCACATTCATTCCCAAACAAAAAAAAACAAAACAAAAACCCACCCAAAAAGCTAAGAAGATGTCAAAACAACAAGAGGTATTCGTAACTGACGAAACCGAGTTCTGCCAAGATGATACCGTCCACAACTCTGGAGTTGCGCAGCCCTCCACCGGCCGGGTAATTCAGCCGGAGTACGGGATGCCAATAATGCCAGATACGCCGTTGCCCGCCAACCAGGTCACCATCATGGGACATGTGGTTGATGTAGCGAAACTGAAGCTACTCCTGGACCTCATTAGTAGTACGTCGGCTCACACTGTCACACCGACAAGAGCGGCGGAACCCGTCCAGGAGACCAGGGCCCAGAACGTGAATCCAAGAGACTTGAATGGAGCACTGGAAGAAGCTGGCCCCGTCAAGACGCCGGAGGAGCCCAGCGTGCCAGTGGTAGACCTAAGTCCTTCCCGCACCCGCGGGAGGACAGCGTCGCCGCGGCACCGACGAGGCCTGCCTCAGAGAAGTGAAAGGAGTCCGACTCGTCAGAGTCGGAGAAGAAGCCCGACTTACCATAGTCGGAGGAGAAGCCCCACCCAGTACGAGGAGAGGAGCCGGACTAGGAATGCGAGGAGCCGATCGCCGCGTGTCATTCGACACGTGGTCGATGACCCTCGGTGCCTATGTCCTTGACACCGCCGTGCCAACCAACTTAAAATTGCCGGCGTTCACATACAAAGGGGATAGCGACCCCACCGACCATGCCGAGGCCTTTGAGTCGTACATGTCGGTGTGGGAACAACCCGATGAAGTCTGGTGTCGAGTCTTCCCAACGACCTTGCATGGGATGGCTCGAGTTGGTACAAAGGGCTGCCCGATGGCTCGGTATCTTTATTACGCCGACCTAAGGGACGCCTTCCTAGCCCAATACTCTTGCAATAAGAGGAGGGCCGTGGAGACATCGGACCGCTAACTATCGGCGAGGGGGGGCGAGTCTCTACGAAGCTATGTGAAGAGGTTCGATGCCAAGGTTCAAAAAGCAGATTCGAGAGATAAATCCCGAGCTGGCGGCCTTTCACGCGATGAAAGGCCTCCCAAGGGGAGACTTAAAAAACGAGCTCATCAAGTCCGGAGGCCTGGGCTTAGACGCCGCCAGGAAGATGGCCGACCAAGCCATCAAGGTAGAGGACTATCACAAGACTGGGGTCGGCCACGGCGAGGCCGGGCACTCGAGAGAAGAAGAGCCACCGGAAGGACAACCCAGATGAAAGACGCCGTGACAATAATAGGTCACGGCCCGATAGATCCGCCAGGGAGCGAGCTCGGCGGGCGCGGGGAGTTCGGGAACGTACCACCAAAGGCGGTGCTGATCACACCCCCTCGTTGTATCTGCCGAGGTCTTCGCCCGAGCAAGGGCGAGGGCCGAAAATGGGAAAGGCCCCCCAAGCCGAAGGAGACGGTGACACGAGCCAAGATCGTGAGTACCACGGCCACACCGGTCACCTCATCGACAACTCGCCGATCCAAGAATGCCATTGAAGAGCTAATCCGGAAGGGGAGCCTCGGCAAGTATGTTGCCAAAGGCCAAAAGATCGAGGGCCGCGGATCAAATAAGAAATCCGTCTTTGAACGGATAGGAGTGATCCATGTTGTCATCGGGGCAACGAGAATGGTGGGTCCGCTCATGGGCACAAACGGCACTGAACGAGCCGTATCGTGCCATCAACTTTGTGCCCAAAACAGCGGTCCCCGCTTCCAACATCCCCGATATAACTATCGGAAAGAAGGACTACGAGGGGGTCATCGCCCCTCACAAAGACCCACTCATAGTCCACTTGGACATATCCAACCACCTGTCAAGAGGTGCCCGATTGACACAGCGCCTACACGAACATCATGTTCGGAGTGCTTCCTCAACCTCGATGCGAAAAGTCAAGGACCTAAGCCCTTGCACCACCCACCGCATGCAGCTTCTCCGGGCCGGCCTAGTACCCCAGGGTCAATCGACCGCCGGTGATGTTCGGCGAAGGGAGTGCGGCTAAGAATGTCCTAGCGGAGTTCGTGGTCATTGACGGCTCGTCCGCCTACAACGTTCTTATCGGCCGAGTCACTCGAGTGAGGCCGACGCAGTGATGTCCATACGGGCCCGACACGATGTATGTCTCGGACCGGGGGGGAAGCGCATAAGCTCGTCTCCAAGGACGAGAAGGACGAGGTGGTCAACGTCCGGATATCCGCGAGGATGCAACATGCAATCCTCAAAGCGGCAAAGAAGTCGAGAAAGGGAAAAGCCCATCCTTACAACAAGAGGGCGACCTCATGGATGCAATCGACGGCTAACTAGGAAGGGGTGCCTTTAATAAGCCGTTAGAACACCGACGATCTCGAGAGAGTGCCTTGTAAAATGCCGGAGGTGCCCAAGACAATCAGGGTACCCGACACATGTTTATATCTAATGAGGAATCGTCCAAGTTCTCCATCAAAGTGTTCATTTCCCAAATAGTCACTATCGAAATGTACCGGCTCACACTGTCATACCGACAAGAGCGGTAGTCATCATCGAGAAGCGGCGCCGTCACAAATCACCCCAAGTAGTAGACGCTACGGCAGTCACCCCAAGAGGTAGACACCGTAGCAAATCACTCTAAGTGGTAGACGCCACGGCGCATCATCAAGAAGCCGGCGCCGTCGCAGTCACCCCAAGTAGTAGACGCTACGGCAGTCACCCCAAGAGGTAGACGCCGCAAATCACTCCAAGTGGTAGACGCCACATGCCAGCCATCATCAAGAAGCGTGCGCCGTCGCAGTCACCCCAGTAGTAGACGCTACGGCAACCCCAAGAGGTAGACGCCACGCGAGCCGCTCCAAGTGGTAGACGCCACGGCAGCCATCATCAAGAAGCGTGCGCCGTCGCAGATCACTCCAAGTAGTAGACGCTACGGCAAATCACCCCAAGAGGTAGACGCCGCAGCGGATCACTCCAAGTGGTAGACGCCACGGCGATCATCATCAAGAAGCAGGCGCCGTCGCAGTCACCCCAAGTAGTAGACGCTACGGCAGTCACCCCAAGAGGTAGACGCCGCAGCAGTCACTCCAAGTGGTAGACGCCACGGTAGTCATCATCAAGAAGCAGGCGCGGTCGCAGTCACCCCAAGAGGTAGACGCCACGACAGTCACTACCAGCACAGCCGATACTCGCAAAAGCAATCAACATTCCTTAGGAACGTTAAACAGTTGAGATACGCACTCTAGACTGCCTCGGCCAGGCCGAGGCGAAAACAAAAGAGGCGCTCAATTAATAACGTAAGAAGACAACCCAGACATTTGCGAGAAAAGACCTCGGCCAAGCCAGAGGCAAAGTGAAAATGTTTACAGTTAAGATGCTCAACTACTAGCGCAAGAAAACTCAGAAAAATGGGGTAAAGACCTCGGCCAAGCCGGAGGCAAAAGAAACGAGCTCTTATTAAAAATGTTCAACAAATTACAAGAAATGCAGACGACGGCCGTCCCCATAAGGATAAGCCAAAAGACAACCTACCAAGGTTGTACAAAATAAAAGGAAAAGAAAGGCAAAAGGTTACGAGATATCGATTAAGCGCCAAAAGATGGCGAGGAGGAAAGGCTTAATAATTGGCCCCGAACAGCTAAAACTATCCGAGACGCCGGTGAGCCTCGGCGACGACCGCCCGTCTCCCTATGCCTGTTCTTTGCTTGCCATCGGCGTGAGCAAGATCGTCCTTAATGGGCGACCCGAGGGTCTGTCTCGGCTCTCGGCCTTCTCGGCGAGCTCGGCCTCGGCGGCCTCACCGCCCTCAACCTCTCGGCTTCCTCCTTAGCCGCCTTAGCCTCCTCAGCAAGGGTCGCTCTCTCTGCGGCCACCTCTTCCTCCCTCTTCACCCTTAGCTCCTCCTTGGCCTTCTCCTTCGCGGCTTCCTCCTTAGCTTCGAGCTTGTCATCAAACAGCTCGTCAAATTTGTCCCACGGAAAGGAGCCATCCGGAGGAAAGAGCTCTCGATTACTTCCCTGGCGACTTTCTTCGGCCAGTCCCGTATTGGGCGCACATGTTAGGGAGGAGCACGGTTTGGAGTGTCTTAATGTCCTCCTCCCTTTGGGCGATAATAGCGTCCTTGTTCCGGACCACCTTCCCCTGGACCTTGAACAAGTCCCTAAATTCGTTCCTCTGTGTGAAGTAAAGGTCGGCGTGCTTCGAACGAGGTCACGCATCTCCCGCAGCCTTAGCGGCTTCAGCCGCCGCACCTCGGCCTTGGCTCTCTCGGCAAGGACCTCCTTTTCGGCGTCCTCCCCCGAGTTTCCTCTCAGCACGGACTGCCTCTTCAGCCTCGGCCTTGGCCCTCTTAGCCTCCTTGTTCGCCGCGTCGAGTTCCGGCCTTAGCCGCTCGAGCGTGGGCGGCTTTCGGCCATGGTCTCCTCTTGCTCCATAATGTGGGAGCCATTAGCCGAGTCCATTTCGCCAGCCTCTTTACTTATTCTCATCCCCTCCGCCACAAGCTCGGTGGGGAAACCTTCCGAAGTGGGGATCGACGGTGACATTTCTATCACCCGCCTTCTCGTGCACTTCTCCAATTGCCGCACCGTGAGAACGGCGGCTGCCGACGGTTGATCTACAAAAAGTCAATTAAAACACCCGTGTCGGTATATATGGACGTATCGGAGAACTCACATCGAGAACGCCTAATGAACCGCTAAGTCCGGGGCCCACAGGATATATCTGTACCATGCTTGGCCTTCTTACTCGGAGGACGCATCTCCTCGCCGGAAGCGATGGCGTGATGCAGCGGATCGGCAGCAGAGTGGGCTCTTTCCTTTTACGGACAAGGGGAGATCCCTCCGCATCGGAGTCCCCCCATCGGTAATGTCAACGATCTCCACCGTCTCCTTCGACCAAGGGACGGAAGGCGGAATGGATGTCGACGCCATCGCCGTCGAAGATTTTGTTTTCCGTTCGGCGCGGCATGTTACTAGCAACCCTTGCCTGGCCACCTCCACATTCAGGCCTTTCGATTCTTTGATCCATCGGATCATTCGGCGACGTCCCGTGATCACGGGCGAGCCTTAGGGTGTAAATCGAAAGAACGGTCTTATCCTTGTGCAAAATTCCATCCTCCGAAGGATATCCTCAGACAGGTCCGGTCCAAAGTGGTCTGCAAAGGAAGCAAAGCAAGAGTTAAATAGAAATAAGTCGGAATTCAAGAAACAGAAACATTGAGAGCAGAGATGGGCCTCACGCCGACCCCACTCACCCTGTGCCAGGGCCGGTATGAGGCCGACATGGCAGAGCAACTCATCCTGAAGGATGATCTGCGTCGGGGGGATCCATCTTTTCGACACCCCACTCTTGTCCGTCTCAAAGAGCGTCATCGCCAGCCTCTCATCCTCATTAAGAGGGACCTTGTCGGCGTCCATCTTAAGCTTTTTACGTTTAACCCATCTGTCATGCTCCGCCTTAGTCTCGCACCGCAAATTAACGTGGTCTTTGGAAGGACGGGCGTGGGATAGTCATCCAAAGACCTCAATGTACACCCACCGATCTTTCCAGTCTTTGCAAGAAGACAGCTTATCAACGGAGACGTAACCGGCTCCATTTGCACGCCGTACCATCCGACGCGACCCGAGAAAATGACGGCGCAGTGGTGAAGCCGACGGAATAAATTAACCGTTGGGACCTCCCCCTTAAAGAGACAGAGCCGGACAAAGCCGACTATGGTCCTAATAGCCAACGGGTGCAAACTGGCCACATCGACGTTCATGGCCCTAATGATGGCCATAACGTAATCATTCAATGGCGAAATCGGAGCCCGTACTCCAAGTGCTTGGATGTATACGCCGGTGCGGCCGGTGGAGGACAACAGATGGCCTGGCCCTCCTCAGGGATAACAATTTTGTACCCCCTGCCAAAGTGAAAGTGGCCCTCGAAAAATGTCTCGCCGGAATAATCGGCGAACTTATGGGTCCGACACACGGTCAAGGCGGACCTTACAAGCCTCGCCGTGATCCATAACGCATCGCCTCCCCTATCGGGATGAGCCCTTTCAAGATCATCACCGAAATCGTCTCCGTCGTCATCAACATCATCATCATCCTCCCATTCCTCCAAAATTTGAGGATCAACTTCGGGAGAAGGAGACCTAGGTCCCCCAGACCTTAGCGGGATGGCGTCTAGCATCTCCTCCTCATCAAGACGCGATCACGGAACCCCTGCGTCGGTTTACTAGTTCCTGGCATCAATGAGAAGACATGTTTGACAAAAAACTCACAAGTTAAAAAGAGAAATTTGTTGGTTTACCTTGAAGAAAAGTACTAGCCGGAGTAGTGACACTGAAAAATAGAAGAGAAAAGCCCTTGAAAGTCTAAAGAAAATTTTTGAGAAAATGAAATTGGTGCCCAATTTCGGGGATTAACTCGCCCTATTTATAGGGGAAAGCCCATGAAGAAGGACCAATCGGGCACGACCCGTGAAACGTCGACCAATCAACAAACGGACACGTGTCGAACATGCAACCACGGAATGTCAATCGTTGCAACAGTTGAATGTCAATCAATGCAACAGTGACCAAGCGTCTTCAACACGCCCCTTCATATCTCTCTGCCTGTTCATCTTCCTCAACAAATTCCTAAGTATCCGTCTCTCCGCCGGCCACATGATCAACCAAGCCAGAAAGCACCGGCCAGGGGGCAATCAGAAACAACCGACTCTCAACCCGGTCTCGGCCCGGCGTCATTGCCTTTTCCACATCGGATGTCCATTATACAACCATGTAGAGGGGGGATATGGTACGGCCTAAGCAGAGCCACGCCGAGGTAGAAGATGCCGGGGCAGAAAATTTCGTCTTACGCAGAATATACGCTCAACGTACATCGGAGCCCATACCACGGCATAGACTACGCCGGGGCAAATTGATGGGGCATATTCTCAGACCCGCACTACCAACATATTGAGCAAGGTCAAAGATATCCACAAGAAGTCAACGGCCTAGGCGGCCTAACTGACGAGGCCTGTCGGCTGTCAGATGGGTCCCGGCCGGGCAACAAATACAAGGCAAACGACCCGGCGGCAAAGCGGCCCGGCCCGGCCAAGGCCCGGCCACCGGGCACACATCCGCGTACTCATATCCAAGACCCCTCGGCGGTGAGTCAACAGGGCCCGCCGGCCTGCCATAGGTCCCTCGGCCGAGGGGTAGATCAGTCTTTTCACCTGCTAGCCACTTGGCCACTTGGCCACTACGTGACAAAAGGTGAAAGTCTATAAATACTCCTCTACTCTCATTGAGTAAAGGATCCACAATTTAACCTAAGAATCACTATTCATCTGGTAATATCTTCCTTATCTCTCTACAATATATACTTCACCAAGTAACAACAACTTATCTTTCTAAGTTTACTGACTTGAGCGTCGGAGTGAGTTCGCTCGGCCCAAAGCCGAGCCCTTAGTTTGCTCATTGTTTCAGGAGACCGCAAGGAGGAGTTAACAAAAGACGTCATTCTACAAGCACGGGTGGTGACAAATAACTGCTCTGGAATTACACCCGGAACAGTGGGATTCCGTCTCCCCCCGCGGTTGTTTCCCAAATTGGGTTATCCGCGTCACCAAAATCGCTTGTGTTATTTACTTACGTCGTACATTCAACTTATTATACAACAAACAGACAAATCGTAATACCGACCTAAGGTTAAGACCGCTTTAACCCTAAATTGGTAGAAATTTACCAATACAGGAGATAGACATTACTCACACCGTCTTAACCCTCTATTTATCTATTCCATTTTTTTGATATGTTATTCGTTTGTTTTCCTTATAGCAATAATGAAGAAAAAAAAATCATAAATAATTGTTTGGGCTAAAAATAACACAATAAGAGAAGGCCCACTTGGTGAATAAAAGATCTAGTAAGAAGAAGGGGGTCCACGGTTGGAAAAAAGCGCGAGGAAGAGGATGGGCCAGCATGCACGCAAAAAGAGACTGGGGCCCGTTAGAGGAGACGTCCGGTTTAAGTAAAGAAGAGCCAGGGAGAATTCAGGGAGAAGTTAGGGAGAAGACAGGGAGATCAAGGAGAATTGAGGAAGACGGCCAAACATGGAAAGAGTTTTTATGGAAGTTATATTCCCTTTCCATAATCAAGGTAGGACATATCTAGGGTTCTTACTCTATAAATAGCCAAGGAAGCAATCAAGGAAGGACTTTCAACAACACATCCACATACACACGCATTGACATCAAGACATTAGCACATTCTCGTACTCACATATACATCCGTCCAAGATCCTGTAGGCCCGATACCTCGTGCCAGCAAGATTAGCATTACGTCTCAATTGTAATCATCCTCCTATTCAAGTATAGTGCAATATTTGGCAGGGTACCGTCCCTCCCGCGGTTGTTCCCACATTGGGTTTTTCGTGTCACCAAATCTCATGTGTCAATTTATATTTCGTACTTTATTTCTTTATTTACGCATCAACATACAAACAATTAATCGAATATCAAACGAGTAAGACCACATTGACCCGAATCATCCAATTCGGTAAAAAATACCTAAACAGTTTGGCGCCCACCATGGGGCATTGTGGTCGTCAATCGTTGATACTCTAAATACACAATGGATAAGCAAGCATCAGACGCTGTGTCAGGGAGCAGACAACCATCGCCACCACCGCCCTCTACTCAAAATCCAACATCAACAATGGCAACACAGGCTCCTGGACATACTCCGAGAACAATATCAACAGCAAAAACCTCTCTACCTCCTAGGACTCCTGCTGTCGCAACCCAAGCCAGATCAGATAAAGGAACGTCAAGCTCAGGCGTCACCCTGCCGCCTAGTCCCACACAAATCTTGCTCATTGGCGTAGAGAATCTACAGAAAGCCATGGAAAACATGAGAGAAGACCAGAAGAAAGCTGAAGCTGAAGCAAGGAAGTGGCACAGAGAGCTCTTTGCGCAGATAAACATCCTGAAACAGCAGTCTGCCACCCCAGCGAGCATGGCAGACGAAGGAAGGTCTCCACTAGTAGATCTGACACAAGGGGCATCGGGTAGCAGGAATCCACTTCGACAGATACCGGCTGAACTGATAACAAGATTTGATCTGTCTACAATACCATCAGATGGAAGGATAACCCCACAAGGGCTGGGATACCTCACGCTGGATAACGCCCGCAGCCACCAAGGAAAGTACGAGCGGTGGCATCCCCGCTCGGCACCCGCAACGATCGATCGACACCGGAGTAGGATGCGAGTCGAACCAACAAGTGAACGGCAGCAGGGGACAATCATTACATCAACTCCTTTAGTCTTTTGAACACGTCGTAACCTTCAAGAGCTCGGATCGGGAGGCAAGATATTGAATCGAAAGGCGGCCGACGACGGGCCCTAGATTCAGCAAGATAACAAATCAGCGATTGGAGCTAAAGGAGATACTGAGCAGGGTCCCAGGGCTGCCACCCCCACTCGAGAAAGCAACACTAGACAGCTATGCCGATTCGCCATTCGTAGACACCATATCCATCACAGCCATGCTAAAGGGATTCACAAATCCAAATATGCCTCTCTTAGACGACACAACAGATCCCTTTGATCATATAAGCCAATATAAGCAGAAGATGATGACGGTAACAGCCGTAGGGCAAGTTAAGGAGGCTTGCATGTGCAAAGGATTTGGATCCACCTTAACAGGACCGACACTTCGATGGTTTGTGAGCCTGCCCAACATGTCGATATCCACATTTGCTGAGTTAGTGAACGCATTCACTCAAAGAATTTGAAAGCGAGGAAGCCGCGAGAGCATGCGAAGAAGATCTATCTGAGAATCGTCCAGGGGGCAGGAGAGACCATTGGAGAATACAATACTAGGTTCAACAATGAGAAGGTAGCAGTACGAGAGTGCGACATTTCGATAGCAGTAGAAGCCTTCGGAAGAGGCCTCCACCATGATTCCGGCCTATACAAGCAGCTAACTATGCATCCCTGCCATAGTTTTGAGGCCGTCTGAGAAAAAGCATTGCTGCAATCGACGGAAGAAGACATACTAGCCGAGCCACCTACCTAATGCACCAAGTGTTTCTAGTACCTCGGTAGTGGAGAAATCGGAAGAAAGCAAACCACCAGCTAGAAAGACGAGAGGTACGGACCATATGGAAGGGGAGTCAACGAATCGAGGAAACTCAAAGAACTCCCTACTCTGGCAGAATATGGATTCACTACAGGTATCGGAGGAATCCTGAAGGCACTCAGGGAGATGGGAGATGGAGTCAGGTGGCCCAACCCACCAGTAAGGGAGCAAGCATGAAGAAAGGATAGCAAAAAGAAGTGTGAGTTCCACCGTGATATTGGGCACAACACTGAGGATTGCTACATATTACGGAGAGAGATCAAGCGCCTGTATGAACAAGGAAAGCTGAGCCACCTATTACCACGTGGGGGCAAGCAACATGATAAGGTAGGCTCCACCAAGCCTGCAACCCCACCCACATGCACCAAAATCATAAACGTGATAACAGGCGGCTCAGACCTAAGCGGGCTGACATACTTAGCAGCTAAGAGACGTGCTACCGAGACCAAAGGAGATAGGCCAGCAAATTTTTGCAGAATTTCTCACAGCGACTTACCAGCTGTCAGCTTTGATGAAGGAGATACATACGACGAACGAGAACATCATGACGCAGTTATTATCTGTAATACTACGGTTTTATATGTCTATGGGTAATCTATCGAGTGGGACTTACTTTATCGAGTAAGTAGTTTTTGACGCAAAACAGTAGTCTGCCTGTAGGGTACTCGATCGAGTAAGTTGGGTACTCGATCGAGTAAGGGGCACTCGATCGAGTACGTTAGTTACTCGATCGAGTAAGTGTGTTTTACGGGGTTGTTTTGACGGGTTTTGCTAATAACGCGAGTTTAATATAAAAGGTTTCCGTCAGTTTATTTCATCACTTTTTAACCTTTCTAAGCCTTTCAAAAGAAAAAGGAGTTACGTAGTTCTCTCTCGTCGCGTTGTTGGCAAATCCCCAAGGCTAAGAGTGTCGGATCATCTTGTTCTTTGCATCATAGTGTTCCTTGCGTCAAGGGTAAGATCTACATACCAATTTTATAGTATTTAGTTGACTTTGTTTAAACCCTAATTTTGGGAATTGGGTTTTTTTATCATTTGTTAATGTTAGATTTTGATTATGTGATTATGTGATAGGAGGAGGATTCGTAGAGGAAAGGTTTTGAGACAGCTGTTGAGATCGTCTGCTTGTGTTTGCATTCCAGGTAGGGTTTCCCTACTCAGTATTAGTTACATGATGTGTTGGTTGTGCTTTGTGATTGTTGAGCTTTATCGTACGAGTATTGTGACAGTTGTTGGGTTTGATTGCTGATTAGTAGTTGTGATTGATTGTATCTGTCTGTGTTCTTTGGGGTGCGTCCCTGGCTGAGTGGAGTCACTTGCGGGAGTGGCTTCACGCCCATGATTCGCCTTCTGTGGAACCCACCACAGAAGGGATGTGCACATTAATGGATTTGGGTTTATCGCTCGACGGAGATGAGCGGGGCTTAGGTGGGAACGGCTGCGGTCCCCCACTGGCAGCGAGGAGTAACCTATTGCGATGGGTACTTTGGCAGGGCTACACACTTTAGTGTGTAGTCAGTATTGAGGAGTTGGTGATGGAGTTCGGGTTGATCTGACGATTGAGCTGTTTTGATACTTGTCTTATTGTGATTGTATTGTGTGATTAGTACTGACCCCATTTAAATGTTTTAAAAACTGTGGTGATCCATTCGGGGGTGGTGAGCAGTTATTGAATAGGTATGGGACGATGCGTATGGGGTAGCAGGGATGAGTCATCACTTGCAGTTAGAAGAGTCTTCCGCTATGTCAGACGATGTCCTTTAGTTATTTAGTTTTGGATTGGTTGTATTTCATTTGTTTGTTTTGGTTTGAGACATGTAATCATTTAAATTATATTTACTTTTAAAGTACGTTTCTTTATTGTCTTATGATTATCATTGCCTCGGATAACCGAGATGGTGATGTTCCTATACCTAAGTGGTCCTGATAAGGCACTTGGAGTATGGGGGTGTCACAAAGTGGTATCAGAGAGACGATCTTGAAACCTGTCACCAATGAATCTAATCAACATAGGGAGTCAAAATAAAATGAACCCGGGGTAGAAGTTGTAGGAGCTAATGCAAAGACTTGGGAGACGTCCTAAAGTCGCGAACTCGCCCTACAATTTTGAACCGGTCACTATGGGGTGTCATGGAATCGCTATGTGTTTACTAATGTTCTATTGCGTTTGTTGGGTTATGTGTTGTATGAATTAGTTGGATGCATTAGTGTTATATAGTTGAATGGATGTGTGGTGGAAAAGATGAAGGTAATTTTTCATGATAACATGAATTGTGATGAGAATTGCTACTAGTTACTATTGTTTATATGCATATGATTGGATGAATAAATTGTATGAATACGGGTATGAATATGATCTATGGATTGGTTTGAAAAGATGAAGTAAGGAATTGCATGAGAATATGAAATTCATGTGGAGAACATGTTTATGTGATGAAAGTGGATTTTATACTTTTGCTATGCTAGTAACATGTGAATAGGGGATTTTATGTCGTATAATATGTTATTGTTGTACGTAAAGGTATAGAATAAAAGCATGTGGGAAAAAAATCATGATTGACAAGTTAAATAATATATGTGCATGATTAATGTTGTTGCTTGGCTTTTGGAGATAGTAACATGTGATTAGGAATACTGGTTTTATGAGTATTCAGTTGTTTTTATTTACCTTGTTATCTTATAAGATGTTTGGAAGTAAAAATCAAGTAGTTGTGTTTATCGATTATAGAGAAGTTGTCTTTAAACTATTATGACTTGAGATTCATAAATGATTTTAATGTGATTCCAATTAGAGGTGATAGCTTGTTCTGTTACGATTCTAACGATAGGTCAAACGCCTAAAGCGACTAAGAAATGAGTGAGTTATGACCATTTTACGAAAACTGGACAGTGCTGAGAAATGCGTAGGGTACTCGATCGAGTGGCCCTTACTCGATCGAGTGCACCTCTTGGTACTCGATCGAGTAGCCCTTACTCTATCGAGTAGCCCTGGTAATTTGTTATACGTGTCTCTGACTTTTACCTACTCGACCAAGTAAGTCATTTACTCGATCGAGTGGCCTGTACTCGATCTAGTGACCCCTGTTTTGGGTCATATGCTTATCTTTTGACTTCGTCGCATATCATGTTTAATTCAAATGTTTAATTTTACTTCTTTATGCATTGTTTTACATGTATGTTGGTCTTGATGCGTAAGTTACCCAATATTATGGTGTAATGAGTGGCACCTTATGGTGGGTATGAATTCGGTGGGAGGACATGAGTTATATGTGGTTGTGATGGATAGTGGAAAAAGAAAAGAAGGATTGGTAAGGCTTATTAAGGCATGGAGCATGTTTTGTGAGAAGAGATGAGTGATATGATTTTGTGTTGAGTAATGTAAAAGTAAGTAAGTATGGGCAAGGGATGATGTGTGTCTAAGGAGCGTGAGAATTAATAGATTGAAAGGAAGAATGTGATAGTAGCAACTTGAAATGTGTAAAGAATTATGGAGGGAGATGGTTAGGAATTGTGTTGGTTAAGAATATATATAATGAAAGTTCGTTTTAGAGAGATTGAGAAGAGTGGTGTATAGTGAACTTAATGGAGACATGTCACGACGAGGATTTGCAGATAGTAAGTGAGTTTGGGAATTTGTGTTATCAAGAGGTGAAACTAATGTGTGATTTCCTTGGGCAATTACTGGTATAAAATGAATTTTGATTTCTAGAGATGAAAAAAAAGGAGATGCAATTGTTTGAACAAGTAAACGTTGATTCTATGGATGGATTAGTGGCAAGGGTGAGTGATAGCATAATAAGAGAATAGCTATGGTAAGAAAGAGTGAGATGATATCGATATGTTATAATGAGATGTGAGTTTTGGAGCAATGAGAAGGTAACTGGAGCACTAAAGAGTTAGGTAGAAGTAATGAGGAGTTGAATGGTTAATTGCTTTTGTCGAGTGTAAAAAGAAAAGAATGAGGGGGGTAAAACTAGGAAAATGTTTACTGGAGTCATGTGATATAAAAGTAAGGAATCGTCGAGATGTATGATGCTATCATGAGGATTGGAGTTAACAGTTATATAGGAGTTTTAGGACAACATGATAATCATGCGTTTCGAGGAATTAAGGAAAGTAAAAAGTTGGGTAAAAAAAAAAAGAATTGCACGATATGAGATCTTGGTGGTGAGTTGGGTGACGATACAATTAAGGATGGAATTGGAAATAATGTTGAGGTAATTTTATTGATGGATTCTATATTAGTTATTTGGGATGCTAACCGAAGATCGTAAATGAACTATTATATTTAGAAGTGAGTGTAAGAGATTGTTATATGAGCAGTTGTGGTATTGTGGTATTGCCAATAGCGGTTAAAGTTGATGATGGATAAGAAAGATAACAATTCTAAAGAGGTTGATTTTGTAGAGACCAGATTAATATGTATGGTTGTGAGAGAGTATAAGATATGGTTTTTGTTTTAGCAGGATTTTCCTGAATGGATCCGGCCTGATTAGAGAGTAATTTGGGTATCTAGTTCTATAAGTTTGATATGTTGTATATGGATAATCAGGAAAGACTAGGAGAAAAGAATAGTGTTTATATTATTTTGATAAGCTGAATACAAGTTTTGTTTAAGTAAGTGAATGCTCGTAAAAATGATGAAAAGATAAGTAATAGAATAGTTTCACACTAATGAATAATCAATATCTTTGCCAATGCTAGAATTACAGTATTTATAATCATAAAAACGAACGTTGTACTGGTCTTCAACGCCCTCCCCTTTTGTCGGAGATGTCACCGGATTAATAGGGCATATTCCTTATTAATCCGGTTGACTCGTTCCTATTTGATTGATCCTTAACTTCCTCTTCCTTTGCACGTCCAGGTTCATGGGCAATATGGTTTTATAATTAGACTTAGTCTTCCTTGAGGATAGGACACGAATATATATCTTTATATAACCGTTTTGCTTCTTCCTCACTCAATTTAGCCTTTGCTTTAATACTCTGCCAGGCTATTCTCAGACTTACCATCGAGGCTTCTCTTCCCGGAGATAAGGCGGCTGATTGCAATAACAGCTAGAATTGTCCTAGTCTTCGTCTTCTTCATCGGCCTTGTGAGGTCGGGCTAGGTTATGGTCGAGCCCAGGCTAATCTGGCCTAACAATTGCCCCTTGACATTTTACCCGTCTTTGGATCGGGCCGGGGTGAGATGTCAACTTTACCGGGTTGAATAATAAAGAGAATTATACTGAATCAATGACTCTTAGACTCCTAGTTACCGTTGAACACTGTAACGGCTATGTGATGTCATGCTGAGAGTTTTGCAATTTCTAGGGGTTTCATACCGTTATACATCTTCTATAAATACGGTATTTGGGACGAATTTGTTTTCCACCAATTTTCTTCCACTTTCTTTGCTAAATTTCTCTCTAGAATTCTTCCCTATTTCTCCTGAGTTCTTCTCTCGTCAACTTACAATTATTCAATAATTAACATCCATTACAAAAAGATCAAAAATAAAGGATATGGGAGCCAAAAAACGTTCGTTCCCCGGAAAACCGCTCCACCTCGGAAGGTCTGCTGAGAGCTGAACCCTCGGATGTTCGGGAGGAAGAGGTGAGGGAAATTGATCCTCCCGCTCGTCTTTGTGGCTTTTAAGTACCAGGATTCTATTTTCACTGCCCTTCAATCTCTGGATTCTTCTTTTCCTGAGGAAAACTTACTAAAAACGAACTATGACAAGATTCTAAGGGAGAAGAAAATAATTCCTGAGTCAACTGAGGTATGGATTCCTGAGTCTTGTCCATCAGGGCTAATCTGGTGTCACCTTGGTGGTTTTATTTTTGAATGGGCGTTCAAAGCAGGCTGTAAGTTACCTTTTACTCCCTTAATGATTGACACCATTCGTGCTATGGAGGTATCACCTTTTCAGATTATGCCAATGGTTTGGAAACTTGTCCATTCTATTGAAAATTTATGTGCTAAACATAATCTTGTAATTACTATTAATGATATCAAGGCAGTATATCATATGAAAAATCCTGTTGACGGTCGTTTTAATTTGAGAATCAAGTCAAAAATGTCTCCACTAATCACTAACCTGGACTCTGGAGATGATAAAAGTTGAGCAAAGACTTTCATGTTTATCCGGACTGAGACTCTGGGATCAGGCTTTGATTATCTGAGATATCCTCCCTTGGAGAGTGGTAGGTTCCCTGCACTTTTTATTTTGCAATATATATTACATGAGATTAATGGATTTTGATTCTTACCTGTGTAATTTTGACGGTTTTTGCAGCTCCTGATTGGAGTTTTGATCCTCTTGATGAGGAAGCTATTTCCAGGATAGAGGCTTTCCTTGCTATTCCTGAGGAAGAGAGGACCTGGCCAGCTAGTTTGGGCAGTGAATTGTTGCCCCGTATATGAAGACCAAGCCGATCGGGGTCGAGTACCCTAAGGCAAGCCTAGTTCTACTGCTCTTTCCTGTACGTCTTCTGTATGTCTTTATGTTAACTGTTATCTTCTTGTCATTTTTCGTTTGATACTTACGTATATTTTTTATATATTCAGTATTTAGGTCTTCTGCTAGGTTGGCCAGCTTTTCTGCAAAGGATTTGAAGGCTGGGGTGGCTAGGATTGGTGAACAGTCTAAGAGCCAGGAGGCTAGTGGGAGTGACAAAACGCTTGATATCCTGGTTTCTGATGTCCAGCCTTCTCAAGATCCACCCAGGGTAGCGTCACCGGAGGTCGTCCAGGCTCAAAAAAGGAAGAGGGAAGATGTTATCCTGGAAGAGGAGGAGGGAGAGAAAGAGCCTATCCAGGCTCAGCCAATCAGGAGTATAAGGCAAGTGCCTACTAGGGTTGATGACATGGATGATGCCCGGGCACGGATAGATGAGTTTTCTGCAAAAATGAGCGGCCAGCTATTGTCTGCTAGTACTCTTGAGTCGTCTACCGTAGTGGTTTCTATTCGACTTCTCTTGTGACAAAGGCTGCTGAACTTGCTTCCCAGGCTAGGGAGGTTAGTTGTAAAGGGATATTTTTAATTGTTCATGTGCTTTTTGTTTTGCCTTGTATTTGGCTGATTTATTTTATATATATGTAGGGATTGGATGCCGGGTTGGCTACGCTTGTCGGCTCGGGGATGCCTGTGCCAGGGTTTCTAGTTTGGAGGAAAAATTGGATAAACTTAACCGTGACCTGCACACATCCAGGGGTAATGAAGTAGTGCTTCAATCTCGGTTGGGGACAACTAGGGAGTCAACCAGGGTCGCTATAATTTGTGAGGTGGCTGCAAAAAATGCCGAGAAGGTCATCGGGCAAGAGTTGGAGGTGAGAAGCGTGCAATGCAGATCGATTGAGAAAAATGAGGAGCTTGTCTTCTGAAAAGGAATTGTGGAGGCGAGGTTGGTGATGCTTTCTCAATACTTTCGGGAAAGGCCGGGTCGATGCTATGAGGGATCCGGAATCCGACCGGGCTAATGGAATCCGGACCGGATGAGATGGCTTTGGACGCTCGGATCCTGATTTGGCCAATATGGGTCAAGAAGAAGAAGTGGATTCTCCTCCTTCCAAGGCAAAGTCTGATGACCAGGAAATGGCGGATGGTTGTGAGTCGGTCACTGGCTCAAAGATAGCTTAGTTTTGTTTTTCTTTTAGGTTTTGGTCTATCCAGGGGGAATGTCCCTGGAATGAATATTTAGAATAATTTTTTGGCCCATCCAGGGGGGATGTCCCTGAATGGATGGTTATTAGGTGTGTGGTAAGGCCAATTATTTTGGATGAATAAATATTTGGTCTTTGTTTGTTTCTTTTTGTGTTTTGACAAGGTACTTTTGAAATGTTGGATGTGTACTGGATCTGACCAGTTTTTTGACTGGATCGGGCCAGTTTTAGTGCTGGATCTAGCCAGTCCTCATTTTTGTTGTATGTTATGGGTGGGGTTGTTGCACATGCTGGAGGGCTTATGTCCCCCGCCTGTCTGGAGGGCTTATGACCCATCTATGTTATACAAGTCGAAGGATTTTTCCAAATTTGTATGTTTAAGTGGAGCTCAATATTTAAAGGCAAGGTTCTGTTTTGCAAATCAAATTTGGATATCGATTGGATATTTTGTGGGGTGGCCCCCAATCTTTAAGATTTGTTTTAAATAAAATGCAATATGTAAAACAAGTATTGAAGATTTCACTAAGTAAATATGAGAACATAGATAAGTACTTGGGCACATAATTTGAAGAAATCATATACGACATTTATTCATATAATTGCAAGTATCATACATGTAGTTTCCAGGCAAGAAATGTCAAGGTGAAAAGTTATACCTGGATTGAGAGATATATTCTATATGTGAAATAGTTTTAAATGTGCAATATTCCAAGCTCTTGGGATCATTTCGTCAGTCCGGGTTTGTAATCTATAAGCTCCCGGCCGACTATTGAATCAATCGATAGGGACCTTCCTGTGTTGGGGCCAATTTGCCAAAGATTCTTTTCTTTTGTGTTTTGGAAGACTTTCCCGAGGACAAGGTCTCCTACCCTGAATACCCTGGCTTTGACAGTCTTGTTGTAGCTTTTCGCAACTCTTTGCGATATCTTTGCTAATCTGATCTTGGCCGCATCTCTTAGCTCTTCTCGTTAAGTCCAGTCGTCCTCCATTAGAGGTATATTGCTTGTTATTGTGTTCAGGCTATATCCGGCGATGGAATGTCCACCTCACTGGGATTACTCGCTTCACATCCATAGACCAGGGAGTAGGGGGTTTTGGCCTGTGGATGTTTTAGGCGTGGTTCTGTCAGCCCAAAGGACCAGGGGGAGTTCTTCAGCCCATGTGCCTTTTCTTCTTTCCATCTTTTTCTTTATGCAAACATTACCACCTTATTGCTGGATTCTCGCCTCGACCGTTAGCTTTTGGATATCCTGGTGTGGATGTTACCGATTGATGTTCCATTGAGCACGAAAGGTCATTCTTTTTCCCACAAATTGCGTGCCATTGTCGCATACTATTTCGGAGGGGATGCCATATCTACATATGATGTTGTGTTTGATGAATGCTATGACATCCTTCTCCTTGACTTGCTGTATGATTCAAACACTTCTATCCACTTGGAGAAGTAATCACCATTGCTAGCATGAAAACTTTCTGTCCGGGTGTTTGAGGTAGTTTTCCTACTATATCCATGCCCCACTTCATAAATGGCCAGGGTGCGGATATAGAATGTAGTTCCTCGAGATGGTGATGGATATATGGTCCGTGAATCGACAAGCTTTGAATTTAGAGTCAAATCCGGGCAATCGGCTCTCAAGGTAGGCCAATAATATCCTGTTCTAAGTACTTTGCTTGCCAGGCTTCTTCCACCTTTATGATTTCCACAAGATCCTTCATGGATTTCGATAATATCTGCTCGCTTCTTGTGGTTCCAGGCATCTGAGGTACGGCCCGGCCTGCGATTTCTTAAAAAGCACGTTGTCAATAATAGTATATGAAGCAACTTTTATTTTTAGTGCTTTGGCATCTTGCTTGTTTAGGGGAAGGATTCCCTGTTGTAGCCAGTCATAGTAGGGTTTTGTCCAAGAATTGGCAATATAAATTGGGAAGCTTTCATTTTGTTTATTTATTGTAGGTTCCAGTAAATGTACAATGGGTATTTTGTCGAAGTCTAGGGGACTGAAGTTGGATCCTAGGCCGGCTAGAGCATCGGCCTTGGTATTCAAGTCCCTGGGAATTTGGTCAATATTAAAATTGCGAAATTTTGATTTTAACATTTGAACAACATCCAAATAAAGCATCATCTTTGAGTCTTTAGCTGTATATATCCCATTTACTTGATTTGAAATAAGGAGGGAATCAGTACGTAAATTTAGGTTTTGCACACCAAGGTCAATACATACCTTTAGTCCAGCTATTAGGGCTTCGTATTCTGCTTCATTGTTGGTGGCTTCAAATGCACAGCTTATAGCCTGTACTATCTTATCCCCCTGTGGCGATTTTAGTACTACCCCCAGGCCTGTGCCCCTCATGTTGGCTGCACCGTCGACAAATAGGGTCCATTCTAGGTCTGCCTGGTCGCTGGTCAGTTTATTTACTTCTTTTATTAGGTCGGGTTCTAGGGTCGGACTAAAATCAGCCACAAAGTCTGCTAGTGCTTGTGACTTAATTGTTGTTCTTGGTTCAAATGTTATGTTGTATGTGCTTAGCTGTACTGACCATTTACACATTCGTCCGGATAATTCTGGCTTCTTAAGTACATATTTGATAGGAAGATTGGTTCTGACTATTATAGGGTGGCTTTCAAAGTATGGTCTTAATTTTGTACAACTCATAATTAAGGCTAAAACATATTTTTCAAGCAGGCCATACCTGATCTCTCGCATCCAGAGACTTTTACTTACATAATAGACGGGGTGCTTTGTCCGTCTCGCTTCTTTGACCAGACTCGCACCGACAAAGAGTTTACGTGGATCGACAGTATACTTGTCGAGGGGCTCATCTTTGATTGGTTTTGCCAGCAGGGGAGGAGAGGATAGATATATCTTTAGGTCTTCAAAGGCGGTCGATGATCGGGGTCCATTGAAAGTCCTTGTTTTTCCTTAGCAGGTTATAGAATGATTTGCACCTCTCGATGATCTTGATATGAACCTGTTCGTACGCTATTCTTCCAATCGGCTTTTGTATGTCTTTGACTGTCTTTGGTGGTTCTAGCTCCGAATAGCTTTGATCTGTTCTGGGTGGCTTCTATTCCTCTTTTTGTCACCATGTAGCCCGAGAATTTGCTCGCCGAGACTCAAGTGGCATTTTTGTGGGTTGAGCTTCATATTGAATTTCTCCGATATTTGAAAGGCTACTTCCGTGTCTTTGACGTGGTCTTCTCGCCTTTTGACTTGACTACCATGTCATCTATATAGACTTCCATGGTGTCTCCTATATGGTCTTTGAACATCATGTTGACTAGCCTTTGGTAGGTTGCACCGCATTTTTTAATCCAAAGGGCATAGCAAAGATAACAATATATACCTCTTTTCAAAGATGAAAGCTTTGCTTTCCTGGTCCGGTCGGATGCATTTTTATCTCGATTGAATCCGGAGGCATCCATAAATGTTAACATTTCGTGGCCTGCAGTGGCATCTACCATTGCATCAATGTGTGGCAGGGGAAATGGATCTTTTGGGCAAGCTTTGTTTAAGTCGGTGTAGTCTACACAGACTCTCCATTTGCCATTTTTCTTTTGGACGACTACTACGTTTGCAAGCCGATCAAGGTACATTACTTCCCCGATCATTCCCATGTCCAAAGAGCTTGTCAACTTCTTGGTTGATAATTTCATGCCTCTCTGCAGCGAATTTTCTTCTCTTTTCTTTGTACAGCTTAAAGGATTTGTCAATATTTAACTTATGAGTAATAACATCAAATCTTTACCAGTCATATCAAAATGTGACCAAGCAAAACAAGACATTTTAGTTTTGAGAAAGCCGACCGATTTGGTCCGACCGAGTCGTGGTGCATTTGACCCACAAGTACTTTCCTATCGGGGAATTCCGGGTCTAATATGACTTCTCCTGTTTCCATCCGTGATTGTGCTACATATTCTTCCCGATAGGTGACTTTAATTGCTATGCAAGGGACTTACCCGACTTTGAGGGTTTCAAAGCCTGAGTGTAACATTCCTGAGCCGTCCTCTGTTCTCCTCCGATGGTGGTTATCCCCCATTCTGTTGGAATTTTCACACATTGATGGTATGTTGATGGGATTGCTTTGACATTGTGGATCCATGGTCCGCCTGTGATTACATTATACGAGGATAGGCAATCCATTACTCCAAATCTTTCATATGAAGCCACGCCTTTCACATAGGTTGGCAGTGATTTCTCCCAAGGTGTTCTTCGTTTCTCCACCGAATCCAACCAGACGCTGGATTTCTTGATGATCTTTCCTTCGTCTATCTTCATAGCTTTAAGGACGTTAAGCATCACCAGGTTGATTGAATCGCCTCCGTCTATCGTGGATTCTTTATGCCTTTCTTTGTGCCAATTTGCATGGTGATTACCAGGTGTCATGGTGTAGATCGATATTCCCCGCAGTCCGAGTCATCAAAGGTAATAGCAGGCAATGACTTGGGCCTGGAAGGAGGTTGAAGTCCGATTCCCTGGATATTCTTTTGGCAAAATGAGCTGGTCGACCACGATTTTTCCGATCCTCCATTTATGAATTTGACTTCATAGATGGGGGAGGAGGAGGAGGGTCTCTCGCTTCCTGGATCTCTCTTGTTTTGTTCTTCATCTTTGTTCTTTGGCTGCTGGATTAAGTCTTTCAAGTAGCCTTTCTTTAGAAGATATGCCACCTATTTCCTGAGTTGGATGCATTCTTCTGTGGTGTGTCCGATGTCCTGATGGAAGTCACACCATCTTGTTGGATCTTTCCTGGGGTTGTCGGATTTCTTTGGTCATCCGACCGTATCTCCCAGTTTTCCAGCGTTTGATTAATCCTGCGGTATTAATAGAGAAGTTATATTCAGGAATAGTTGGAAGGCTAGAAAGGTTACCTTTATGTTCTTGTGCCATATTGACTTGGATCGTTCGGGCCGGAATAGGGTCTTTGATCTGGGATTGCCTCCTTTCTGGTAGGAGCTTTTCCTGTTAGTGTGTCCATAGCCTTGCTTTCCTCCGGATGAGTTCGTCCTGAAGTTGAGGTCTTCTTCCAATCTGACATGCTCTAAAGCGATGGATTGAACAGTGGCAAAGGTCGGGCACGCTTTCTTAGTCAGTCTGCATAGATGTCAGTCAGCAGGACTCCTTGCCTGAAGGCTTCCACCGTTGTTTCTTTATCACACACGGAATGGCCACCTTTTCTTTGACAAATCGGCCGAAATTCTTTGAGAGATTCTTCGAAGTTGCTTTACCCCGAACAGTTCTTGGGTCTCTTGGCCATATCTCTCTTTGCTTTCATGCGAATTGTTGATTGAAGGCATTGATTAATTCTGCAAAATTCTTGATACCTCCATTTGGGAGATTGATGAACCACCGTAATGCTTTGCTCGGTCGGGTTGTACCAAAGCCCTTGCACATGCAGACTTGCCTAAGTTCACTGGGTATTGAGGCAGCCAACATTTTCTGTTTGAATATGGCAGCATGATTTTGTGAATCAGAGGTTCCATCATAAGTTCTCATGGATGGAACAAGAAATTTCTTGGGGAGATCAATCTTTGCAATTTCATCCGCAAAGGGTGAATCTGCAAAGTCGTCAACTTCTACTTCAGCCCACGAGGGGTCCGGCACTCGGGTATATTTTCTATTTTGTTGTGGAGTTTTTGGATTTCTGAAGCATAGCCATCATTATTGCTGCTTGATTTTGTTTGTCTCATCATTGGGAATGGTTGGGGTACCGGATAATGTATCCTTCTCCAGGGTTCCAAAATTAGAAAAGTCAATGTTTTTGATAATGGATGAGAATGGGGTTCTGGTTCGAATCGGTCTTGGAGCCCGAAGCCCGATTTTCCAATTTTTCCTCAGGCTAGACTCGATTCCTTCACCTATTGATTTTGTCACTGGCCGCCTTCTCTTGGATTGTTTCCAATTCTTTGATCTTGGCCAAGGCAGCCGCTAATTGTTGTTCTGCGGTGAGTTCCACCATTTTTGTGTGTGAATATTAAATGAAAAATGATAAAGGGAATTTTATTGGTTGAAGAACTAGATGCCCCACGGTGGGCGCCAATTGTTTTAAGCAGGATTTTCCGAATGGATCCGCCCGATTAGAGAGTAATTTGGGTATCTAGTTCTATAAGTTTGATATGTTGTATATGGATAATCAGGAAAGACTAGGAGAAAAGAATAGTGTTTATATTATTTTGATAAGTCAATACAAGTTTTGTTTAAGTAAGTGAATGCTCGTAAAAATGATGAAAAGATAAGTAATAGAATAGTTTCACACTAATGAATAATCAATATCTTTGCCAATGCTAGAATTACAGTATTTATAATCATAAAAACGAACGTTGTACTGGTCTTCAACGCCCTCCCCTTTTGTCGGAGTTATTCTTAGGATTAATAGGGCATATTCCCTATTAATCCGGTTGACTCGTTCCTATTTGATTGATCCTTAACTTCCTCTTCCTTTGCACGTCCAGGTTCATGGGCAATATGGTTTTATAATTAGACTTAGTCTTCCTTGAGGATAGGACACGAATATATATCTTTATATAACCGTTTTGCTTCTTCCTCACTCAATTTAGCTTTGCTTTAATACTCTGCCAGGCTATTCTCAGACTTACCATCAGGCTTCTCTTCCAGATAAGGCGGCTGATTGCAATAACAGCTAGAATTATCCGGTCTTCGTCTTCTTCAGTCAGCCTTGTGAGGTCAGGCTAGGTTATGGTCAGGCCAGGCTAATCTGGGCCTAACAGTTATGTTTGGCGGTTGTTAGTAGTTGAGTATTAATGGTATGGTTACATCTGGCATATGGTGATGGATATGCGAATGGGAGAACATGTTATGAGGGGCATACGAGTTAAGCTCGGGTGAGAGGTAACCTTTGTCAGGTGGTAACTTATGTGATCAGGATTGACTAGTTCGATATGATTAAAGGTCTATGATGTGTATTAATGTTTGTGTGAGGTTTTGACCTCACAAGAAGTGGTATTATGTGATAATTATAAAGTTGTTATCTGAATTTTCTATATGTTGAGTACGGTAACCTAATTGAATGATTTAAAAAAAAAATATGGTAATAGTTTGATTGATCTGGCATGGTTAGTTATAATTGTATGTGTATTTATAATACATGTGTATTCCGTGAAATGGTAGGGATGATGTTCATGAGGTGCTTGTCCGTTTATTCATATAGTATGTTGCATTGTGATTTAGTAAAGTGGATTTGGGTAAGTTTTCTTGTCCGAGAAATTATTTCTGAGTCAGTGTTTATGGGATTGTGTATGTTGCGATGTTTATCGGTGTGGTTGTGGTGCCTCGGGTGGTGATCCGGGCACGGTACTTAGTGTTGTGATGCGGGTATTTTCGCACTGCGGTATGGCTGTTGGTGGCGGTGTTGTGATGCCGTCACCGGTTGTGGTGGAGTAGGCGGGATGATTATGATTCGAGTTTCGAAGGTACATACCAGTTATACATAAATTGTTGTTTTGTTTGATGTTGCTTCCTGTGAGTTTCAGTTTCTACAGATAGACAGTTCTTTTGTTTATTGATGTTTCTTACCAGTTAAGTTTGGGAATGAGGGTAGAGTATGATATGAAAGAGAGTTGTATATGTTTTCGTTGTTGTCATGGTATAGTGATATTCTGTTGATGGGATGCAGTTGTCAGAAGTTGTTACAGTACATTTGATCTTGTTGTAGATGAGTCACCGGTGCACATAGTCATGGCAAGTGATTCGTAGAACATGTGTGGTAATGATCTGAAAGCTGCAGGCGGTTCATAATCTTTCGTTGAGACAGTGAGTATATGGTGTTGGGAATTGGTGTCATGTTGAGTTATGAATGAGTTTTGCGGTAATGAAAGAAAGGAACTTGAGGATCTAGTGTGTGTGTACGTAACAAGTGTGGATCGTGAGTTATGCTTTTGGTGATAGGAGTTTTATATAGTTTTGTTCCGGGTGTAATTCCAGAGCAGATGTTTGTTACCACTCGTAGCTAGTAGGATGATGTCCTTGCTTGAATCCTCCTTGCGGTCTCCTGAAACGATGAACAAACTGAGGGCTCGGCTTTGGCCGAGCGTACTCACTCCGACGCTCAAGTCAGTAAACTTAGAGAGAAGTTGTTGTAACTTGGCTAAGAGTGTATTGTAGAGAGATAAGCAAGATATTACCAGATGAATAGTGGTTATTAGGTCAATTTATGGATCCTTTCCTCAATGAAGGTTGAGGAGTATTTATAGGCATTCACCTTTTGTCACGTAGTGGCCATGTGGCCAAATGGTATCAGGTGAAAAGACCGTTATACCCTCGGCCGATGGACCTGTGGCAGGCTCGCCGAGGGTCTTGGATATGAGTACGCAGATTTGTGTCCCGGCTGGCGAGTTGTCTGGCCGAGACCCGGGTGACTGGCCGATGGGCTTCACCGGCTAGACTGTCTAAGTTGTTGACTTTGCTGTGAATACCCTTGACCTTGCTCAATGTGTTGACTTGGTCAGCGGTGCAGAATATGCCCCATCAATTTGCCCCCAGCGTAGTCTATGCCGTGGTATGGGCTTCGATGTATGTGAACGTATATTCTGCGTAAGTATTTTTGCAAAATTTTTGGTATCGGCTTCTTCTAAAGCATCGGCGTGGTTCTTGTTAGGCCGTACCATATATCCCCCCTCCACGTGGATGCGTAAAGGGTATCCGATGTGGGAAATAATATGACGCTGGCCGAGACCAGGGCTGAGAGTGCCGGTCATTTTTGATTGCCCCCGGCCGGTGCTTCCTGGCTTGGTCGATCATGTGGCCGGCGGAGAGCAGGTGCCTAGGAATTTGTTGAGGGAGATGAACAGGCGAAGAGATGTGAATGGGCGTGTTGAATACGCTTGGTAACTGTAGCATTGATTGACATTCAACTGTTGCGTCGATTGACATTCCTTGGTTGCATGTCTGACACGTGTCTGCTTGCTGATTGGTTGACGCTTCATGGGCTGTGTCCTGATTGGTCCTTCTTCATGGGCTTTTCCCTATAAATAGGGCAGTTATTCCGTGATTTTGGCCATTACTTTCATTTCCTCAAATTTTCAAAAATTTTCCCCCAAAATCTTCCTTTTTAAACTTTCAAGGGCTTTCTTTTCTTCCAATCTTCGGTCTTCGATCCGGCGAGTGTATTTCTTTAAGGTAATCAAACAAATTTTCTTTTATTTCGTTTGTAGTTTGTTGTGAACATGTCTTATAACGATCTTTGGACCTAGTAAACCCGCGTCGGGGGGCCCTAGGTCTCCTTCTCCTGAAGTTGATCCTCAAATTCTTGAGGAATGGGAGGACTCTGATTCCTATGGCGATTTTGGTGATGATTTCGGTGATGAAGAGGAAAGGCCTCGTCCTAACGAAGGGAGGCAGTATGTTATGGATCACGGCGGCGCTGTAAGGTCCGTTCGACCGTGCTTGGACTCATAAGCTCGCCGATTGTTCAAAGCGAGAAATTTTTCGAGGGCCATTTTTTCTTCGATGGGGATACAAAATTGTTATCCCCGAGGAGGGTCAGGCCGTCTGTTGCCCTCCACCGGGCCACACCGGCGTGTATATGCGGCATTTGGAGTATGGGCTCCGGTTTCCGTTGAATGAGCACGTTGTGGCCATTATTAGAGCCATGAACGTTGCCGTTGCACAACTGCACCCGTTGGCTATGAGGACCATAATCGGCTTTGTCTGGCTCTGTCTCTTCAAGGGAGAGGCCCCAACGGTGAATTTATTCCGCCGGCTTCACCATCTCAAACCATTTTCTGGCCGCGTCGGATGGTACAGTGTGGAGATGGAGCCGGGTTATGTCTCTGTCAACAAACTTTCTTCTTGCAAGGATTGGCAAGGCCGGTGGGTGTACGTTAAGGTGCCGGATGACTATCCGCTGCCATGCTTTTTTCCAAAGACCGAGTTAACTTGCGGTGTGAGACTCGAGCGAGCATGATAGATGGGTTTCCGGAAGAAGCTCAAAATGGATGCCAGCAGGTGTCTATCTCCGGGAGGATGAGAGGGCGGCAAATGAGGCTCTTTGAGGTGGACAAGAGTGGGGTGCCGAAAAGATGGATTCCCCCGACGCAGATCATCCTTCAGGATGAGCCCCTCTGCCATGTCGGCCTCATACCGGCCCTAGCACGGGGTGAGTGGGGTCGGTGTGAGGCCCATCGCCGTTCTTAATACTCCTGCTCCTCGAATTTCGGTTTATTTCCTCTACTTAACTCTCGCTTTGTTTCTTTCGCAGACCACTTTGGATCGGGCTTGTCTGAGGATATTCTCCGGAGAATGGGGCTGCACAAAGATGGAACCGTTGCCAACTTGCATCCCAAGGCTCAAACCCACGACCGTAGGAAGTCGCCGAGTGATCTTATGGAGCAGCGGCTGAAGGGTTTGAGCGTGGAGGAGGCTCAGGCGAAGGTCGTTAGCGGCGTTGTGCGTCGGACGCGGAAAACAATGTCTTCGGCGGCGAGGAGTCGACGCCGATTCTAACTCCCCCCCCCCTCCTAAAAAGGAGACGGTGGAGGTTGTTGATATTCCTTCCGAGGGGGACTCCGATGCGGAGGAATCTCCCCTTATCCGAAAGAGGAAGGAGGCGACTTCTACCGTTGGCAAGGAAGTGCCTCCTCCGGCCAAGAAGGCGAAGCACGGTAACTATTCATTCCGTGGTTTTAAATTTAGCCGAGTCATTGGGTGCTCCCGATGACAAAGCTTCTGACATGTCGATATACGTTGATACGACGTCTTTATTAAATTTTTGTAGGCCACCGGCCGGCTTCTGCTCTCGTTAGGCGTGAGCGGAGGGGACCTCTGCGCGAGTTGGTGATCAAGCGTCACCGTCAATCCTTCATCCCGAAGGCTTCCTCCTCCCAGCCGCAGTTGGAGGTCAAATTGTATTACCACCGTCCCTTCATCCCGAAGGCTTCGTCTCCCCACTTATAGAGGAAGGCACGAAGCTAATTAGGGAGCTTGCAAGGTGGAACGTGGTTACCGCCGCTCGTCTCATGGAGCGGGAGAGAAGGCCGTGGCTCGAGCTGTTCATGAGCGTAATGCCGCTAAGCGGTGGGCTGCGTCGGCAAAGGCGGGTCTTCTCAATGAGCGGAAGCTTAGGGGAGATGCCGAGAAGGCGCTCTTGGCTGAGAGAAAACTCAGGGAGGACGCTGAAAAAGAGGTCCTTGATGAGAGAGCCAAGGCCGAGGCTGCGGCAGCCGAGGCTGCGAAGCTGCTGGAGAAGTGTAACCATGTTCGGGCGTGCGTCGACTCTCTATCTCCAGCAGAGGAACGAATCCGAGGGCCTGTTTAAGGCCCAGGCGGAGGTGGTTCGGGGCAAAAAGGCCATCATCAAGCAGAAGGAGGCGGACATTGAGATGCTCCAAACTGTCATGCTCCCCAATCTGTGCGCTGAATTCCGGGATTTGGCCGAAGGAGCTGCTAGGGAAGTGATCGAGGAGCTTTTCCCTCTTGATGGTTCCTTTCCGTGGGGCAGATATGACAAGCTGCTTGATGACAAGCTTGAGGCTAAGGAGAACGCCATGGTGGAGAAGGCCAAGGAGGCGGTGAGGGCGAAGATTGAGACGGAGGCGGCCGCGGAGAAAGCAGCTCTTGCTGAGAGGGCTAAGGTGGCCAAGGAGGAAGCTGAGAAAATGAGGGCGGCTGATGACGCCGAGGCCAAAGCTGAGGCTGCTAGGAAAGCTGCTGGGTTGCCTATTGAAGAAGATGCGGCTATCGCTACTGACGGTAAGCAGCACCAGGCATAGGTCGCTTGATGAGAACAAGTTTACAGCAGATCTGCTTCAGCTCCTCACACACCATCATGTGCTGCTTGATGAGAACAAGTTTTCAGCAGATCTGCTTCAGCTGTTCGGGGGCCGATCATTAAGCCCTTCCTCCCCGTCATCCTTTGGTGCCTCAAATGACATAATTGTAGCTTTTGCTTTTCTCCTTGTATTTTGTATCCTTTGGTAGGTTGTGTTTTGGTTTATTCCAACGGGGACGGCTGTTATCTCCATTTTTTCGCCTGTAAACTGTTATTATTAATAAGAGTTCGTTTCTTTTGCCTTCGGCATGGCCGAGGTCTTTACCTTATTTCTTTTGAGCGTCTCAACGGTATTTAGTGTTTCCACTTTGCCTCTGGCTTGGCCGAGGTCTTTTCCCGTTTTTGTCTGAGTTGTCCTCTTACGTTATTAATTGAGCGTTTCTTTTTGTTTGAGCCTTGGTTTGGCCGAGGCAGTTTAGAGTGTGCATCTCAACTGTTTTTAACGCTTTTAAGGCATTTTGATTTGTTTATCAATCTATGGCGCGATCATCGTCGCGTGTCGCTTCGATGGAGATCTGCCGCTCTTGTCGGCACGACAGAAAGAGTCGCGTCGGATAGCGTGTTACGCGCGTCTACCACTTTAAGTGACTCGCCAAGCGTCTACTATTTGGGGTGACTGCCCACAAAGACTACATTTCTTCATGGGGACCACCGCTCTTGTCTATGACATGTGGTCAGCGTCCTGGATAGCGTGTTACGCGGCGTCTACCACTTTAAGTGATCGCCAAGCGCCTACTATTTGGGGTGATCGCCTTACGCTACATTTCTTCATAACGATCCCGCTCTTGTCGAATCGACAGTATGAGACGGCGTCGCTTTTTAATGATCGCCGCTCTTGTCGAATCGACAGAGATGAGACGCGTCGCTTTTTTAACGATCGCCGCTCTTGTCGAATCGACAAAGATGAGACGGCGTCGGCTTCTTTAACGATCGCCGCTCTTGTCGAATCGACAGATATGAGACGGCGTCGGCTTCTTTAACGATGCCGCTCTTGTCGAATCGACGGATGAGACGGCGTCGGCTTCTTTAACGATAACGCTCTTGTCGAATTGATGATATGAGACGGCATCGGCTTTTTAACGATCGCCGCTCTTGTCGAATCGACAAGTATGAGACGGCGCGTCGGCTTCTTTAACGATCCCGCTCTTGTCGAATTGATGTATGAGACGCGTCGGCCTCTTTCTTCCTGCCCGGTGATTTATGGGGAAAATGGACATCTTCATGGGAGACTAGGTTGATTTTACATTCGATATTTAACATGCGTCGGGTGCCCACAGCTGTTTTGGACACCTCCGGCGCTTTACAAGGTCTATCAGTTTCCTAATGCCTCATTAGAGGCGCTGTTCCCCCGTCAGCCATCGGTTGCATCCATAAAGTCGCCCTTCGGTTGTGAGGATGAGCTTTTCCCCTTCTCCGACTGCTTCGCCACTTTGAGGGATTGCATGTTGCATCCTCTGGCAGATATCTGGATGTTGACCACCTCGTCCTTCTCGTCTTTGGAGACGAGTTTATGCGCTTCCCCCCGGTCCGAGACATACATTAGTGTCAGGGCCCGGATGGACATCACTGCGTCGGCATCGCTCAGAGTAACTCGGCCTATCAGGGCGTTATAGGCGGACGAGCCGTTAATGACGACGAACTCGGCTAGGACATTCTTGGCCGCATTCCCCTCGCCGAACATCACCGGTAGTCTGATTGAACCCAGGGGTACCAGGCCAGCCCCGGAGAAGCTGTATAGTGGATGGGTGCAGGGGCTCAAGTCCTTGATTCTCGGTAGAGGTCAGGAAGCACTCCTGAACATGATGTTCGTGTAGGCGCTGTGTCTATCGACATCTCTTCACTAGGTGGTTGGATATGTCCAAGTGGACTACGAGTGGGTCGTTGTGAGGGGCGATGACTCCCTCGTAGTCCTTCCTCCAATAGTCATATCGGGAATCTTTGGAGGCGGCGGTTGCTGCGTTGGGCACAAAGTTGATGGCCTGATACAGCTCGTTCAGGTGTCGTTTGTGCCCATGAGCCGACCCACCGTTCTCGTTACCTCCGATGACTACATGGATAACTCCTATCCGTTGAAAAACGGATTTCTTATCTGACCCGCCGGCGCGTCGGTCTTCCTCGGCCTTTAGCCACATACTTGTCGAGCTCCCCTTCCTGGATTAGCTCTTCAATGGCATTCTTCGATGCCTGCGGATTGTCGATGAGGTGGCCGGCGCAGGCCGTGGTACTACGCAGATCGGTTCGAGTCACCGTCTCCTTTTGGCTTGGGAGGCCGTTCCCACTTCGGCCTCGCTTCGCTTAGAGCGAAGACCTTGGCGGCCGATGCGACCAGAGGGGTTTTGTCATGGTAATGCCTTTGGTAAAACATTCCCGAATCGCGCCGCGCCCGTCGAGGCTTTTTCTTAGGCAGATCTATCGAGACGTGACCGGTTATTGTCACGCGTTTATCATCGGATCGTGACTGTTATTGTCACGGCGCCTCTCATCCGGCTATCATCCCGGCGGCTTTTTCTCTCGAGGGCTCGGCCTCGCCGGGGCCTACCCAGTCTTGTGGTAATCTTCCACCTTGATGGCCTGGTCGGCCATCTTCCTCGCGGCGTCTGGCCCAGGCCCCGTGCTTGATGAGCTCGTCTTTTAAGTTTCCCTTTGGGAGGCCCTTCATCGGTCAAGCCGCCGCGGTTCGGGGTTGATTTCCCGAATCTGTTGGACCTTGCCGTCGAACCTCTTCATATAGCCTCGGAGAGACTCGCCCTCCTCCCCGCTTGATAGTCGGGAGGTCCGACGTCTCCACGACCGTCCTTTTGTTGCAAGAGTCTTGGCCAAGAAGGCGTCCTTTAGGTCGGCGAAACAAAGATACCGAACCGTCGGGAAGCCCCTTGTACCAGTTTTGACCCATCCCATGCAGAGTCGTTGGGAAAACTCGGCACCAGACCTCATCGGGCTGCTCCCATACCGACATGTAAGACTCGAAAGCCTCGGCGTGGTCGGTCGGTCGTTGTCTCCTTTATATGTGAACGCCGGCAACTTGACTTGGTTGGCACGGCGGTGTCTAGGACATAATCACCGAGGGGTGTTTGACCACGTGTCGGATGACACGCGGCGACCGACTCCTCGCATTCCTAGTCCGGCTTCTCTCCTCGTAGCGGGAGGGACTTCTTCTCCGGCTCGGGCTTCTTCTCCGACTCTCCCGAGTCGGGCCGCTCACTCTCTCCGGTGTTCCTCGTCGGTGTTGCGGCGGCGATGCCCTCTCCCGAGTGCGAGAAGGACTTACGTTTACCACGACCACTTTGGGTTCCTCCGGCGTCTTGGTAGGGTCCGCTTCTCCCAAAGGTGCTCCGTTCGGTTTCTTGGAGTCACGTTATGGGCCCTGGTCTCCTGGACGGCTTCCGCCGCTCGTGTCGGCGTGCCTATGTGAGCCGGTGTACTCCCACCAGGTCCAGAGTGTCTTCGCTTTTGCTACGTCAACCACCTGTCCCATGATGGTGACCTGGTTGGCGGGCGGCGGCGTGTCCGGTATTATCGGCATTCCGAATTCCGGTTGGACTACTACGCCGGTGGAGGGTTGTACTACTCCCGAAATGGTGAAATGTATCATCTTGGTAGAATGTGGCTTCGTCGGTTGCGACTATCTCTTGTTGTTTCGACATCTTAGCTTTTTGGGTGGGTTTTTTGTGTTTTTGTTTTTGTTGTTTGGGAATGAATGTGACTAGCTTCTAGTTTGCTTTTCCCACAGACGGCGCCAATTGTTCCGGGTGTAATTCCAGAGCAGATGTTTGTTACCACTCGTAGCTAGTAGGATGATGTCCTTGCTTGAATCCTCCTTGCGGTCTCCTGAAACGATGAACAAACTGAGGGCTCGGCTTTGGCCGAGCGTACTCACTCCGACGCTCAAGTCAGTAAACTTAGAGAGAAGTTGTTGTAACTTGGCTAAGAGTGTATTGTAGAGAGATAAGCAAGATATTACCAGATGAATAGTGGTTATTAGGTCAATTTATGGATCCTTTCCTCAATGAAGGTTGAGGAGTATTTATAGGCATTCACCTTTTGTCACGTAGTGGCCATGTGGCCAAATGGCTATCAGGTGAAAAGACCGTTATACCCTCGGCCGATGGACTGTGGCGAGCTCGAGGGTCTTGGATATGAGTACGCAGATTTGTGTCCCGGCTGGCGAGTTGTCTGGCCGAGACCCGGGTGACTGGCCGATGGGCTTCACCGGCTAGACTGTCTAAGTTGTTGACTTTGCTGTGAATACCCTTGACCTTGCTCAATGTGTTGACTTGGTCAGCGGTGCAGAATATGCCCCATCAAGTTTATATAGAGAGGTATGTCTGTTGCGGTAATGTGGTAGAGTTAGAGTGTCTCTTATGATCAGGATTTTGTGGTATTGGTTAGATGGAGTGCAGAATAAGTTGAGGTATGAGAACTGTTTAAGTAAGAGAGCCTTGGAAATGGTTATAGGTGTGAGGGTATAGGCGGTTATCTTTGACATGTGGTGGTCATGAAGATAATGAGAGGATATAGCTAAGGATCTAGTATTAGTGACTTACGAGGACGTAACATGTGTCTTAAGAGGAGTAGGATGCGGCAAAGAGCGTTTGAGGGTTGTGTATGTCGTAGTATGATTGGAAGTAGAGTGTTGGTGTAGCATAAAGAATGGATTTGTATATATTGTGGTTGATAGTGTTAAAAGGCCATGGCTGGGCTTGTAGTAGTTCGATGTTTAGGAGTGGGAGAATATTTCGATAGTGTTGACAGTTGGATGATGATGTTATGAGTGTGAGTAAACTTCGAGGACGAAGTTCCTTTTAAGGGTGGTAGAATATAACATTCCATTTGATGTCTATGAGTGTCTTGATATTGGATTAGCTAGTGGATGATATATTACGGAGCTAGCAGCGTTTGTGGACGGTAGTTGGTAGTGTATGGGGTTAGAGAGATATAAGGGAGTTGGTACGATATCGTGAGCCATGTTGTGGAGGTAGGAATAGTTGGTGGAGTTGGTGTTACGAGTTCATCTTTGGTCAGTTGGGGTTTTGTTTTGAGTTCTTAGTTGGTTGTTGTGTCTTGATCGAGTTAGTATGTTTGTTTTTGGGTATGGGTTGAACTTCGGAGACGAAGTTCTTTTTAAGTAGGGAAGACTGTAATACTACGGTTTTCTATGTCTATGGGTACTCTATCGAGTGGGGCTTACTCTGTCGAGTAAGTAGTTTGTGACGCAAAATAGTAGTCTGCCTGTAGGGTACTCGATCGAGTAAGTTGGGTACTCGATCGAGTAAGGGGCACTCGATCGAGTACGTTAGTTACTCGATCGAGTAAGTGTGTTTTACGGGGTTGTTTTGACGGGTTTTGCTAATAACGCGAGTTTAATATAAAAGGTTTCCGTCAGTTTATTTGATCACTTTTAAACCTTTCTAAACCTTTCAAAATAAAAAGGAGTTACGTAGTTCTCTCTCGTCGCGTTGTTGGCAAATCCCCAAGGCTAGGAGTGTTGGATCATCTTGTTCTTTGCATCATAGTGTTCTTTGCGTCAAGGGTAAGATCTACATACCAATTTTATAGTATTTAGTTGACTTTGTTTAAACCCTAATTTTGGGAATTGGGGTTTTTTTATGATTTGTTAATGTTAGATTTTGATTATGTGATTATGTGATAAGAGGAGGATTCGTAGAGGAAAGGTTTTGAGACAGCTGTTGAGATCGTCTGCTTGTGTTTGCATTCCAGGTAGGGTTTCCCTACTCAGTATTAGTCACATGATGTGTTGGTTGTGCTTTGTGATTGTTGAGCTTTATCGTACGAGTATTGTGACAGTTGTTGGGTTTGATTGCTGATTAGTAGTTGTGATTGATTGTATCTGTCTGTGTTCTTCGGGGTGCGTCCCTGGCTGAGTGGAGTCACTTGCGGGAGTGGCTTCACGCCCATGATTCGCCTTCTGTGGAACCCGCCACAGAAGGGATGTGCACATTAATGGATTTGGGTTTATCGCTCGACGGAGATGAGCGGGGCTTAGGTGGGAACGATCGCGGTCCCCACCGGCGCGAGAGTAACTCTGTTGCGATGGGTACTCTGGCAGGGCTACACACTTTAGTGTGTAGTCAGTATTGAGGAGTTGGTGATGGAGTTCGGGTTGATGTGACGATTGAGCTGTTTTGATACTTGTCTTATTGTGATTGTATTGTGTGATTAGTACTGACCCCGTTTAAATGTTTTAAAAACTGTGGTGATCCATTCAGGGGTGGTGAGCAGTTATTGAATAGGTATGGGACGATGCGTATGGGATAGCAGGGATTAGTCATCACTTGCAGTTAGAAGAGTCTTTCGATGTGTCAGACGATGTCCTTTAGTTATTCAGTTTTGGATTGGTTGTATTTCATTTGTTTATTTTGGTTTGAGACATGTAATCACTTAATTTATATTTACTTTTAAAGTACGTTTCTTTATTGTCTTATGATTATCATTGCCTCAGATAACCGAGATGATGATGTTCTTATGCCTGAGTGGTCCTGATAAGGCACTTGGAGTATGGGGGTGTCACAAAGTGGTATCAGAGAGACGATCTTGAAACCTGTAACCTATGAATCTAATGAAAATAGGGAGTCAAAATAAAATGAACCCGGGGTAGAAGTTGTAGGAGCTAATGCAAAGACTTGGGAGACGTTCTAAATTCACGAACTCGCCCTACAATTTTGATCTGGTCACTATGGGGTGTCATGGAATCGCTATGTGTTTACTAATGTTCTATTGCGTATGTTGGGTGATGTGTTGTATGAATGTGTTGGATGGATGAGTGTTATATAGTTGAATGGATGTGTGGTGGAAAAGATGAAGGTAATTTTTCATGATAACATGAATTGTGGTGAGAATTGCTACTAGTTAATATTGTTTATATGCATATGATTGGATGAATAAATTGAATGAATACGGGTATGAATATGATCTATGAATTGGTTTGAAAAGATGAAGTAAGGAATTGCATGAGAATATGAAATTCATGTGGAGAACATGTTTATGTGATGAAAGTGAATTTTCTACTTTTACTATGCTAGTAACATGTGAATAGGGGATTTTATGTCGTATAATATGTTATTGTTGTACGTAAAGGTATAGAATAAAAGCATGTGGGAAAAAAATCATGATTGATAAGTTAAATAATATATGTGCATGATGAATGTTGTTGCTTGGCTTTTGGAGATAGTAACATGTGATTAGGAATCCTGGTTTTATGAGTATTGAGTTGTTTTTGTTTACCTTGTTATCTTATAAGATGTTTGGAAGTAAAAATCAAGTAGTTGTGTTTATCGATTATAGAGAAGTTGTCTTTAAACTATTATAACGTTAGATTCATAAATGATTTTAAAGTGATTCCAATTGGAGGTGATATTTTGTTCTGTTACGATTCTAACAATAGGTCACACGCCTAAAACGACTAAGAAATGAGTGAGTTATGATCGTTTTACGACAACTGAACAGTGCTGAGAAATGCGTAGGGTACTCGATCGAGTGGCCCTTACTCGATCGAGTGCACCTCTTGGTACTCGATCGAGTAGCCCTGGTAATTTTTTATACGTGTCTCTGACTTTCACTTACTCGATCGAGTAAGTCATTTACTCGATCGAGTGGCCTGTACTCGATCTAGTGACCCCTGTTTTGGGTCATATGCTTATCTTTTGACTTCGTTACATATCATGTGTAATTCAAAGGTTTTATTTTGCTTCTTTATGCATTTTTTTACATGTATGTTGGTCTTGATGCGTAAGTTACCCAATATTATGGTGTAATGAGTGGCACCTTATGGTGGGTATGAATTCGGTGGGAGGACATGAGTTATATGCGGTTGTGATGGATAGTGGAAAAAGAAAAGAAAGATTGGTAAGGCTTATTAAGGCATGGAGAGTATGTTTGGACTTCACCGACCTCAACAAGGTATGCCCTAAATATCCCTTCCCGCTGCCTCATATCGATGCAATGGTAGACGCGACAGCTGGACATGAGATGCTGACATTCCTGGACGCATGGAGTGGATACAATCAGATTAAGATGAATTCTGCAGATTAAGAGAAGACGGTATTCATGTATGAGAGAGGAATATATTGCTACAACGTTATGCCATTCGGCCTGAAGAACGCTGGCTCCACGTACCAATGGCTAGTTAACCGTATGTTCAAAGAGCAGATAGGAAGAACTATGGAGGTATATATTGATGACATGGTGGTGAAATCAGGAAAAGCCAAAGATCACATGCGGCATCTGGCAGAAACATTCAGCACCCTGAGGGAATACAAAATGAATCTAAATCCATCTAAATGCACCTTCGAAGTATCTTCTGGCAAATTCTTAGGCTATATTGTAACTCAAAGAGGGATAGAGGCCAGCATCGAGCAGATCAAAGCCGTCTTACAACTAGAGTCACATGAGAAGCCTAAAGATGTTCAAAGACTAGCTGGAAAGGTAGCAGCCTTAAGCAGGTTCATTTCAAGATCTTCAGATAAATGCAGGCTGTTTTACGACATACTAAGAAAAAGTCAGAAGTTTGAATGGACTGCGGATCACGAGCAAGCCTTCAGAGAGCTGAAACACTACCTCAGCAGCCCACCACCGCTGTCGAAGCCAGAACATGGAGAACTACTATTCCTATACCTGGTCGTCACTGAGGTGGCAGTTAGCGCTGTTCTGGTTAGAGAGCAGGAAAAGGAGCAGAAGCCAGTGTACTACGTAAGCAAGTCGCTGCTGCCGGTAGAGACTAGGTACACATCTCTTGAAAAGTTAGTATTAGCATTGGTAGTAGCATCTCGCAAACTGCGCCCCTATTTCGAGTCTCACACTATACAGGTCGTGACCAACTACCCGCTGAAATCTATCATGAGGAAGCCTGAACTGTCAGGCAGAATGTCAAAATGGTCTGTACACCTCAGTGGGTATGATATCCAAGATGACCCCGAACAAAGAATCAAATCGCAAGCACCGCCAACTTTGTGTCGACTTCACCCACCATCCAAAAATCGCGATGAGGAAATCCTCACCCTAGGGGGAAGCAAGGAGGCAGATGCATATTGACGGAGCCTCCAATCAAAGGGGGGCAGGTGTAGGGTTAATCCTGCGGTCACCACAAGGAGACCTAAAAGCACAAGCGGTAAGATGTGAATTCAAAGCAACCAACAATGAAACAGAGTACAAGGCCTTGATACTAGGAATGATGCTAGCTCTAGAGTTAGGAGTCAGGCACCTGTGCATATCCAGTGACTCTCTGCTGATAGTCAATCACGTGAATGATGAGTTTATAGCCAGAGATTCGAAGATGATTGCACACTTCAAAATAGCGAAGGAGTTAAAACAGAAATTCGGGACTTCCAAGCTTAAGCAGATCCCCAGAGATTAGAATGTGGAAGCAGATGCCTTAGCAACTCTGGGGGATTTAAACCGACAGAACTTTCCAGCATTCCAATAGCACACATGCTAGAACCTTCCATCCAGAAAGAAGATGAAATAGATAAAGGTGAACTGGAGGATCCACAGAACGGAGAAGGAGTCCAGGCAGTTACAGAGGCAGGTGAGGGCTCTAAGCCAACCGATCAGCCTCCCGACCAAGCGGACGAACATGCAGATGATTGGGATTGGCGCACGCCCTACCTAGACTGGATGCGTCATAGCAAGCTACCAGATGACAAGAAAGAAGTAAGGGCTTTCAGAGTGAAGGCCTCCAGATTCATACTTATTGACAATACATTATTCAGGAAATCACTGGAAGGCCCCTACCTACGGTGCCTAGATAAGGAAGAAGCACAGACTGTGTTACATGCTCTCCACAGTGGCGAATGTGGAAACCATGCAGGGGGCAGGAGTCTGGCAAATAAAGCCCTCAGGCAGGGATACTACTGGCCTACAATGAAGGCAGATGCAGCAGAGTATGCACACAAATGTGACGCCTGCGAGCGCTCAACACCAATGATCCATCAGCCAGCAGAACCCTTGCACCATATCATTTCTCCCTGGCCATTCATGGCATGGGGCATGGACATAGTAGGACCTCTGCCAAGAGCCAGAGAAAACAGAACATGGATGCTTGCAATGACAGATTACTTCTCCAAGTGGATAGAGGTAGAAGCATTCACAGAAGTAAAAGATAAACAAGTCATTTCGTTTATAAAACGAAACATCATTTGCAGGTTTGGTATCCCATAAGAAATCATATGTGACAATGGCTCACAATTCATCTCTAACGATACCGAGGGATACTGTGCTAGGTGGAACATCACCCAAAAAAAGTCAGCACCCAGGACTCCAAAGTCCAATGGGCAAGCTGAGTCCAGCAACAAAATCATCATGGACAATCTGAGAAGGAGGTTACAGGAGTTAGGAGGAAAGTGGGCAGATGAATTGCCACTAGTATTATGGTCAGACAGAACGACGCCAAAGGTAGCAACAGGTCAAACACCCTTCAGCCTGGTGTTTGGTGCAGAAGCAGTCATCCCATCAGAAGTTCTAGTTCCCACCCTCAGGTACGGAAGTATGACAGGATAACTGAACAATGCAAAGATGGTCAGAAGCCTGGACACAGTAGACGAGCTGCGAGCAAGCACAAAAATACGTCTGGCTGCCTACAAGCAGTCAGTGGCCAGGAGTTACAACAAAAATGTGAAAGTCAGGCTCCTGGAGGTAGGAGACCTGGTCCTCTGAGAGGTGTTTCAAAACACCAAGAATTGTAAAGAAGGAAAATTCGCCTACAAATGGGAAGGACCATACCAGGTAGAAGGAGTTGTGGCCATGGTGCATACAGACTAATGACTATGGACGGTCAAATCATACAACACCCATGGAACATACTTCACCTGAAGAGATATTACTTTTAATAATAATTAGATTTTAGCCTTCAGGATGATGTACTATGAAAAACCAAATCGTTTTCAAAATTAAAATAAAAATCCGGTAGTAGGCATACTGCCAATTTTACTCTTATTTCTAGTGTCTCTAGCTATTTTAAGATTTTAAACTACTATTAGATGGTGTGGTCTGGCAGCATCCTGGGACCACAATTGCTCTGGTACCCCATGAGATGACGACAGGTACTTCACATCATTTTAATAGATTTTCCTATTTTCAGGCTTCTTTAGGTACATCACTCTAAATCCTAGTATCTATGGTACGTTGAAAGGATATCTAGCAGGACTGTCAACTGCCAACTTGGGGTGACAAGGCACATGGCACTCCAACATGCCTAACCTATTTTCTCCATAAGGAGCACCCTCACCAAAGTGATCAGGAACATACGAAAGGGAGCCTGGTTGACAGCTAAACACGCTTACCCAGCTACCCCTGATACCACCCCCTGGACGTAGCTCGCACTAATCGCAATTAATCAGGACCCCAGCATGCATGCACGAACATGGAACGTAGGGATATCTGCACTACCTGAATCCTGCAGCATCCCATTGGGCCTAGAATGACGATAAACTTGCCTAAACTACGCCCCTGTTAGCTTTAAACGTGATGAACACACCTTGCGTCATGAACATGGTTAAGTAATCCAAAACTGCGACGTACGCCTAAATCAGCTATCACGCTGACACGGCAGCTAGCTTAGTCTGGATCAGCCTCTTCAGGTTGACAAGACTAGTCTAAATCAGCCTCTCAGGCTGACACGGACACTCCTCCTTACATTGCGGCATATGCCTAAATCAGCCATCAGGCTAAAACGACAGCTAACTGAGTCAGATCGTCAGCCTTTTCAGGATGACAAGACTCGCCTAAATCAGCCAGCGGGCTGACACGACAACTTCCTAAACTAAGGAAATCTAAGAAACAAGCACAAGATATAAATCAAACCTTGCCAAAACTGCGGCAATGATATTCCAAAATATGGCCAAAATACGGCCCCTGAGTTTAAACCGCCACCTTGGCGGAACAGCCAGAAAAAAGTTTAAAACTTACAAGTCTGCCACCTCTGGGCCAGAATGCCAAAACGTTCATTGATAAAAAAAACAACATAATTATTAGTCACATTGATGACCTCCACTTCTGGCACCTCTTCTCCCTGCTGACCCTCTGTTTCAGGTACTGCACCAGCTTGCACATCCTCAGCTGTCATAGCATCCTAAGCTCCATCAGCAGCATCTTGGGACATTCTAGCATCACCACCAGCAGTTTGCTCAGCCAATGCAGGAGAATTCACCTCCCCAACTTCAGGCATCAGCGCACTCAGATCAGGTTGGGTGGGGTAGAGCATCTCCAGCTGTTTCTCCTCCTCCTCTATAGCTTGCTGGGTGGGAGCCTCCTCAAGAGCAGCACGCATCCCGCTAATTTTTCCCCGCCAGGTAGCATAGGCAACAACATTGGTGGCCAGGGAGATCAGCTCGCTGATCTTCTCATCAGAATGCTTGAGGGAGTCGGAGAAAGTGTTGCACACCTCTTGAGTGCGGGCCAGCTGATCAGCCCCTTCCTTCAGCTTCTTCTTGGTGACAGCAAGCTCAGCCTTCAACTCCACCACACGTTACGTCGGATCGGATCGCGCTTTGCATCAGTCGGCAATTGTCCCCTTCAGCTCTTTGTTTTTGGCATTGGTTGCACGACTGGTGGTCTGCACTATGTTGATCATCTTCCTATTATAGAGTGTAGACTGGAGGGTCTGGGGCAGGAAAAATTAGAAGTCAGCAAGGAAGTTAAAGGGTAGAATCTAAATAAAAAGGAAGACAAACAAACAGGTAGAAGATGAAGAGCATTCACCATAAAGGCGTTGTGCACGTCATTCTCAGCCATCTCCTCTGGGGAGAACTCTGAGAACGTCTCCTTTAGAGGAGGGAAGAGCAGTTGGTCGATCTCCGACCAGTATGGTACCTTGTCCACATTCCCGAAAACTTATGGGAAGTGAGAAATAGTGCCTCCGCTAGCTGAGGCACGAGGGCTGGCAGGAGGAGTAGGCGGATGGCGAGAGAGCGGGTCAAATTCCAAGAGCTCAGGCCCAGCAGAATTGGAGTACGTAGAAGGGGTCTGGAAAGAGGCAGTATGAGCATTCCTCTTAGAGGCGGATGCCATGTCAGGACTGGCAGAAGACCTCTTTGTTTTGGCACTTTGGAGGATGATTTCTAAAGGATCAGCCTTGGAACCTGCAAACAGGCATCACCACAGGTGTCAGGATACCTAAAGCATCTGGAGAAGCAGCATGCAAATTGAAACGGCTGTGGAAAACTTACCAGAAGACATACTGTGAGCTGACTGAGGAGGGTTGGAGGAAGAAGCAGGTGAAAAAACAGGGAGTAGGTCAAGAAACTTTCTCTCGGATTCAGAGATACAGAACAGCTTGCTACAGTCATGGATCTTGGCACCAATACGAGTCAGGTCACAGGGGCCTGCACGAAGACGATGAAGTAAGCTAGTAAGCAGTGAGATAAATAAATCAGGTGACAGGGAGACTACTTACTCGAAGTTATGACCCATTTCTCGAAGATGTAATCAGCAGGCGGCTGAATGGAGTCCTTCCTCACAAAGAAGAAGTCCTCAAACCATTTCTCATCTCGGGATTTGGACACATGCCTGAAGGGAGCCTCTCCACGCTCCCGGAGAGAGAACTGGCCCCTACCCAGGGACCTGATGCTGTACATATGGGCTAGATCACCCAGAGAGAGAGAGTTACTAGTGTTCTGACCAGCGGCTAGAGAGTAAAGAACCCTCTAGACAGTCGCAGAAATTTATGCCATGGCGAAATTATTGGTAAAGATAAAGTCTTGGACAAGTTTAGGAAAAGGAAAACGGAGGCCATATTTAAAAGGGTACAGGTAAAAGCAAACCCATCCTGGACGAAGGGCATCAGCTCTCTGTCCTGGTCCAGGGATGGCAAAATCCACCCCGTCACCAAGACCAAGCATGCCCTTGATCGTGGGAATGTCAGCAGCAGTCAAGGCGGAGTCACAGTCGTGGGGGTAAGTGAAGAGTCCTCGGGAAGGAAAGACTGGGTTAGGATTGCGGTCAGCGGGTGCGGGGGTTGATAAAGATTGTCGGGTTTTACCCATGATGAGGAAAGAGAAAATGGAAATTAAAGGAGAAAAGGGGAAGAATACCTAGTGAAAGAGACAGAGGGGAGTGGAACAATGAAGCCGGCAAGATGAGAGAAGAGGGAAGTTGAGGGTTTAGAGAGAGGAGGAGTTTTTTGAAATGATTTGGAGTTAATGAAAATGAAAGGTGGAGGTTGGGGTTATAAAGAAGAGAGAGGGAGTAGGATGCGACAAAAAGAGGAGTATGGCGGCTGAAATGATGGGGCTGCATGAAAAGAAGTGCAAATGACGGCTTAGGGTTTTAACATTCGATTACATAAATTCCTTGCTCGACACCTCGTAGCGTACTTCAGAAGAAATTTGGGGCAAACTGTTTGGGCTAAAAATAGCACAATAAGAGAAGGCCCACTTGGTGAATAAAAGATCTAGTAAGAAGAAGAAGGGGGGGGGGTCCACGGTTGGAATAAAGCGCGAGAAAGAAGATGGGCCAGCATGCACGCAGAAAGAGACTGAGGCCCGTTAGAGGAGACGTCTAGATTAAGGAAAGAAGAGCCAGGGAGAATTTAGGGGGAAGTTAGGGAGGAGACAGGGAGATCAGGGAGAATTGAGGAAGATGGCCAAACATGGAAAGAGTTTTTATGGAAGTTATATTCCCTTTCCATAATCAAGGTAGGACATATCAATGGTTCTTACCCTATAAATAGCCAAGGAAGCAATCAAGAAAGGACATTCAACAACACATCCACATACACACGCATTGACATCAAGACATTAGCACATTTTCGTACTCACATATACATCTGTCCAAGATCCTGCAGGCCCGATACCACGTGCCAGCAAGATTAGCATTACGTCTCAATTGTAATCATCCTCCTATTCAAGTATAGTGCAATATTTGGCAGGGTATCGTCCCTCCCGCGGTTGTTCCCACATTGGGTTTTCCGCGTTACCAAATATCACGTGTCAATTTATATTTCGCACTTTATTTCTTTATTTATGCATCAACATACAAACAATTAATCGAATATCCAACGAGTAAGACCACATTGACCCGAATCATCCAATTCGGTAAAAAATACCTAAACAATAATTCTCCAACGAATTGACAGGAGATAGTTAAAATTTGGTGTGTGAATGAGCTCATAAGAAGTTCATATTATAGGTTTTGAGTTTTGACCACGACTTAATAAACTACACGATCTCGTGAATTTTAAGGAACAATATTTATTTTCGGAGGAGAAAAGTTATCTTATTATTCAAGTCTACCTTGTAAGTAGATTTATTGGCGATAATTTATAACCCTCCCTTGTAAGTATACTAATTTAGCAAGGAGTTATGATTCTCTGTCACATATGGTGTCCCATTTCCTATCTCATGCTATTCTTACCTTCACACATCAACATAAGAAATGAATAGATAAATATACTATATATATATATGTCTATGTGTCAAAAGGATAGATTATAAGACATGAGACGAGACATAAAAATGGTACATAGGATTCTTTTTGTGTTGACTAACTTGGGGGTATATCAACAATAATTATATTGGCCTCTCTTTTATTTGTAGTTTGTTGTAATTTTTTTTGGTACATTATAGTTTGTTGTAATTTTAGGTTTGTAGGAGGTTTATTTAATTGAAACATAGTAGAGCTTGTGATAGGATTGTCGCAACCTAATCAAAGATAAATACCCTAGACACAAATGAATGTAGTAATAGGGGTCAAACACAAGGAGACGGGAGTTGTTAATTAGTTGTTATGGGGTGAATTCTATCAAGGTCGGTTAACGATTGGTTTGGTTGGGTTTATGAAACAATAATAATAAAGGGAGAGTCTAGGGAGGTCGGGTCACACATGCAAATTATGTAAATGCTCAAGTTAAACATATGAGTTGATAAGAGGTTTGCGACAAGGTGATCCACTTTCACCCCTCTTATTTGCCATTTTTATGGAGCACTTAAGCAGGGTGATCTATGTGGTGCAAGAATACAATGGGTTTCATTTTCATTCACTCTGTAGGAGTAGTAGGCTAGCTCACTTGTGCTTTGCTGATGACTTACTTCTTTTCTGCAAAGGGGATATGTCTTCTGTTACTTTGCTGCTGAGAGCTCTTTTGACATTCTCTAAAGCCTCTAGGCTCACTATAAACTTGGATAAATCCAATATTTATATGAATGGGGTAGGAGTGGAGAGTAAAGTGGAGCTTTTGAAGCTGTCTGGGATGAGATTAAGACACCTGCCTTCTAATTATTTGGGGGTTACAATTTCTCCAAAGAAGCTTTCCATGCTGGACTGCTCTCTGCTTGTGGAAAGAATGGTAGATAGAATAAAGGCTCTAGGTTCTAGGAAGCTGTCTTATTGTGGTAGACTTACTCTGGTTAAAGCTATGCTCACTAGCATTCAAAGCTATTGGGCTAGGACTTTTATCCTACCAGTTGCTGTGATGAAGAAATTGGAAGCTATATGTAGGAACTTTTTATGGAGTGGGTCTCATACTATGGGGAAGACACCTCTAATGGCTTGGGAGTCAGTGTGTAAACCTAAGGAGAATGGTGGCTTGGGAGTGATGGATGCAAGGATGATGAATATTGCAACCATTGCTAAATATGTTTGGTGGATTGCAAATAAGGAGGATCACTTGTGGGTGAAGTGGATTCATACAGTTTATATAAAAGATTCAAATTGGAAATCCTATACACCAAGTCAAGATACTAGCTGGGCATGGAAAAGACTATATTGGGTGAAGTCTATTATTGTTGCAGGGTATGTTGGTGATTGATGGTTAACACCAGGTGGCCAGTATACCATTGCCTCTGGGTATAAATGGTTAACTAATCTTAACATGAAAATAGATTGGAGGCATTTTGTGTAGAATAATGTGGCAGTACCCAACCATCAGTTTATAGGTTGGATGTGGGTGCATAAAAGGCTGTTAACTTTGGATAGACTTCAAAGGATGGTTATATGCTCTAATACTTTGTGCTTACTATGTGAAACAGACGGGGAGACATGATCACTTATTCTTCTTGTGTTCCTTTAGTATTAGATGTTAGAAACTGTTAAACCATTGGTTGATGCTAGACTGTCCTGCAACAGATTTCATGGTCTGGTGGCAACAGTATAGGTTTCAATCCATGTTTCAGAAGAAGGTTATGGCTGTATGTTTATGGCTTTGATTTATTTTATGTGGAATGCCAGGAATTGGTGCCGGTTTGATGTTGTTTTTCCTATTCCTCGTTTAATTCTTCAGAAACTCAGATTGGAGATTATGGTGCGAGTTAAAAAAACTATCCTTGTGAAAAATTTAGTGACAAATAGATTATGGATAGAACAACTAGATGCTGTGTAGGGGTCTATCATGGTATGTATTCCATTAGATAAAGTAGTGGGTAGTATGTATTGCAATCATTGTTTGCGAAACTGTATGGTGTATTGTGATTATATGATGAATGGAAAATGCTTAAATTTTCACGAAAAAAAAACATATGAATTGATCAAATTGTTAATTGTTTAGGCTTAAATACAACCACCTCTCGGCCTTATTGTTAACCATATGTCGGGTCGTAGAGAGCTCTCGTTATGTCTAGGTCGTCCTACTAACACATGTTTAGTCTACTTCAATTTCGTGCCTCTTGACTTAAAAAAGTTAATTAACAAATTTAATCTAAGATAGTGATCATTTATCAAAGACTGACAATACAATGCAAACATGTGAAAGAAACAATGAAAAGATATTATAGGATCCTAGTTCAACAATTGCAAGAACTACTTATGCATGTGTTAGGCCCCAATTCTGGATATCGGCCGAGCCAAACGAGCAGGACAGGAAGCAGGATAATCTGGAGTCAGGACCAGAATAGCACACTAAGAAGGAATTCGACCCGGACAAGGATGCTAACGAGAACACGGGAGAAATAAGGAAATCCTACTTATTGCCATATTCTGAATAAGGAAAGACCAAATTACTACCAAATTCTAGAGATTTAGGGAACAAGCAAGGAACCCTAAGTGCAGGAGCTTCACTATATAAAGGGTATAAACGCAAGACCAAAAGGCCATAAAAAAATACACACGAGAAACCCTAGCCTCCAAAGTATCATCGTTTTAGCATCGTTCTACGTTGTACTCTCCGATCAAATTATAGCAAAAATATTGGTGGGATTCCGTCTCCCCCCGCGGTTGTTTCCCAGTTCGGGTTTTCCGCGTAACCAAAATTCATTGTGTTCTTTATTTACGTTTACATTCAACTCATTACAGCATATAAAGTATCATCATTAATAAATCGTAATATTGATTAGGCACTAAGAGCACTTTAACCCTACTTGGTAGAAATTTACCAAAACAGTTTGGCTTCCACCGTGGGGCATAGTGATCATCTCCGTTAATCAGTATACGAAGAACAGTAGCATGTCAGGACATCCAGAAGCAAACCCGGGAAGAACAGACGATGCTCTTGTAACATGAGTACCGCCCCTACCTACGACAGCAGTACTTGTAACACCAACGTAGCCGCCGAACGCCGTACCTACGCAGGGGACAACTTCAGTGCCAGTTATCAAGCAAAGCCATAGTTCTCAGGCAGCGGCGAATAAAATAGGAAGGGCGCAGGCTAGGGACCCAGATGTCAGTCACGGTAAACAAAGGATGGGACAACCGGAAGAAGGGGGGGCAGTCCAGGCACCAAGATCTGGTTCCACCGAGTCCCACTAGACTTATGATATGTGGACTAGACACCTTGGCAAGGACCATCAGGACAATGGAAAGTGAGAATAGGAGTATGGGATGTCAGGTGGAAGTAGATAACAACCTTCTCCGAGTTCAGATTGATGTGCTACGACAACAAGCTGCCAGTCCTGCAACCTGGACACACGGTGCCAGATTCAGAGGAGCACCAATAAGAGATAGTGAAAGGAGGCAGACTCGCTTGCTGCCACAGGATATGGTAACTCGGCTAGATAGGGAAACCACATCGCAGTAGAAAAGAGGCCTGATTCCGACAGGATTGGGGGCACTAACACTAGATGATGATTCAACACGCCTGGAACCAACACCCATATCAGGTACTCTACCCCTAGATAATTTCGTACGTTCTGACAATCATTCTGGCGCAGGTGTAGGGGAACAGCAACACCCACAGGGCAGGTTGAGATCCGCGACCCCGCCGGTCATGGAGCCAATCCTGCATAGGCCAGAATATGCTAGGGTAATCAGATCAGGTCCGGTAACACCGCAGATGCCCACATCAACAATAATTGGACGGCAGGATCTAGCAGATATTCAGAATCTGCAACCGCCGGCACACCGGCAATCCACAGGAAGAGAAGCCTATATAGAGCAGCAGTACCAGAAACTACGTAGCCTTCTCCGGAGAGTCCCAGGAATGCCGCCACCTATGGAGATGGCAACGCCAGATAGCTATGCAGATTCACGCTTTACTGACGCCATAGCTACTGTGGCCTTGCCAAAAGGGTTAAGTTTCCCAACGATGACTCTTTTTGATGGGACCTCAAATCCGTGCGATCACATCAGCCAGTATAAACAGAAGATGATGGTGACTGCAGCAACGAGGGCCTCTAAAGAGGCATGTATGTGTAAAGGATTTGGGTCAACCTTGTCGGGAGCAGCACTAAAGTGGTTTGTTAGTCTACCCAGCAAATCTATATCCTCATTTGCCGACTTGGTCAACGTATTCAACTATCAATTCACCAGCAGCAGAAGGACTCCCAAGCAGCCTAGTGATCTTTACAGGATTGTACAGGAGATTGGAGAGTCAATCAAGGATTATGTCACAATATTCAATACGGAAAAGGTGGACATACGGGCCTGCGACACGTCTACAGCTATTAACGCCTGTTTAGGTCTTTTTTTACCTAAGTCGATTTAGGGTCAATGTAGTCTATATTCGTTGGTCGATTATATGATGATTTGTATGTCAATAAGTAAACGGGAAATAAAGTGCGTAATGTAAATTGACACGTAAGATTTTGGTGACGCGGAAAACCCAATGTGGGAACAACCGCGGGAGGGACGGTACCCTGCCAAGTATTGCACTATATGAATAGGAGGATGATTACAATGATAACGTTTATGCTAATCTTGCTGGCGTTAGGTATCAGGACTGCAAGATCTCGGACGTTGTATATTTGTGAGTGATATGCCGTGATGTGGTTGTCTTGAATATAATCTTGAATGAATATACGGATGAGTGAATCCCTTTCTTGATTTCCTTCCTTGGCTATTTATAGGGTAAGAACCCTAGATATGTCCTACCTCGAATATGGAAAGGGAATATTATTTCCATAAAGACTTCTTTCCAAACCCGAACTCTTTTACCAATTCTCCCCAATCTCCCTAAATTCTCCCTAACTTCTCTCTGACTTCTCCCTAACACTCCTTTCCTTAACGCGGTCACCTTCCACGGTGGGCTCTTTGTCCTTCTCAAGCCCATCTCCCTTTTGCAGACCGCGGGCTCCCTTCCTCCTCATCTCTTCTTTATAATCTTTATTTCACCAAGTGGGATTTGTTTATTACGCTATTTTTAGCCCAAACAGTTTGCCCCAAATTTCTTGTGAAGTACGCTTTCAAGTATCGAACAAGGAATTTACGTAACTAAATGTTAAAAACCCTACGCCGTCTTTTAATTCTTCCCATGCAACCCATTACTTCCAGCCGCCCTTTTCCTCTTTCTCCGAACCCAACTCCCCCTCTCCTCTTTATTACCCCAACGTCTCTCTTCCACTTTCATTTAATCATTTCAAATAATTTCAAAAGCTCTCCTCTCTTAAACCCTCAATCTTCCTTCTTTTCACTCCTCGCCGGCTTCACTGTTCCCCTTCTCCATCTTCATCATCAGGTAATCCGTCTTCCCTTCCCTTTTTAGTCTTCATTTTCTCTTTTCCACCATGGGCAAAAACCGATAATCCACGTCAACCTCAACACCCTCCGACCGTAATCTCGATCCTACTTTCCCTTCTCGGGGACTTTTCAAACACCCACACGATTGTGACTCCGTCCTAACTCCGGCCGACATTCCGACGATCAAGAACCTTCTGGGTCTTGGTGATGGGGTGGATATTGCCATCCCTAAACCGGGACAAAAAGCTGATGCCCTCCGTCCAGGGTGGGTTTGCTTCTACTTACATCCGTTTAGATATGGCCTCCGTTTCCCTTTCCCGAAACTCGTTCAAGATTTCATCTTCACCAACAATTTCGCCATGGCACAAATCTCTGCCGCCATTTGGAGAGTTCTTCTCTACTCTCTGGCCGCTGGTCAGAGTACTGGCAAAGCTGTCACTCTGGGCGATCTGGCCTATATGTACAACATCGGGTCCCCGGGCGGGGTCAATTCTCCTTCCGGGGCCGTGGAGAGGCTTCCTTCAAACATGTGTCAAAATCTCGCGATGAGAAATGGTTCGAGGACTTCTTCTATGTGAGGAAGGACTCCATCCACCTCTGTCGATTATATTTTCGAGAAATGGGTTCGACTTGAGTAAGTAGCTTTCTGTTACCCGATTTGTTTTATCTCGCTGCTTACTAGCTTACTTCATCGTCTTCGTGCAGGCCCCTGCGACCTTACCCATATCGGCGCCAAGATCCCTGCTTGCAGCAAGCTGTTCAGTATTTCTATGTCTGAGAGAAAGTTCCCAGACCTGCTCCCTGGTTTTTCACCCGCTTCTTCCTCCAATCCTCCTCAATCAGCCCACAGTATGTCTTCTGGTAAAGTTTGTATAACCACTACGTTCGCATCTTTGTTGCTCGATGTTTTATGCATTCTCATTCCTCGAGATCGTATATGTCTTGCAGGTTCAAAAGTTGATCTACTGGAACTCATCCTCTAAAGTGCTAATAGAAAGAGACCGTCTGCCAACCCTGATGTGGCCTCTGCCTCCAAGAGGAGTGCTCCTGCCACCTCTTTTCAGACTCCTCCTGCAGTTTCTAGTTCTGCTGCTCGCGTGCCCCTGGAGGTTAATCCGTTATCTCGCCGTCCGCCTACTCCTCCTGCCAGTCCTCGTGCTTCTACTAGTGGGGGCATCATTGCTTATTTCCCAGAAGGCTTTGGGAATGTGGACAAGGTACCGTACTGGCCGGAGATTGATCAGCTGCTCTTTCCTCCTGTTGAGGAAACGTTTTTGGAGTTCACTCCAGAGGAGATGGCTGAGAACGATGTGCATAGTGCCTTCACGGTAAATATTCTTCGTCTTCTACCTATCTGTCTATCTGCTTCTTGCTTAAATTCTGCCTACCAACTCTTTTGCTGACTTCTGATTATTTATGCCCCAGACTCTTCAGTCTGCACTCTACAACACGAAGATGATCAACATAGTGGAGACCACCAGCCGTGCTACCAGCGCCAAGAACCGGAGTCGAAGGAGATCATGCAGATCCGGCACAACGGCGGGTTGATCGAAGGAGCGTGTGGTGGAGCTAAAGACCGAGCTCGTCACCAAGAAGAAGTTGAAGGAGGAGGCGATCAGTGCTCGAACCCGGGCGGCGTGCGGCACCCTTTTCGACTCTCTCGAAGCGATCGAGGAGAAGATCGGTGGTGATCTCCCTGGCCACCAATGTCGTTGCATATGCCACCTGGCGGGGATAGATCAGTGGGATGGGTGCTGCACTCGAGGAGGCTCCCCCCAGCAGGCCATAGAGGAAGAGGAGAAGCAGCTGGAGATGCTCTACCCCGCTCAACCTGATCTGAGTATGCTGATGCCTGAGGTTGGTGAGGTGAATTCTCCTACGTTGGATGAGCAGGCTGCTGGGGGTGAGGCTGGAATGTCCCAGGATACTGCTGACGGAGCTCAGGGAGCTATGGCCGCTGAGGATGCTCAAGCTGAAGCAGTACCTGAAATGAGAGGTCAGCATGTAGAGGAGATGCCAGAGGTGGAGGTCATTAATGTGACCGATAATTAAATTTTTATGTTTTGATAAACTTTTTGGCAGTCTGGCCCAGAGGTGGCAGACTTTGTAAGTTTTAAACTTGTTCTTCTGTTTGCTCCGCCAGGGTGGCGGTTAAACTTGGGGCCGTATTTTGGCCATATTTTGAAATTCCCCTTGTCATAGTTTTGGCAAGGTTTTAGCTTACATATCGTGTGTTTATTTGTTTATTCTCCTGTTTTTAGGAAGTTTATGCCGTGTCGGTCTTTTGACGATTTAGGCGAGTCTGTCACCCCGAAAAGGATAACGTTATGACTCATTAGGCTGCCGTGTCGGCCGATGGCCGATTTAGGCGTATCTTTGCAATGTAAGGAGGAGTGGCCGTGTCAACCCGGGGGGCTAATTTAGACCACTGGTCGCATGAAAAAAAGACTAATCCGGACCAAGCTAGGCTGCCGTGTCACCATGGCCGATTTAGCGTATCTGCAGATTTGTGGACTACTTAACCTTTTTCATGACGCAAGGTGTGTTTGTCTCGTTTTATGCCGCGGGCGTCATTGAGGCAAGTTTATCGTCATTCTAGGACTAGATGGAGACGCTGCAGGATTCTCGTAGCGCGAGATATCCCTACGTTCCATGTTCGTTTTTGCATGCATCTTTGGGGCCACGATTAAGTGCGATTAGTGCGAGCTACGTCCGGGGGTGGTATCGGGGGTAGGCGGATAAGCGTATTCACCGTCGGCCAGGCTCCCTTTCGTATGTTCCACAGTCCGCTTGGTGAGGGTGCTCCTTGTGGAGAAAATAAATTAGGCATGTTGGAGTGCCATGTGCCTTGTCACCCGCGTTGGCGATTGGCCTGCTAGACATCCTTTCAAAGTACCATAGATACCGGATTCGAGTGATGTACTTAGAGAAGCCTCGAAAATAGGAAAATCTATCAGAATGGTGTGAAGTACCTGTCGCTATCTCATGGGGTACCAGAGCAATTGTGGTCCCAGGACGCTGCCAGACCACACCATCCAATAGTAGTTTAAAGTTTAAAAACAACTAAAGACACCAGAAATAAGAGTGAAACTGGCAGTATGCCTACTACCGAATTTTTTATTTTATCTTTTAAAAATGATTTGGCTTCTCATAGTACATTATTCTGAAAACTAGAGTCTATTTATTATTAAAAGTAATATCTCTTCAGGTGAAGTATGTTCCATGGGCGTTGAATGATTTGACCGTCCATAGTCATCAGTCTGTATGCACCATGGCCAACAACTCCTTCTGCCTGGCATGGTCCTTCCCATTTGTAGGCGAATTTGCCTGCTTTTCGATTCTTGGTGTTCTGGAACACTTCTCAGAGAACCAGGTCTCCTACCTCTAGGAGCCTGATTTTTACGTTCTTGTTATAACTCCTGGCCACTGACTGTTTGTAGGCGGCCGGAGACGGATTTTGCGCTTGCTCGCGCTCGTCAATTGTGTCCGGGCTTCTGGTCATCTCTGCACTGTTCAGTTCCCTCGTCATATTTTCATACCTGTGGGTGGGAACTAGAACTTCTGATGGGATGACTGCTTCCGCGCCAAACACCAGGCTGAAGGGTGTTTGACTTGTTGCTATCTTTGGCGTCGTTCTCTCTGACAACAACACTAGTGGCAGTTAATCTGCCCACTTTCCTCCTAACTCCTGTAACCTCCTTCTCAGATTGTCCATAATGATTTTATTCTTTGGATTCGACTTGTCCATTGGACTTTGGAGTCCTGGGTGCTGACTTTTTTAAGGTGATGTTCCACCTGGCACAATATCCTTCAGTATCGTTTGAGATGAATTGTGAGCCATTGTCACATATGATTTCTGATGGGATACCAAATCTGCAGATGATGTTTCGTTTTATGAATGAGATGACCTGTTTGTCCTTTACTTCCGTGAATGCTTCTGCCTCTATCCACTTGGAGAAGTAATCTATCATTGCTAGCATCCAAGTTCTGTTTCCCGTGGCCCGTGGTAGAGGGCCTACTATGTCTATGCCCCATGCCATGAATGGCCAGGGAGAAATAATAGGGTGCAGGGGCTCTATTGGCTGGTGAATCATTGGTGCTGAGCGCTGGCAGGCGTCACATTTTCGTGCATACTCCGCTGCATCTGCCTTCATTGTAGGCAAATAATATCCCTGTCTGAGGGCTTTATTTGCCAGACTTCTACCCCCTGCATTGTTTCCACATTCGCCACTGTGGAGAGCATGTAACACAGTCTGTGCTTCTTCCTTATCCAGGCACCGTAGGTAGGGGCCTGCTAGCGACTTTCTGAATAATATATCATCAATAAGTATGAATCTGGAGGCCTTTATTTTAAAAGCTCTTACTTCTTTCTTATCATCTGGTAGCTTGTTATGGCGCAGCCAATCTAGGTAAGGTGTGCGCCAGTCGTCTGCTGGATCGGCTGCCTGGTCAGGCGTCTGCCCTTTTGACCGAGAGCTCTCACCTTCCTCTGTAACTGCTTGGACTTCCTTTTCGCTTTGCGGATCCTCCAGTTCACCCCTATCTATTTCGTCTACCTTCTGGATAGAAGGTTCTAACATATGTGCTATTGGAATGCTGGACAGCTCTGTTGGCTTGAATGTTGCCCCCAGGGTTGCTAGGGCGTCTGCCTCCACGTTCTGATCTCTGGGGACCTGTTTAAGATTGCAAGTTTCGAATTTTTGTTTTAATTCCTTTGCTACTTTTAGGTATGCTATCATCTTCGAATCTCTAGCTATAAACTCATCATTCACGTGGTTGACTATTAACAAAGAGTCACTGGATATGAGCAGGTGTCTGACCCTAACTCCAGAGCTAGCTTCATTCCCAATATCAAGGCTTCGTATTCCGTTTCATTGTTGGTTGCCTTGAATTCACATCTTAATGCTTGTGCTATCAGATCTCCCTGTGGTGATCGCAGAATTAATCCTACACCTGCCCCCCTTTGGTTGGAGGCTCCGTCGATATGCATCTGCCAGACTTCTGTCTCCTTGCTTCCTTCTAAAGTGAGGATCTCGGTATCTGCGGTTCGTATGGTTGACCGGGTCGACACGAAGTCGGCCAGTGCCTGTGATTTGATTGCTGTTCTAGGGTCGTATTGGATGTCGTATCCACTGAGGTGTACAGACCATTTAGACATTCTTCCTGACAGTTCAGGCTTCCTCATGATAGCTTTTAGCGGGTAGTTTGTCACAACATGTATGATGTGTGACTCAAAATAGGGACGCAGTTTGCGAGATGCTACTACCAATGCTAGTACTAACTTTTCAAGGGATGTGTACCTGGTCTCTGCCGGCAGCAGAGACTTGCTTACGTAGTATACTGGCTTCTGCTCCTTTTCTTGCTCTCTGACCAGGACAGCACTCACTGCTACTTCTGTGACAGCCAGGTATAGGAATAATGGTTCACCTGGCTTTGGTTTTGACAAAGATGGCGGGTCACGAGATAGTGCTTCAGGTTTCTGAAGGCTTGCTCGTGTTCAGCGGTCCACTCAAACTTCTGGCTTTTCCTTAGCACGTCGTAAAATAGCCTGCATTTGTCTGAAGATCTTGAAATGAACCTGTTCAGGACTGCTACCTTTCCAGCTAATCACTGAACATCTTTAGGCTTCTCGAGTGATTCCAGCTGTAAGACAGCTTTGATCTGCTCGATGCTGGCTTTTATTCCTCTTTGAGTCACAATATAGCCCAAGAACTTGCCAGAAGATGCCCCGAAGGTGCATTTAGATGGGTTTAGTTTCATCTTGTATTCCCTGAGGGTGCTGAATGTTTCTGCTAGATGCCGCATATGATCTTTGGCTTTTTCTGACTTCACCACCATGTCATCAATGTACACCTCCATTGTTCTTCCTATTTGCTCTTTGAACATGCGGTTAACCAGCCTTTGTTATGTGGAGCCTGCGTTCTTTAGGCCGAATGGCATGACGTTGTAGCAATATATTCCTCTCTCGGACATAAATGCTGTCTTCTCTTGATCTGCAGGATCCATTTTGATCTGATTGTATCCACTCCATGCATCCAGAAATGTTAGCATTTCGTGTCCAGCTGTTGCATCTACCATTGCATCAATATGAGGCGGGGAATGGATCTTTAGGACATGCTTTGTTGAGATCGGTGAAGTCCACACATACTCTCCACTTCCCATTCTTTTTAGGCACCACCACTACATTAGACAACCATTCGGGTATTTCACTTCTCTTATCTTCTTTCTTTGCCAGCAGTCTGTCTACTTCCTGGTTGATTACCTTATTTCTCTCTGCTGCAAACTTTCTCCTTCTCTGCTGAATGGGTTTACACTTTGGGTCCATGCTAAACTTGTGTGTTATGATGGATGGATCTATGCCTACCAAATCATCGTGTGACCATGCAAAGCAATCCATGTTATCTTGTAAGAACTTGACTAGCTGCTGTTGTAAGCTACCTGTACATCCTGCTCCAATGAGCACGGTTCTCTCTGGTGCGGCTTGTCCGGTTAATCGATCCACTCTTCTGCTGGGGCTCGATGTATTCGTCCCGGATAGGTCGTTCATGTATTTGCTATGCGGTAGGGCTGCGGTGCACTTGAGTGCCTTCTTGTAGCAACCTCTAGCTTCCTCCTGATCTCCTCTTATCGTTTTTACTCCCCATGGGGTGGGGAACTTTATGCACTGGTGATATGTTGAAGGGACTGCTTTCATCTGGTGCAGCCATGGTCTTCCTAGGATGACGTTGTAAGTAGAGGGCCATCTATAACCAGTGCCTGACTTGCTTGTTGACTCCTCCCACATAGGTATGGATGATTATCTCACCTAGCGAGTGGTTTTTCTCCGCCGAAGCCTACTAGCGGAATAGTCTTCTTCTGTAAATCCTTCTCGCTTTGAATCCCATGTTCTCTATGGTTTTCAAGCATGATTAAGTTGATCGAGCTTCTGTATCTACCAAGACTTTTCTTCTTGTGCAATTGGCCATTGACAAGGTGATAATAAGTGCGTCGTGGTGCTCTCGTTCATCGTATGTATCTCCTTCATCAAAGCCGATCGCTTTGTGAGATCACCGTGAGATATTCTCGCAAGAATGGTTGGTCTGCCTCCTTTGGTCTCGGTGGCATGCCTCTTAGGCTGCTTTGAGTATGTCGGTCCGCTTAAGTCCGAGCCGCTTTGTTATCACGTTTATAATTTTAGTGCATGTGGGTGGGTCTGCAGGCTTGCGGAACCTACCTTATCCTGTTTGCTTTGCCCCCACGTGGTAACAATTGGCTCGATTTCCTTGTTCGTACATGCGCTTGATCTCTCTTCTCAATGTATAGCAGTCCTCAGTATTGTGCCCAATATCACGGTGAAATTCGCACTTCTTCTTGCTATCCTTTCTCCAAGCTTGCTCTCCTACCGGTGGGTTAGGCCACCTGACTCCATCTCCCATCTCTCTAAGTGCCTTCAAGATTCCTCCGATACCTGTAGTGAATCCATATTCTGCCAGGGTGGGGAGTAGCTGGGTTTCCTCGATTCTGTTGACTCCCCTCCCATATGGCCTGTATCTCTCGTCCTTCTTGTTGGTGGTTTGCTTTCTTCCTGATTTCTCCAAGGCTGAAGTACTAGAAATACTTGGCGTGCTCTGTAAGCTGGCTCTGGCTAGGATATCCTCTTCCAACCTGATTGCGGCAGCTGCCTTCTCCTGTACTGCCTCGAAACTATGGCATGGATGCATGGTTAACTGCTTGTATAGGTCAGAGTCGTGGTGGAGGCCTCTTCCGAAGGCTTCTCTATGCGTGTTGAGATATCACATTCTCGTACTGCTACCTTCTCATTGTTAAATCTGGTATTGTATTCTCCAATGCTCTCTCCTGCCCCCTGGACGATTCTGTTGAGTAAATGCGTTTACCAATTCAGCAAATGTAGATATCGACCTGTTTAGCAGGCTTACAAACCATCGAAGTCTTTGGTCCCGTTAGGGTGGACCCGAATCCTTTGCACATGCAGCTTCCTTAACTTGTCTTATGGTCACACGGTCATCATTTTCTTTATACTTGGCCGATATGATCAAAGGGGTCTGTTGTGCCGTCGAAGAGAGGCATATTTGGGTTTGTGAACCCCTTTGGCATGGCTGTGATGGATATGGTGTCCACGAATGGCGAGTCAGCATAACTGTTTAGTCGCTTTCTCGAGTGGGGGTGGTAGCCCGGAACCCCGCTCGATCTCCTTTAGTTCAAAGTCTGCGATTAGTTATATTGGCTGAATCTGGGTCCGCCTTGTCACCGTCTCGCATAGTTCCTCCCGATCCGGGTTCTTGAAGACTCTGATAAGTTTCGGCTGCCAGGGGGGTTATGGCAACGATTGTCCCCTGCTGCCAGTTCACTTGCTTTGGTTTGACTCGGATCTGCTACAATGTGTCGATCGATTGTTGCGGGGATGGCGACGGGGAGGCCACCTGTTTGTATTCCTACGCAGGTGGTCCGGCCGCTATCTCGGTGTGAGGTATCCTAACCCTCGTGGGGTTATCCTTCCATCCGACGGTGTCGTAGCCAAATCCAATCTTGTAATTATTTCAATGATGTATCTGCTTTCGCTTCGCTCCTTGTGTCGGATCTACCAAGGGAAATCTTCCTTCACCCGTCTGTTCATTTGGAGTCTTTGGATTGCTTTGCTTTAGGAGATCAATTTGTGCCCAGAGCTCTCTGTCTCTTCTTCTTACCTCGGCATCTGCTCTCCTTTGGTCTTCTCTCATGTTTTCCATAGCTTTCTGAAGATTTTCCACGCCGGCGAGCAGAATCTGCGTGGGACTGGGCGGCGGAGTGACGCCTGGGCATGATGTTCCTTTGTCTGATCTGGTCTGGGCTGAGACAACAGGGGTCTTGGGAGGTAGAGAGGCTTTTGTTGTTGGTATGATTCTTGGGGTGTGCTCGGGAGCCTGCGTGGCCACTGTCGATGTTGGACTTTTGGTAGACAATGGTGGTGGCGATGGCTGCCTGCTCCCTGACATGGCTTCAGATGCTTACTTTTCCATTGTATATCTAGAATATCAACGATTGACGACCACAATGCCCCACGGTGGGCGCCAAACTGTTTAGGTCTTTTTTTACCTAAGTCGATTGAGGGTCAATGTAGTCTATATTCGTTGGTCGATTGTATGATGATTTGTTTGTCAATAAGTAAACGGGAAATAAAGTGCGTAATGTAAATTGACACGTAAGATTTTGGTGATGCGGAAAACCCAATGTGGGAACAACCGCGGGAGGGACGGTACCCTGCCAAGTATTGCACTATATGAATAGGAGGATGATTACAATGATAACGTTTATGCTAATCTTGCTGGCGTTAGGTATCAGGCCTGCAAGATCTCGGACGTTGTATATTTGTGAGTGATATGCCATGATGTGGTTGTCTTGAATATAATCTTGAATGAATATACGGATGAGTGAATCCCTTTCTTGATTTCCTTTCTTGGCTATTTATAAGGTAAGAACCCTAGATATGTCCTACCTCGAATATGGAAAGGGAATATTATTTCCATAAAGACTTCTTTCCAAACCCGAACTCTTTTACCAATTCTCCCCAATCTCCCTAAATTCTCCCTAACTTCTCCCTGACTTCTCCCTAACACTCCTTTCCTTAACGCGGTCACCTTCCACGGTGGGCTCTTGGTCCTTCTCAAGCCCATCTCCCTTTTGCAGACCGCGGGCTCCTTTCCTCCCCATCTCTTCTTTATAATCTTTATTTCACCAAGTGGGCTTTCTTTATTACGCTATTTTAGCCCAAACAACGCCTTTCAGAAGGCTTGGATAAGGATTTAGATCTATATAAGGAATTAATGATGCACCCTTGTGAGAGATTCGAGGAAGTTCAGCAGCACGCAACAGCAACACTAAGGTTGGAGGAAGATATACTATCCAGGAAAGAGATGATAACCTTCGATAGAACAAGCAGGAAGATTCACACAGAGAAAAAGGACGAAAGAACTAAATCATACACCAGACCCAACACCAACAAGGTGGCAGAAAAATCGCAGCAAGAGAAGGATTCGAAATATCCACCCAGGTTAGCTGAGTACGGGTTTAATACGGGAATGAAAGGTCTATTAAAGCATTGAGAGAATTGGGCGATCAGGTGAGGTGGCCTAAACCGCCAACGGAGGACAGGCCTAATGACGACCGAGCCCGCAGTAAGAGGTATGAGTACCACCAGGATTGTTTCAGACTCCGGAAAGAGGTACGATTCCAGGTACGAAAGGGCAGTTTGGACCACCTGTTATCACGTGGGGGCAAGCAGGACAGGAGGGAAATAGCAAATCAGGTGATCCCCTCTACCCCACCTATTTGCACCATGATCATTAACGTGATAACAGGTGGATTCGAGTTGTCAGGGTTAACCTACTCTGCAGCCAAGAGACGAGCTTGGTCAGTGATATCGTCGGGTCACATCTAATCAAACACATTTATAATACTCAACAAAAAACTAGTTAGTGGTAAGTCGAGGTCGATCCATGGGACGGTGTGCTTTGGGTTCTAAGTCTATCTATCTCAATTTATGCTAGTGTCACAATTTGTTTGGGTTTGTAGTTGTGTCTAGACTAATGCAAACAATAAGGTAAAACAAGCAATAAAAGGAAGGATGAAAACAAATGATTAAAAGTGCTAGGATATCATGGGGTCATAGGGAAATCATGGTGTTGATCATACAAACATGTTTACAATTATATGCAAGCAATTAATGTTGTGGAGGAACCGAGTTGGTTTATGTCTTACGGTTCATAGGAAGGGTTGGGTCCCGGAGCCGAATCGATTAGATTGTACAACACCTACAAGTCGACTTACTTTCTTCTTATTCAACTTTTATGCATGGTCTAACGAGACTCGAGTTGGTTTATATCTTACAAGTCAAATTGAGTAGATAAGAGATGGTTGTAAATGCAAGGATTCATAGGCTTAGCATTTCATCAAACATAACATGTGCATAAAGTTGACATCCAAACAAGCAACCAATTTAATCATGTGAACATATTAGATTAAGCATTAATCAATCCCATGTTGGTTTCCCCTAATTACCCACTAATCCTAGCTAAAAGACTACTCACTCATTATGATGGGAAACATGTCATTAATGGTGTCAATCATCACAACAAGTATAAGCATGATAATAGAATGAAGAAATAAACAATAAAGAGTAAAGAGTAAAGGAATTATACCAAACTTGAGATGATCCAAATAATAAAGTAAAGAATAATAGAAGAAACTTGATTGATTGATGAAGGGTTGTCAATCCTTCAATAATAACCCAATAATCTTCAATTACCCAAAAGTAACAAACTTGAACAATAATTAAGGAGAGATTAATGTGAGATTTTGTGGAAAGATTAAAGAGTAATCTATTCTAATCTACTCCTAATCTAATCTAAAGAAGGATTTTCTACTCTAAAAACTTGATTTGATTGTTACAAATGGGGTATTTATAGTAGGGATTCATTAGATTAACTAAGGCTAAATTAGTAATTACACTTTTTAGATTTGAGCAGGGAGACGCCGGTATTTTTCGAAGGAAGGGCTTCTTTCTTTGAAGCTTGAAGAAACGGATTTGTGCTGGACTGGAATCCGTGCGTCTTAGGCACGGGACGGGCGGATTCGGTGGTCTGGGCCCGGGCGTCTTTGAATGAAGACGGGCGGATTGTAGCAGGGGAAGACGGTCGGATTTGGGTGAAGACGCACGTCTTCTGTAGTTTAGGGACAGCCGGATTCTAGAGAAGCCGCACGGATTGGAGTGCTATCTCGTTTTCTCTTCTATTCTTCTCTTTCCTTCACTTCCATTTTATTCTTGTGGGATTGGTCTTTAGTTCTCGCTTCCTCTTCATACTAGTCCATTAAATATTGTCAAATAGCTTCCGAATATGCACGAAAGACGGGAATTTCCGCCTTATTATCTTCTTTCCTACAAAACATATGAAATGCGATAGAAAAGCAAAAAGGAAGGTTTTGACGGATAAAATGGCCAAGGAATGTTATAATAGTATGCAAAATAGGCTCAATTAGGGGACTAAATATGCTCAAGTAATGGTCACATCAAATATCCCCAAACCGAACCTTTACTCGTCCTGAGTAAAGAGGTGACAAAAACTAGACCTTTCTTTAAACTAACCTACTAATATAGCCGATGTGAGACAATTAGCGGGTCTCACTCCGCCCCTTCAACTCACAACAAGACAACCATGAGGTAGGATGCCTTCTTTCAAAATTTTTCAATTTTTATGTATTTTTGGAATATAAATTCCCATCCCCCACTTTATTTTGGACATTGTCCTCAATGTACATGTAGGAGTAGGAATAAAATGAAAATACATGTTTTTTTTTTTTTTTTTTTTGAAATAAAGTACAAATGCAATGATATGATATGAATGAATGCATGCATGCTCTAACTAAATGCAATTCTATATGACATATATATAACAAATGAATGCAATCTAAACTATACTATATGATGCATGATTTCTAGTAAACTATGGTCACCTATGATCAAACCTCCCCAAACCGATTTAAACACTATTTCTAGTGTAGAAAAGAATAGGATTGGTCATTAGTGACTATGCATGAATTCTAATCTATATGCAATTAACTACATGAATCATGTGAGATATATTACAATGCAAATTATACTATATGAACTAACTAATGCAAATGAAATATGATACAAATTCATGCGAAAACTACACTAAATGCAATGTATATACAAAAGAGAGAGGGAGAGATGGGTATCATACAAATGGAGGTGGTGAGGTAGGCCTCTTTCACTCGTCATCCTCATCTTGATTATAGCCATAACGATGAGAACTCCCGGCTTGGTCATACCCGCTTGCTTGACCCCAATATCCTCCTTGGTCAAACTCTCCTCCTTGACCCGAGTACCCTCCACCTTTGGCTAGGATGCCCTCCGCCGTCGCGATCCCAAGCTTGGTTCCCTTGATTAGGGAACAAGAGCTCCGGTTGTGCCCAAGAGGGCTTAGGACCATTGGGGTCAACATACCCTTGTTGAGCCATGTTATAGTATTGGGGGTAAAGGGCCAAGTAGTTGTCGACCCTCCCTCCATGTACCCCGAGGTCCACTCTATTCATGAGTGCCATAAAATCATTAATACCCGGGGTATTGGGGATTGTCGACCTAAATTCGGTATATGGGGTAGGGGATGGTGGGATAGGTACATAGGAGGGTGGGCGAATAGGCCTTCCCGGTGCTCCACGAGGTATTTGGCGGTGTGGCTCTTCTCTTTGAGGGGGATTTTCAAGAATTTGGATATCAAGGAGGTAGCTTAGTGGAGGCGAATATGGGCTCAATCTTGGGTCAATGCCCGGTATCTTCCAACCTTCAAGGATGATTGAAGTGCATCCCTTTGGTGTACCACTCTACACTCCCGTCTTGAGTGTAGTTATACTATCGGTGATGGTTGAAGATGGTGTGCTCATCAATCAAAGTCCTTCCCTCAAGAGGAGTATAGGTCCCTCGGGCATTGAACCCGGGACAAAGGTGGTGGGCCAAAATAGTAATTAGACCTCCCATCATGAAGGTCTTGAGTTGAGTGGTTCCTTGAGCAAAATCATTGAACCTAGTAAGTATCTCAAGTGGCGTATTGAAGTTATAACGCCTCACCGCTCGAACATTCAAATAGGATTCAAGAAAAGTTAAATCAATGAGAGTACACCTATCTTGTTCGTACCTCCCGTTGATGATACCGGCCACAAAGCGCTCGGTGAATCGAATCACCGGGTGTTGGATGGCGAAGGTATAGCATTGCTTTGGATGGGTAAAATCCCTCCCGGAGATAGCCTTCCAAAGAAGGTCCACACAGAAATTATCGGGTTTTTCGGTATAGTTGGTGGGCACTTCAAGACCGAAAATGTAGGGGAATTACTCGAGTTAAAGATGATGGTCTAGGTTGCACAACCTAAACTCCATGCCCACATTGGTATGGGTATTCGTTACAATGCGAAGGCTACTCAAGAATTCAAGGGTGAGACTAAGGTACGTCTCCTCATGGGCATGGAAAAGTTTCCCAATGCCAAGACCATCAAAGAACATCTCGGTAGGGTACCTTATCTTAAGGATTTCCAACACCCTAGTATCTACGAATTGAGTGGGTTCGTAGTTCTTACCTAGTAATTTGACGAAGTTCTTATGGTGGTCATCGGATTCAAATAGCACCTCTTGGAAGTAGTCAAGTTGTTCAATTCCTCCCCTCATTATGGGTTGGGAGTTCCTTGGTAGCACTACCTCCCGTGGAATTGAAGAGGATGATCCCTTGCGTTTATTTCCGGTGGATTCAACCAATTTCTTAGCCTTTCCCTTGAGGTTTATCAATGGCGCCATTTTGATGTGGGGGGGGGAGTGTTTTTGAGGGGGGGTTGTGATTTTGAGGATGGAGATGAGTGTTTTAGGGTTTGATAAGGTTAAGAAATGAGGGAGAAAGGGGGTGATTATATAGAAGAAAGAGGGAATCCGAGCGGATAAGAGTGGGCCCTGTCGGGTTTATCCGAGAAAAATGGGACAATCCGGGCGGATTCTCTTCGGGACGGGCGTCTTGCGGGAATAGAAGACGGGCGTCTTCGCCTGAATCCGGGCGGATTCCAATGCAGAGATTTTTTCAAGTTGAGAGCAGGAAGAAGATGGGCGTCTTGGGACTTGGGAGGGGTGTCTTGGTTGGGACGGGCGTCTTGGATTAAATCCGCCCGTTTTCTGGTGCAGCGCAAGATCTTATTTTAGGTGACATACGGGACGAGCGTCCTGTGAAGAATACGAACGTCTTGTCCCAGGTCGGGCGTCTTGGAATAAATCCGCCCGTGTTCTGCTACAGCGCCAACCATTCTTCTAACGTGGGTCCTGGACGGGGGTCCAGGCCTCGGGACGGGCGTCTTCAGATCCCTTTTCTTCTTTTTCTTTTCTTTTCCTTGTAATAACATACCCTTTCACCGATTTTCCATTCCTCCTTATCTTTTCCTGAAATTTGCTCATTAAAAATGTAAGATGACTCTCTCTCTCACCACTCTCATGCAAGAAATTAAATGCAAATGCAATAATGTACAATATTATACAAAGTAAAAGGGTCCAAGAAATATCTTACAAATGGTGGTTTGAGATAGGACTCCACCAAACTAGTTCAAATCGTAGAAGTTCTTATCCATAGAGCTCAAGGCTCTTAATAAGAGATCAAAAGCTTGTGAACAAGCTCCAAATAAGCATAAATATGGGTTGCTCAACTTAAATATGAAATTTGGCCAAGGAAGCTTGTAGAATATTCTTTTTCTTGCTTTGTCCTTGGCATTAGAGCTTTCCCAATGCTTCCAACGAACAAGCCCATGATTCTTGTCAGCACTAGGCATGAAGTGTGGTTCATTTTCATCCGTAGACTTTCACTTACCAACTTCTTCTTCAATCTTGGTGATGATGATAGCATTTTGATTTTTCAATCTTTCCAAGGTGGAAGGAGAATTTTCATGGCATTGATGATCGAGTTCCTTAGAAGTTGTCATTGTGAGCGCCAAATCTTCACAAGTGGCTTCACGAGCAATTTTCTCTTTGAGCTTTTTCACCAAGTAGCTCTTGTATGATACTTTGGCCTTTTGAAGAAGATCTACCATATCCTCTTCAATGATCATTGGCTCCATGGTAGGTGTCAAGTGGTCTTCATGAGGTATAAAGGAAGGACGTTCTTCTTCATGATAGGGTATCTCAAATGTCTCAAGGATAGGCTCCTCAAGGAAGGTGATATTATGAGTCCATCCGTTAGGCTCATCATTGTTGCTATCTTCATATGAATCATAGATGAGGGCTTCATTTAACTCTTTCTCCAATGTCTCAACATTCACTTCAAAAGACGCACCCTCATACACACAAAGGTTAAGAGTATTTGGCTTACTCAACCTCATGTCTTCCTCATCGAACACAACACTTTTATAGTCACAAGAGCTCAATGAGGTTGGCTCTTCCCATTTCTCATTTTCCATATCAAAAGTTACTACTTCAAATTCGCATTCATGCTCAATGTTCAAAGAACGGTGGTAAGGAGTGGTTACTTGGGATTCTTTCAATTGGGCAATTTGAATCTCCAATTCCTCACCTTGGGCAACAATGCCTTGAATAACATTGTCCCTCTTTTGGCTCTCCTCTAGCATTTGTTTGAAGAAGTTTTGTTGATCTCCCATCATTTGAAGAATCACATTTTGAATGGGTTCATCTTCTTGTTTTGGGTAAGTGTGAAAGTGGTTGTATTGTGGCAATTGAAACTCATTATGAAGTGGGTATTGGGTGGGTGGTTGTTGTGGATATTGGATGTGGTGATTTTGGTGGGAAAAATTTGGGGTAGTGGTTAGGATTTTCATTGTATAAATAGTAAGGTAGGTTTGTGTTGACTTGCTCCTCAAACTCCCCATACCCATAGTCATACTCAAAGAATCTACCACATACTCCATGTGTCAAGTTTTGAGCCATCATAGCTAAGACAAGGAAACAACTACAAGCATGGAAACTACACAAAAACGGTGAGAACTATCCTTGAGGAACAAGTTCCTCAAGGTAAGAGCAAAATCAAAATAGACAAACAAGTAAGAACTTAATCACATAGCACCATCCCCGGCAACGGCGCCATTTTGGTCGGTGATGTCGTCAGGTCACATCAAATCAAACACATTTATAATACTCAACAAACAACTAGTTAGTGGTAAGTCGAGGTCGATCCATGGGACGGTGTGATTTGGGTTCTAAGTCTATCTATCTCAATTTATGCTAGTGTCACAATTTGTTTGGGTTTGTAGTTGTGTCTAGACTAATGCAAACAATAAGGTAAAACAAGCAATAAAAGGAAGGATGTAAACAAATGATTAAAAGTGCTAGGATATCATGGGGTCATAGGGAAATCATGGTGTTGATCATATAAACATGTTTACAATTATATGCAAGCAATTAAGGTTGTGGAGGAACCGAGTTGGTTTATATCTTACGGTTCATAGGAAGGGTTGGGTCCCGGAGCCGAACCGATTAGATTGTACAACACCTACAAGTCGACTTACTTTCCTCCTATTCAACTTTTATGCATGGTCTAACGAGACTCGAGTTAGTTTATATCTTACAAGTCAAGTTGAGTAGATAAGAGATGGTTGTAAATGCAACGATTCATAGGCTTAGCATTTCATCAAACATAACATGTGCATAAAGTTGACATCCAAACAAGCAAGCAATTTAATCATGTGAACATATTAGATTAAACATTAATCAATCCCATGTTGGTTTCCCCTAATTACCCACTAATCCTAGCTAAAAGACTACTCACTCATTATGATGGGAAACATGTCATTAATGGTGTCAATCATCACAACAAGTATAAGCATGATAATAGAATGAAGAAATAAACAATAAAGATTAAAGAGTAAAGGAATTATACCAAACTTGAGATGATCCAAATAATAAAGCAAAGAATAATAGAAGAAACTTGATTGATTGATGAAGGGTTGTCAGTCCTTCAATAATAACCCAATAATCTTCAATTACCCAAAAGTAACAAACTTGAACAATAATTAAGGAGAGATTAATGTGAGATTTTGTGGAAAGATTAAAGAGTAATCTATTCTAATCTACTCCTAATCTAATCTAAAGAAGGATTTTCTACTCTAAAAACTTGATGATAGTTTAATAAAACATTATGGTTTGATTATTACAAATGGGGTATTTATAGTAGGGATTCATTAGGTTAACTAAGGCTAAATTAGTAATTACACTTTTTAGATTTGAGCAGGGAGACGCCGGTATTTTTCAAAGGAAGGGCTTCTTTCTTTGAAGCTTGAAGAAACGGATTTGTGCTGGACTGGAATCCGTGCGTCTTAGGCACGGGAGGGGCGGATTCGGTGGTCTGGGCCCGGGCGTCTTTGAATGAAGACGGGCAGATTATAGCAGGGGAAGACGGGCGGATTTGGGTGAAGACGCACGTCTTCTGTAGTTTGGGGACGGCCGGATTCTAGAGAAGCCGCACGGATTGGAGTGCTATCTCGTTTTCTCTTCTATTCTTCCCTTTCCTTCACTTCCATTTTATTCTTGTGGGATTGGTCTTTAGTTCTCGCTTCCTCTTCATACTAGTCCATCAAATATTGTCAAATAGCTTCCGAATATGCACGAAAGACGGGAATTTCCGCCTTATTATCTTCTTTCCTACAAAACATATGAAATGCGATAGAAAAGCAAAAAGTAAGGTTTTGACGGATAAAATGGCCAAGGAATGTTATAATAGTATGCAAAATAGGCTCAATTAGGGGACTAAATATGCTCAAGTAATGGTCACATCAGAGCTACTGAAGGCAAAGGAGACCATCCAGAAACATCATGCAGGGTAAACCAGAGTGACTTGCCTACAGTCACGTTCGACAAAACTGACGCAGGAAACGAAGCAGAGCACTACCATGACGCCCTAACCATAACATTATCTATTGGGAACTGCACCGTGAGAAAGGTGTTGGTGGACACTAGAAGCTCCTTAAACCTTATCATGTTTGAAACGCTCAAAATAATGGGCTTCAACAAAGAAATTTTGTTAAAGAAATCTGTGCCACTGGTGGAATTTAGCGGTGAGACAGCGCATTCATTAGGTGAGATAACTATCCCAACTTATGTAGAAGAAGTCAACAAGTTAGTAAGATACCTAGTCATCGAGGGTCCAACCACTTATAACGTCATCTTGGGAAGACCGTGGTTACATCAAATGAAGGCAATCCCCTCAACGTATCATCAATGTCTCACGTTCCCGACTCCGTGGGGTGTAGTCAAGGTAAAGGGAGATCGCGCGGAATCCAAGAGATGTTACAAGCCAGCCCTAAAAGCCACAACCAAGCTTCCTTCATAGCAATTACAGGACCGGTGCACCTCAGAGGAGTACAAAGAGCCACCTTCAAAGGAACTAGACCAGGTCCACCTGGATGAGGCGCACCCTGACAGAGTAGTACTAATCGAAGTAACCTGTACTGGTAAACTACGAGATCAGCTAATTCAATTTCTTAAAGATAACATGGACTATTTTGCCTGGTCTCACAGTGATATGGTCGGCATAGACCCGTCAATCATCTCACATAAGCTAAGTGTGAATCCGGGCTGCATCCCAGTACATCAGAAGAGAAGGAAATTTGCGGCAGAGCGGAATGAAGTTATTAATAAGGAAGTGGACAGCCTCCTGGCAGCATGAAAGATTAGGGAGGCCAGCTATCCTGACTGGCTCTCTAATGTGTTAGTAGTGCCTAAGAAGAATGGAAAGTGGAGGGTCTGTGTAGATTTTACAGAACTAAATAAAGCCTGTTCTAAAGATCCTTTTCCACTGCCACATATCGATGCAATGGTGGATGCTACGGCTAGGCATGAAGTGCTCACTTTCCTAGACACCTGGAGTGGTTATAATCAGATCAAGATGCATCCGCAAGATCAGGAGAAGACGACGTTCATGTCAGAACGAGGCATATACTGTTACAATGTAATGCCCTTTGGCCTGAAAAACGCTGGCTCCACCTACCAACGACTGGTAAACAAGATGTTCAAACACCAAATAGGGAGGACCATAGAGGTGTATATAGATGATATGGTATTCAAGTTAAGGGAAGCTGGTATGCACATGGAACATTTGTCAGATACCTTCAAAACATTAAGGGAATACAAGATGAAACTTAATCCGTCCAAGTGCTCGTTTGGGGTGTCCTCTGGAAAGTTGTTAGGATACATAGTAACGCGAAGAGGAATTGAAGCCAGTGTGGAGCAGATCAAGGCCGTCCTCCAGTTGGAGTCACCACAAAGGCCAAAGGACGTACAACGGTTATCAGGAAAAGTGGCAGCGTTAAGTAGATTTATCTCATGAGCTTTGGATAGATGCAAGTTGTTCTATGATATACTGAGAAAGAGCCAAAAGTTTTAATGGACAGAAGAGCATGAGAAAGCATTCAATTAACTCAAGTGCTACCTAAGCACGCCACCACTGCTGGCCAAGCCAAAGCAGGGATGCCACTGTTCCTGTATCTGTGGGTTATAGAAGCGGCAGTAAGTGCTATTCTGGTCAAAGAACAAGAGGGGATGCAGCATCCGGTATATTACATTAGTAAGTCTCTGCATCCTGCAGAGACCAGGTACACGCCCTTCGAAAAATTAGTATTAGCTCTGGTCACTACTTCGTATAAACTGCGCCCATATTTCGAATCCCACACTATGCACGTAGTAACCAATTACCCATTGAAAACGATCATGAGAAAGCCTGAATTATCTGGAAGAATGACCATGTGGTCGGTGCACCTGAGTGGCTACGATTTACAATTCGAGCCCAGGACGACAATCAAGTTCTAGGCATTGGCAGGTTTTGTCTCAGATTTCTATCTCGCTACCCGAGTAGAGGCAGGAAAAGGGATGTTCACATTACAAGGGGACCAGGATAGTGGAACTTGGACCCTATATATAGATGGGGCCTCAAATGCTCGAGGAGCTGGTGTAGGTCTGGTCCTCCGGTCCTCAAAGGGAGATATGATGGTACAAGTAGTTAAGTGCAAATTCAAACAACCAACAATGAGGCGGAATATGAGGCACTCATACTCGGGATGCAAATGGCGTAAGGGCTCAAGGTAAGGAACCTAAGAGTGTACATTGACTCGTTGCTTGTGGTAAACCATGTGAACAATGAATACGTGACATGTGATTCAAAAATGATAGCCTACCTAAAGGTAGCCATAGAGCAGAAGTTAAAGTTCCGGTCTGTCAAGATTACTCAGGTCCCAAGGGATCAAAACGTGGAGGCAGACGCTCTGGCCACATTAGGAGCCACCTTCCGGCCCACAGAACTTTCTAGTATACCGATTACTCATGTGCTAACACCAGCTATACAGAAGGAGATGGAGCAAAGTCAGCCAGAAGAAACAACGTGTGTACAGCACGTGAACAGAGCCGGAATCCTGATGTCAAATGAAAACCAACAGGCGGGTTTAGATTGGAGAAAACCTTATGTGGAGTGGCTGAAAGATGGGAAACTTCCAGAGGATAGGAACGAAGCACAAAGTTTTAAGATCAGGGCTTCCGAATTCGTGCTAATAGATAATATACTCTTTAGAAGATCTTTGGCGGGACCTTATCTCAGGTACTTGAATAAGGAATAAGCCAGCACATTGCTGCAGGATGTGCATAGCGGAGAATGTGGGAATCACGCTGGGGGAAGGAGTCTATCTAATGAAATCTTAAGACAAGGGTATTTCTGGCTACCATGAGGGCGAACGCTGTAAATCACGCCAAACGTTGTGATTCATGCCAAATTGCAGCCCCAACGATCCATCAACCAGCAGAACCGCTGCATCCGATCATCTCCGCGTAGCCATTTATAATATGGGGGATGGACATAGTTGGGAAACTACCCAGGGCACCAGGAAACAGGGAATATATGCTTGCCATGACCGACTACTTCTCAAAATGGATCGAAGCTGAAGCAATGACAGAAGTGAAGGAGGCCCAGGTGATCTCTTTTTTAAAATGTAACATCATCAACAGATTTGGAATACCATTTGAAATCATATGAGATAATGGATCCCAGTTCATATCTGATGACACTGAAGGGTTTTGTTCAAGTTGGAATATAACGTTAAGAAAGTCTGCTCCCCGGTACCCGCAGAGAAACGGACAAGCTAAATCCAGCAATAAAATCATTGTGGAGAATCTCTGGAAGCGGTTGGAGGAGCTAGGGGGTAAGTGGGCAGACAAGTTGCCACTGGTACTCTGGTCAGACAGGACGACACCAAAAATAGCAACGGGGCAAACGCCATTCAGCCTGGTATTCGGTGCAGAAGCTGTGATTCCATCAGAAGTTCTGGTGCCAATGCACAGATATGGCTGTCAGACAGCAGAACAGAATCAGATCGAAATGGCCAGGAGCGTGGACATAGTTGACGAGCTAAGGGAAAGTGCTTACATACGCATGGCATCATACAAGCAATCCGTAGCCAGAACTTATAACAAGAATGTCAACGTAAGGACCCTCGCAGTAGGGGACCTAGTACTCAGAAGGGTTTTTCAAAATACCAAAAATCACAAGGCGGGCAAGTTTTCTTACAAATGGGAAGGACCGTATCTGGTCGAGAGCATTGTTCGGAATGGGGCATACAGGTTGATGACCATGCAAGGTCAGATCGTGCACAAACCCTGGAACATTTGCCATCTGAAAAAGTACTTTGTCTGACAAAGTGCTAAAACCTTAATGTACAAAGAACCTTTCAACAGCCCATGAAGCAAAAGAAAAAAATTTCAAAAAAAGGGGGTGGGGTAGTATATGCTATACTTATTAGGTTATGGTCTGTTTTAATTTTTAATTATTTTTATTTTTTCGTCTTTTTAAAAAAAAAAGCAATTGAGTCATTTTGAAAACCAAGTACTACAAGCTGTGGCTTCCTAGATTCAGTCGTTGCCTTGGAACACCATGAGATAGCACCAGCTAATTTTTGCTGCTTGGAAATTTTATGCTTCTTGGAAGAAAGGCTTTGAGTACTAACGTTAGTTGCTTATCAGGCAGGGTAAACTTTGAGGGTCCAATCCCTTCCATGTGGGCTAACTAGACGTTGCAAAGTCAGCCATGGGGGGGGGGGGGGGGTTACGGTCTGGAGATAGTTGGGCACGACGATACATAGATCACCTGTATCTCATTGTTAATCCCGGATAAAAGCGTAGCTATGTTGTGGATACTAGAATCCCGGGGCTATATAAATAGGTGAATGCACAAAAATGCAAACGCTGGAATCACAGGGGACACAACATTCCCTGTTAACCGGAAAAGGACAATGAGAGGTACACTTTAAGTAGCTATTCTATTGTTAAACTATCTTACGTCATGGGTAAAAATTTTTATCAAGCATCTGCCACCAGGGGCAGAGACTGTGTACCTAAAACCAGGACAGTTTCCTGGAAAATCAAAAGTGGGAACTAAGCCCCAGACTAAGAAAGCAAATCTTAGATCAACGCAGAGTGTAGCAAAAGAGGCATGTAAGCCATGCCTAGGGCATTTCAAAATAAAGACACCTGCTACCCATAGCAGGTGCCAAAATAGTTTCAGCCTGCACACCGGCAGGCGCAAGCAAACATAAAACAAAATAAAAATAGTTTCAAAAGTATAATTACAAAACTTGCACCACACAGGGCCAAGTCCTCAGAAATATAATTAAAATTTTTTAAGAGAGGTCAATCCTCTCAATAGCAGCATCCTGATTTTTGCCCTACTCCCCATGCTTTGTCTGGTCCTTCAGCACAGGTACCTGATCAGCCCCAGGAGTCATTGCAGCATTACCACCAGTCGTCTGTGCTAGGATCTCCTCTACAACATTCGCCTCAGAAATGGTTCTAGAGATGTCCATGGCAAGGAATTTAGGCTCAGGGTCAGCAACCTCAGCATCAGGGGGGCACAAAGCACTCAAGTCCATACCAATGGGGAAAGCACGGGCAAATTCATCTTGCTCCTCCTCCAGGTTCCAGGTAGTGTGCCTCCCCTTAGTAAAGCCCGGATGCAGTCAATCCTCCCTTCAAAGGTAGTGTAGGCTCCCACGTTCCTGCCTAGTTCAGCCATCTCTCCACCACGAGCCTCAGCCTTTGCCAGCCCTCTGGTCAGCACACGGTTAGCCTCCTGAGTCTTGGCTAGCTGATCGTTGGCCACCTCCTTCTCCCTCTTAGCCTCATAGAGCTGCTCCCTCAGTTTAGCACAAGTGGATGTTAGCTCCTTGTTCTTCCCCACAGCCGCCAAGCATTCAGTCTTGGCTCTCTTCAGCATTTTGCGGAGGTAAAGGGAAGATTACAGAGGCTGGGGCACATAAGGAGGTGTCAGTAAAGAGAACAAGGAGATAATGAAAATAAGGGATAGAAAGAGCAGGAAGTAGACTTGCAGCAAACCACTGCTCAGCAGCCAGGTCAGTCATCTCTTGGGGATCAGTCTCGTCAAAACTCTGGGTGCAGGCTGGTGTCAAGAGACGCTCCAATGAAGGCCAGTAGTTGACATGCTCTGCATCCCCAAAGCCAGCAGGGAGGCGGATCAGTTGATCATCAGCACGAGTTGGGGAGCCAGTGTGGGAATTATCTGTATGATTCCCATTAAATATAAGGATTATAACGATTTATAATGATGAATGCGAGTCATAAAATAAATTACATAAACAAAAGGTAGAGAATTAAGGAATAACCTTCGGTCCTAGCTAATATGGCCTATGAACAATATCGCAATGATATTCTCCTATCAGTTGCACCCAAGATGATATGAGATATGCCTTTGTTCTTTTGCTAGAATCGATCCCCAATTTTCTGTAAAAATTATTTAGGGTTTTTGTGTTTTTCTTTTGATGAGAGGAGGCTAGGTCAAAATTAGGTTAAAGGGAGAGAGAGAAATGATCTCCCTTTTTACCCTAATATAACCGAAAAAACAAGAGGAAAAAAATAGGAAGATTTTTTTTCTTTCTTTTTTTTTTTTCTTTCATTCGGTTTTTAGCCGAAAATAAAAAAATATGAGGATAAAATCCTCTTATTTTTAGATGTTTCCATAATGTATAAAAATGTGTATCTTTTTATAAATTGTCAATTATATTGATATGTATTAATAAGACTACACACAACGGCTTGCAGTCGATTTATTAATACCGGTCTGTCAACATTTATACTGACAATATTGTATAATATATACATTAACTATAAATATCGCATATTTATAATTAGCTTATTAAATATAACCGATTTCATTTAATTACGAATTAACATATTAATTCGTCCAAGCTAACATTATATACATTAATTAAATATAACTTATTATATTCAATTTACGAATTGACAGTTAATTCGTCTCAGCTAATATTATTTAATCGGCATTAAATAATTGTCTCATCAACATGTTGACTAACTGTTTAGTCATATAAGGCATCAATGTGATTACATTTCCATAACCACATCTCTCAAACACATCCTTTAGGTGTGACTTTTAGGGACCAGTTGATCACCGCCATCTGTATGATAATAACGTCAAACTTTCTAGCAAGCAACCGTTATTAGGTAATCGTTAATCAACTGATAAAATACGAAGTATAGCCTTGTAAACCTATAAGAGATTTATAAATGTTATCACACTAATTTGTGGAGGACACAAGCTCCAACAAACTCCCACTTTTCCTCACAAGTGTATGTGCGATAACCGATTCTCATATCCTAAAATTTCTCCCACTCAATGTAAAACAATTTGCAAAATCTGTATTCACAGAGGTCGTATTTTACAAGTGATCTGCATCAAGAGTGGTTTCCCCGACTAGAGAGTAACTTAACTGATAAACGAATCATCATTCGAGCATGGCCATGCATTTCAGGTACAACTCCTCGAGTGGCCCTGAGAAATAACTAAACCTGATAAGGGTTGGATATTTTCCTCAACTCGAATCCTGCAGATGTAAGCACAGTATGAAATGACCCAGAAAAAATCTACTTAGTCTCCAGTTACGGCAGACCATGAGAAAGAAACCAAAGTCACCCAAAAACTGCCTTAATCTCAAGAGACAATCGATAGTCAAAAGAATCGACTCTAGGAACACAATGGACGTCCTATCCATGACCTGGCACCGAATGGTTTTAAACATTTAGGACTCTATTACGTTGTCACATAAAATAATTGTCCTACGAGGTATCGTTATAACCCGTATTTGTGATCGATCAGCCAACTGCTTGACTTATGGCTCGTTGAACCCACCATCAATCGACTGCATAATATAATAGCCAGAGTTATCAGCTCATATGGGCGATTACGAACCAAACAAAATATAATGTAATTCAGTTCACTTTGTGGCGTTCAATGTTGTCAGTACAATCCACATAAAAAACAAAATATTATATTAAAACGATGAAGTTATAAATAGTATATGAAAAAGATAATGTATCAAAACCATAATCAACTACTACAACTCAGGAACACGTTTAATTCTCATGGAAATAACGTGCCCTTCATGCTTATCAAAACTCAACGGTTTAGTGAGAGGGTCCGCGATGTTATCATCCGAAGCTATCTTGTCAATCACTATCTCTTCTTGCTCCACATAATCACGGATCGGGTGAGCTTTCTGATGTACATGTCTAGATTTGCTGCTAGACTTAGGCTCCTTAGCCTGGAACATGGCACCTCTATTGTCACAATAGATGGTGATCGGGTCATTCGAACTAGGAACTATCGTAAGTCCTTATAAGAATTCACGCATCCATATTGCTTCCTTTGCTGCCTCCGAAGCGGCATAGTACTCAGATTCAGTAGTAGAATCTGCTACAACACTCTGTTTGGAACTCTTCCAGCAGACCGCATCACCTTTAAGAGTGAAGACGAACCCAGACTGAGATTTTGAATCATCTCGATCCGTTTGGAAGCTAGCATCTGCATAACCGATTGCGCATAGCTTAGTATCGCCTCCATAAGTCAATACCCTCTCCTTAGTCCTCCGTAGGTACTTGAGGATGTTTTTAACAGCTATCCAGTGTGTTTCACCTGGATTCTTTTGGTACCAAATCGTCATACTCAATGCATATGCCACGTCTGGACGTGTGCATATCATGGCATACATGATTGATCCTATTGCAGATGCATAAGGAACACGACTCATGCACTCAATTCCTTCAGGCGTCGTGGGTGACTTAGACTTGCTCAACTGCATCCCACACATCATAGGAAGGTTCCCTTCTTGGAGTTGGTCATGCTGAACCATTCAAGAATCTTATCCAAATAAGACTCCTGACTAAGTGATAATGTCCGTCGTGATCTATCTCGGTAGATACGGATTCCCATAATGCGTTGTGCCTCACCCAGATCTTTCATCTGGAAATGGTTCTTCAACCATCCTTTAATCGAAGATAAGAGAGGAATGTCATTCCCAATCAAGAGTATGTCATCGACATACAATATCAAGAATACAATCTTGCTCCCACTCGACTTGATATATAAGCATGGTTCCTCGACCGATCGAGTGAAACCATACTCTTTTATCACCTGGTCGAAACGATGATTCCAACTCCGAGAAGCTTGCTTAAGTCCACAAATGGAACGCTTAAGCTTGCACACTTTCTTAGGATTTTCAGGATCTATGAAACCTTCGGGTTGTACCATGTAAAACTCTTCCTCCAAATAACCGTTTAAGAAGGCGGTTTTCACATCCATTTGCCAAATTTTATAGTCATGAAAAGCGGCAATCGCTAAGATTATCCGAATGGAACGTAACATGACTACAGGTGCAAAAATCTCATCAGAATGCAATCCGTGCACTTGAGTGAAACCTTTTGCCACTAGTCGTGCCTTATAGGTATCTGGTTGCGCGTCCACAGAATGCTTTATTTTGTAAAGCCATTTGCATTGTAGAGGTTTTAGCTTATTAGGTAAATCAACTAGATCCCATACGTCATTCTCATACATGGAGTCCATCTCGTATTGCATGGCTTTGAGCCATAGCTTTGAGTTGGAACAGACCATAACACCTTTATAGGTAGCGGGTTCATTACTCTCTAGGAGCAAAACGTCATTCTCCTCGACCATACCAATGTATCTGTCCGGAGGATGAGAGACTCTACCCGACCTCCTAGGTTCCTCAGGAATATTAACCGTGTCATCAGTTGGAGGAACAACTTCCTCCATCTGTTCCTCGGTTGTTGGTTCTTGAATCTCCGACAGCTCGAAGGTTCTATTACTTGTCTTGTTCTCGAGAAATTCTTTCTCTAAGAACGTCGCACTAGCTGCAACAAAAACTCGATGTTCGGTAGGCGAATATAAGTAATGACCAAACGTTCCTTTTGGATAACCTATAAAGTATGTCTTGACCGATCGCGGGCCAAGATTATCCTCGTGTCTCCACTTGACATAAGCCTCGCAGCCCCAAACCCGAATAAAGGACAAGTTAGGCACCGTTCCCTTCCACATTTCATATGGAGTCTTGTCGACAGCTTTAGTCGGACTTCGGTTAAGTATAAGAGCAGCTGACAAAAGAGCAAAACCCCATAATGAATCAGGCACTACCGTGTGACTCATCATGGATCGAACCATATCAAGTAAGGTTCGATTTCTCCGTTCGGACACACCATTTAATTGAGGTGTTCCAGGTGGAGTTAACTGCAAAACGATTCCACAGTCTTTAAGGTGTTGATTAAACTCATTTGAAAGATATTCGCCACCCCGATCTGAACGGAGTGCTTTAACCTTTCTACCCAGTTGGTTCTCAACCCTGTTCTGGTATTCCTTGAATTTCTCAAAGGACTCACTTTTATGCTTCATTAAGTAGACATATCCGTATCTACTCAAATCGTCCGGGAAAGTGATAAAATATCTATAGCCATCTCTAGCGGTAATTGACATAGGTCCACAAACATCCGTATGTATGAGTCCTAATAGGTCATTAGCGCGCATTCCAACTCCTTTGAAGGAAATTCGAGTCATTTTGCCAATGAGACATGATTCACACGTGCCATATGTAGAAAAATCGAATGCGGGAATAGTCCCATTATCGACGAGTTTCTTGACGCGTTTTTCATTTATGTGTCCCATTCGACAATACCATATATAGGTTTGATCTTTGTCACCAACCTTTAATTTCTTATTATTCATGTGTAATATTTCCGTGGTTTGGTCTAAGATGTAAATTCCATTCATGGAAACTGCTTTGCCATAAATCATTTCATTTAAAGAGAAAATACAGCTATTATCCTTTATTAAAAATGAAAAACCGTTCTTATCAAGTACGGAAACTGAAATAATGTTCTTAGACAAACTAGGTACATAATAATAGTTATTTAAAAATAACTCAAAACCACTAGGGAGTTGGATTACGTATGTTCCCTTCGAGACTGCAGCAACTCTAGCTCCATTCCCGACTCGCAGGTAAACATCACCCTTTCCGAGAGGTGTGATGTTTCTTAGGCCCTGCAAATGATTACACAGATGAGAACCACAACCAGTATCAAGTACCCAAGTTCCGAAACTTGCATGGTTAATCTCAATCATATGAATATAAGATGACAAACCAACACGAACGACGTGGCCTGCTTTTATGTCCTCACTGTACACGGGACAGTTCCTCCTCCAATGTCCAGTCTCGTGACAATGGTGGCACTCAATGTCACCGCCTTTGCTCTTTGCCTTACCTTGTGAGCCACTAGTCTCACCAGGCCCACTCTTACCGTTTCCTGGCTTCTTGAACTTTGGCTTACCTACAGTTAGGTCGCCTGGAGCTTTGCCCTTACCTTTACTCTTGTTGGAAATCGTGAGAACATCCTGCTTCATGCTCCCACTCAATTTCATATCCTTCTCATTCTGTATGAGAAGTGAGTGTAGCTCATGAGGACTTTTCTTTAAGTCATTCATGTAGTAGTTCGCCCTGAAAAGGGCAAAACCATCATGAAGAGAATGAAGCATTCGGTCAATGACTATGCTCTCACTGATTTTGCAATCAAGTGCCTCCAATTTCTCGATATTCTCAATCATGTTAAGAATGTGTGGGCTAACCGGTTGGCCCATTTGGAGTTTCGCATCAAAGAAGCGACATGTATGCTCATAAGTAACGATTTTCGGTGCTTTTGAGAACTCGTTAGTGAGCGTGGTGAAAATCTTGTTTGCACCTTGGGCAATGAAGCGTCTCTGCAAATTGGTTTCCATTGCAAAGATGAGTACGTTCTTTATCGCACCCTCTTCCATGACGAAATCACTATAAGCAAGTGACTCGTTAACTCCTGCATTGGGGCCTGGGTTTACCGGTATTGGCTCAGTTAAGTACTTGAGCTTACCGTCAGCAATGGCAGCATTCCGTAGTCTTTGCCTCCCGATCCAAAAGTTGGACCCATCATTCTTCAGTCGTGTGAACTGATTCATGTTGTCCATAAAAAATTTAAGCCAGGACTCGCGTCCAAGTGTGGCACTTGGCATTGGGATTTCGTTATTTCCAGCCATTTGTTGTAACAGTATTATCGAAATAAATGAATTCTACACTGCGAAAAGAAGAATAAAAATAATAAGCATGTGTATTGTTTTGATTTTAAGTCTTAATGCAAAACTGTTATAAGCGAAGACTCAATTATCTGTAAATTAATAAGCCAACCTTTTGGCTAATTATTGATACGAACTAAGCAGCGGAATTAAGGACGAATTGGACAGTGCTAAGGACTGTTCGTACTAGGTACGCGCAGGCCTGAAACTATTTGATTAAGACAACAAGAACTATCAAAATAGCGAACTATTTTTGGCGAACCGAACGTACTAGGTACGACCCGTTCTGGTTTTTGTGAATAAAAGGGATAGTGTTTGAACAAGCAAGACCTATTACTTGATCAAAGTGATTGAGACCAAGACCTATTGATCAACAACTCGAGAGTTTAATCGAAATCGCGTTTCAACCAAACCAGTTTTGTTTCTAAGCAAGAAACGATTTTAACACAAGTGTTTTGTTTATAATTTCTGGATGATTTTATTCATAAACTCGAAGGCATTATATAGCCTTAAGTGAGCCGTCCAAAAAGCTAGGCAAGGAGAAGATTTGAGCAATCACTCTTCACTTAATTACAACACTAAAAGCTATTAGTTCAACGAACTTAGACAACTACTAATTAAGCGTAAGATATTATTGTAATAACATAATCTGAAAAATGCTAATAAAACGTAATATTGGTCCGTCCTTTCCTTGGTAAACGTGCCACCATCAGCTCCCATACACCATACTTAGCAAAGTAACATAGGAAGGACAATCGGAGTTCATAGGCTGAAAATTACGAACCATAAACAGACCATCACCGTGAGTGTTCACAACCAGCTCATCAACCAACTCCGAGTCACTATCTTGGTTCGCATCATCCCCTCCTCCTTGAAAAGGAATTGACCTCAATTCAGCTAGGCCATCGTCATCCAAGTATAGAGAGAGATCACCACCATTAAAAGTGGCGTGAACACCATAATCACCGGGAAGTTCAACCTTATAAGCATTGTTGTTGACTCGACCCACAATCTTGTAAGGACCTTCCGCTCTAGGCATGAGTTTATTCTTACGCTTGCTTGGAAATCGCTCCTTCCTCAAATGCACCCAAACCAAGTCTCCAACCTCGAACACTCTCGGCTTCCTATTTTTGCTTGACTTGCGTTTATAGGCTGCATTCACGGCCTCAATTCTGGTTCGGACTTGTTCATGGAGCTTCAACATTGCTTTCAACTTGGACTCGGCATCTTTATGCACCAACTCATCTTTAGGAAACGGAATTAAATCCAAAGGAAGGTAAGGATTAATACCGTACACAATTTCAAATGGTGAATGACCCGTAGCATGAGTAGGTGACCTGTTATAAGCAAATTCGGCATGAGAAAGCTTGAGATCCCAATCCTTTTGTGTCTTGCTCACAAGCCCACGCAACAAAGTACCCAAAGTCCGATTTGTGACTTCGGTTTGTCCATCCATTTGAGGATGGTGAGAGGTACTAAACAACAACTTTTTACCCAATTTCCTCCACAACGTATTCCAAAAGTAGCTCAAGAATTTAGAATCCCGATCCGACACAATAGTCTTCGGAGTGCCATGTAACCTCACAATTTCCCGATAGTACAAATCAGCCACATTAAGAGCATCATCGGTTTTATGGCAAGCAACAAAATAAGCCATCTTAGAAAAACGATCAACCACAACCATGATAGCATCCTTACCACATTGAGTGCGTGGCAAAGCAACAATGAAGTCCATAGAAACATCGTCCCAAGGTCTGACCGAAATTGGCAAGGGAGTATATTCACCCGGTTTGAACTTGCTTTTCGAAACATGACAAGTAACACACTTACCCACAATGTTGTGAACATCTTTTTGCAATCATGGCCATAAGAAATGCTCTTTCAAGATCTCCACGGTCTTAACCACCCCGAAGTGACCAGCTAGCCCTCCACCGTGAGCCTCCCTTACAAGTAGTTCCCGAATAGGATGCTTAGGAACACAAAGTCGATTTCCTTTAAAAAGAAAACCGTCTTGAATCAAATACTCTCCCTTAGCTCCTGATTTGCACTCAAGATATATTGCACCAAAGTCTCCATCTTCAACATAGTAATCTTTCAAATTTCAAAGCTTAAAAGACGAACATCAAGTGTGGACAACAAGGTATAACGACGAGATAAAGCATCGGCTAAAACATTACTCTTCCCATTTTTATATTTGGATGAAAAGTTAAATGATTGTAAAAATTCCACCCATTTTACGTGCCTTTGATTTAACTTCTGTGGCCCATTAATATATTTCAAGGATTCCTGGTCAGAATGCAATATAAAATGGTTAGGACGAAGATAGTGACTCCAATGATCAAGAGCCCGCACAATAGCATAAAATTCCTTATCATAACTGCAATAATTCAATCGAGCTCCACCCAATTTCTCTGAGAAGTAGGCAATAGGATGTTTCCCTTAAATCAAAACAGCCCCTATTCCCACGCCACTAGCATCACACTCGACCTCGAAAGGTTGAGTAAAGTCGGGTAAAGCCAAGATAGGAGCGGTACACAACCGATCCTTAATCGTTTCAAAAGCTTGCTTAGCAGCCCCGCCCCAATTAAAACTACCTTTCTTCAAACACTCCGTTATAGGACTGGTTATGGTAATGAAATCTCGAATAAATCGACGATAAAATGATGCAAGCCCATGAAAAGATCGTACCTCACTAACGGTTTTAGGTTCTGGCAATGATCGAATTGCTTCAATTTTTGATTGATCAACCGAGACACCATCCTTGGACACCACGTATCCCAAGAAAACCACGCTCTCCACAAGAAAAGAGCACTTCTCACGCTTCCCATAAAGTTTCTGATTTCGCAATGTTTCGAACACTTGCCTCAAATGTTCAAAATGATCATCTATGCTCCTGCTATACACCAATATAGCATCAAGATAAACCACAACAAATCTGCCCAAGAAAGATTTAAGTACTTCGTTCATCAATCTCATGAAGGTACTTGGAGCATTGGTAAGACCGAATGGAATGACGGTCCATTCATATAACCCATGCTTCGTTTTGAAGGCCGTCTTCCATTCATCACCTTCACGCATCCGAATCTGATGGTAACCATTTCTAAGGTCGATTTTTGAGAAGATAATCGAACCATGAAGCTCGTCAAGCATATCATCGAACCTTGGAATTGGGAAGCGGTATTTGATTGTAATATTATTCACGGCATGACTATCAACACACATTCTCCAAGACCCATCTTTCTTTGGCACAAGTAGCACCGGTACAGCACATGGACTTATACTTTCACGAACATAGCCCCTAGCCATCAGTTCATCGATTTTCCTCTGGAGTTCCTTCGTTTCTTTGGGATTACAATGATAAGCAGCCTTATTCGGGAGACATGAGCCCGGAATAAGGTCAACTTGATGTTCAATGCCCCGAACAGGAGGTAAACCAACCGGTAATTCATCGGGAAATACATCACTAAACTCCGTAAGGAGTTTTTCAACTCGGCCATTTTCCTGCAAAACAACATTAGAACTCGAATTTTCTTTAGCAACCAGTAAGAAAACACGTTCACCACCATCAATAGCACGCTCCACATCCCGTTCTCCAATCAACAACGATATACCAGCCTTGGGGACCGTGTTTGTGGCAGCAACACGGCTGTTTTGAGGTGATAAAGGCTTGAGCACAATTTGTTTTCCCTTATCCTTCAATTCATATTCATTACACCTTCCCCGATGCAACACATCCCGATCAAATTGCCAAGGTCGACCCAACAAGATATGACAAGCATCCATGGGTATAACGTCACACAAAATCTCATCAACATACGAACCCATCGTTAAATTCACACGAGCCTGTTTAGTGACATTAACACTACTACCATTATCGAGCCAATGCAAAGCATAAGGATGAGGATGTTTTGTGGTCTTAAGACTCAATTTAAACACCATTTCAGTAGAGGCAACGTTAGTACAACTCCCTCCATCGATAATTAGACTCACCCATCTATCATTCACCTTACAATTAGTATGAAACATTTGGTTTCGCTATCCCGACTCAATTGGTTTAGAATCAACTTTCAAAGTTCGCAAAACCAAACTAGTATCGACATGAGGTGCCTCATAACCCTCTACTTCTTCTTCTCCCTCCTCATTATCATTAGAAATCAGGAACTCATCCAGTTGTTCCTCCTCGGCCAATAACTCATCCCGACACTCTAAGGCTTCTCTTAAGGTCACAACTCGTTGATTAGGACATGCACTTTGATAATGACCGAATCCTTGACACTTAAAGCATCGAACCTTAGCCAAACTAGTCTCTTTTCCCGGGGTTTTAGAGGACTGGCCAGCGGTGTTTTTAGGGCTGCCAGTCAAGGTGTTAGACACGGCCTGGTTATTTGGAGTACCGACAAATTTAGACGCGGGTTTAGACCATGATTTAGGCTTACTCGATTCTGAATTCGACCCACTCCCATACTTAGATTTCCCTTGGGATTCAACTTTCAAACAAAGACTACACAAAGTATCAAAATCAGAAAATTGGTATAACTCAACCGCGCTAGCAATATTATAATTTAAACCACGCAAAAATCGAGTAATTTTTTGTTCCTCCAATTCACCCATAATAGCAAGATTCTGAAATTCAGCTAAATACTCGCTAACACTCAATTTGCCTTGTCTAAAATCAGCGATTTTGTGATAAGTAGACAGCCTATGGGTCGATGGTACATACCTTTTCCGTAGTTTGCGTTTTAGGGACACCCAAGGATCAATTTTCTCCTTTCCTTCTCGGACCCTCTTAGCCTTCATCGTCTCATACCACAGCGATGCTCCTTTGCTCAATTTCAGAATTGCAAACCTACACCTCTTATCATCATCCAAGTCTTTGAAATCGAATAAATGATCGATTTTCCGTTCCCACTCCAAATAGGCCTCGGGATCAGCCCCTCCAACGAATTCAGGAAGATCACTCGCCTTGAATGCATCAACAATTCGTTCTCCTCTCCTAGGTTGCCAACGATCTTCAGTTTCACGAGCATGCTTCAAGGCTTCCCGTAATTGATAAATGAATTCCGGACTGTTGAAGTCTACCGACATGGTTAAACAAGGATCAAGAGCCGAAGCTATGATGCCACAAATGATACGAACTGAGCAGCGTAATTAAGGACGAATTGGACAGTGCTAAGGACTGTTCGTACTAGGTACGCGCAGTCCTGAAACTGTTTGATTAAGACAACAAGAACTATTAAAATACCGGACTGTTTTTGGCGAACCGAACGTACTAGGTACGACCCATTCTGGTTTTTGTGAATAAAAGGGATAGTGTTTGAAAAAGCAAGACCTATTACTTGATCAAAGTGAGTGAGACCAAGACCTATTGATCAACAACTCGAGAGTTTAATCGAAATCGCGTTTCAACAAAACCAGTTTTGTTTCTAAGCAAGAAACGATTTTAACACAAGTGTTTTGTTTATAATTTCTGGATGATTATATTCATAAACTCGAAGGCATTATATAGCCTCAAGTGAGCCGTCCAAACAGCTAGGCAAGGTGAAGAGTTGAGCAATCACTCTTCACTTAATTACAACACTAAAAGCTATTAGTTCAATGAACTTAGACAACTACTAATTAAGCTTAAGATATTATTGTAATAACATAATCTGAAAAATGCTAATAAAACGTAATATTAGTCCGTCCTTTCCTTGGTAAACGTGCCACCATCAGCTCTCATACACCATACTTAGCAAAGTAACATAGGAAGGACAATTGGAGTTCATAGGCTGAAAATTACGAACCATAAACAGGCCATCACCGTGAGTGTTCACAACCAGCTCATCAACCAACTCCGAGTCACTAGCTTGGTTCGCATCAATTCTCTTGTTAGAATTCTTGGTCGATAAATTTCTGTAAATTCTATCTTTAGTCCATCATAATCACGAGAAACTCTTCGGACTATAATGTTGAGATAAACTAAGTCAACACAAACTACTTACCCAACGTAGAAGGGGTCATATTATGCCTACCGACGAAGAAGGGATTCATAGTTGTTTGCCCTTATAAAGACCTGTCTCAATTTCCGTTTTAGAGGAAGATCCCATCATCTTCATTTTAATTCATTTTAAGTGAACTAATATCTAGCATGCGTGAATGAATAAACTAAGGTGATGGCTTAAACTGAGTGACATCTGTATGTCTATGAAAACTAACATACAATCTATATGAGTCAATTTTCATGCATTTTAGTAGGTGGTTTGGTTTAGGCGGAATATGATGCATAAACTATCATGTGAATGAAAAGCAATAAGAACGAAAACGTAAAAACAATAAAAAGTCCTAGTGTGGCCTATCTATCAAAATGAACATAAATAAAACTTTGGATTCCATCCTTGGACCCGAGAAGCTTGTCTTGATGTTCCATCTTGATCCATGTAGCGGGAGTGAGCTCCAATCTCCATCATTAGTCTTCTCAAAAAAATACAATTTAAAAATTACATAATAAACCTATTTACATTCTAATTTCAAAATCGTAATAAATAAAGAAAACCATACGGAGATACGAGATCTCAAATTACATTAAAAATTATGTTTCCATCATTACGAAAACATAATTTGACTAAGGCCACACTAGGTATTACAAATTACAACCGATTGCAAAAAACGTAAATAAATTCATTCAACGATTCATTCAACAAAAATGCATCAACTAAGAAAAATAAACATGCAAGACATAATTCTTTAATTATGTAGATTAATTTCCCAAACCACCTATTAAATTGATCAAATTAAGTGACAATTCCTCAATTACTCACTATAAATTTAATCTTAATTCATATTAAACTTGTAATATGAATTTAATCCAACATTATTTTAAATTTCTTTAAAATAATTAGGTATCTTAAAATTTTTGAACTGTTTCAAAAACATACAATCATACATTATAAAAGTAATGAATAATTATAATTATTGGCCAAAAACAACAAAAAAGATTTTCTTTAAAATTTTTCTCGGCAAAAACCGAAACAGCCCCCCAAAAAAAAACTTTTCTCGGTTTTTCAGCAAAAACCGAAAGGAAAAATAAATTTTTTTTTTTTTAATTAATTCTGCCCAACGTGAGCAGTAACAGGAACAGGAATATTTTTTTTCTCTTTTCTCGGCAGAAAAAAAAACGAAAACAGCCCTAAAAGTTTCTTTTCAATTCGGCATTATGCCCTAAATTTCAAAAACATGATATTGATGAACAAAATCGTTTATTGTTGCTATTAACAAGATTGGCATATTCACCTTATAATTTAAGCATGTAAATTTTATGAAACATGATTCTAAACAACAATTTAGAACCATTTATGCCAAAAACAATATAGCAAAAAAAAAACAATTTATCATCAACAACTAGACGATTTCCATTTCCATTATAATTTAATCTTCATTAAATCAAACATCTACAAATTCATCATATAATCATTTTAACTAATTATAACAACAATATGAAAAATCAAAATGGAAACAAATCAACAAAAAAAAAAAAAACAGAAATCCAACACGGCAAAAAAATTTGTCACAGCAAAAATTTTTTTATTTGGCCGATTGTGTTTTTTTTTTCTTTTGTTAAAATTTTGTTTAAATTTATTTATGAAAATCATCAAAATAAAATCGTGGCCTTGGCTCTGATACCACTTGTGGGAATTATCTGTATGCTTCCCATTAAATATAAGGATTATAACGATTTATAATGATGAATGCGAGTCATAAAATAAATTACATAAACAAAAGGTAGAGAATTAAGGAATAACCTTCGGTCATAGCTAATATGGCCTATGAACAATATCGCAATGATATTCTCCTATCAGTTGCACCCAAGATGATATGAGATATGCCTTTGTTCTTTTGCTAGAATCGATCCCCAATTTTCTGTAAAAATTATTTAGGGTTTTTGTGTTTTTCTTTTGATGAGAGGAGGCTAGGTCAAAATTAGGTTAAAGAGAGAGAGATAAATGATCTCCCTTTTTACCCTATTATAACCGAAAAAACAAGAGGAAAAAAATAGGAAGATTTTTTTTCTTTCTTTTTTTTTCTTTCATTCGATTTTTAGCCGAAAATCAAAAAATATGAGGATAAAATCCTCTTATTTTTAGATGTTTCCATAATGTATAAAAATGTGTATCTTTTTATAAATTGTCAATTATGTTGATATGTATTAATAAGATTACACACAACGGCTTGCAGTCGATTTATTAATACCGGTCTGTCAACATTTATACTGACAATATTGTATAATATATACATTAACTATAAATATCGCATATTTATAATTAGCTTATTAAATATAACCGATTACATTTAGTTACGAATTAACATATTAATTCGTCCAAGCTAACATTATATACATTAATTAAATATAACTTATTATATTCAATTTACGAATTGACAGTTAATTCGTCTCAGCTAATATTATTTAATCGGCATTAAATAATCGTCTCATCAACACGTTGACTAACTGTTTAGTCATATAAGGCATCAATGTGATTACATTTCCATAACCACATCTCTCAAACACATCCTTAAGGTGTGACTTTTAGGGACCAGTTGATCACCGCCATCTGTATGATAATAACGTCAAACTTTCTAGCAAGCCAACCGTTATTAGGTAATCGTTAATCAACTGATAAAATACGAAGTATACCCTTGTGAACCTATAAGAGATTTATAAATGTTATCACACTAATTCGTGGAGGTCACAAGCTCCAACAACCAGGGGCACAGGAGGTAGGTGTGACCTCAATCGGTTCAGGAGTTGGTCTGGCCACAGACCTTCTTCTCAAAGAAGCAGTGGATGTGGTGGACTCATCAACCCTTTTCCTTGCTTGGCGTATCAGGATCTCAGAAGAAGTTGGGCGGGTACTTCCTGCGAAACGCCATAAGGCAGATGTAAGGTCTCAGGATTAACGGTTAGAGGGACAAACATGAGTTTGAAAATGAAAACTCACCAGAAGACAAGGTTTCTTCAGCAGCAGAGTTGACAAGGCTGGAGAGCAGTGCAAGGAACGTTCTTTGTTCTTCAGGGATGAAAAAGAGGTTGGCAACCAAGGTGTCCTCATCCTCAGACTTCTCGGGATTCTTGAGTTCTGCAACAAAGCACAGGGTAAGGAGAATAAGTAGCAGAAAGAATTAAGGAAAAGACATGAAAGCATACTTACTCTTGGTCTGGATCCAGCGTTCGAAGAGATAGTCACCATGCAGGGGAATAGAGTCAAGCTTGATGTATAAGAAACCCTCACACCAGCCGTCATCTTTACCTTTGGCCGCAGACTGAAGGAAAATTTCAGTCTTCTCCACGGCCCTGAAAGTGTATTGGCCATTCCCAAGTGACCGGCACTCAAATCTGTGGGCCAGATCTGATAGCCCAATCTTAGCACCCAGACTATTGTTCAGGGCGACAGTGGATAGAAAGATTCTCCATGCATATGGAGCAATTTGAGCCATGGGAAGATAATTCAAATGGATAAACTCTTGGATCATAGAAGGGAAAGGAAACTTAAGACCAAGGACAAAAGGGTACGTTACAAAAAAATCCACCCTTCGCGTGTGGCATCATATTTTTGGCAGGGGCCTGGGATGTGAATTACCACATCATCGCCCAGACCCAGGAAAGCTTTGATTCTAGGAATATCACTCGGGGTTAGGTAAGAATCACAGAAATGGGGTTTTTTAAGGATACCCTGGGAAGGGAAGACGTCGTCTTCAACGAGATTGACGGTGGCAGACGAGGAGGTGGTTAAGTGAGTCTTGGCCATAATTAATTAAAGAAAAGGAAGAAGTAAAGTACCTCTGAAACAGAGGAAGAGAGGCGGCACTGACGGCGAAAAGAAAGCAGAGAGGCGTTTAGAGAATCGAGGGTTTTGAGGGATTTGAGCAGTTGAAATGATTAATGAGAGAGAGAGGGGGAGAGGGGTGAGATTAAATAGAGAAGGCAGTTGGGGGTATAAATTGGGAAATTTAGGGATTAGAAAAGAGTATGCGAGAAGTCATTCAACGGTACATTGTAATGTCCTGCTCAACTATCAGAAGGTGATTTTCGCAAAAAATTGGGGGCAAACTGTTAGGCCCAAATTCTGGATATGGGCCAGATCTGATAGCCCAATCTTAGCACCCAGACTATTGTTCAGGGCGACAGTGGATAGGAGGATTCTCCATGCATATGGAGCAATTTTGAGCCATGGGAAGAGAATTCAAGCGGATAAACTCTTGGATCATAGAAGGGAAAGGAAACTTAAGACCAAGGACAAAAGGGTACGTTACAAAAAAATCCACCCTTCGCGTGTGGCATCATATTTTTGGCAGGGGCTTGGGATATGAATTACCACATCATCGCCCAGACCCAGGAAAGCTTTGATTCTAGGAATATCACTCGGGGTTAGGGAAGAATCACAGAAATGGGGTTTTTTACGGATACCCTGGGAAGGGAAGACGTCGTCTTCAACGAGATTGACGGTGGTAGACGAGGAGGTGGTTAAGCGAGTCTTGGCCATAATTAATTGAAGAAAAGGAAGAAGTAAAGTACCTCTGAAACGGAGGAAGAGAGGCGGCACTGACGGCGAAAAGAAAGCAGAGAGGCGTTTAGAGAATCGAGGGTTTTGAGGGATTTGAGGAGTTGAAATGATTAAGGAGAGAAAGAGGGGGAGAGGGGTGAGATTAAATAGAGAAGGTATTTGGGGGTATAAATTGGGAAATTTAGGGATTAGAAAAGAGTATGCGAGAAGTCATTCAACGGTACATTCCAATGTCCTGCTCAACTATCAGAAGGTGATTTTTGCAAAAAATTGGGGGCAAACTGTTAGGCCCAAATTCTGGATATGGGCCAAGCCAGAGGAGCAGGCCAGGAAGGAGGATAATCTGGAGGCAGGAGCTGGACAACACACGAAGAAGGAATTCGACCTGGACCAGGATGCTAATGAGATCACGGGAGAAATAAGAAAATTCTACTTATTGCCATATTCTGAATAAGGAAAGACCAAAATACTACTAAATTCTAAAGACTTAGGGAACAAGCAAGGGACCCTAAGTGCAGGAGCTTCACTATATAAAGGGCATAAACGCAAGACCAAAAGGCCATCAAAAAATACACACGAGAAACCCTAGCCTCCAAAGTATCATCGTTTTAGCATCGTTTTACGTTGTACCCTCCGATCAAATTAGAGTGAAAATATTGGTGGGATTCTGTTTCCCCTCGCGGTTGTTTCCCAGTTCGGGTTTTCCGCGTAACCAAAATTCCTTGTGTTCTTTATTTACGTTTACATTCAGTTCATTACAGCATACAAAATATCATCATATGTAAATCGTAATATTGATTAGGCACTAAGACTACTTCAACCCTACTTGGTAGAAATTTAACAAAACAGCATGCTTCCCCTTATTCCCTAGACTAGTGAATTACTCATGCATAATGTAAACTAGAGTAATGACAAATGATAAAGTAAACATAATAACTAATTGATAATGGAAATGACAAGGGAGATAATAGAACAACACAAGAAATAGAACTACCTTAATAATTGGAAATGAAACTTGGAATTGAAGAACAAATGCTTGAATGGAAATTGTAATAAAATATTGAAATGCTAACGGAAATATAAATAACATAAAGAAAATAGTTAAGGAAAATCTAATCTAACCTAAACCAAGAACTGAAATAAGAGTATGAAAGAGGTGTAGAAGGTGTGTAAGAAGTGTTGGATCAACACCCTTTATATAGGGGTGAATAATGAAATGTAAACAATTAAGAGGAAGGTCGTGGTGATTTGGCCACTTTGTCTTAATTTCCGTCTTTAATTGCAAAGGAATCCAATGTGTAATCTTAATGCTCCTTAATCACCCGAGTTAAGAGCATCATTTGGCATCCTAAGAGCATCTCCAAGCTTGACTCTTGGACTTTACTTTGGGCTTTTATTTTGTATGATCATTTTGCATATCAACCCAAGCTTCATATTTCTTACTCAGGCTTGGAAATTAACAAAATGCCCCTCCGAGGTCACGCTTAGTCTTTTTAGCCTCGTGAACTCTTGTGCTTGCCACTTTGACGGGAAAAAGCTATTAAAAGCTTAATTTCCTACAAAACACATTGAAAACAAGAAAACACAACTAGAACAAGGAATTAGCTCACAAACACTAACATTAGTGCAAATGACATGTAAAATAGAGCTAAAATAGGGGGTTAAAATGTATATAAAATGGACCTATCAGCTTGATTGAATTTTGACTTTAACTTGTTAATAATTTATCTACCTTTGACTAAAATTATAACAACCACGGTAAAACAAGAATATAAATTAAGTCCAAGGTGGCGGAAACACCCTGACACCGCAGTAGCTAGTAAATAAAAACTGAGTACTCAAACGAAAATACAAGGTCTGCGGGGAATAAATACCTCTATAACTAGAATGAAATAAAAGTCTGAAACAAGAGTCTAAAAAAAAAACTAATAGAGTGCGCTAAACAAGGCACTCGCTAGCTCACTCGATGCAACCCCAACAAATAAGATAAGCAACCATCAACCACCTGTCAGTCATAAGAATGATAGCCACAGTCAGTGGGGAGTAACTCGGACGTCCTCCCAGCCATATTACATCACGATAAAACGACCAAGTAATAAGACAGATCCATAATGAAAAAATGACTTACCAATTAATATATTATATGTGGGAATTATCTGTATGCTTCCCTTTAAATTATAAGGATTATAACAAAATTATTAATATGAAAACTAGTCATAAAAGAAATTTGCATAAACAAAATAGAGAGACTATGAAATCAACCTTCGGTCCTAGCAAAATCGGCCTAAGAACAATATCGCAATGATATTCACCTATCAGTTGCACCCAAGATGATATGAGATATGCCTTTAGTTCTTGCTAGAATTGATCCCTCAATTAACTGATTAATTTTTAGGGTTTTGTGTGTATTTTGATGAGAGTGTGCTAGGTTAGAATTCGGTTAAAGAAAATGATCTCCCACACACTTATTATATCCAAAATAAGAGTGAATAGGGGGAGATCTTTTCTCTCCTAATTTCGGCCAACCCTAACCGAAAATAAGAGGAATTATTCTTCTTATTTTCGGTTTTTTTTTTCACCTACCAAAATAAGATGATTAAATCTTCTTATTTTTGGTATTTTACAAAATGTATACAAAGTGTATAAATTATAAATTGTCATTTAATTTATTCCGTATAAATAAATCTACATACAACATCTTGCAGTCGATTTATTAATATCGGTCTGTAATAATTTATAATGACAATCATGTATAATAAATACTTTAACTATAAATATCGCATATTTATAATTAGCTAATTAAATATAACCGATTACATTTAATTACAAATTAACATCTTAATTCGTTCAAGCTAACCTTATATACATTAATTAAATATAACATATTATATTCAATTTACGATTTGACAGTTAATTCGTCTCATCTAATATTATTTAATCGGCATTAAATAATCGTCTCATCAACACGTTGACTAACTGTTTAGTCAATTACATGAACTAACCTTTTAGTCATCTAAGGCATCAATGTGATTACATTTCCATAATCACATCGTTCAAACACATCCTTTAGGTGTGAATTTTAGGGACCAGTTGATCACCGCCATCTGTATGATAATAACGTCAAACTTTCTAGCAAGCCAACCGTTATTAGGTAATCGTTAATCAACTGATAAAATACGAAGTATACCATTGTGAACCTATAAGAGATTTATAAATGTTATCACACTAATTTGTGGAGGACACAAGCTCCAACAAACTCCCACTTGTCCTCACAAGTGTATGTGCGATAACCGATTCTCATATCCTAAAATTTCTCCCACTCAATGTAAAACAATTTGCAAAATCTGTATTTACAAAGGTTGTATTTTACAAGTGATCAATATCAAGAGTGGTTTCCCCGACTAGAGAGTAACTTAACTGATAAACGAATCATCATTCGAGCATGGCCATGCATTTCAGTTAAAACTCCTCGAGTGGCCCTGAGAAATAACTATACCTGATAAGGGTTAGATATTTTATTCAACTCGAATCCTGCAGATGTAAGCACAGTATGAAATGACCCAGAAAAAATCTACTTAGTCTCCAGTTACGGCAGACCATGAGAAAGAAACCAAAGTCACCCAAAAACTGCCTTAATCTCAAGAGACAGTTGATAGTCAAAAGAATCGACTCTAGGAACACAATGGATGTCCAATCCACGACCTGACACCAAATGTTTTTAAACATTTAGGACTCCATTACGTGGTCACAAAAATAATTGTCCTATGAGGTATCGTTATAACCCGTATTTGTGATCGATCAGCCAACTGATTGACTTATGGCTCGTTGAACCCACCATCAATCGACTACACAATATAATAGCCAGAGTTATCATCTCATTAAGGCGATTAGGACCAAAACAAATATAATGTAATTCAGTTCACTTTGTGGCGTTCAATGTTGTCAGTACAATCCACATGAAAAACAGAATATTATAAAAACGATGAAGTTATAAATAGTATATGAAAAAGATAATGTATCAAATCCATAATCAACTACTACAACTGAGGAACACGTTTAAATCCCATGGAAATAACGTGCCTTTCATGCTTATCAAAATTCAACGGTTTAGTGAGAGGGTCTGCGATGTTATCATCCGAAGCTATCTTGTCAATACCTATCTCTTCTTGCTCCACGTAATCACGGATCAGGTGAGCTTTCCGATGTACATGTCTAGATTTGTTGCTAGACTTAGGCTCCTTAGCCTGGAAGATGGCACCTCTATTGTCACAATAGATGGTGATCGGGTCATTCGAACTAGGAACTATCGTAAGTCCTTGTAAGAATTGACGCATCCATATTATTTCCTTTGCTGCTTCCGAAGAGGCATAGTACTCGGATTCAGTGGTAGAATCTGCTAAAACATCCTGTTTGGAACTCTTCCAGCTGACCGCAGCACCATTAAGAGTGAAGACAAACCCGGATTGAGATTTTGAATCATCTCGATCCGTTTGGAAGCTAGCATCTGCGTAACCGATTGCGCATAGCTTAGTATCGCCTCCATAAGTCAATACCCTATCCTTAGTCCTCCGTAGGTACTTGAGGATGTTTTTAACAGCTATCCAGTGTGTTTCACCTGTATTCTTTTGGTACCGACTCATCATACTCAATGCATATGCCACGTCTGGACATGTGCATATCATGGCATACATGATTGATCCTATTGCAGATGCATAAGGAACACGACTCAAGCGATCAATTCCTTCAGGCATCGTGGGTGACTGAGACTTGCTCAACTGCATCCCAGACGTCATAGGAAGGTTCCCCTTCTTGGAGTTGGTCATGCTGAACCTTTCAAGAATCTTATCCAAATAAGATTCTTGACTCAGTGATAACGTCCGTCGTGATTTATCTCGGTAGATACGGATTCCCAAAATGCGTTGTGCCTCACCCAGATCTTTCATCTGGAAATGGTTCTTCAACCATCCTTTAACCGAAGATAAGAGAGGAATGTCATTCCCAATCAAGAGTATGTCATCGACATACAATATCAAGAAAACAATCTTGCTCCCACTCGACTTGATATATAAGCATTGTTCCTCGACCAATCGAGTGAAACCATACACTTTTATCACCTGGTCGAAACGATGATTCCAACTCCGAGAAGCTTGCTTAAGTCCATAAATGGAACGCTTACTTGCATACTTTCTTAGGATGTTCAGGATCTATGAAACCTTCGGGTTGCACCATGTACAACTCTTCCTCCAAATAACCGTTTAAGAAGGCAGTTTTCACATCCATTTGCCAAATTTCATAGTCATGAAAAGCGGCAATCGCTAAGATTATCCGAATGGAACGTAGCATGACTACAGGTGCAAAACTTTCATCATAATGCAATCCGTGGACTTGAGTGAAACCTTTTGCCACTAGTCGTGCCTTATAGGTATCTGGTTGCGCGTCTACAGAATGCTTTATTTTGTAAAGCTATTTGCACTGTAGTGGTTTTACCTTATTAGGTAAATCAACAAGATCACATACGTGATTCTCATACATGGAGTCCATCTCGGATTGTATGGCTTTTCAGCAAAAAACCGAAGAGAAAAATACAAAATTTTTTTTTACTATTCTGCCCACGGTGAACAGTAACAGAAACCCAATTTTTTTTTTCGGCAATTCAGAAAAAAACGAAAGAAAACAGAAACTTTATTTTCTCTTCCATTCGGCATAATGCCCTAAAAAATATCTAGATGAACAAATTCGTTTATAGTTGCTATTAGAACAAGATTAGCATATGAATTAATGAAACATGATTAACCATATATGCCAATAACTATATAGCAAAAAACTAATTTAACATCATCAACAAGATGATTTCCATTTACATTACAATTTAATCCTCATTAAATCAAACATCTACAAATTCATCATATGATTATTTTAACTGATTAAAACAACAATATGAAAAATCAAAATGGAAATAAATCATCAAAAAAAAAAAAACCAATCGACAAAAAAAAAAATAAAACCCTACGGCAAAAAAAAATTTTGACAGCCGAATCCTTTTTTTTTTCTTCGAAAATTTGTTTAAATTCAATTATGATAATTCAACAAAAAATAATTTCGTGGCCTTGGCTCTGATACCATTTGTGGGAATAATCTGTATGCTTTCCTTTAAATTATAAGGATTATAACGAAATTATTAATATGAAAACTAGTCATAAAAGAAATTTGCATAAACAAAATAGAGAGATTATGAAATCAACCTTCGGTCCTAGCAAAATCGGCCTAAGAATAATATCGCAATGATATTCACCTATCAGTCGCACCCAAGATGATATGAGATATGCCTTTAGTTCTTGCTAGAATCGATCCCTCAATTAACTGATTAATTTTTAGGGTTTTGTGTGTATTTTGATGAGAGTGTGCTATGTTAGAATTCGGTTAAAGAAAATGATCTCCCGCACACTTATTATATCCGAAATAAGAGTGAATAGGGGGAGATCTTTTCTCTCCTAATTTCGGCCAACCCTAACCGAAAATAAGAGGAATTGTTCTTCTTATTTTCGGTTTTTTTTTTCACCTACCAAAATAAGATGATTAAATCTTCTTATTTTTGGTATTTTACAAAATGTATACAAAGTGTATAAATTATAAATTGTCATTTAATTTATTCCGTATAAATAAATCTACATACAACAGCTTGCAGTCGATTTATTAATATCGGTCTGTAATAATTTATAATGACAATCATGTATAATAAATACTTTAACTATAAATATCGCATATTTATAATTAGCTAATTAAATATAACCGATTACATTTAATTACGTATTAACATCTTAATTCGTTCAAGCTAACCTTATATACATTTATTAAATATAACATATTATATTCAATTTACGAATTTACAGTTAATTCGTCTCAGCTAATATTATTTAATCGGTATTAAATAATCGTCTCATCAACAAGTTGACTAACTGTTTAGTCAATTACATGAACTAACCTTTTAGTCATATAAGGCATCAATGTGATTACATTTCCATAATCACATCTCTCAACCACATCCTTTAGGTGTGACTTTTAGGGACAAGTTGATCACCGCCATCTGTATGATAATAACGTCAAACTTTCTAGCAAGCCAACCGTTATTAGGTAATCGTTAATCAACTGATAAAATACGAAGTATACCCTTGTGAACCTATAAGAGATTTATAAATGTTATCACACTAATTTGTGGAGGACACAAGCTCCAACATTATACAATTAAAATTATAAGGTCATTATAAAATATTAACCAGTTCAGGCTAAATAAATCAAATGAATCATTTAACAATAAAAAACTTATTAAACAAACATATTAAATCAGTTACCACCTAGTAAGGCGAAACGTCAAGGCAAACCATCACTGTTACCCTATCCCTACGATAGGACAACGATAAATATACGGTCCTAGTCTAAGTATGGCCACACTCTCGGGATAAATGTACCCCGATTCTACAATCACCAAGCCTATAAACATCCGGGTTGATGAACCCATAGACTCCATATTAGCCTATAAACAACCGGGCTAATAGGACGACTCCGACCTACCTAGATTGCCTATATACACAGCTACTAGGATACAAATCAAGCGAATATACAAGACGATTCCTTATTACTTAAGTTGGTCAACTATTTAATATAAACAAAGAAAAAAACGGTTACGAGTATTAAACGGAACCTAAACCAATTATAATTAATAAATGGAACGTGTGGACATGAATGCCATAAAACCTTGATACCAAAACTGTAATACTCCGTATTTATAAGTCTTGGGGTACTCTATCGAGTAGGCCTTACTCTGTCGATTAAGGGTAAGTTGCGTTTTAGAAAAGTTTCTGACCTGTTGGGTACTCGATCGAGTAGCTGGGGCACTCGATCGAGTAAGGGGGTACTCGATCGAGTACCTCGGGTACTCGATCGAGTAGCCGGTTTTACGGGAGTTTTCTCGGGTTTTGTTAATTATGCGATTAAGGTATATAAGCTTTGTCGTCATTATTCTAAATCACTTTTACAAAACCTAAATTACTGTTTAAGAGAGAAAGCAAGCAAGTTCTTCATCCTAATCGCATTATTAGCAATACCCGGAGTTTGGAAGGTCGGTTCTTAGCGTTGATTATACCGTTGAGTTCCTTGCGTCGAGGGTAAGATCTATGTACCCTTTTTATTGTCTTTCCTTTGATTTGGTTAAACCCTAATTTAGAGATTTGGGGGTTTTATGTGTAGTATGTGATTTGGTAGCCTTTATGTGTTGTATGATAGGAGAAGGGTTCATAGAGGAAGCTTTTTTATTCAGCTGTAGAGACCGTCTGATTGTGTGCTTACCAGGTATTATTTCCTACTCAGTATTAGTCCCATAATAGGATATTGGTTGATGTATTGTGTTTGGTTGTTTGATATAGTAATTGTATTGTGATTGTGGTTGTGATCGTTGTTGATGGTTCGCGAGGCGTGGCCTCGGGCCGAGTGGGGTCACTTGCGGGAGTGGCTTCACGCCCTAGTTTCGCCTTACATGGAACCCGCCACGAAGGGATGTGCACATTAATGGACAGGGTTATCGCTCACTATGTGGAGCGGGGATTTGGTGGGTGCGGCTGCGGCCCCCACTAGCGGTGCTGTCCGTGGACGATCGGTGATTGTGATGATTGGATTTGGCGTGATTGTGTGTGTGTGACGATTAAGTCATCTGTTTATCTTATTGTTGGTATATATTGAATTGTGTGATTAGTACTGACCCGGTGTTGTTTTGTAAACTGCGGTGATCCATTCGGGGATGGTGAGCGGATATTGAGCGAGTATTGAGATGAGTATCTTGGGATAGGCTTTGGGATGGCCACGACATGATGATAGGAGTCTTCCGCTGTAGCTTATTAGTTATTTACATTTCAGTTAGAACAGTCAGTTTGAGAACATGTATTGCATTTTGGTTTGGTTTCGAGAATTGTACTCTTCACTAAGTATTTATATTTAAACGTTGTTTCTTCATTGTTTATTTGATTATCATTGCCTCGGGTAACCGAGATGGTAATGTCTTCATACCTGAGTGGTCCTGGTAAGGCACTTGGAGTATAGGGGTGTTACAAAATTAAGATGATCAGGGAACGGATGAGAGCAGCTCAGGATCGACAAAAGAGTTATGCAGATCTACATCGCCGGGATATAGAGTTTCAGGTTGGGGATAAGGTTCTTCTGAAAGTGTCTCCTATGCGTGGGGTTATGAGATTTGGGAAGAAAGGCAAGCTAAGTCAGAAGTTTATAGGGCCGTATGAGATCTTAGAGCGGGTTGGGGAAGTTGCTTATCGTCTGGCTTTACCAGCTGCTTTAGAGAGAGTGCATAATGTGTTTCATGTATCGCAGCTGCGGAAGTATGTGAATGACCCGTCACATGTGTTAGAGGCCGAGACCTTAGAGCTAGATGAGTCCTTATCATATCTTGAGGTGCCTAAACAGATTCTAGACCGAAAGGTTAGAAAGACTAGGAGTGGTGAGACAGTTCTGCTCAAGATCCTTTGGTCTAACCACGAGACCGAGGAAGCTACATGGGAGCCAGAGGAGGCTATGAAAGAGCGTTACCCTTTCCTTTTTGATCAGGTATGTATGGTTACGGGGTCGTAACCTTGTTTCTTTTAGGGGGGTAGGAGATGATCGCGAACAGTTTTTAAGAGTTTTATACCCCTTTTATATGTTGTGTCGGGATGAGTTGGGTTAGTAACATGTTTTATGTTGAATTTTGTTTTAGGTTGTTGAGTCGGGAATGTTATGGGAGTACCTATGTTTAGTAGTGGTTTGAACTTCGGGGACGAAGTTCCATTTAAGGAGGGAAGACTGTAATACTCCGTATTTATAAGTCTTGGGGTACTCTATCGAGTAGGCCTTACTCTGTCGAGTAAGGGTAAGTTGCGTTTTAGAAAAGTTTCTGACCTGTTGGGTACTCGATCGAGTAGCTGGGGCACTCGATCGAGTAAGGGGGTACTCGATCGAGTACCTCGGGTACTCGATCGAGTAGCCGGTTTTACGGGGAGTTTTCTCGGGTTTTGTTAATTATGCGATTAAGGTATATAAGCTTTGTCGTCATTATTCTAAATCACTTTTACAAAACCTAAATTACTGTTTAAGAGAGAAAGCAAGCAAGTTCTTCATCCTAATCGCATTATTAGCAATACCCGGAGTTTGGAAGGTCGGTTCTTAGCGTTGATTATACCGTTGAGTTCCTTGCGTCGAGGGTAAGATCTATGTACCCTTTTTATTGTCTTTCCTTTGATTTGGTTAAACCCTAATTTAGAGATTTGGGGGTTTTATGTGTAGTATGTGATTTGGTAGCCTTTATGTGTTGTATGATAGGAGAAGGGTTCATAGAGGAAGCTTTTTTATTCAGCAGTAGAGACCGTCTGATTGTGTGCTTACCAGGTATTATTTCCTACTCAGTATTAGTCCCATAATAGAATATTGGTTGATGTATTGTGTTTGGTTGTTTGATATAGTAATTGTATTGTGATTGTGGTTGTGATCGTTGTTGATGGTTCGCTAGGCGTGGCCTCGGCTGAGTGGGGTCACTTGCGGGAGTGGCTTCACGCCCTAGTTTCGCCTTCTGTGGAACCCGCAACAGAAGGGATGTGCACATTAATGGACAGGGTTATCGCTCACTATGTGGAGCGGAGATTTGGTGGGTACGGTGCGGTCCCCCATCGGGGTGGTCCGGTGGACGATCGATGATTGTGATGATTGGATTTGGCGTGATTGTGTGTGTGTGACAGTTTAAAGCCATCTGTTTATCTTATTGTTGGTATATATTGAATTGTGTGATTAGTATCGACCGGTGTTGTTTTGTAAACTGCGGTGATCCATTCGGGGATGGTGAGCGGATATTGAGCGAGGTATTGAGATGAGTCTGGATAGCTGGGATGGCCACGACATGATGATAGGAGTCTTCCGCTGTAGCTTATTAGTTATTTACATTTCAGTTAGAACAGTCAGTTTGAGAACATGTATTGCATTTTGGTTTGGTTTCGAGAATTGTACTCTTCACTAAGTATTTATATTTAAACGTTGTTTCTTCATTGTTTATTTGATTATCATTTCTCGGGTAACCGAGATGGTAATGTCTTCATACATGAGTGGTCCTGGTAAGGCACTTGGAGTATGGGGGTGTTACAAAAACTACGTAGCAAATTATGACAGAATACTACGTATGTACGAAGACCATATTGCAAGTACTCCGTATTAAACAGGAAAGCAATCCTGGCCATGGAACCGCCAATTCTTGCAAATGATGATTTTCTTTAATGGAAGTACACGTAGAATGGCTCTTATACTATCCAATCGGGATACACTTACCTTTTATCTAATGGTACGACCATAAGACCGCCACTAAGCACCTTCCCTTGGAATTTAGTATGGCTCTTCCCTTTCTCTAGTAAATTTCCTCCTTTTATATGGCACCTTGCACATCATATCCTCCCAACAATGACGGTTCTGGCCAATAGGCGTTTTCGAATTGATACTCTATGCACGTTTTGTTGCTCTGCTATTGAATCTCCTGAGCATTTATTCCGCTCCTGTGATATTGTTCAACATATCTGGCGATCTTCTTTGCTCGGTATATAATCTATGGCCAACCCAAGTGTTTCATATATTCGATGGCTTGCTGCTCACATTTTATATCTTCATCGGATTTCTTCGTCGGGTTTTAATTCCTTACTCTACTTCTTTTGCATCCTACGCTCCATCTGGCTTACCCGCAACTCCATCATTTTTGAGAATATTGCATTTGTGCCTGAACGAATCCTTCATCTAGTTGATGCGTTATACTATTCGCACTTGCGTCTACCCTCTTTACGCCAAGAGGGAAATCGGTCCTACACAGCTCCCCTATTGACAGGTAATCATCGTTCACCTTCAACATCGTCTCTTTCTTAATATCTTTACCTATGCAGGAATTCTGTCCAATATGGTTACACTGTTACTGTGAAATCGGAAGCTTGCTTGTGTGACCAGTACTATGTGCGAGCATCTTCTCCTCTTGGCGCCCATTCTCATGCTTTACTCCAGCTTATGTTGCGACAACAAATGAGTACTCCCACTGCAATTACCTTTGTCGTAACTTCCCGACAATTATGTTCAGTTCTGACTTCTCAGAAGCCAGTCCTAATAGCTGTGCGAAATTCGTTATGTGAAATTCGCACATTGCTTCGTCTACATCGTAACTGGTCAATTAGCCTAGCTACTGGATAGGTTACGAATGATTTGTTTGTATCTGTAACAACGCTGTGGTTTTCTGTTTTCTTTAATAATATCAGTTTACAATTGTCGGAAAAAAAAAAAAAAAAAAAAAAACAGGAAAGCATACCTGGATGTTTTCGCCAAATCGTTCACACCAAACCATGATTATTTTAAACACACTTATCATCAAGCCTTATGGTGTAAATAAAATAGTAAAATTCTAGTTAACTTGCAGGAATATTTTAAGACCCATCATTGACATATACGGAAAAGTAACGGCTCTATACTTAAAACAGTCCACTGCCGAATGTTGAAATAACAACAATTTTAGACGTGAACCACACATACATGCATTAGAAGACCTGAAAGACCAACAAAATCCAATAGCCAAAATCTAAGCACGCCAAGATTCATGAAAACTCATACAAACGTAGTTCACATTGTATATGTATACTACTAATATCCTTGTTATATTGCAAGCTAAGCCATCAATAAATACGTACTACTTATTGTTTTAGCAGGATTTTCCCTGAATGGATCCGGCTTGATTAAAGAGTAATTTGGGTATCTAGTTCTATAAGCTTGGAAAAATATTGTGAGTAAATAATGAGGAAAGACTGAGTATAAAGAATATCACTTGTATTATTTGGATAACCTGAATACAAATTTGTGTATATAATTGAATATTCGGGAAATAATGAAAGGTAAATTGTGAAATAGCTAAGTAATAATCAATGAATCCCCCTTACCAATGCTAGATTATGCTATTTATAGTTCTACAAATATTAACGTTGCATTGATCTCAACGTCCCTCTCCATTGTCGGGGCTGTTACCGGATTAATAGGGCACACTCCCTATTAATCCGGTTGACTTGTTCCACTCTTAACCAATCTTCGGCTTTTCTTCTTTTACTCGTCTACATTCATGGATGATATAGTCTTATAGTTAGACTTGGTCTTCCTTGAGAATAGGACGTGATTATTAGTTCATACAACTGCATTTCTTGTTTATCTTCTTAATCCAGTTTGTTTGAATGCCCTGCCAGGCTATTCTGCACTTATTATCAGGCTCTTCTTCCAGGATTTAGTAGCCTGCTTATCTTGTAATACTCTTCGTCTGCCAAATAGTAGTTAGATTTTTCAGGTCCCTGGTTGCCTTAATCAGCCCAGTAAGGTCGGGCCAGGCAATAGTCGGACCAGGCTAAATTGGGCCTAACAATTTCCCCTTGACATTTTACCCGTGTTGGATCAGGCCAGGGGTGAGATGTCAATTTTACCGGGTTAAACAATAAAAAGAATTATATTTGCTCAATGACTCTTAGACTCCCAGTTACCGTTAAATACCACAACGGCTAATTGTATGATATCATGCTCACAGTTTTGCATTTTCTAGGGTTTTTGCACCGTTACTCCCCTTCTATAAATATGGTATTTGCGATGAGTAAGTTTTTCACCAAATTTCTTCCACTTTCCTTGCTAACTTTTCTCTAGAATTCTCCCCTATTTCGGAGGAGTTCCATTCTGCTAACTTATAATTTTTCATTAAGTAAAATTCATCACAATAAACTAAATAATAAAGGATATAGGAGCCAAAAAGCGTCCTGCACCCCAGAAAGCTGCTGCTGAACTTGAACCCAAAGACGTCCAGGAGGAGGAGGTGGTTGAAGTTGATCCCCCTGCTCGTGCTATAGCTTTTAAATATCAAGATTCTATTTTTTCTGCTCTTCAATCTCTGGATCCCTATTTCCCTGAAGAAAACTTATTGAAAACAAACTATGATAGGGTTTTAAGGGAGAAAAAATTAATTCCTGATTCGACTGAGGTATGGATTCCTGAGTCTTGCCCAGTCAGAGCCAATTGGGTGTCTCCTGGTTGGTTCTGTATTTATGAATGGGCATTCAAGGCGGGTTGTAAGTTACCTTTTACTCCTTTAATGATTGATACTATTCGTGGTATGGAAGTATCACCTTTTCAAATTATGCCAATGGTTTGGAAACTTATCCATTCTATTGAAAATTTATGTGCTAAGCATCAATTTGTAATTACTATTATTGATATCAAGGCAATATATCATATGAAAAATCCTTCTACTGGACGTTTTAATTTGAGAATCAAGTCGAAAATGTCTCCATTAATTACTAACCTGGACTCTGGAGATGATAAAAGTTGGGCAAAGACTTTCCTGTTCATCCGGACTGAGAGTCTGGGATCAGGCTTTGATTATCTGAGATATCCTCCATTGGAGAGTGGTAGGTTTCCTGTACTCTTAGTTTTTGCAATATATTTTACACGAAGTTAGGATGTTTTGAGTTTCACCTGTACACTTTTGGTAATTTTTGCAGCTCCTGATTGGAACTTCGATCCTCTTGACGAGGAAGCTATTTTCAGGGTAGAGGCTTTCCTTTCTATTCCTGAGGAAGAGAGGGCCTGGCCTGCTAGTCTAGGCAGGGATTTATTGCCCCGGTATATGAAGACCAAGCTGAGTGTGGTCAAAGTACCCAAAGGCAAGCCTAGCTCCATTGCTCTTTCCTGTATGTCTTCTATATGTCTTTATGTCAATTGTTGTCTTCTTATTGCTTCTCTTCTGATATTTACGTATATTCTCTATATGTTCAGTATTCAGGTCTTCTGCTAGGTTGGCCAGTTTTACTGCGAAAGATTTAAAGGTTGGGGTTGCTAGAATTGCTGAGCAGTCCAAGAGCCAGGAGGCTAGCGGGAGTGACAAGACGCTTGACATTTTGGTTTCTGATGTCCAGCCTCCCCAGGAACCGCCCAGGCTAGTATCACCAGAGGTCGTTTAGGATTCTAAAAGGAGAAGGGAAGATGTTATTCCTGAAGAGGAAGGGGGAGAGAAAGAGGCTATTCAGGCTCAACCAATCAGGAGCATCAGGCAAGTGTCTGCTAGGATGGACGACATGGATGCTGCCCGGGCACGGATAAATGAATTTTCTGCTGGTATGAGCGGTCAGCTTTTATCTGCTAATACCCTTGAGTCTTCTACTAAGGTGGTTTCCATCCTGTCTTCTCTTGTGACAAAGGCTGCTGAACTTGCTTTTCAAGCTAAGGAGGTTAGTTGTAAAGGGATTTTTATTTTTTATTGTTATGTGTTCTTTGTATTGCTTTATATTTGGTTGATTGACTTTCTTTTGTTTCTTGTAGGGATTGGATGTCGGGTTGGCCACTGCTTGTCAGCTCAGGGATGCCCAGGCTAGGGTTTCTAGCTTGGAAGAGAAAGTGGATAAAGTTAACCGTGAGCTGCACACATCCAGGGGTAATGAGGTAGTTCTTCAATCTCAGCTGGGGACAGCTAGAGAGGCATCCAGGGCTACTATAGTTTGTGAGGTGGCTGCAAAAAACGCTGAGAAGGTTGTCAGGCAAGAGTTGGAGGCTGTAAGAGAAGAGTTGAGGACTGTCAAGGAAGAGTTGGCTGCTGAGAAGCAGGCAATGCAGGATCAGCTTAGAAAAAATGAAGAGCTTGGTGCTGAAAAGGAACTAGTGGAGGCGCGGCTTGCTGATGCCGCTCAGTACTTCTTTGGGAAAGGCCGGGTTGATGCCATGAGGGATCCGGAATCTGACCGGGCCAATTGGGATCCGGACCGGGATGAGACAGCTCTGGATACCCAGTATCCTGATTTGGCGCATATGGGTCAAGAAGAAGAAGTGGATTCTCCTCCTTCCAAGGAGAAATCTGGTGATCAGGAAATGGTGGATGGTTGTTAGTCAGTTACTGGCTCGAAGCCTGCTTAGATTTCTGTTTTTCTTTTTTTTTTTTTTGGCCCATCCAGGGGGGATGTCCCTGGAATGAATATTTATTAGGTATGTGGTAAGGCTAGGCTTTTTTGGATGGATATTTTCTTTTGGTTTTGAATAAATATTTGGTCTTTGTTTCTTTTTGTGTTTTGATAAGGTATATTTGTAGTGTTGGATGTGTACTAGATCTCGGCGGTTATTCGACCGATCGGGCGATTTTTGTCTTGGATCGCCACTCTTTATGTCATGGGTGGGGTTATTGCCTGTCTGGAGGGCTTATATCCCTTTCCTGTCTGGAGGGCTTATGACCCATTTATGTTATGCAAGCCAAGAAAGGGTTTTCCTGGCTTGTATATTAAATTGAGCTCAATATTTGAAGGCCTGATTTTGCAACTGAAAGTTGGATATCAGTTGTATATTAGTGGGGTGGCCCCCAATCTTTGAGATTTGTTTTGAGTAAAGTGCAGTATGTAAAACAAACATTGAAGATTCTATTCGGTAAAAGGAAATATGAGAGTATTGATAAATACTTGGGCACATAATAGAAGAAATTATATAAGGCATTTATTCATATAATGGCAAGTATCATACATCTAGTTTCATATCAGGTCAGGCAGGAAATGTGAAGATAAAAATTATACCTGGACCGGGAGATATATTTTATTTGTGAAATAGTTTTAAGTGTGCAATATTCGAAGCTCTTGGGATCATTTCGCCGTCCAGGGTTTGTAATCTATAAGCTCCCTGGCCGACTATTGAGTCAATCAGGTAGGGACCTTCCTAGGTTGGGGCCAATTTGCCAGCATTTTTCTCTTTTGTGTTTTGAAAGACTTTCCTGAGGACAAGGTCTCCTACCCTGAATACTCTAGCTTTGACGGTCTTGTTGTAGCTCTTTGCAAATCTTTGCTGATATGCTGCCAATCTAATGCTGGCTCCATCTCTTAGCTCTTCCGTTAAGTCCAGGTTGTCCTTCATTAGAGGTATATTGCTCGTTATTGTGTTCAGGCTGCATCTGGCTGATGGAATGTCGACCTCAGCTGGGATTACTGCTTCACATCCATAAACCAAGGAGTAGGGGGTTTGGCCTGTGGACGTTTTAGGCGTGGTTCTGTTAGCCCAGAGAACCAAGGGGAGCTCTTCAGCCCATCTGCCTTTCCTTCTTTCTAGCTTCTTCTTTATGCAACTGATTATTACTTTGTTACTGGATTCTGCCTGGCCGTTAGCTTTTGGGTATCCTGGCGTGGAGGTTACCAGGTTGATGTTCCATTGAGCACGGAAAAGTGCTTTTTTTTTCCTACGAATTGAGTGCCATTGTCGCATACTATTTCAGAGGGGATGCCATATCTGCATATGATGTTGTGTTTGATGAATGCTATGACATCCTTTTCTTTGACTTGCCTGTATGAATCAGTTTCTATCCACTTGGAGAAGTAGTCAGTCATTGCTAGCATGAAAACTTTTTGTCCGGGTGCTTGAGGTAGTTTCCCTACTATGTCCATGCCCCACTTCATAAATGGCCAGGGTGCGGATATGGAATGTAGGTCCTCAGATGGCTGATGGATATATGGTCCATGAATCTGGCAAGCTTCGCATTTAGAGCTGAATTCCGGGAAATCGGCTCTCAAGGTGGGCCAATAATAACCTGTTCTGAGTACCTTGCTTGTCAGGCTCCTTCCGCCTTTATGATTCCCACAGTATCCTTCATGTATTTCTGATAATATCTGTTCAGCTTCTTGTGGTTCCAGGCATCTGAGGTATGGCCCTGCCTGCGATTTCTTAAAAAGCACGTTGTTAATGATAGTATATGAAGCAGCTTTTATTTTTAGTGCCCTGGCATCTTGCTTATTTAGGGGAAGGATTCCCTGTTGTAAGCAATCGTAGTAAGGTTTTGTCCAAGAGTTGGCAACATATATTGGGAAACTTTCATCTTGCTTATTTATTGCAGGTTCTAATAAATGTACGATGGGTATTTTGTCAAAGTTGAGGGGACTAAAGTTGGATCCTAGGCCGGCTAAGGCATCGGCCTGGGTATTCAAGTCCCTGGAATCAGGTCAATATTAAAATTGCGGAATTTTGATTTTAAATTCTGGACAGCTTCTAAATAAAGCATCATTTTTTAGTCTTTTGCAGTATATATTCCATTTACTTGGTTTGAAATAAGAAGGGAATCAGTACGTACCTTTAGGTTTTGCACACCAAGGTCAATACATACCTTTAATCCAGCTATTAAGGCTTCATATTCTGCCTCATTGTTGGTAGCTTCAAATGCACAGCTTATAACTTGTACTATCTTATCCCCCTGTGGCGATTTTAGTACTACCCCCAGGCATGTGCCCCTCATGTTGGCTGCACCATCGACAAATAGGGTCCATTCTAGGTCTGTTTGGTCGCTGGTCAGTTTATTTACTTCTTTTATTAGGTCGGGTTCTAGGGCTGGACTAAAATCAGCCACAAAGTCTGCTAGTGCTTGTGACTTAATTGTTGTCCTTGGTTCAAATGTTATGTTGTATGTGCTTAGCTGGACTGACCATTTGCACATTCGTCCGGACAATTCTGGCTTCCTAAGTACAGACTTGATAGGAAGATTGGTTCTGAAAATTATAGGGTGGCTTTTAAAGTATGGTCTTAATTTTGTGCAACTCATAATTAATGCTAAAACATATTTTTCAAGCAAGCCATATACTTACGTAGTAGACAGGGTGTTGTTGTCCGTCTGCTTCTTTGACCAAGACTGCACTGACAGTAGTTTCTATGACTGACAGGTATACTGTCAGGGGTTCGTCTTTGACTGGTTTTGCCAGCAGGGGAGGAGAGGATAGATATGTTTTCAGGTCCTCAAAGGCAGCCTGATGATCAGGGGTCCATTGAAAGTCCTTGTTTGTCCTTAGCAGATTATAGAATGATTTGCACCTTTCTGACGTTCTTGAAATGAACCTGTTCAGGGCTGCTATTCTTCCTGTCAGCTTTTGTATGTCTTTGACTGACTTTGGTGGTTCTAGCTCCAGGATAGCTTTGATCTGTTTAGGGCTGGCTTCTATTCCTCTTTTTGTCACCATATAGCCCAAGAATTTTCATGCTGAGACTCCAAAATGGCATTTTTGTGGATTGAGCTTCATATTGAATTTCTCTAGTATCTTGAAGGCTACCTCCAGGTCTTTAATGCGATCCTCTGCTTTTCTTGACTTGACTACCATATCTTCTATGTAGACTTCCATGGTGTCTCCTATTTGATCTTTGAACATCATGTTGACTAACCTCTGATAGGTTGCACCTGTATTTTTTAATCCAAAAGGCATAGCAAGATATAAGATATCCCTCTTTCGGTGATGAAAGTCTGTACTTTCTTGATCTGCAGGTGCATCTTTATTTGGTTAAATCCGAGGGCATCCATGAATGTTAACATCTCGTGGCTGCGGTAGCATCCACCATTGCATCGATGTGTGGCAGGGGAAATGGATCTTTGGGGCAGGCTTTGTTTAGGTCGGTATAGTCTACACAGACTCTCTATTTGCCGTTTTTCTTTTGGACGACTACTACATTTGCAAGCCAGTCAGGGTACATTACTTCCTTGATCATTCCCATGTCCAATAGCTTGTCAACTTCTTGGTTGATGATTTCATGTCTTTCTGCAGCAAATTTTCTTCTCTTTTGCTGTACAGACTTAAATGATTTGTCAATATTTAACTTATGGATTATAATATCAGCATCTATACCATATCAAAATGTGACCAAGCAAAGCGGGACATTTTAGTTTTGAGAAAGTCGACCAGATTGGGTCCGACCGAGTCCGGTGCATCCGACCCTACAAGTACCTTCCTGTCGGGGAATTCCGGGTCCAAAATGACCTCTCCTATTTCCATCTGCGATTGTGCAATATATTCTTCCCTGACAGTGACTTTAATTGCTATGCAAGGGACTTACCTGACTTTGATGGTTTCAAAGCCTGGGTGTAGCATTCCTGAGCCGTCCTTTGTTCTCCCCTGATGGTGGTTATCCCCCATTCGGTTGGTATTTTCACACACTGATGGTATGTTGATGGGATTGCTTTGACGTTGTGGATCCATGGTCTGCCTAGAATTACGTTATATGAGGATAGGCAATCCATTACCCCAAATCTTTCATATAAAGCCACGCCTTCCACATAGGTTGGGAGGCTAATTTCTCCCAGGGTATTCTTTGTTTCTCCGATGAACCCAACCAGGACGCTGGATTTATTGATGATCTTTCCTTCATCTAACTTCATAGCTTTGAGGACGTCAAGCATCACCAAATTGATTGAACTGCCTCCGTCTATCAGGATTCTTGACACCTTAGCTGTGCTAATTTGCATGGTAATTACCAAGCTGTCATGATGTAGATCTGATATTCCCTGCATGTCTGAGTCATCAAAAGCTATAGCAGGCAATGACTTAGATCTAAGAGGGGGCTGAAGTCTAGACTCCCTGGATATTCTTTTGGCGTGAAATGGTCGACCACGATTTCGATCCTCTATTTATGAACTTGACTTCATAGATGGGGGGAGGAGGAGGAGGAGGATCTCTGCCGTTTCCTGAATCTCTCTTGTTTTGTCCTTCATCTTTGTTCTTTGGCTGCTGGATTAAGTCCTTCAGATAGCCTTTCTTTAGGAGGTATGCCACTTGTTTCCTGAGTTGGATGCATTCTTCTGTGGTGTGCCCAATAACCTGGTGGAAATCACACCATCTCATTGGATCTTTCCTGGGGTTGTCGGATTTTTTAGGCCATCTGACCGTATCTCCCAAGCTTTCCAGGCGTTTGATTAATCCTGCATTTTTTATAGAGAAGTTATATTCAGGAATAGTTGGTAGCCTAGAAAGATTACCTTTGTGTTCTTGTGCTATATTGACTTGGATCGTTCGGGCTGGAATAAGGTGCGATCCGGTGTTGCCTCCTTTCTGTAGGAGCTTTTCTGTTCGTGTGTCCATAGCCTTGCTTTCCTCCGGACGAGTTTGTTCTGAAGTTGAGATCTTCCTCCAATCTGACATGTTCTAAGGCGATGGATTGAACATTGGCAAAGGTTGGGCAGGCTTTTTTGGTTAAGTCTGCATAGATGTCACTGTCGAGCAGGACCCCTTGCCTGAAGGCTTCTACCGCTGTCTCCTCGTCACACCTGGGAATGGCTACCTTCTCTTTGATAAATCTTGCCAGAATTCTTTGAGAGTTTCTTCAGAAGTCGCTTGACCACGAACAGTTCTACGGGTCTCTTGGCCATGTCCCTACCGCTTGGTTGTTGATTGAAGGCATTGATCGTTCGCAAAATTCTTGATACCTCAATTTGGGAGATTGATGAACCATTGTAATCTTTGCTCCGAGTCGGGGTTGTGCCAAAGCCTTTACACATGCAAACCTGCCTGAGTTCACTGGGTATTGAGGCGGCTAACATCTTCTGTTTGAATATGGCAACGTGATTTTGTGAATCAGAGGTTCCATCATAAGTTTTCATGGATGGAACAGTGAATTTATTGGGGAGATCAATCTTTGCAATTTCATCTGCAAAGGGTGAATCAGCAAATCTGTCAATTTCTACTTCAGCCACAGGGTCTGGCACTCCAGGTATATTTTCTATTTTGTTGTGGAGTTTTTGAATTTTCTGAAGCATAGCCATCATTATTGTTGCTTCAGTTTTGTTTGTTTCATCATTGGGAATGGTCCGGGTATCGGATAAGGTATCCTTCTTCGGGGTTCCAAAATTGGAAAAGTCAATGTTTTTGATAATGGATGAGAATGGGGTTCTGGCTCGAATCGGTCTTGGAGCCTGAAGCTTTGATTTTCCAATTTCTTCTTCGAGTTAGACTCGATTCCTTAAGCTACGATTTCGACTTCGCTGGGCTACCTTCTCTTGAATTGTCTTCAATTCTTTGATTTTGGCTAGGGCAGCCGCTAATTGTTGTTCTGAGGTGAGTTCCACCATTTTTGTATGTGAATATTAAGTGGAAAATGGTAAAAGGAATTTTTTGATTAAAGAACTAGATGCCCCACGGTGGGCGCCAATTGTTTTTGCAGGATTTTCCCTGAATGGATCCGACTTGATTAAAGAGTAATTTGGGTATCTAGTTCTATAAGCTTGGAAAAATATTGTGAGTAAATAATGAGGAAAGACTGAGTAAAAAGAATATCACTTGTATTATTTGGATAAGCTGAATACAAATTTGTGTATATAATTGAATATTCGGGAAATAATGAAAGGTAAATTGTGAAATAGCTAAGTAATAATCAATGAATCCCCCTTACCAATGCTAGATTATGCTATTTATAGTTCTACAAATATTAACGTTGCATTGATCTCAACGTCCCTCTCTATTGTCGGGGCTGTTACCGGATTAATAGGGCACACTCCCTATTAATCCGGTTGACTTGTTCCACTCTTAACCAATCTTCATCTTTTCTTCTTTTTACTCGTCTACATTCATGGATGATATAGTCTTATAGTTAGACTTGGTCTTCCTTGAGAATAGGACGTGATTATTAGTTCATACAACTGCATTTCTTGTTTATCTTCTTAATCCAGTTTGTTTGAATGCCCTGCCAGGCTATTCTGCACTTATTATCAGGCTCTTCTTCCAGGATTTAGTAGCCTGCTTATCTTGTAATACTCTTCATCTGCCAAATAGTAGTTAGATTTGTCCGGTCCTTGGTTGCCTTAATCAGCCCAGTAAGGTCGAGCCAGGCAATAGTCGGACCAGGCTAAATTGGGCCTAACACTTATAATACCTAATAATGTGATAAAGATAATATGAACCAACCAATGGTAAATCTTTTGGCTATACTAACGCAAAACAACACTTACGCAAATAAAACTCATCTACACAATACTCTATGTACATACTATATGCATAATTGGACGACTTAGATAGATAGCAAAACATTCACAACAAGCTCACATACCAACTGAACAATTATCGACCAATCTACATACAAGACCGCAAACCGCGACGGAATACCGAGGACAGTCGTGGACATTACCTTTTAGCGCTTAATATTCAATGGCATCGTCAACAACGTAAGAGTCGGCGTCAAGTTTGAACCTATGTCGAAAACGGAACGAAAACGGCGTTAACATAAACGTTTTAAAGGTTAATGAGAAACGTATAGTATGAGGCGAAGTGGAACGAAAATGATACGGCTGGACATGAGGATAGTGATGCTCTTGCTATTTCTGCTAGTGAACCTCATTAACCGCTTATCATTTCAGGTAACAACTAATTATGTAGATAATCTTTGTAATTTCTTCAAAATATCGCTAAGTGAGAGTTGTCCTTATCACTCCATTAAAAACCTTTTAACATTGCCATAATTCCAGGGTATTGATTTTCAGAATTAAGACATTTAATTGAACTATGCAATTATTTGACATATGACAGGCACAACAAGATATATCATCCTTGAAGAATATTGCTGGAGATGCCAGGAAGAAGATCGATACACTGGTATCATCTCTGATAACCGATTTTCAGGATCGAATTCTTTAAAGCTATCTTTGAAGCATTTGAATGTAGTATCTGAATTTAGGTACCTAATTATCTAAAATAGAAAATGGCCGCTCCTCTTTTCTTCTTCTCCCTCTCTTTCTTTTTGGCTCAACAAGAAACTCTCGATCTAGTAGTGTACAACAATTAAATCAACGGTACTTGTTAATTGTGGATCCTGTTCTGATTATTATTGTTCTCTCAATCGTTAGATCTGCTTAATGTTGGTGAATATAACTTCATTACTGTTTATGTTTATTCCTTTATTTTCCTACTTGTTTACTGATGGATTTAAGGAGTATGTTCTGATCATTTATCATCATGAATTTAAGGATTATGTTCTGATCATTTATCACCATTTTATGATATTTGTTAGAAGTTTTACCCTTTAGACACCATGCCCTTAGACCTTAAACATAGGACGATTATGAATGGGTTACTCGCTTTAAATATTCTGGCGGGAGAGTTTGTTAGTGAAACAACATAAAATCTGCATTGTCTTGGTAAAATTGCCAACCTCTTCTCGTATTATAAATTTGTATAGTTTAGCTAGTTAGCTATAGATTAATAGCTCATCATAAAAGGAATGCATGCACTTGAACATTTTACTTTTCACCAGAACTTCCATGATTTCTCAGATGATTCAGATTATAACTCCTGGTTTCTCACCCCTGCATGTTAAATATTGTTGTTTGTACCATTTAGAAAACAGGAAACGTAAAACTAATTTCATAATTTGTGCTATGAATTGTTCTGGACATTATTCGATGGATTTGTATGAGCATGCTCAAGGTATGCTACGTCTCTACCTCTGCGGTTCTACTTCATTACGTGTATTATATTTTGTCCTTTTTCTATGTTATGTAACACCCCGGCCCAAACCGGGTCGGGAGCGGTTACTTATGATAGCTCACCAGGCTGTGTACATGGCCCACAGATCAACACGGTTCCTTTATAGCGCATTTTGTCCTCACTTATGCGCATCCCGGGAACCTTCCCAGGAGGTCACCCATCCTAAGACTACTCCCAGCCAAGCACGTTTAACTTTGGAGTTCTTTCGCATAGATGACCATAAAAGAAAGTGCACTTTGTTGATATGAGTAGTACTTTCAATCCCTTTATTTACGAGTCATTTAAGCCTATCACTGGACCTCTTCAATTAACGTGGGGTGTTACATGTTATATATGTATCAGCCTTTTTTTTAAGGAGATAATGATGTCTTTGACAGTAGCTTTAATGGTTTTGAATGGTGTAGGACTACCAGTTCAAGAGTTTTACAAACCTAATATTGTATCCCATTACAAAACAACAAATGTTTCCGGATCTTTTTGAAGAAATTTTTTATAAGCGAAAGAGAGGTGCTGATATTTGGAAGGATTACCATTTCTTTAGAGATGTAGGAGGTAATTTGTTTGGTGTTTCTTCACATTGTCGAAATGTTGCATATAAGGCTGAGTCCAAGTATGGTACTTCAAATGCTAAGCGGCATATAGATGGTTATGAGCAAGTTAAAATGAAGGATGACCTTTTAGCTACTGTTAGGCCTGGAAATCCGCAGACCACCCTGATCAGCATTTCACCTAAACCTGACTGCCAGGCTCTCAGGGTGCCAGGCTCTCAGGGCACATGAAGTTAGGCGCCAGGCCATGGAGAGGACAACGGTCTAAATATCAGGACAATATTTGACCAAATCCGCGTGTATTAAAGGAAATAAATACGCAGCATTAAGTGTAAAGATTATGCAGTAATTACGGTAATTAAGAAGGATATATTTGGCAATTATTACCAGCAATTATGAAGAATATTCAGCCTTCAATGCTTGCCGTTCAAGATGGGAAGCTATATAAAGAACACTTGAGAGATCTGAAGGGGGACGTCATTCGTACACAGGAAGAAGAGCACATATTACTTAGAATTACAAGCATATCTGTTATCATTAGAATATTCTCTCAAATCATATAGTGAAATCCTCTCCTGGCTTGGTGCCCGTATTTTTTTCCCATTTAAGGGTTTTCCACGTACAAAATTGTTTGTCTTGTTATTTCTATTATCTTATTTACAGCTTAAATCGTACCATCAACTCCTTTGACCAGAAATCTAATTAGAGCTAGTTAACCCTGCACAACATCACCCTGACCTGATTTCGCCTTGCGCAAAATCCACACAAAACAATTGGCGCCCACCGTGGGGCATCTAGCTCTTTAAACCCTTTTTTCTCATCTTACAAAAACTTAAAAACCTACAAAAAGGGCCCAACCCACCGTTGAAGATCAATTTAATGCAGCTCTCCAAAAAATCGCTGAGTTGGAAAGCCTGAAAGAAAAAGTGGCCCAAACTGAAGTAGAGATCCTGCAATTGAAAGAATCTGAGTCAGCCCTGAAACAAAAACTGGAAAAACCCCAAGGGGCAGGCTCTAGATTCCAACCAGGAACCCCTTTTTCATCAATTATCAAAAACATTGATTTTTCCAGTTTTGGGAGCCCAAATACTCCTAAAATCACTAACGTAGATGGTGATGAAGAGCCGAAAAATGATGATAAACCTGATGAATCTACAGCAGCTATCATGATGGCAGTAGTTCAGGAGATCAAGAAACTCAATGAAAAATTTGACAAGATACCAGGAGTACCTGCCAGTATGGAAGAAGTCGCCCACGACAAATCTTGCTGATTCACCCTTCATAGACGAAATAACCAAAGTAGACCTACCAAAGAAGTTCACAATTCCATTCATGAGGGTCTATGATGGAACCACGGATCCACAAAATCACGTGGCTCTTTACAAGCAGAAAATGTTGGTCGCATCCATTCCCAAAATAATTCAGACAAGTTTGCATGTGTAAGGGATTTGGGACGACCTTGACTGGCCCTGCCCTGCAATGGTACATCAACCTGCCTACTGGCAGTATCCATTCCTTTGCCAACCTGATCAACACTTTCAACCAACAGTTCGCAAGTAGCAGGGAGTTGGAGAAACGATCCAGTGACCTTTACCGAGTTACACAGAAGCCTGATGAAACACTTAGGACATTCCTTGCAAGGTTCAACAAAGAAAAAGTATCTATACCCAGGTGTGACGTTGGAACAGCAGTGGAGGCATTTAGACAGGGGTTACTACCACATAGTGACTTATACAATGAACTCACTAAGTATCCCTGCCACACCTTCGAAGATGTTATGGCCAAGACCCTTGCCTTCATCAGTCTGGAAGAAGATAAAAGCTACAAGCTTGGATCACCCAGTGGACCAAGGGATCAAGAAAAAAGCAATAGGAAAATAAATAGAGGGAACAATTCCAGACCTACAATATATTCCAGGCCAGATCAATCAGAAGTCAACCAGACTCACGAATATCAAGGTAAGGTTAAGGTTTATCCACCTATCTCCGAACATAACTTTTGTGTTGACACTGCAAGATTGATCCAGAGGCTTGACAACATGGGGACAACTGTTAGATGGCCCAGGAAGGTAGAAAATCCAAATCCCAGAAGAGATAATTCAAAATGGTGCGAATTTCACATCGATATTGGACACACCACGGATGATTGTTTCACTGTGGGGAAGGAAGTGGCCTACCTGCTGAAATCAGGATACTTAAAAGACCTGATCAAGTCAAAAGGCAGGAATGCAAACCAGGATAAAGAAAATCAGGAGCACAAGTAGGATCGCAGCCTCCCTCCACCACCACCACTCTATGAAGTAAAATTCATATCAGGCGGTTCAGAAATTTGTGGCCTGACAAGCTCAGCGGCAAAAATGATAGCCAGGACACCAAGGACCGTGTCACCCTGCAAGTCGGATCCGGTTCCAACAATCACTTTCAATGATTGCGACCTAGTGGGCATCCCGATGTTCATCACGATGGCCTGGTCATCTCTATGCGATTGGAACAGCCACGAAGAAAGAATCCTGGTAGATGGAGGCGCTCGAGAAACTGATCATGCTTGACGTCTTTGAAAGCTATGAAGATAAACGAGGATCAAATCACCAAAAAATCCAGCGTTCTAGTAGGGTTCAGTGGAGAAACCAGGAGCACTCTAGGAGAGATCCACCTCCCAACCTATGTGGAAGGAGTCTCATCCTACGAAAAGTTTGGGGTCCTTGATTGCTTGTCATCCTACAATGCCATCCTGGGCAGACCCTGGATTCACAACGTCAAGGCCGTACCTTCAACCTATCACCAATGCATCAAGATACCAACAGACTGGGGCATAGCCACAATCAAAGGGGATGACAAGACAGCCTAGGAATGCTACACAGCAGCCTTGAAGCCTTCCAAGGCAGGTAAGTCCCTGGCATAGCAATTACGACCCCACGTGAGGAGCACGTATGTAGCACCTCCCGAGAATGGAAACAGATCGGGTAATTCTAGACCCCGAGTAACTGACAGGTATGTTTTAATAGGATCGACGCACCGGATAGTGTCGGGCCCGAACTGTAAAATTTCTCAAAAATAAATCATCTTGGTTTGCATGGTCACATTTTGATATGACTGGAATTAGCGCTGATATTATTACTCATAAGCTCAATGTTGACACATCTTTTAAGCCTGTGCAACAGAAAAGGCGCAAATTTGCAGCTGAAAGAAATACCATAATAAATGAAGAAGTAGAAAAACTCCTGGATATGGGGATGATCGGGGAAGTAATGTACCCCGAGTGGTGGCTAATGTAGTTGTTGTGCGGAAAAAGAATGGAAAGTGGAGAGTCCGCATAGACTACACTAACTGAACAAAGCTTGTCCTAAAGATCCGTTCCCCCTGCCTCATATTGATGCCATGGTAGACGCAACAACAGGCCACGAGATGCTAACATTCATGGATGCTTCCAAAGGATTCAATCAAATAAAGATGCACCCCGCCGACCAGGAGTCTTGCATTCATTACGGGCATCGAGGCATATCTTTGTTACATGCCATGCCTTTCGCCCTGAAGAATGCGGGGGCAACGTACCGTCGCAATATGATGTTTAAAGACCAGATAGGTGACATCATGGAAGTATATATAGAGGACATGGTGGTGAAATCTAAGAATGCAGAAGATCAAGTGAAGCACCTAGAAGTAGCATTTGAGATATTACAAAAATATAACATGAAGCTGAACCCTGCAAAATGCCACTTTGGGGTCTCTGCAGGCAAATTTCTTGGATATATGGTCACAAAAAGAGGCATAGAAGCAAGCCCTGAACAGATAAAGGCCATTCTGAAACTACAGTCACCCAAGTCTGTCAAGGATATCCAAAAATTGACAGGCCGGGTAGCTGCCCTGAACCGCTTTATATCAAGATCTTCTAAAAGATGCAAGACATTCTATAACTTACTTAGGAAAAATAAACAATTCCAGTGGACGGACGAGCATGAGGCAGCTTTCCAGGATCTAAAATCCTATTTATCATCTCCACCCTTACTGGCTAAACCAGAAAAAGGAGAACCTTTGTCAGTATACCTATCTGTCACCAACACAACAATCGAGTGCGATCCTGGTAAAAGAACAGACGGGCAAAGAACATCCATCTACTATGTAAGTAAAAGCCTGCTAGATCTTTGAGTTGAGGTATGGACTACTTGAAAAATATGTTTTAGCATTGATAATGTCGTGTACCAAGTGAGACCTTATTTTGAAAGTCACCCAATTATAGTCGGGACCAACTTACCCATAAAGTCTGTCCTCGTAAGCCTGAACTTTCGTGCGGGATGGCCAAATGGTCGATCATTAGTACATATGACATCTCTTTTGAACCCAGGGCAGCGATCAAATCGCAGGCCCTAGCAGACTTTGTGGCTGACTTCAGCCCTAACCTAGAACCAGACCTAATAAAAGAGGTCAACCAACAAGAGAATAAAATACTAGACCAAGAATGGACCTTGTTCATAGATGGGGCATCCAATGCCAGGGGGACGGGGTTAGGATTAGTACTTAAATTACCCCAGGGAGATGTAATAGCTCGGTGTAAGCCGTGAGTTCAAAGCTACCAACAACGAAGGAATATGAAGCCCGATAAAGCGAGCTTAAAGGTATGTCTAGACCTCGGTGTTCAAAACCTAAAGGTAAAAACTTATTCACTCTTAATTTCCAATCAAATAAAGGGAATTTATACGGCTAAGGATGCAAAAATGATTTCGTGTTTAGAACAAGCAAAAGACCTTACCGCTAAATTTCCTTCATTTGATATCGATCAAATACCTAGAGACTGAATACCCGGTGATGCTCGCCACCTAGGTTCAAACTTTACCCCCGCTATTTTTGATAAAATACCAATTGTGCACTTATTAGAACCGACTATCAAAGAAACACCAATTGAACCCCAATCAATCGGACAAGAACTCTTGAACTAAACCTTATTATGATTGGTTTCTCCGAGGAATACTACCTCAGGGAAGACATGAGGCAAGGGCTTTTAGAATTAGAGCTTCATCTTATGCTATCATCAATAATACCTTGTTCAAGAGATCGCAGTGGACCCTACCGAGATGCTTGGAGCCCGACGGCCAAGCTAGTACTTCAAGAAATACATGATGGACACTGTGGCAATCATAAAGGAGGAAAGAGCCTGGCAAGCAAAATTCTCGAAACAGGCTACATCGGCCTACGCTGAGGGTGATCGCTGGAATACTCTTCGAAATGCGAAGCTTGCCAAATCCATGTACCAATCATACATCAGCCATCTGAACTCCTTCATTCAATTTCCGCACCCTGGCCATTTATAAAGTGGGGCATGGACATTGTGGGAAAACTGCCTGTAGCTCCAGGGCAAAAAGTCTTCATGTTAGCCATGACTGATTACTTCTCTAAGTAGATCGAGGCTGACTCTTACAGGCAAGTAACCGAAAAAGAAGTAATATCCTTCATCGACAAAATTTTTTTTTGCGATATAGAGTCCCATCGAAAATAGTATGTGACAATGGAACTCAATTCGTGGGTAAAAGGACCCAAGCATTCGCGAGAATGGAACATCAACCTGGTAACATCAACCCCTGGATACCCAAAAGCTAATGGCCAGGCGAGTCAAGCAACAAGGTAGTCATAAGTCGCCAAAAAAGAAGCCGAAAAGAAGACGAGGCGATGGGTCAAGAACTTCCATTAGTACTATGGGCGGACAGACAACTCAAAAACTACGACAGTGCCAAACACCTTACTCCCTAGTGTATGGTCGCGTCTGTCATCCCCGGCAAAATACGAGTGCCAACATCCGGATCCCGCCCGAACAACGTTGAAACAAACAAAGACCGATGCAAGATAACTTAGTCCTAACGGAAGAACCAAGAGACGCTACCAAAATCGGGATGGCATCATATCAACAAGCGGTTGCCGGGACTTACAATAAAAACGTCGGTCGGGGTCTTCAAAGAAGGAGACCTTATCCTACGCAAAGTATTTCCAAATAAAAAGGAAAAATCAGCAGGCAAGCTAGCTCCCACATGGGAAGGCCCTTACTTAATTGATTCAATTGTTGGACAAGGAGCATACAGGCTCCAAACACTAGAAGGGGAAATGATCCCAAGATCCTGGAATGTAACTCATTTAAAACTATTCCATATGTAAAGATCGGATCAAAGCTACTGATCGGGCATAAATTCAATCACTACTCAACCCGATGTGCTATGTGATGAACTACATGCTTTATATGACTTGTCGTATTTTATACTGTTCAACTAACCCATCTATATACCTTTTGAATCCTGAACAATTATACATGATAAAAGATTATACGCATAAATATTCGTGGATTGAGGGCTACTCTACTATATATTCCCGAAACAAAAATTTTGCACTTAATCGCGCCTAACGAGTTGGTAACCATCACGGATATAGTAAAAAGTCAGGACCAATCAGGCATGAAATAATTGCCTAACCTGACTAGGTTTACTGCCACGGATAACAACCGGCTGGACGCAGCAAGACGGTGCAAGGGTGTTTTATCCCGACCATCAGTCTAAAATGCCCTCTCGACAGGCCAAATACCAAGCCCTCCAGCCATGCAGGGGACATAAGCCCTCCTGACAGGCCGGATTTCCCACCCTTTCAACCATTATAGCAAAAAACTATACTTGGTTGAAATACTTATGACAAAAAATTGAAACAAAAATGTGCAGGTTATTTAGCCAAAATCATGCAAACAAAATATTTGACAGGTCCAACAGGATGAAACTCAAAAATCAAGCAAAGACAAAAAATGAAATCAGCCAAAAGAAGGCCATCATGTCTATATAAACCCTTACTCCCTGGGGCAAAGGTACCGAAATATTCATAAAGGTCAGGGAGAGCCCCCCTGACCCAAAACAGGAAAACCAAAATAATGTTTGTCCAGGGACATCTCCCCTGGATGGGCCAAAATACCAACGAAAATTATTAAATATTATCGCTTCTCCTCGGAAGCGGCGACAAAACCTTTGCTCCCCACTCTTAGCCGGCTCAGCCTCAATGTCCTCCTCCCCTGGAGAGTCGACCTCCTGTTCATTCTCCAAGTTATGCAGGTAAGGATACTTCGAAGCAGCAAAAGCCATCTCAACTGCAGGGTCCCATTTTGCCCTGGCCTCGACAGGCTCCGACATGGCAGCCGTCCTTCCCTTAATGTAGAAATAGAGGGAGGCATCATCCAACTTGAACTCCAAGTCATCCCTCTTCTGGGTAAGCTCTTCATTCCTATCCAGGGCCTTCTGCAACAGCCGCGTGCTTGAAGCTGCCTCAGTCTTAGCAGCATCCCTCTCAGCCTGCACTCTTGTCAAATCAACAGTCTTGGCAGCCAAGCCAGCCCTTGCAAATTCCAGCTCAGACTTCAACCTATCATAATCTGATCACATCAGATCAATCCTGGCTACCAAAGAAGTAGCATGATAGGCATTATGGAGACAGGTCGCGGCACCCTGACCAAAGACAAGAAAAGTATGAGTAACTTATACCAACAATAGAAGACTACCAAAAACAAAACACATGGAAACGATTCCAACATACCTCCCTTACAGCAGCCAGGGCACCAGCCAAGAGGCTGAGTGAATGATACACTGAAGTAACTGCCTGAGTAGCAGTCTCAACAGGGTCAAGGGTGAGCATGACATCCGATTTAGGAGCTGCATAGTCCCTGATCTTCACCCTAGCAGCCTTAATATTTTCCACCCTGGCTCTCACCTCCCTAACCGGGGCAGAAATATCAACATCTTCAATTTTCCTTTTTTGGGCTGCTGAACTTGTTCCAGCAGGTGCAGTAGTGACCTTGGCAGCATCGGACTGCTAAGTCAAGTCAATGACAGGTTCAGTATCCCCGCTCCCCTGAGGACCTTCCTCCTTAATCTTAGCCAGCCTGGCTGAGAGGTCAGCCATACCAAACCTAGCAAGACGAATAGACGACATGGTAGCTGCAACACGAAATGCTATATCAGCAAAATAAACCAAGTATTATCAGGAAGTGCAGGTAGAAAGAAAGGAAAGATCAAAAAAGACTTACCGCCTAAAGTGCTGCACCAAGCCCCCCGACGCTTTAGCAGCCCAGGGAGCACCGTCACCTTCAAACAAATGAGGAAGGTGACCAACCCCACAACAAAGAGGCCAAGACCTCTCCAAAGGAGGAATAGCAAGGAAAGCGGAGACATTGGGAGTAGGGTACTCGGTTTGATAACTCACATCAACTCGCACACATAAGAGGTATGACTTATTATTTTCATTTCATTTTTTCACTAACAAGAAAAACATGCAGGTTAAAGAAAGAAATCAAAGGACTCACCAGCCACACAGGCCTTATGATTCAAATACACCAGTCGTCAGACCCACGAATTGGTCCGACAAACTTATAGCCAAGACCCAAACCCTTATCACGGCCACTTGTCTAAATTGCTCGAGAGGGGAGTAGTTGACGGCCCGACCTTAAAACTTATGCGGCCAGGATTTGTTTGTTTTAATAGCATAACAAGTCTTCAAATCATCAAGAGAAAAAGAGACATTGTGTTTTTTTGCGAGATTCTCAATAGAACATACAACTTTCCACACCATCGGCATTAATTGATAAGAAGGGACACCAATTTCCTTAATAAACCTCAACCATAAGAGGAGAGAAAGGAAACTTACAAATTTCGCCCGAAAGCCCAATCATGGATACGAACCAACCAGGACAAGCCCAGTCGGCCACGATGGGAGCATCCTCGGGGATCCAGACTTCGTCGTCGAGGATGATTCCCTTATCCTTCAAAATTTTTTCAAACTCGGGCTTCAAACGGTTTGCGGGAGATCGAACTTCATTTAAAGCCTTCGTGGGCTTAAATTGAAAAGCACCATGAGATATTGAGATCATCTCCAATGGAGGATCACTCGTTTATTTATTGTGGGAGAAGGAGCAAGAGAAGAGGCAGGCAAAGTTTCAGAGGAAACTTCCTCAGGATTTTGAGGAGGAGGAGTTGCAGGAACCGCTGCACTGGTAGATTTTTTCTTTGCAGCCATTGTTTGAAGAATTATGGAAGATTGGTTAGAGATTTGGGAAGTTGAGAATTAAGATTACTGAAGAAAAAGAAAGTTAAGAAAAAGAAGACGAAGAAATTATGTTGATGAGTTCAAATTAATGAAGCACCCAAGTATTTATAGCAAAGAAGATTAGGGTTTCAGCCGCAAAATCATTAAGGCTAGTTGCAGTAAATATCCACGCGTCAGCAGTTGCAGTAAAAAGAGCCGTTATAGGAAACTGATCAGGGAAAATTAACCGTTGGGTGATCTTATCAAAATTGAAGTTATCTCCTCATTTTTTCGTCCTGGCACTACCAATAAGGAGATAAGGGGCAATTGTTAGGCCTGGAAATCCGCAGACCACCCCGATCGATTTCAAATAAACCTTGACCGCCAGGCTCTCAGGGTGCCAGGCTCTCAGGGCACATGAAGTTAGGCGCCAGGCCATGGAGAGGACAATGGTCTAAATATCAAGACAATATTTGACCAAATCCGCGTGTATTAAAGGAAATAAATACGCAGCATTAAGTGTAAAGATTATGCAGTAATTACGGTAATTAAGAAGGATATATTTGGCAATTATTACCAGCAATTATGGAGAATATTCAGCCTTCAATGCTTGATCATGCAACCGTTCAAGATGGGAAGCTATATAAAGAACACTTGAGAGATCTAAAGGGGGACGTCATTCGTACACAGGAATAAGAGCACATATTACTTAGAATTACAAGCATATCTGTTATCATTAGAATATTCTCTCAAATCATATAGTGAAATCCTCTCCTGGCTTGGTGCCCGTGGTTTTTTCCCATTTAATGGTTTTCCACGTACAAAATTGTTTGTCTTGTTATTTCTATTATCTTATTTACAGCTTAAATCGTACCCTGTCAACCTGACCAGAAATCTAATTAGAGCTAGTTAACCCTGTACAACATCACCCTGACCTGATATCGCCTTGTGCAAAATCCACACAAAACAGCTACTAATGGTCCATACTGAGATTGCAGATTCTAGTGGTCGATGTGTTGCGGATTGATGTTGATTTTGTTGGCAAATCATCATTTTTTTGTCAAGCTCATCTTGTACTAGTTATTAGTAAGGCCGTAAATGATATGTAAAGCCGAATTTAAACTTATATAACGGCTCGAAGGTTTAATGTTGAAAACTACTGTACATGTGGATGAGTATTTTTTTTTTTTTTGACAGCAACAAATAAAATAGCTTATAAAAGAGCTTCCTGAGCAAGATTATGAGCTATCCTATTCACTCCCCTAGGAGAAAAACTAAGAGAGCAACAATGAAAATGAGTTGCAATAGACTTAATATCCTAAGTAATGCAACTAATAGACGCAATCGTCTTCTCCACTCCAACAACCTGCATAACCAAGATAAGACAATCTGTAACAAGTCTAACATGAAGATACCCTTCGTCCAAGGCCCATTTGAGCGCCATGATAGCAGCATGTCCTTCGGCACGCAAGGCAAAAGAGGCAAACGAGAGAGCGTGAGCAGAATTCCTTAGAGTCCTATTACCATCTAACAAGCACCACACCATGCCAGAACTTCAATCAGCCTTCCAAGCAGCATCTGTGACACCCCGCGAAAACGCGAAAAACATAACTTATAAATTCAAGAGGAAAAATAGGAAGTTTTTGAAACTTTTAAAATTTAAAGCGGGGGTTCATTAAAATCTAAAACATAAATAAATAATGCGGAAATAAAGATTTAAATTATACAAACGTGATAGTCAAGGTGAGGGAAAATATATCCCACGAATGACAATATAATAAAAGGTGAGTCTAAACAATCCTAAAAAACCAACTACTAGGCCAGAGTGCTCACTAGCTCACACATGTCTTCACCCCATGGATGCACCAACTAATACCTGTCATTCATGTAAACATGAACGCCACAGTCAGTGGGGAGTAACTCAAGGTTCTCCCAGCCACAAAATGTCAAAATGAACATAACAAAGAACTAAAACAGGTAAGTCATATAAGATACTTACAAAAGATAAGAATATCAAATTTATATTTAAACATGGCAATTAGGTGAGATGGAACAAGATAGATCAACATTAGCATAATAAAGATACAACTAATCATGTTAGACAATTAAATAATATGAAAGACTAGAATTCGGTCATTTATAAAAAAGGGCACGCATTTCAAGGAAATACAACATAGATATGAGATTAGAATCCGAATCATGTGAAGCAGTTAAGTAAAGGATCAATCAATGCAAATTATAAGAATAGAGACTATAGCCATTACTTGGAAAACCACTTAATAAACATTGCACGGGACGTGGCTACTAATGTCACATTCATACTTATGGCTTGCATCTCACCATAAGAACGGATGGAAACATCAATCCCGACGATCATATCGTAACTAGAGGGCTTATAGCTCACCCCTAGTATCCGATAGGACCAAGACAAACAACACAAGGCGTAACTCCTAACTTGAAAGATAAATACCAATATCTATAACAAAGCAAGACCTTTACTACTCATATATAAACATATAATTTCCCTAGTAGGACGGCAATGGTACTCCCAAGACTCAGTCCTAGTCTAAATCTGGCCAGACTCTCGGGACAACACATTTTCCGATTCGACATGCGGCAGAACAGTCCGCATCCAAGACTCGAAGACAGATCGGAAATCGAGAACCCACAATCGGCAGGACAGTCCGAAAGAGGTGGAAGATATGAGCTAAACCCACAATCGGCAGGACAATCCGAAAGAGGCGTAAAAATAAGTCAAGCAATACGGTATAGCAAAAACGCATTATCTTACGAATACGACTCAACCAAGCGATACGAAACAACTTGGAAAGAGACTAGTACATATAATGAGCGAATGATGAATCAAGTAAGACAATCCAAGTCGAGTTCTACTCGTAAACATGGATTAGTGACTCATTTCTTAAATACTTGTCACTTGAATAAAAATATAAATAAACGGAAATGAACCATTTATATTAAGCAAAACAAGCATTAATTATAGATGACTCAATTTAATTAATCATGTGGAATAAATCACTCGTATTTGAAATACGATAAATAAATGAGAATAAATGAATTAGAGATCATATTATAGATAAATGAAGACATTTCATATAATTATGACATGAATAAACTATAAGTTCCACATTTATGATTCTTGTGAGAAATATATAAATAAACGGCAAATAATGAACTAGATACATAAATCATGTGACCGAAATTCAAGTTAATTAAACCTGAACAAAAATATTTCACGGATAAAAATAATCCCAACCGGGGCTACGGCCTAGTCATGACCGGCACCTGCCCAGCCATGGCCTGGCTGCACCCTCGGCACTGCGAGCCACAACCTGTGCCAAAATATGCAGCATCTGCATAGACGACCAGCAGCATGCACAAACAAAACATCACTACAACAAATCATCACTTGCGCCACGAATTATGCCACGGGAACTCATAATTCGTGGCTAAATTTTGCTTAGCCACGGGAAAAACTTATTCATTATTTTGGAAAAAACATTATGCCACGGGATAAATTTTCCCGTGGCAAAAAGTCACTTCCGCCACGAATTAGGCTACACCCGTGGCAAATAATCATTTTAACCACGGCCTATGTCACACCCGTGGCGAAATTTTATTTAGTCACGAATTGTTCCGTGGCAAATTTGTTTTAGCCACGAACAAACAAACACCCGTGGCGAGTATCTTTCCGATTTAGATCTGAATGAAATTTAATCAAATATAATAATATGAAAATACATTTGAATATAAAAATTTAGAAACACTTTGATTAATTTAATTAATATTTTTTATTGTTTTATTTACTTTAATAAGAAATTTTAAAATTTTATAAACTTATATGCAAGCAAAGAAAAGTTTATCGTCTAATTTTTTGATTTTTTACAGATCACATTTATGTTTTGTAGGTTTTTCAAAATATTGATAATTTAAAAAAATTGTTTTAATATATACTATGTTTATTAATGTCGTGAATTTATTTTACTTTTTTTAAATTAAACTTTATAATCTTGAATAACAATCTTAAATGATCGTATCACATTTAAAGATATAGCATATCAAATTGAATAAAAAAGTTATTTACCATCTATCTTTGAAAATCCAAAATTAATATATTGTTAAACTATTTCATTCAAAATTTTATTTCCAACTTTATTTTTAGGATATTTATAGAAAAATTTGAATTTGATATAAAATTTATGGAAATTTCCCATGGTACCCTCGAACTTTGCCAGATTACGCATGCTACCCCTTATTTTAAGTTTCTACATATGTTGCCCTTCTGTTTAACTTTTCATTCCCAGAATACTCTTAGGGGAAATTTCGTCATAACGTCGTTACTCCTATAAGTAATTTGATGAGTAATTGTGTATGTTATGTTGTTATTGTTATATTATTTAGGTACTAAATGTTAGTTTATTAGATAAAATAAGGATTTAGGTATTATTAGATGATGAATTGATAGTGTATTAGATAACAAAAAAAGACGTCATAAGGCATATGAGTAGCGGCGTTATATGACGAGTTTGTCAAAGGGTATTCTGAGACTGAAAAACGTAAATACAGGGGTAGCATATGTAAAAACTTTAAAAAAAGGGTACCATATGTAATATGTCAAAATTCGAGGGTACCGTGAAAAATTTACGTAAAATTTAACTTGCTGAGAAAAAAATTGGGAAATTTTTTTTCATTGAAAATGAGCGCATCACACGAAAAAATATATAAATTATAATAATTTAAAGTCACATGTGCAAATAATGTGAAAATTATAAGAAAAGAAACGATAAATCATAACAAAGAGAAATCAGTTTAGGAAAATATGCGATTCTTTTGTACAATAATCTTTTTCGTGGTTTTTGTGTAAAAAAAGTGACTATTTTTTGGTTAATAGTGATCACTTTGGGGAAAAAAGACCTTTAATTATAAAAAGCGGTCATTATTTTACCAAAAAAATGGTCTCATTTTTCATATCGCAGGTACAACGGTTATACAATAGAATTTGCGAAGAAAAATATACGAAAAAATGAGTACATGAGAAATGAAAATAAGTATGTCGATAAACAAAAGAAATAAAAAAATGTTAAGAAAACACAATTAATTTTACTTTTTGGAGAAAATGGTTTACTGTCTTGGGCAAAAAAAATGATGTCAAAATCATTAATCAGGAGGTTAATGTCGAAAATTTAATTGTTTCAGCCAAAATAATTTTTTCCCGCAAAAATTGTAAAACATGTAAAATTTATGTAATTAAATAGTACTAAAGGTAAGATTTGAAAGAAAAAAATAAACTTAAAAGGATTCAAAGTGCTAATTATATCAACAAAGGTAACATTCAATTTCGGTGGCACATCAAAATAACTCTACGGTTAAGCGTGCTCAGGTGAGAGTATTGTTGGGATGGGTGACCTCCTGGGAAGCCTATCTGATGCTCACAAATGCATGACTCGTGAAACGAAATAACGTTCAAATGAATCAAGTTAACTAGCGAAACAATTACCTAGATTGTCACGGTTCCGTATATGATAAAATACCCATTGTGAAAAATAAATAAATTATTTTACGTTTTATTTATTTAATTTTCATATATATTGTTTGCCACGGGATTTATTTTTTCACCACGGGAAATTTCTTTGGCCACGGGAGTTATTAGCCACGAGAGAATCCGTGGCCAAAAATTCAATAATAGCCACGTTCTTGTTTTTCCCGTGGCTATCCCTTTGCCACGGCCACTTGCGCCACGGAAGGTATTCCCGTGGCAAAATGATTTAGCCACGGAAATTTAGTACTTGCGCCACGAATTTAGCCGTGGCCCAAGTGCTCATTTGTAGTAGTGCATGCAACAATTCCCCTTTGTCTAGCCATCTTAGGATGGTTTTCTAGGCTAAACCAAGACCAATTCCACCCGTACAAAAGACCAAATCCAAACATGTCTATATACTTGAGACATAAGCAAAAAAATTGGTTCGATTTAGCATAAAGAAACCCGACAAAACAGCCCGCGAAAACTGCCCGACAAAACCCATTTTTCACGGTTAAAGAAGCTCATTTGTGACCGTCTTAAGATGAAATTTTAAGCGTGAAATGGGTGAAATCTCTCACATACAACTAATCCATTACAGACAGGGATATACATATGAGACGAAAATTAACTAATTGGCTCAAATGAATTACTCAGAATCGAAGTGTACAAATGTCCAAACTCCCTGACAATTATCTATAGCTACCCACAACTATAATGTATGGTCAGGAGGACCATTTATCGCCACCTTACCCTCCCATTAGATAAAGCAAACCCCTTCCTAAATTACATTGATAATCCATCACCTACTTCACTCTACTCTAAGCATTTTAACTCTAAACAGATAAACAGTCACGGCCAGAAATAACCATGAGGACAAACAACTGTGCCAAATTTACCCTGTCAATGTAGCACCGTGACTGAGATGGGGCCACGACAACTAATTAAGTCTTAAACCACTGTATTGCAGGAGTCAGGAGTTATGAATGGATGATTACCGTTTAAAGCTCAGATACGGCTAAGAGCCAAAGGTAACGAACTTCCTTTGTATACTAACCCCTTGTATCCACCAATATAGCAAGCTCTAACACTACACCCTCAGTAACTAACAGTCCCAGCAACAGGGGCAGCAATATAAGGGGAATAGGTGAATCAAAATTAGCGACCTAACATCTACAGCACTGCATCTAAGCCAAGACATATTGAGAACTAGGAAAAATAATAAATAAAACCAATGTAGCCCACACGCCACTACATATCCGCCCCATAAACAGCACCACAAACACTACATGTACACAGCCAAAACAGTCCAAAACCGAGTAATTTTAGGGTGACAAACAGAACACGAACAAGCTGAAATCTTACTCGGCTAAGATACCATTTTCAAACGAAAATGAAGCTAAACCCCATAAAGAGTGAAACATTACCGCAACTAAGCATTCAACACACTGAGTTTAGCACACGAAATGACATAATAACAAGAGATCTCGACATTTGTCGAGTAACCTATCACCGTTACCTCTTCACTCTTCACACTTCCGACTCAAAGCTACTCCGAGATGTCCAAGTTAACATCTACACAGAAAATGCACAAAATTAATGAGGAATTTCGAAATGAAAAAGGGGCGACAGACTTGAAACATGAAGACAGTCAGTCCCTTTCTTACATAGAAGGAATGAGGGAGGAAAGAGGAAGAGTTTGGTGCAAAATTTATCGAATTTGGTTGAGAAATGTGAGAGAAATCGGGGTTTGAAGGAGGACGATTGATGGAGATTTAAGGTGTATTGTTGTTGCTGCTTGTTTAATCGAAAAAGCGGAGAAGAAGAACAAGTTGGAGGTAGGGTGACGGGATAAGAATGAGTGTGTAATAATAATAATAATAATAATAATAATAATAATAATAATAATAATAATAATAATAATAATAATAATAATAATAATAATAATAATAATAATAATAATAATAATAATAATAATAATAATAATAATAATAATAATAATAATAATAATAATAATAATAATAATAATAATAATAATAATAATAATAATAATAATAATAATAATAATAATAATAAAAAATAATAAAAATAATAATAATAATAATAATAATAATAATAATAATAATAAGAATAATAATAATAATAATAATAATAATAATAATAATAATAATAATAATAAATAATAATAATAATAATAATAATAATAATAATAATATGGACCGTGCTGGAGAGAAGTTTCTCTCTCTAAAAAAACTTGCGACGCCATTTTCATTCGTTTCTTTAGCTGCCATGGCCCGAGGAAGGGGTCGACCTCCCAAAGGAAGACCACCATTGGAAAGCTCGTCTCATTCCGATCAATCTGGTACCCAAATCTTGGACAATCATGTTCAATCCGCGGAGAATTCTTCAACCCAGGGTAATATTTCTCGTTCCCCTGTTCTTCTTAGTGACTACGTTGCTAATGCTGTTCATACTTCTAGTCCTAAATCTCGTCCGTGCTCTCCCACCATTGTTCTTAATGCTTCTGTAGTTGTTAACTCTTCGACTGTTACTAAGAATCCCGCCATTGTTGTTGTTGAGAATCTGAGTCCATCTGTAGTGTCTCCTGTTACTGAGCCTGTAGTTGATGTTTCTGAAACTGGGCCTACTGTTTCTGTGCTTCCTACTGCTACTAATAATGCGGGTAATGGCGTAACTTCTAGGGTTCCTGATCAAAATTCGGGAATTGGGGAAAAACCCAAGAAATGGAATGAGGTTGTTAAGGGGTCAAGTCAGTTGGGTATGTCTCTATTCTTTGATGCAAATAGTAAGAATTCCACAGAGATAGATGTTAAATTAGATGATTTCAAGGATGAATTGGATTACTGGAAATGTACTCTTATGGGGAATTTCTTGGGATCAAAACCCACTTTGAAAGTTGTTCAAGACTTTGCTAAAAAGAGCTGGAAGCACATTGCATCACCTGTTGTGCAATATTACAAAAAAGGGTGGTTCAGTTTTAAATTCAATAGTCTTGAGGATATGAACAATGTGCTAAGGGATGGTCCTTGGAAATTGGGGAGTAGTTCCTTAATCTTGAAGCAATGGTACCCTAATTTCTCCATGGAAATGGATAGGGTCTCCACTGTACCTATCTGGGTCTTGTTTCCTGACTTGGAGCCTTTCCTTTGGTCTGAGACTGTCTTAAGTAAAATGGCCAGTAAGATAGGGAAGCCATTATTTGCTGATATTAATACCACTTGCAAGGCTAAGCTTTCTTTTGCTAGAATTATGGTGGAAGCTGATGTTGCTGCTACTTTGCCTGATCATATTGTCTTGAACACTCCTTTCCATGGTCAGACCAGTAAGAGGGTTATCTATGAATGGTTACCTTTCCATTGCTCTGGATGTGGAATTCTTACTATTTCCTGATAATAATAATGTTTCTCTCTCTAAAAAAACTTGTGACGCCATTTTCGTTCGTTTCTTTAGCTGCCATGGCCCGAGGAAGGGGTCGACCTCCCAAAGGAAGACCACCATTGGAAAGCTCGTCTCATTCCGATCAATCTGCTACCCAAATCTTGGACAATCATGATCAATCCGCGGAGAATTCTTCAACCCAGGGTAATATTTCTCGTTCCCCTGTTCTTCTTAGTGACTACGTTGCTAATGTTGTTCATACTTCTAGTCCTAAATCTCGTCCGTGCCCTCCCACCATTGTTCCTAATGCTTCTGTAGTTGTTAACTCTTCGACTGTTACTAAGAATCCCGCCATTGTTGTTGTTGAGAATCTGAGTCCATCTGTAGTGTCTCCTGTTACTGAGCCTGTAGTTGATGTTTCTGAAACTAGGCCTACTGTTTCTGTGCTTCCTACTGCTACTAATAATGCGGGTAATGGGGTAACTTCTAGGGTTCCTTATCAAAATTCGGGAATTGGGGAAAAACCCAAGAAATGGAATGAGGTTGTTAAGGGGTCAAGTCAGTTGGGTATGTCTCTATTCTTTGATGCAAATAGTAATAATTCCACAGAGATAGATGTTGAATTAGATGATTTCAAGGATGAATTGGATTACTGGAAATATACTCTTATGGGGAATTTCTTGGGATCAAAACCCACTTTGAAAGTTGTTCAAGACTTTGCTAAAAAGAGCTGGAAGCACATTGCATCACCTGTTGTGCAATATTACAAAAAAGGGTGGTTCAGTTTTAAATTCAATAGTCTTGAGGATATGAACAATGTGCTAAGGGATGGTCCTTGGAAATTGGGGAGTAGTTCCTTAATCTTGAAGCAATGGTACCCTAATTTCTCCATGGAAATGGATAGGGTCTCCACTGTACCTATCTGGGTCTTGTTTCCTGACTTGGAGCCTTTCCTTTGGTCTGAGACTGTCTTAAGTAAAATGGCCAGTAAGATAGGGAAGCCATTATTTGTTGATATTAATACCACTTGCAAAGCTAAGCTTTCTTTTGCTAGAATTATGGTGGAAGCTGATGTTGCTGCTACTTTGCCTGATAATATTGTCTTGAACACTCCTTTCCATGGTCAGACCAGTCAGAGGGTTATCTATGAATGGTTACCTTTCCATTGCTCTGGATGTGGGAAGCTTGGGCATAAATTAGGTTGTTGCAAGTGGCATCAGGCTAAACCTAGTCCTGAGAATGCTCAAAAGGAGAACAAGTCTTTCTGTCCCTGCTCCTACCTCTACCGACCCACAACCCGAGGGGTGAGCTTGGCTCGGAAGTCATGAGCTAGGTGGTACCTCAGCTGATTCAGTGGTGGTGGCATCTGCTAGTGTTGTTGAGGAGAGCTCAGAATGCATTGAGCTAGGCTCTTCCCCCACACTGGCTGCTGTCTCCTCTCCTAAATCAGCTGTAAAGCACTCAGAATGCCATGGACTAGGCCAAAGCTCCCCTCAAACTGTGTGTAGTCCTAAGGTAGCTAGCAGGAGGTCTCAAATTGCCAAGAAGAGAGATCACAAACCAACAGAGAATACGATGGAGGCTCTATATGTGTGGATACTTCAAATCAATTTGATAGTCTGGGACATGACAATGACCAGGCTACTGTTCTTATAGTGGAGCCTGTCCCCCCTGATAAAGAATCTCATGAAGATCTGCTCTTGGAACATTAGAGGTTGTAATGACCCTCTTAAGCAACAAGAAATTGCTGATTTCTTGTATGCCAATAAATTGGATGTGATGGGTATTCTGGAAACTAGAATAAAGGAGAAGAAAGCTAGAAAAATCAATAAAAAGAGTTTTAATAACTATAGTGTGGTTTACAACTATGATAGTCACTACAATGGTAGGATCTGGTTCTTGTGGAATCCTATCACTGTTACTGTGACTCCTCTGATCTCTAATGCTCAGTTTATTCACTGTGCCCTAACTCATCATGCTACTTCCCACAAGTTTTTCATTACTATGGTTTATGGTAGTAATGACTCTAAGGAAAGGTTGGATCTATGGCAGGCTCTCTCTTCTATAAAGCACACTGTGACTGATTGGATTGTTCTTGGTGATTTCAATGTAGTCAGAGATGTTTTGGAAAGAGTCAGTCTTACTCCTCCTAACCTCACTGATATTTTGGATTTTAATGCTTGTCTTTTGAATTGTCACTTGGAGGATGTTGGGAGCTCTGGTTGTGAATATACCTGGTCTAACAAGCAGGATGACAGCACTAGGGTTTGGTCCAAGCTGGATAGGGCCCTTGCTAATCCTTCTTGGCTTTCTCATTTCCCTGCTACTCATGCTGCTATTCTGCCTCCTGGTGTTTCTGACCATTCTCCTGTTCTGGTTACTATCTTTGATGATCCTCCTACTCATTCTAGATTCAGTTTTCTCAATTGCTGGATTAGCCACCCCACTTATAAGGATCTCATTACTAAGGCTTGGAAGCACCCTGCTGCTGGTACTGCTATGTATCAATTTTTTGATAAACTAAAGCATGTCAAGGTCAGTTTGAGGGGCTTGCATAAGCTTAGTTTTAGTGACATTTCTTCTAGGGTTGTTGAGGCCAAGATCGCTCTTCGGCTGCCTCGTCGTGGCCCTGCAAAGTTGTCCCCTATCTCAGGATCTCATTCTTAAAGAAAGAGGTCTTCTAATTGAGTATAACTCTTTGAAGACTGCTGAAATTAGCATTGCTCATCAGAAAGCCAAAGTGGACAACATTCTTCATGGTGACTGTTCCACTAAATATTTCTTCTCTCGGATCAAAGAGAGGAAGCAGCAGCAGATTATTGGGAGGATTGTTGATAGACATGGGTGTGAGAGAACTGGGCTCACTGATGTTGCTGAGGGCTTTGTTGATTATTATACTCACCTGTTGGGGACTTCTGTGACTGTTTCTCCACTGGACACTGATTTTATCCAACAAGGACCTTGTATCATTGCTGAGGACCATGGCCATCTCACTAGGCCTGTTACTGCTAAGGAAATTAAGCTTGCTCTCTTCAGTATTGGCTCTAGTAAAAGCCTTGGACCATATGGGTTTTCATCTGCTTTTTTTAAAGATTCCTGGGATCTTACTGGCCAAGACTTATGCAAAGCTGTGCAGGAGTATTTTCAGAGTGGGAAGATGAGTAAACAAGCTAACTCTACTCTTATCACTCTTATTCCTAAGAAAAAAATTAGTTCTAGTGTTCTGGATTACAGGCATATTTCCTGTTGCTCCACTATCTACAAAATTATTAGTTAGATCCTTGTCAGCAGGCTTCAGGGGGTTCTCCCTTCTTTGGTGGGTCCTGAGCAGGCTGCTTTTGTGCAAAATAGAGATATTTTTGAAAATATCATGCTCTCTCAATCTCTGGTCAAGAATTACTCTAGGAAGTATATTACTCCTAGATGTTTGATTAAGATTGATATTCAGAAAGCTTTTGACTCCCTTCAATGGCAATTTGTGGACAATATGCTAGCTGCTCTCAAATTCTCTGCTCTTTTCAGAAAGTGGATTATGGGATGCATCTCTGGATCCTGGTTCTCTATCAAGGTTAATGGAGGAGTCCATGGATTCTTCAAAGGCCAGAGTGGCTTGAGACAGGGAGATCCCTTATCCCCCTACCTCTTTGTTCTGAGCATGGAAATGTTGTCCAGATACTTGAGGAAGCTTGATACTCAACCTATGGTATCCTTACACCCTAAATGTGCCAAGCTTAAGCTCACCCACCTTGTGTTTGCTGATGATCTTATGCTCTTTACTAGGGGGGATGTTCCTTCAGTCAAGGGTGCTGTTGACATCCTGAACAGGTTCACTTCCTGGTCTGGTTTGAGAGCTAATATTCAGAAGACTGAGGTGTATTTTGGTGGTGTTTCTGCCACTGTCAAATCTCAGATCTTACAGAGTACTGGGTTTACTGAAGTAGCTTTTCCCTTTCGATATTTAGGAGTGCCTCTCAACTCTGCTAAGAATAGCACTGAAGTTTATGGTACTCTGCTCACCAAGCTTCAGAATGCTTTACTCCATTGGTCCAATAACTTTTTGTCCTATGCTGGCAGAATTCAAATACTGAATTCTGTTATTTTTGGCATTGCTAATTTTTGGTGCTCTAGTGCCTTACTTCATAAGAGCATTATGAAGAGAATTAACAAGATTTGCAAAGACTATTTCTGGAACATTGGGGATGGAAGTACCAGGATGGTCTTTTTAAGTCTTGGCAACATATTTGTAGACCCTCTCAGGAAGGGGGGTTTAATATTAAGGAGTTACTTTCCTGGAATAGGGCTTTACTAGCTAAATGGATTTGGTTGCTGTCTGGTAATGATGGAGGGATCTGGGCTGCTTGGAATCGAGCTTATGTCTTCCCTACTGTTTCCATCTAGCAAATGACTCTGAAAGATAGACTCTCTGAAAGTATTTGCAGCATAATAAAGGTTAAGGATGAAATCCTTGCCAAAGTGGGCACTCCTGAGGATGGGCTTTCCCTGGTTCATAGCTGGGTCAGGAAAGGGAAATTCAGTGCATCCGGCTTATGACCGTTCAACTAAAGGAAATACTAGTTTGTTGGACTAAGGCTCTTCAGGGGGAGATCTCAGTAATTCCTAAGCACTTTATTCTGCTAGTCTTGCCGCCACTAGAAGCCTTCCTCTTGTGGACCTTCTCAAAGGCACTGGGGAATTTCCATTGTTAACGGTGTGTGTTATGTAAGGCTCAAGTGAAACTCATAGGCATCTTTTCTTCAGATGCTCTTATTCTCAGGAGGTGTGGACTGGTTTACTTAGTTGGATGCACATTGCTGGGAGAAGTAATGATCTGAGCACTGAACTTCATTGGATTGCTAATTCTAAAGGGCGTAGGCATTGGAAGCATGAATGGAGGAAGGGATGTATAGCTGCTGCTGTATACTACATATGGCAAGAGAGAAACAAAAGGATTTTTCTTGGCAAGGACACTACTGCTGAGCTTATTATTGGACAAATCAAATTTGTTATTAGGTCCAAGCTTACCAACTGTATGAATGCTAGTTCCCCTCTCCTTGAGGCTAGGTTACATGCCTAATTTGTTTCTTTTTCCTAGTGGTTAGCATTGTAAGTTTTTATCCTCTTTTTCCCCTTGTGGATGAATAAAAAGAGGTATATCTTCTTGCAAAAAAAAAAAATAATAATAATAATAATAATAATAATAATAAGGGTGTGGGAGCCCAGCTTGTTTCTCGGCTCCCCACCAATTTCATGTAAACTTTTGTTTTTCATTTAATGAAAGCTGCGCGCATCCTTTTATAAAAAATAAAAAATAAAAAATAATAATAATATTAATAATAATAATAATAATATTAATAATAATAATAATAATAATAATAATAATAATAATAATAATAATAATAATAATAATAATAATAATAATAATAATAATAATAATAATAATAATAATAATAATAATAATAATAATAATAATAATAATAATAATAATAATAATAATAATAAGGGTTATATAAATGAGTTGAAAAAGGTAATTACGAGTTATCGACTCGTGATTTGTTCGGATTTAACTTAGATTCAAAAGTGAGAAGTGACGAACTTATGCTAGACGGGAAAATGTCCCTAAGTCTATATTAACTTAAGACGAAAAACTATTATTATTAATATCACTATTAATAGTATCCGATTAAATATATATATATATATATATATATATATATATATATATTAATATAACAGGCTTATAAAAATGTACTTTTTATAAAAATTATGTTTAAAAATGAAATTAAATAATTTAAAATATAAATAAAACAAAAGAACGGTTAAATAAACTATAAATGCTAAAAATAGGAAATTTGCGGGTGTTACAATCACCCCATCTTTTAAAAAGTTTCGTCCTCGAAATTTGAAAGTAGAAATGAAAGGTTATAAAAATAAAACTGGAATTGGAATCGGTAACCAAAACATTTTAAAGGTTACTTATCGTAAGAATCAAAATCCTTTTAAAAGTTTCAACTAAAATTTTTTTCCGGCAGAACCCAATCGAAAATTAAATCATTTGTATAAAACAAAAATCAAAATACTTTCAAAAACATTAATGGAGAGTTTTCAAAAGTGTAAGTCTCATTCATGGAACGAAATTGCTCTTGTCGTGCACACAAGAACGCTAACTTTCCAAGTCAAAGACATATTTAAAACAAAAATTATCCGCCGACAAGCGTAGAACAAGTTATTAAACGTCTCCAATAACGAGTTCTAACATCCGATCAACAATAAAATCAAAAAAGAAAGGTAATTTACTCAAATTTTCTTTCACAAAAGCCAATATAAAAATAAAAGTTTCACTTTTAAACTCAAAAAGGAATCAAGTTTGTGAAAATATAGCATCAAACCTTGGCAAAGAAATCACAAATAGATCAAAGTTAACAGAAATTGGATAAAATTTAAATAAATTTCGGGTTTAGCATTTAAAATCATGATAAAGAAGTCTATACTCAAAGAACAAATCGGGAATTGAATCAAATTTTCATTTTCAAATTTTAAAATAGGTAAGGTTTGTAAGAGTAACATAGATTATTAACAAGGAATCAAAAATGATAGCTTGAAAGTTTAGACATTGTATAAAATAAAAAGAAATTTAGACAACATAAATACTAAGTAAGCTAAGAGAGTCCAAACTTAACCAACAAAAAGAGCTATGATGAACATCGTAGGGGTAAGAATTGAACTAAGGTCAACAAGGAGGTCAAAGATAGAGATTTTATAGGTCACTAGCATCTAACTCAAGGGAGGAGCAAGATGAAGCGAGGAAAGTAGGTATGAACGGTAACACTTATGGTTAAAGAAGAAGGGAAATTAGACAACAAGGAAACGTCAAGTACTCAAATCTTAAACAACAACATCATCCTGAACGGTTCTGAAAACTTCTTAGCAACAAAACTCATAACCACGACACTCCCAAGGATTTCCTCAAATCACTTATATTACTTCATCCTAAGCTATTCCCTGAAACAAGGTACTCCACTATAAGTGTAATCTCATCACTCTAAATCCTCAAACATCCGCAAACAACTTCCACAAGATGAAAGTCAAAGTTTTCAACAAAGCTATACTCATATCCAACTAGTGTCAACTATGAGCTACTCAGAAAAGTAAAACCCTCAATCAAAAATGCTAATTCCAAGCTCTAAGTTCCCAGAAAAGGTTCCTCAAATATTCCACAAGGTTCTCATATAGGGTAAGGTAGTAACAAGTCAATCCAAAGTCTTCTTTCAACTCAAGAACTCTCAAGAGCCAGCTAAAATCAAATCACACCACCAATCCATTATGGTCATCAACATCCTAAGGAGTATTTTTTCAAATCCGATATCCTACAATTTACTTACCATCGAATTCCCAAGAAACAAGGTCTTAGTTATAACAACGCTTTATTACCTCATATTCCTCATCCTAACACCAAAAATTTGAAACTATGTCCTTTAACTTAACAATAGGCGTCAACCATACCAGTATCCTTTCTAGTCACTAAAACAAGCGCTAAGACTTTTTTTTAGCTGAAATGTGAGTATATATATTATATCAAAAAACCATCAGTCCATATACAAGATTGGGGGTTCAAACCCCGGCATGCTCAAAAACCATACAGCAAACCAAGCTAACACAACCAGTTCTCATTACAAATCAAAGCAACTTAGCCATCCATTGGTGCTGTGATACAGTCTAAGGCCAGCTTTACTGCATCCTCTCCTTCCTGCAATATCCTCAATCTGAGATGCTTCACGTTCAGGTCTCAAAACTGATTGCTGAAGTCTTGTATTATTTCTCTGGTGCTAGATAGTGTATAGATAGACATTGAATAACATAGTTATTGCTTTCCACTATAGACTATTTTTCCTCCCATTCTGAAGCTCAGTAAGACTAGGAAAGGATCTCCCCAGCCAGACAGCAAGAGCTTCCCTAATTCTGCAGCTGTAGATACAGTCATAGAAAAGATGAGCTATTGTTTCAGGTAACTCCCCACAGATTAAGCAAAGATTGTCCTCACAGAAGCCAAACTGGAATAGCCTGGTTTTAATATTTAACCCCTCCTGCATAATAAGTCAAGTAATGATTGAGTGTTTAGGTATGTTCCAACTGTTCCATACCAGAGAACACCAATCCAACTTAGGTTGTTGAGTACAGAGCCATCTATATCCATTCTTGAGTGTATAACCTTTCTCATCAGACAGCCAACAATTCTCAACAAATCCCTCCTTCAGTTTATCCTTAATCTTGCATATATTTTTCCAAGTCCAAGGAGACTCTGCAGGGGGAGAGTATGAATGCCAGTTCTGATTTTTTAGGTAAACATTGTTTATCCACCTTATCCACAACCTGTCAGCTTTGTTATACACCCAATTCACCAATTTCCCTACAGCTGCCCAATTCCAAGTCTCCACTTTCTTAATACCTAAGCCACCAGCATCCTTGCGCATAGTAACTCTATCCCAAGATACTAATGGGACTCTGTGGTAGTTAGGGCTCCCATCCCAAAGATAATTTCTCCAAATTGCTTCTATTCTCCTTATCACAGATTTGGGAATCAAGAACATAGTAGCCCAGTAGCTATGAAGAGTATTTAGCACTGAATTGATGAGAGTAATCCTACCTGCATAAGAGAGTTTTTTGGCACCCAGTCCTTTAATCCTGCCTATAATTTTTTCAATCAAGCAACTACAATCTTTCTTGCTCAATGTACCTGGCTGTATTGGAACCCCCAGATATCTGAAGGGCATTGTGCCCTCCTGAAATCTAGTGACTCTTAATACATCAGTTTGTAGCTCAGGTACCATACCACTGAAAAAGATTTCAGACTTTGTATTATTCATTCTCAAACCAGAAACATTAGAGAATGAGGTAAAGGCCTTCATAAGGAGCATAATTGAAGGAGCATCCCCTTTGCAGAACATGAGTAGATCATCTGCAAACATCAGGTGGGTGAGCTTTAAGTTCTTGCAGAGGGGGTGATAATGGAAAGGCCATCTCTCTGTAGCAAAAGAAATAAGTCTAGTCAAGTACTCCATACAAATAGTGAAAATTAGAGGGGAAATTGGATCACCCTGTCTAAGTCCTCTTTGCCCTCTGAAGTATCTAAAGTTGCTACCATTCAGAACCAGAGTAAAAGAGGTGGATTTAATGCAAGCCATGACCAGTTTTGTGAAATGAGTAGGGAAGTTGAGACCAGAAAGAAGCTGCTCCACAAAGTCCCATTCTACAGTGTCATAAGCCTTCTGAAGATCTATTTTGAAGAGACATCTAGGAGACACATGGTTTCTAGCATACATATGCACAATATCCTGACAAATTAATACATTCTCAATAATTGACCTGCCCTGGATAAAAGCTCCCTGATTGTCATGAATAAGGTCAGGTAATACAGGAGCCAGCCTGTTGCATAGAACCTTGGATATAACTTTGTAGATCATGTTACAGCAAGCAGTAGGTCTAAATTGCTTAACAGAAGTAGGCATATCACACTTAGGGATGAGAGTAATATTAGTGGCATTGATCTATTGGAGCAACTGACCTGTATTAAAGAAATCTACAACAGCTGCATAAACATCCTTCCCAATCAAGTCCCATCTGTCCCTGAAAAATCCACTGGAATAGCCATCAGGCCCTAGGGCTTTATCCTTAGGAATAGAAAATACTGCTTGTTGAACCTCCTCATAAGTGACAGTGCTATTGAGAATTGCAATATGATCTGGACTGCACACTTTGCCCTTAGCCAGCATTGCAGCTTTGACTTCCTCAGTTGGACTCTTCTTACCAAGCAGATCCTCATAGCAAGCACTAAGACTTCCCAACAATATAGCTTAGACTCACTCTTATACCATACCTCAAGTAGTAATCAAGGTCACTCACTTAGACCAACTAATAATCCCACAATTAGCATTTCTCATATGGTAACATACACATTATCAAACCCTCATATCCAAAGCGACTACGAAAGCCAATCACAAACTCGACTTACTTAGTCAATCCTACATCCTCAAATCCACCATTCAATTTCATGCATTTTAAGTCAGGCACTAAGCACTAGTATTCCAAGACAATTTTCACTACCCTTCCCAAGCCTTTCAAATCCCAAACATAAACAACAAAGCCAAGTTCTATAACCTTAGTAACAAATGCCACTCGCACTTGACAACACAAAATCCACCAATCAAATATACTCACTTTATCAAGGAACTAGGTATAAAAATCATTAATTATGTCTCATCACACTACCTAAGTCTTTCTATCATCACAACCTCTCATAACCAGGGTTAAGGGTTAACCACAAACAAACTCCACAAGGCCAAACTCTCCAACCAAGGTCAACATTCCTTAAAAGAAAGAGTACCATAAAAAGGCGTAAAAGGAGGATTAGAAAGGAACAGAGGACAATTTGGGGGTATAAGAGTAGCTTTCAAAGTAAAACAGAAGAGAATTTAGAAGAAGGATGAGCACCAAGAGATAAAGAATAAGATACACAAAGAATGAGAAATATCTTCGAGGAAGTAGAAGCATTCTTCAAAATTGAACAATTCTTCAATTTCCGACAATAGGTACCAAATCTTGATTTTCACATAGGCAAGCTCACGGTCATTGATCAAGGGGCACAACAATTATTAAATGACAATCAACAAACATGTTAGAACCTAACAAAGAGCAAACACACTACAGACTACCACCTTAGGTCCTTAAGTCTACCCATCTCTCATTCATTATCCAAGGTCAAGTTCAGTTTAAATTTAGGGTACACTTGTGTACATCTGGAGCAAGATAGGCTTTGATACCAACTGTGACACCCCGCGAAAACGCGAAAAACATAACTTATAAATTCAAGAGGAAAAATAGGAAGTTTTTGAAACTTTTAAAATTTAAAGCGGGGGTTCATTAAAATCTAAAACATAAAAAATAATGCGGAAATAAAGATTTAAATTATACAAACGTGATAGTCAAGATGAGGGAAAATATATCCCTCGAATGATAATACAATAAAAGGTGAGTCTAAACAATCCTAATAAACCAACTACTAGGCCAGAGTGCTCGCTAGCTCGCACATGTCTTCTCCCCATGGATGCACCAACTAATACCTGTCATTCATGTAAACATGAACGCCACAGTCAGTGGGGAGTAACTCAAGGTTCTCCCAGCCACAAAATGTCAAAATGAACATAACAAAGAACTAAAACAGGTAAGTCATATAAGATAATTACAAAAGATAAGAATATCAAATTTATATTTAAACATGGCAATTAGGTGAGATGGAACAAGATAGATCAACATTAGCATAATAAAGTTACAACTAATCATGTTAGACAATTAAATAATATGTAAGACAAGAATTCGGTCATTTATAAAAAGGGCACGCATTTCAAGAAAATACAACATAGATATGAGATTAGAATCCGAATCATCTGAAGCAGTTAAGTAAGGGATCAATCAATGCAAATTATAAGAATAGAGACTGTAGCCATTACTTGGAAAACCACTTAGCAAACACTACACGGGACGTGGCTACTAATGTCACATTCATACTTATGGCTTGCATCTCACTATAAGAACGAATGGGAACATCAATCCCGACGATCATATCGCAACTAGAGGGCTTATAGCTCACCCCTAGTATCCGATAGGACAAAGACAAACAACACAAGGCATAACTCCTACCTTGAAAGATAAATACCAATATCTATAACCAAGCAAGACCTTTACTACTCATATATAAATATATAATTCCCCTGGTAGGACGACAATGGTACTCCCAAGACTCAATCCTAGTCTAAATCTGGCCAGACTCTCGGGACAGCACAGTTCCCGATTCGACATGCGGCAGAATAGTCCGCATCCAAGACTCGAAGACAGATCGGAAATCGAGAACCCACAATCGGCAGGACAGTCCGAAAGAGGCGGAAGATATGAGCTAAACCCACAATCGGCAGGACAGTCCGAAAGAGGCGTAAAGATAAGTCAAGCAATACGGTATAGCATAAAGGCATTATCATACGAATACGACTCAACCAAGCGATACGAATCAACTTGGAAAGAGACTAGTACATCTAATGAGCGAATGATGAATCAAGTAAGACAATCCAAGTCCAGTTCTACTCGTAAACATGGATTAGTGACTCAATTCTTAAATACTTGTCACTTGAATAAAAATGTAAATAAACGGAAATTAACCATTTATAATAGGCAAAACAAGCATTAATTATAGATGACTCAATTTAATTAATCATGTGGAATAAATCACTCGTATTTGAAATACGATAAATAAATGAGAATAAATGAATTAAAGCTCATATTATAGATAAATGAAGACATTTCATATAATTATGACATGAATAAACAATAAGTTCCACATTTATGATTCTTGTGTGAAATATATAAATAAACGGCAAATAATGAACTTAAGATACATAAATCATGTGACGGAAATTCAAGTTAATTAAACCTGAACAAAAATATTTCACGGATAAAAATAATCCCAACCGGGGCTACGACCTAGCCATGACCGGCACCTGCCTAGCCACGGCCTGGCCGCACCCTCGGCACTGCCAGCCACAGCCTGTGCCAAAACAGGCAGCATCTGCACAGACGACCAGCAGCATGCACAAACAAAACACGCAACAGTTCCCCTTTATCTAGCCATCTTAGGATGGTTTTCTAGGCCAAACCATGACCAATTCCACCCGTACAAAAGACCAAATCCAAACATGTACATATACTTGAGACATAAGCAAGAAAATTGGTTCAATTTAGCATAATGAAACCCGAAAAAATAGCCCGCGAGAACTGCCCGACAAAACTCATTTTCACGGTTAAAGAAGCTCATTTGTAACCGTCTTAAGACGAAATTTTAAGCATGAAATGGGTGAAATCTCTCACATACAACTAATCCATTATACACATGGATATACATATGAGACGGAAATTAACTAATTGGCTCAAATGAATTACTCAGAATCGAAGTGTACACATGTCCAAACTCCCTGACAATTATCTCTAGCTACACACAACTACAATGTATGGTCATGAGGACCATTTATCGCCACCTTACCCTCCCATTAGATAAAGCAATCCCCTTCCTAAATTACCTTGATCATCCATCACCTACTTCACTCTACTCTAAGCATTTTGACTCTAAACAGTTAAACAGTCACGGCCAAAAATAAGCATGAGGACAAACAACTGTGCCAAATTTACCCTGTCAATGTAGCACCGTGACTGAGATAGGGCCACGACAACTAATCAAGTCTTAAACCATAGTATTGCAGGAGTCAGAAGTTATGAATGGATGATTACCGTTTAAAGCTCATATACGGCTAAGAGCCAAAGGTAACGAACTTCCTGTGTATACTAACCCCTTGTATCCACCAATATAGCAAGTTCTAACACTACACCCCCAGTAACTAACAGTCCCAGCCACAGGGGCAGCAATATAAGGGGAATGGGTGAACACAAATTAGCGACCTAACATCTACAGCACTGCATCTATGCCAAGACATATTGAGAACTAGGAAAAACAATAAATAAAACCAATGCAGCCCACATGCCACTACATATCCGCCCCATAAACAGCACCACAAACACTACATGTACACAGTCAAAACAGTCCAAAACCGAGTCATTTTAGGGTGACAAACAGAACACGAACAAGCTGAAATCTTACTCGGCTAAGACACCATTTTCAAACGAAAATGAAGCTAAAACCAATAAAGAATGAAACTTTACCGCAACTAAGCTTTCAACACACTGAGTTTAGCACACGAAACGACATAATAACAAGAGATCTCGACATTTGTCAAGTAACCTATCACCGTTACCTCTTTACTCTTCACACTTCCGACTCAAAGCTACTCCGAGATGTCCAAGTTAACATCTACACACAAAATGCACAAAATTAATGAGGAATTTCGAAATGAAAAAGGGGCGGCAGACTTGAAACGTGAAGAAAGTCAGTCCCTTTCTTACATAGAAGGAATGAGGGAGGAAAGAGGAAGAGTTTGGTGCAAAATTTATCGAATTTGGTTGAGAAATGTGAGAGAAATCGGGGTTTGAAGGAGGACGATTGATGGAGATTTAAGGTGTATTGTTGTTACTGCTTATTTAATCGAAAAAGGGGAGAAGAAGAACAAGTTGGAGGTAGGGTGACGGGATAAGAATGAGTGTGTAATAATAATAATAATAATAATAATAATAATAATAATAATAATAATAATAATAATAATAATAATAATAATAATAATAATAATAATAATAATAATAATAATAATAATAATAATAATAATAATAATAATAATAATAATAATAATAATAATAATAACAATAACAATAATAATAATAATAATAATAATAATAATAATAATAATAATAATAATAATAATAATAATAATAATAATAATAATAATAATGAGAGGAGAGTGAGGAGAGGGGCGATTAGGGCAAACTTGGCTGCTTTTCCGTCGTCCTGCCACCGTACGCCGTCAACCACCATTCACGTCGACCTTTAGACCACACGTCGCCGGTCAGGGTGGTCGTTGTTGGTTTTTACGGTGGGTTTTGCGAAGGGTTGCCGTCCGCCTGCGAAGAGTTGCGAGGAGTTTCGTCCTTTGGAGGGTGTTTCCGTCTGCCTGCGTCGGTCTTGCCCTGCGCCACCACCCTTCGGCCTTTAGACCTCACGTCGTCGACCGTGGCTGTGGTGGCTGACGTTGCTGCCTTAGGGTTTCGTTCCTGGTGGGTTTTTCTTCCTTCTTTTATTCTTGTTTTTCTATTTTCGCGTTTAGGGTTCTGCGGCTGTTCTTTGCGGTGGTTGTCAGTCACATGTGGTTAGGTGTCCCAGTGTCTGGCCGCTGCCCTGTTGACTGCCGCCTCTGCCATGTTTGTTGCTGTGGTGGGTTTATTGCTGCTGCGGGTGCTTTTTGCAGTCGGTTGTCGAAAAGAGGTGGTCTGGTTGTGTTCGGCCATTGCTCTGCCGACTGCTGCCACAGCCGTGACTGGTGGGTTTGCGTGTTGGCTGTCACGGGTTTTCTTGTTGGGATGGTCGTGGTGGTTCACGTTAGGTTCCCTTTTTCTTTTTCCTTTTTTTCGTTTGCTTTGTCTTCTTCTTCGTGCCCTAAGCTACTTGTGAGTGTGCCGGTGTGGTGGTGTTCGTCCTAGTGGTTTCTTTGGTGGCTATATTTATCGTGCAGGTTGACGGCGGATACATGCCCGAGCTTGTTCGGTACCATTGTCCTTTTCCGAGTCTTCATGGGTGTCGGGATGGTTTCGGTAAGGGTCTTATAAAGGCAGCTTGGCAGAAACATTTACAGGTATGATATTGTCATGACGGTGCATTGGACCTTACGCGTCAGACTCTTACTGATAGTTTGACTGTTTATTCCAATGCCGAGAGTTCTTTGAGACGGATGGGGCTCTGGTTGTGTGGGGTGTCGTACTATTAGAGCAAGATGTCGGCATAGTCAGGGTGATTTTGTGGAGCATCCGGGGTGTGTTGATAGCATTTACAACTTCCATATTCATGGTATTCCGAGTCCTTTGGCTCCTTCTACTTCGGTTTCTTCTGATGATAGTGTAGAGCTCGTCCAGTGGTCTATATCTTCGCTGGATCGTTTGCTGTCTTTAGGCCTTCGTACCGTGAAATCTATTCCTCATAAGTGCCATCTTGGGTTTGCTCGGGCTTTGAAAGGGCCCTTGGATGCGGTGTTTGATGCCCCTTGTGATCTCTCCCGTTGGGTTTGTTTGCTTGTTCTACCACTTTGTTTGCTCAGGACTTTCGCTCCTCGGAGTAATCATGAGTGTCGGACTTCTATTCGGCGTCAGCATCAGGAGGAGAGTATTGCCAGGGCTATACTTGCTTGGGGGACACCTGGGGGGTGGGGGGGGGGGGGTTGCAGTTGTTACAAGAGTGCTTTGATGAGGGTCCTTCTTCATTTTCTGTGGATGAGGATCTGGATTTGAGTGAGCTTAACCTTCGCCAATGTCGGCAGAAGATTTCTGATGGCCATTATACTGCTACTGTACGGGTGCTTTCTTCCTCTGGGGTTACCCCCTACTCCGATGCCACTCTCGTGGCCCTGCGTGAGAAGCATCATGTTGCCCCGCCTCCTTCTTTGCCTCCTCTATCTGGGGATCATCATCCTCTTGTCTCTTCTTCGGCTGTGATCTTGGATATGATTCGGAGCTTCCCTCGTGGCACTTCCTGTGGGAGGGATGGTTTTCGTGCCCAGCACCTTATGGATTGTTTGAGTTGCGCTACTGTGGCTATTTCAGATGATTTGATCACTTCTATTACTAGGGTGGTTAATATTTTTCTTAAGGGCCGGTGTCCTCTTCCTCTGGGTGAGTATATTGCCAGCGCCCCTCTCACGCCACTCGTTAAACCGGGTGGTGGGGTTCGTCCTATTGCTGTTGGTACGGTCTGGAGACGGCTTGTCTCTTAGGTTAGTGCTTATATGGTTGGTCCGTCCTTATCTTCTTATTTTGATGGGCTTCAGTTTGGGGTGGGTGTGTCCGGTGGAGGAGAGGCTATCTTGCATGCCTTGAACCGGCTTGTTGAGGATCGGGGGGCTCGGGTGGGGCTTTCTATGTTGCTGGTTGATTTCCAGAATGCGTTCAACCTTGTTGATCGTTCGACCATGCTTCAAGAGGTCTGCCGTCGTTGCCCGGCTCTTTCCCGTTAGGTGGAGTTTTGTTATTCCAGCCCGGCCCGCCTTTTTTATGGGGAGCACTGCTTGTGGTCTTGTCAGGGTGTTCAGCAGGGTGATCCATTGGGCCCTTTGCTTTTCGCTTTGGTTTTGCATCCGTTAGTTTGCAAGATCCGGGACACTTTTGACCTCACTTTGCAGGCATGGTACTTAGATGATGGCACCATCGTGGGTGATACTTTGGAGGTGGGGAAGGTCTTGAATTTGATTATGGTGGATGGCCCTCTTTTTGGATTGCATCTTAATGTCTCCAAGACAGAGGTCTTTTGGCCTGTTGAGGATCCTCGGGGTCGCCTTCCTGGGGGTTTCCCCCCTTCTATTTCTTGGCCATCACGTGGTGTTACTGTTTTGGGTGGACCTGTCAGTGCTTGTTCTGATTTTAGCAGTGAGATTGTGGCGACGAGAGGAACCAAGACCATTGAGCTAATGGATTTGGTTGCGAGGATTGAGGACCCGCAATGTGAGTTGCTTCTTCTTCGAGCTAGTACTGGTATTTCCAAGCTTTACTTCTCACTTCGTACTTGCTCCCCTAGTGTTTTTGGGTCTGTCCATCTTCCTTTTGATGCCGCTCTGCGTACTAGCTTGGAACGTATTGTCACCGGGTCAGGGCCGGGTTTTGGGGATTGGCAGTGGCGCCTTGCTACTTTCCCTTTTCAGCTTGGTGGTCTTGGTGTCTATGCGGCGGGAGATGTTTTATTTTATGCTTTTATTGCGTCCCGCTTGCAGTCTGCTGGTTTGCAGGCTAAGCTCCTCGGCCCTTCTGGAATTGTAGCTGTTGGCCCTGCTTTTGATGATGCCGCGCAGGTGTTTACTGTGACTACAGGATCTGGTGTTTTAGGTAACCCTAGTGAAATTGCTGCCCCCAAACTTATGAAGAAATTGGCAGACATTTATTTCGCGACGGTTGCTGCCGCCTCAGAGTCTGTTTTCTCTTTGAAGCCACGCCAGATTGCTTTATGGCAGTCTCAGCAGGGTTCTCACTCCTCTGATTGGTTGCGTGCGGTTCCTATCTCAGGGTTGGGTCAGACTATGAACGGGAGGACTTACCGTTGTGTGCTGGGATATCGTCTGGGTGTTTCGTTATTCACGATATCTAGGCCCTGTCCGGCTTGCTCTCGGGTTTTTGCTGAGGATGTTTTTGGGGACCACGTTGTTTCTTGTACTTTCATCCACAAACCAATCAGACTAAGCATAAGATTCCAACATACTTTGTACCTCATATATGATTGGTTTGTGGATGAAAGTATATAAAGTATGTTGGAATCTTATGCTTTCCCCGGCAACGGCGCCAAAATTTGATAGGCTATCGCACACCTATGCAAAAATAATATTTATACCCTAGGTAACTAATTAATGTAGTACTTAGGGGTCGAACCCAAAGGAGACGGGAGTTTATAATTTAGTTGTTATGGATTGAAATTTACCTTGGTAGATTAACGTTTGCTTTGGTTGATTGGTTTGATGTAATAAAACAATAATAAATAAAATGTCTAGGGAGGTCGGGTCACACATGCAAATTATGTAAATGTTTAAATTAAACATAAGAGTTGATGAAATGTTAATTGTTTAGGCTTAGAGACACCCACCTTACGGCATTAGTGTCAACCATAGACCGGGTCCTAGAGAAACTCTCGTCCATGACTAGGTCGTCCTACTACACATGCTTAGTCTAATTAATTCCATGCCTCTCGACTTTTAGAACGAATGAACAAACTTAATCGATGAATATGGCCTTAAACAAAGATTAAACATTATGGTGCAAACATGTGATAGAAACAATTAGACAAAATTATATCATCCTAGTTTATTACGTTAAAAAAACTTTTTTTATGCATGGCTCCCTTCATTCCCTAGACAAGGTAAACTACTCTAACATAATGTAAATGCAAACTAAACTAATGACAAATAAAATGATAAACATAATGGAAATGTAAATAGAAATTACCTTGAAATATGGAAATGGAAATGGATCGGAGATGGAAGAACAATAATTGTAATACAAATAACTTGTAAATGTGAATTGTTTTATAACTTGAAATGTAAATAACATAAATAAAATCTAAACTAAACTAAACTAAGAGCTAATCTAAACTAACTACTAAATTTAGAGAGAATTATATGTAAAATATGTAGAAAAGATGGTCTGTAATGTGTAGGATTAGCACCCCATATATAGGAAATAAAGGAGTAAAATTTGTAGAGGAATCTAAAATGGCATCCTAAGCACACTCTTAATTTTCCTTCAATTCTTGAGTAATTGTCAAAAGGATCCAATGTGAGCCATTAATCTCATATTTAAGCTTAACTTAAACACTCAATTTATCATCCCATGAGAATCCTAAAAGCATCCAAGTTGAGCATATTATGTAGAATTTTGTGGACTTGTAATATTGTGGGCTTCATTTTGCATTTGTATTTGTTGCACATCTACATTTGGTCCATCATTTTGGCATTGTTAGTCCATGCACATCTTCCATGTTGGTCCATTCTCTTCCTTAGCTTAGCTACATAGCTCATACTTCTAGTACTTGCAAATGTCGTAGAATTAAGCTCATAAAAGCTTATCTACCTACAAAATATGACAAAACATACAAATAGAACTAGAAAGCAAATATTAGCTCATTAACACTAACGTTAGTGCATAATATATATAAAATGGAGCTAAATATTAGGGTAAAAATGTATATAATTTAGACCTATAAAACTCCCCCAAGCTATCCTTTCTTGTCCCCAAGCAAGAAACCGTATCCCATCAAATGCAATATCCCAAACAAGCTAAGCATAATGATTTTAAAACCCGAAACAACATGAGCAAGGGACAAAGCAAAACATGGATGAGATTTACATGACGGCGTAGCATGGAAAACTTGAAATGAACCTTTAAGCTCTTGCATGATCTTTTGACTTATGGACTCTCACGCGGCACTCAAACTCTTTTATATGTGAAAGGACAATTTTGTGAATGAACACTCAACTATCCTCAACTTATAACAATGCGCCCGCAATCTAATATGGTAAACATGTCAAAACTAGCAAGCCAAAACAATCAAATGTAAGCATGATAAAGAAGTCAAATGGGTACGAAGAAGGAAATATGTGATGGGTAAGAAGGGGGAACAAATGAATTATGGATTGTGGAGCTAATGTCAAGCTAGCAACAACCAAATGCAAGGACGCTCAATCCCAATTCTAACCCAATTTTTTTGCAAATTAATCATAAGACAACTCTCGAAAATATATGAATAATACTTGAGAGTTTCTCACATCGTTTTCTTCTTCTCTCTTTTTTTCTTTCTTTTCAATTCATACTTCTTTTTTTGTCATGCTTTTTCTCATTCATTCATTTTTCTTCTCATCTTTGCTTTTTTCATCATCTTTTTTTTTCTTTCATCTTTCTCTTTCATTTTTTTTTTTGAGCATTAAGACCAAGCTCACATGATTTTCCAACCTTTGAAACAAATCCCAATTGAGCACCCAAACAAAACAAAACAAAGCTACTAGCTCAACAAGGGTAGGCAAGTTATAATGTAGCTAGGGAAAGTGTTTATGAAAGGGGTCAAAAAAGACAATTATATCATGTGAATGGCTCCAAAATGCTATAACAAATGAATGCATGTTTACCAAGAGATGACATGAAAACCATACTTATGCGTATTGATGAAACACACATCATAAGGAGACCTACACTCACCTAAGAGAGACCGGATATGGAAGCGTCGGTCTAAAGAGGTTCTACCTTACCATTCTGTAGCTTGCCAAAAGTCAAGATCAAGCCTATTTGGTTCATTTTTCATCTCCCACCTACTATGTCAAGACATCCCCATGTAGCAATTATCCCATCATAAAATAATAAATCATTAGCTTAAGCAATCATTAGGATATGCAAGAGGGCATAAGTAGGACAAACAAAGAATTAGAAGCAAAAATTCACACAAATTTTTTTAAAAATTCTCACTAAATCTATACTAACTAAATGCAAACTAACTAATATAACTAATATTCCTATCAAATATTAGCTTGGGGGAGTTTGATAAGTGCATATTTTATATACTTTCATCCCCTATATTAGCTCCATTTTATTTGTTATTTAGCACTTATCATAGTGTCATAAGCTAATATTTGTTGTTCTAGTGTACTTGTTTGTCTTAACATGTTTTTGTAGGAATCTAAGCATTTAGAGGCTTTTTCCTATCATTTTATACACTAAGTTCACTAAGCTAAACAAGACCAAGTGTTGGACTAAGCATGGAGGTTGGATTGGGTTTTGCATGGAGAAATTGATGGATTATTATGTATAATGCAAATATTGACAACAACCAAAGTCAAGGCCCAATGATCAAATCCAAGTCAAGGTGGAAAGCATAAGATTCCAACATGCTTAGGATGCTTTTTGGGAGCTCTAAAGATCATATATGAGGCATTTACCCGGGTGATTAAGGAGCATTAAAGTATAAAATTTGGATTCCTCACGCAATTAAGAGAGGAATTAAGAGAAATAACCCGGAAACACACGACCCCGATCGGGGCCATACAACCCCGATCGGGGCCACAGTCATCTCGATGGTCTACGTTATGCTCTCCTCTCCTATAAATAGGAGAGGTATTCCAAGGTTTTGGGGATCCAATCTTTACGTCTCATTTTCACTTTACAATAGCCTTAAGCTTTATATTTCTCTCATTTGTTTTCACATTAATTTTCAATATCGTTAAGCTTGTAGTTGTTAAACATTTGGTTATTTATATATTAAAGCATTTGGTTTCCGAGTTAGTTCTATCAAGCTCCTACTTTGGTAATCTTTCTATTATTTACATTTTGTATTTTGTTTATGAGTTTAGTATTAGTCCTTTACATTTCATCATTAGTATACAATTTCCACTTTAGTTATAATTACTACAATATGTCTTATAATCTAAATATCATTTGCATTTCCTTTACAAATATGAGTAGCTAAATTTCCTAGTCTAAGGGCTAGGGGAGCCATGTAAAATCAAATATATAACATGATAAAATAGATTAATAATTATATTGTTCATATTGCTTCTATCACATGCTTGTGCCATAATGTTTAATCTTTGTTTAGGGCCCTATTCATTTGATTAAGTTTGTTTATTCGTTCTATAAGTCGAGAGGCACGGAATTGAATTAGACTAAGCATGTATAGTAGGACGACCTAGTCATGGACGAGAGTTTCTCTAGGACCCGGTCTATGGTTGATGTTAATATCGTAAGATGGGTATCTTTAAGCCTAAGCAATTGACAATGTTATTAGTACCAAGTTTATCATGATTATATGTTTACCTTTGCATGCGTGACCCGAACCCCTTAGACTCCCTTTTATTATATAATTTACATCATAAATTCTTATTAATCATCAAACAACCAAACCAAACCAAATCGTAATCGACCTTGATAAAAATCTACCCATAGCAATTCACGAAGTAATTCCCGTTTCCTTGTGTTCGACCCCTATTGCTACATTAACTTGTTGTTTAGGGAATTTATCTTTGCATAGGTACGCGATAAGCCTATCAAATTTTGGCGCCGTTGCCGGGGAGACGGTTTTGTTTTTTATTTAGTTGTTGAATTTTATCTTGTTTTGTCTTGAGGAACACTTGTTCCTTGGGATCGTGCTTTCTCACAAGTTTTCATGTAGTTTTAGTGCCTTTTTCAGGTGGTAAAACTATCTCAAGGGGATTCTCATATCTTTCCAATGGGTGTTTTTCCGTTCCTACAACAACCAAACCAACCTTTTCATGACTATTTGTCCCAATTTGACGAATACGTTAATTATATTGCTTCTCTTGGATTCATTTACAATGAATATGAATTGGGTCAGGTTGTGCTTGACGGGATGGATTCCGAGTCCCGTAATTTGGCTCCTTACATGAGTTGTGAGAGTCTTTACTACAAGAGTGCGGAGAAGCTTTGGGTTTTCCTAAGGTTCATGGCCGACCAATGTCGGGAAGTAGCTCGCCAAGAAAATTTAAGGTGTGTCGTAGAAGAGTTCACAATGCTTACTCAAGTTTATTGGGAGCAACAAGCTTCTAAAGTCCGTTCCTTAAAAAGGCTCGGAGACAAGCTCACAGAAATGCGAGAAGAAAATGAACGATGTATCGAAGCTTCTACTATGCCACCTTCCCAATGTGAGTCTTTTGCCCCTAATAACTTAGAATTATTGGAAGATGATGATGATGGTCATAATTTTTCTTTTGAAATTCCCCTTAACATCACTCCAATTGACCACTTAACTCATGACATTTACCTTGTAGTAGATGACACCCATGACATGGATATTGTTGGGCCGGATTTTAATGACACGGATGAGGTTACACCCGAACCTTTGGAAACCCTTGAGAATCCTTTCACGGAGGATATTGTTGAGCCAATTGTGGTTGATGCGGGACTTCGTGATGAGCCCATCAAGAATAAGTGGGAAGAAGCAATCATTTCGAAAGAGACCCACCCCCTTGGTTTTTCATGTCACCAATTTAAGACCGTTTATGATGATATGTTATGCACTAACAATTTGTTTTATGGTCTTAAGCGTGATGCTCCTTCTCTTACTGACGAGTGGAGTGATACGGTGGTTCTCTTTGAAATATCAGATGCGCATTTTGATAAGATTTATCCTACTTTATCTTTGATCTTTCAAGCTAATATCTTATCAATTGCGTATATATGCTTTTGTATTGTCCATGCACAGGTATATGATTTACTTTTAAGGGCATTGACGTGCTTTTTAGAGGACGATGGAGGATCCATTAGGAAAAAAACTAGTTTGTTCTTGTTTTTAATTTTCCGAAATTTAATGTTTTCGTAGAAATAGAAATAAAATTACTAGACTTGATGATGATTGTTTTGTGATTTATAAGTAAACAATGAAGAAAAGGTGATTGAACGCTTCCCCATGCATGAGACCCCGATCGGGGTCGTAACTTTCAAGAACGGGGGAGCTAAAAAGAAATGCGGAAAAGGTGAAATACGGCAAGATGTGGTCAACCCCGATCGGGGTTGGTGGCCCCGATCGGGGACGCAACTTTTTCCGAAAAAAAAACAATTTTTTTTTTTTTTTTTTTTTTTTTAGAAAATTGCCTAATCACTTGCAAACATCATTCCTTCTTCAAATTTTCAATTTTTAGCCCTTTTCTTGAATTTTTAATGAATGGAAGAGTCCCCCGAATACATGCTAGCTTGGGGGAGGCTCGTTAGTCTAGTAAGTTTTTTTTTTGTTCTGCACTTTAGTTTATTTCTCGCAACCCATTAAATATGACCTCTTGTCCTTCTTGTTTATGTGCTTTGCGCCATTTTTATGGTTTCGTTGAGTAATTTAATTGTTGGCACATTGAGGACAACGTTGTGTTTAGCTTGGGGGGAGATTGCATTCGCATATTAGTTAGTTTGCATTTAGTTAGTATAGATTTAGTGAGAATTTTTGAAAAATTTGTGTGAATTTTTGCTTCTAATTCTTTGCTTGTCCTACTTATGCCCTCTTGCATATCCTAATAATTGCTTAAGCTAATGATTTATTCTTTTATGATGGGATAATTGCTACATGGGGATGTCTTGACATAGTAGGTGGGAGATGAAAAATGAACCAAATAGGCTTGATCTTGACTTTTGGCAAGCTACAAAATGGTAAGGTAGAACCTCTTTAGACCGACGCTTCCATATCCGGTCTCTCTTAGGTGAGTGTAGGTCTCCTTATGATGTGTGTTTCATCAATACACATAAGTATGGTTTTCATGTCATCTCTTGGTAAACATGCATTCATTTGTTATAGCATTTTGGAGCCATTCACATGATATAATTGTCTTTTTTGACCCCTTTCATAAACACTTTCCCTAGCTACATTATAACTTGCCTACCCTTGTTGAGCTAGTAGCTTTGTTTTGTTTTGTTTGGGTGCTCAATTGGGATTTGTTTCAAAGGTTGGAAAATCATGTGAGCTTGGTCTTAATGCTCAAAAAAAAAATGAAAGAGAAAGATGAAAGAAAAAAAAAAGATGATGAAAAAAGCAAAGATGAGAAGAAAAATGAATGAATGAGAAAAAGCATGAAAAAAAAAAAAGAAGTATGAATTGAAAAGAAAGAAAAAAAGAGAGAAGAAGAAAACGATGTGAGAAACTCTCAAGCATTATTCATATATTTTCGAGAGTTGTCTTATGATTAATTTGCAAAAAAATTGGGTTAGAATTGGGATTGAGCATCCTTGCATTTGGTTGTTGCTAGCTTGACATTAGCTCCACAATCCATAATTCATTTGTTCCCCCTTCTTACCCATCACATATTTCCTTCTATCTATCCATTTGGCTTCTTTATCATGCTTACATTTGATTGTTTTTGCTTACTAGTTTTGACATGTTTACCATATTAGATTGCGGGCGCATTGTTATAAGTTGAGGATAGTTGAGTGTTCATTCACAAAATTGTCCTTTCACATATAAAAGAGTTTGAGTGCCGCGTAAGAGTCCATAAGTCAAAAGATCATGCAAGAGCTTAAAGGTTCATTTCAAGTTTTCCATGCTACGCCGTCATGTAAATCTCATCCATGTTTTGCTTTGTCCCTTGCTCATGTTGTTTCGGGTTTTAAAATCATTATGCTTAGCTTGTTTGGGATATTGCATTTGATGGGATATGGTTTCTTGCTTGGGGACAAGCAAGGACTTAGCTTGGGGGAGTTTGATAGGTCCAAATTATATACATTTTACCCTAATATTTAGCTCCATTTTATATATATTATGCACTAACTTTAGTGTTAATGAGCTAATATTTGCTTTCTAGTTCTATTTGTATGTTTTGTCATGTTTTGTAGGTAGATAAGCTTTTATGAGCTTAATTCTATAACATTTGCAAGTACTAGAAGTGTGAGCTAAGTAGTTAAGCTAAGGAAGAGAATGGACCAACATGGAAGATGTGCATGGACTAACAATGCCAAAATGATGGACCAAAATGTAGATGTGCAACAAATACAAATGCAAAATCAAGCCCACAATATTACAAGTCCACAAAATTCTACATAATATGCTCAACTTGGATGCTCTTAGGATTCTCATGGGATGATAAATTGAGTGTTTAACTTAAGCTTAAATATGAGATTAATGGCTCACATTGGATCCTTTTGGCAATTACTCAAGAATTGAAGGAAAATTAAGAGTGTGCTTAGGATGCCATTTTAGATTTCTCTACAAATTTTACTCCCTTATTTCCTATATAAGGGGTGCTAATCATACACATTACAGACCATCTTTTCTACATATTTTACATATAATTCTCTCTAAATTTAGTAGTTAGTTTAGATTAGCTCTTAGTTTAGTTTAGTTTAGATTTTATTTACGTTATTTACATTTCAAGTTATAAAACAATTCACATTTACAAGTTATTTGTATTACAATTATTGTTCTTCCATCTCCGATCCATTTCCATTTCCGTATTTCAAGGTAATTTCTATTTACATTTCCATTATGTTTATCATTTTATTTGTCATTAGTTTAGTTTGCATTTACATTATGTTAGAGTAGTTTACCATGTCTAGGGAATGAAGGGAGCCATGCATAAAAAAAGTATTTGTAACATAATAAACTAGGATGATATAATTTTGTCTAATTGTTTCTATCACATGTTTGCACCATAATGTTTAATCTTTGTTTAAGGCCATATTCATCGATTAAGTTTGTTCATTCGTTCTAAAAGTCGAGAGGCATGGAATTGAATTAGACTAAGCATGTGTAGTAGGACGACCTAGTCATGGACGAGAGTTTCTCTAGGACCCGGTCTATGGTTGACACTAATGCCGTAAGGTGGGTGTCTCTAAGCCTAAACAATTAACATTTCATCAACTCTTATGTTTAATTTAAACATTTACATAATTCGCATGTGTGACCCGACCTCCCTAGACATTTTATTTATTATTGTTTTATTACATCAAACCAATCAACCAAAGCAAACGTTAATCTACCAAGGTAAATGTCAATCCATAACAACTAAATTATAAACTCCCGTCTCCTTTGGGTTCGACCCCTAAGTACTACATTAATTTGTTACCTAGGGTATAAATATTATTTTTGCATAGGTGTGCGATAGCCTATCACTCCTCCCTCATTCTAATTCTCCCAACTCACTCACTCATTATTCATTCTCTCACACTTCTCTCACACTTCTCTCATCCCTCTTTCTCTCTCATTTTCCTACTCACTGCATACCTTTCATTCTCTCCCAAAACAAAATAAAACCCAAAAACCAAAAAAAAAAAATCCTAAAAACCAAAATCACAAATTAAAAAAAAAAAAAGACCATCGTCTTCTTCCTCCCGCCTTCTTCCTCCCACCGGCAACAACCTCACCACCACAACCCAGCAACCACCTCGGCAACCTCACCCAACAACCCCTACCCCCTAACCGACAACTCCACTACCCCGACAACCCCTACCCACTGCCTATCACATTCCCCGAGAACCTCACCCAACAACACCCTTCTTCACCATTCCGCCTGCACGGACACCACAACCCGACAACCCTCCTCTCCACGACCACCCTCCTCTCCACCATCTACCCAAAAACCCCTCGTCGTCACCACCCAACCACCGCTGCGACCAGCCCTTCACCACCCCAACACACCACCACCATCCTCCTGCCGCCCTTACTGAACCGACGACAACCACCATTCATGCGTCACCTCCGTCCCAGATCTGACGTTTTTCTTCAGTTTTTTCGTTGTTTTTTTGTTCACGCGACACCTCCTGCCGCACTGTTTTTTTGTTTTGGTTTTGTTTTTTTTGTTTTGTTTTTGTTTTGTTGTTTCTTCAATTTTTCATTGTTTTGTTGTTTTTGTTTTTGTTCCCAGATCTGACGTTGTTTCTTCAATTTTTTTTGTTTTGGTTTTGTTTTTTTTGGTTTTGTCTTTTTTTCATTTTTTATTTTTTCAGATTTAGTATTGTTGGTTTAATGGTGGTATTTTTGTTTTTTTTTTAAGATTCTAATTTTAAAGTTTAGACGGTTTTTTTTTTGCAATATTATTGTTGATTATTTTTTTTTTGCAATTTTCAGTGTCACTACTTTCAATCTAGAATTGATTTTTAGTATTTTGGGTTTTTTATTTCTCTTTTTTTTTCAGATCTATTATTGTTGGTTTAACGTTAGTATTGGTGGTTTTTAGGATTTCGGTTATATATTGGACTAAAGTTATACACTGCGTGCATTAAAGTTATACACACGATATATAAATTTTTTTTTTGTTATTGTTATTAGGTTTTTTGTTTATATTTGGTTTTTTTGCTCGATTTACGGGTTTTTTTGATAGATTAACGGGTTTTTGTTATTATGTGTTTTTTTTGTTTTTGTTAACATTAAAGTTATACTATTTACGACTAAAGTTATACCCTTAAAACATTAAAGTTATACTATTTACGACTAAAGTTATACACTTTTTACATTAAAGTTACACTATTAACATCTAAAGTTATACATTGTATAAATTGAAGTTATACAACCATTCAAGTTTGTTTTGTTGGTTTTTTTGTTTTGTTTGGTTTAGTTTTGGTTTTTTTTTTGTTATTTGATTTTTTTTTTTGTTATTGGTTAATTTTTTATTATTGTTATTGAAGTTTTTTCATTGTACTTTTTTGACTTATTGGTTTTTTTAATATCATCTTCTTATGTGTTGTTTCAAATCTGAATTTATAGTTCTAAAGTTATACAATTTTGAAACTAAAGTTATACAAATTTCGTCTAAAGTTATACAAAAAATGACTGAAGTTATACTCTTATGGAATAAAGTTCTGCAATTTTGGACTAAAATTACACAAATTTGGACTGAAGTTATACAAATAAGGACTAAAGTTATACAAATAAGGATTAAAGTTATACAAAAAAGGACTAAAGTTATAAAAAAACTGACTAAAGTTATACAAATAAGGGCTAAAATTATACAAAAACTGACTAAAGTTATTTAAAAATGGGTTAAAGTTATACAAAAACTAACTAAAGTTATACAAAAATGGACTAAAGTTATACAAAAAATGACTAAAGTTATACAAAAATGGACTAAAGTTATACAAAAATTGACTAAAGTTATACAAAAAAGGACAAAAGTTATACAAATATGGACTAAAGTTATACAAAAATTGGAATAAAGTTATACAAAAAATTGACTAAAGTTATACAAAAATTACACACATTCCTACTGGAGTTATACATTCATTGAATAGAAGTTACTCATATCGTTACTAGAGTTATACATTTACTGAGTATAAGTTATACATTTACTGAGTGGAGTTATACGTTTAGTCCATATTTGTATAACTTTAGTTCATTTTTGTATAACTTTAGTCCATTTTTGTATAACTTTAGTCCATTTTTGTATAACTTTAGTCCATATTTGTATAACTTTAATCCATATTTGTATAACTTTAGTCCATTTTTGTATAACTTTAGTTCATATTTGTATAACTTTAGTCCATATTTGTATAACTTTAATCCATATTTGTATAACTTTAGTCCATTTTTGTATAACTTTAGTCCATATTTGTATAACTTTAGTCCATTTTTGTATAACTTTAGTCCATTTTTGTAGAACTTTAGTCCATTCTTTGTATAACTTTAGACCACCAAACTACCACCACAAAACGAGATAATAAAGTTATTTTTTCAAAATATTAAAATTAACTTATTATATGAGATTTATTTTACCCAAAATCTTAAGAAAAAAAATGTAAAAAAAGCGAGAAATGAGAAAATAGATAAAAAGACAAGAATAAACAAAATAAAAGACAACAAAAATAACAAATGAAAAAAACACAAGAAAAATAACACCAAAACGAAAAAAAAAAAAAAAAAAAAAAAAAACGTTCCGGCGGCGGCGGGGTTGGCGGCGGCGGTGGTTGTGAGACGGTGGGTCGTGGCGGTGGGTGGTGTCGGGTGGGGTGGTGGTGTAGAGGAAGAGAACTTTTTTATTTGTTTGGATTTTTGATTTTTTTGATTTTTTTGATTTTTTTGGGTGTTTTGGGTTTTTTCTATTTATTTGGTTTTTTGGGTTTTTTATTTATTTGGATTTTTTGGGTTTTTTTGAGAGTTTGAGAGAAGAGATAAGTGAAATGTGTAAGATGAAAGAGAAATGGATGAGTGGAAAACAAATATATAGTAAATTAGTGATTAATTAGAGTGGATTAGTGAAAGAGGAGAGAGATGGTGAGATTAGCTATTAAACACACTTTTTTGGGGTTGATCTTGGCTATCCATTTTCACCATCCAATGGCCCTTAATAGAACTTATGGACTCAATACATATAATTGGCCTTAGTTGATCTCTTCTCTCTCTCTCTCTTTTATATATATATATATATATATATATATATATATATATATATATATATATATATATATATATATATATATATATATATATATATATATATATATATATATTTATATAAACAAGCTTATAAAAATGTAACTTTTATAAAAATTATGTTTAAAAATGAAATTAATTAAATTAAATAATTTAAAATATAAATAAAACAAAAGAACGGTTAAATAAACTATAAATGCTAGAAATAGGAAATTCGCGAGTGTTACAGCATCACACTTGACAGTGTAAACATTTCCGCACACAGGTCCACCAACAATCCAAGAGGGAAAGGAGTTTCTAATCCTCTTTGCTAATTGAAATTCAGAAGAGAAGTCCAACAAAGGCGCTTGAAGAAGGCTAGCGTCCTTAATGCACGCAACCTCATTCATACACTGAATACCACCAAGAATAGAATTGAGAGCACCCATAGACCAAGAGCGACGATTCTTGAAGACAATATCATTCCTACAACACCAAATTCTCCATAGAGTAGTGATAAGGGGATAAAGGAGGGAGTTAGGGTCTGGGCCATTTAAAAAATAAGTTATCCAGTTAATGACACAAACCCTAACATCAATATCATAGAGCCTTTGCAAAGCTACAATCTCTGAAGAGGTGAGAAATAGATTCTGATAAGGCTAAAGTCGTATCACCTTAATTAAAGAAATCTATCTCGGTACTAACATAATAGCTAGTGGTATGACAAGTATCGAATCCACAGGGAGGCGGTAATATTCAGTTTGCTAATATTTAGATCGTCTTAAAGTAACCATTTTTCTTGGGGGCTTGTTTGGTTTGTATGCTAACAACTAATTGCAAGTAAAATAAAGGTTGTAAACAATAATATTAAGAAGTCTAGGGCGCCGGTTCACTAGGTCAATTATACGGCGGTGTATCTTAATCAATTGTTAAGTCAATCAAACTATCTAAGGTCACAAGATTGATTAATTATATTATGCCCTTTAGATTAAGTTTAACATGCAGTCGCTATAATTAAACACAACCTATCTAATTATCGCAGCCTATATTAATTCTAACCCAGTCGGTGAAAGTATTAATTCGCTACACTAACTATCGATTCAGGCCTTAAATCAAATAACTAGAACAATAATCGAACGATAGTTTATACGATATTACTAAATATCAATTAATAATCCCCTTTTAATCAACCTAGATCCCCTTTACCCTAGATGAAAGGTTTAGCTACTCATATTAACGAAATTAACAATAATAATAATTGATGAAAACATAATTAAACACATAAAACAAGAACAAAGAAATAATAACATAACTTGATTAATAATTAATGAAGAACGATTAAAATACCTTAACAATTAATGAAGAACGATTGTAGATCTCAATGTATGCTTGTCGACTAAACTAAGACTGTTTTCGAGTTCAGAATATAATAAAAGCGTAACCTAATAATTCTCACGAGTTTAGCATTATAATACAAATAAGACATGTTTTAGGAAAATTCAGAAAAGTGCATAACATAAAAGATCCTCGATCGAGCCTGATTCTACTCGATCGAGGACACTTCACTCGATCGAGCCTGATGCTACTTGATCGAGGGTTCAGTCTTCCTCAGATTGTCTTCGACTAAACTTCACTTCTTATCTATAATTCTCCTCGTTTCCCGTGCCATGCCTCGTGTATCTCGCTATGTCATATCCGCAGTGCTCATCTTTACTAGTTTCACCTCGTAAATGCGTCATTTCTGCATTTAAACACAAAGTGGCGGCAGTATCGACATTCTAATATAAAAGGCATATAAATGACATAATAAGCACCGAAACCGTATCAAAACCAACATGAAAGGAGTCATAAAAGTGTATATAAAAGTGATACATCAAAATCCCCCAAACCAACTCTTTGCTTGTCCCTAAGCAAAGCACTAACACCATACAAAAGACAAACATACAAATGATGAATGAATAACTCAGAGCTAATGTCGATGCACATACAAATCCCAAGCCATCCATATCTATAACAAAGTAATGACCAAAAATTGTGCCAATAAAACAATTTCAAAGGCACGGGTAATAGAAGAACGCACCTCAACTCAAGATGTAACATGATACCGTGACTCAGCCAAATACCTTTCAATCTTGCAAGACAAATTAGTTAGATTCTCGCGGATTCACTCATGCACTCATAAGGGGTAAGTTATATGTAAGATAGAAAGAATTAAGACACTCACTCAACTTATGAAACATCCATGCAATCTAATGTGATAGAAATTTCTCCAACTAATTCGCATTCACAATAAAGATAAAAGTACATGTATCAAGGATAATAGGGTGGCAAATGGGCAAGGGTATAGAAGTGGTTTGTGCCAAGGCACGTATGGATATGTAAGGCTAAGACGGTAGTTACAGCGCTAAACCAAAAACCAATTCTAATGACAATAAACATAAACCATCCCAACTAGAGAAATCATCTCAACTTTGACAACACATGAGTGAATATGAATGACTCTCCAAAAATGCATTAGACTCTAGTACACACCACTTATAATCTCTTAACAAAATCAATTGATGCAATCTGTTTTTTTTTTCTTTCTCTTTCTCTTTTTTTTTCGGTCCTTTTCTTCTTTTTTCTTTTCTTTTTCTTTTTTTTTTCTTTTCTTTGCTTCATAATTTCCTTCTTCTTTTCTAACATATAAGATTAACACAATTGCTCATAAAATTAAAGCTACTACCCACATGACATAAAAGTCCCAATCCCAACCAAAGTAGCAAAAACAGACATGAAACTCAAGCAACCGCGACTATCCCGAAAAGGTAGGCAAATTCTAGATTGTAGCTATGAAAATAGGATATGAAATGGCTACAAGGGTTCAAACAGGCTAACAAAAAGGATAATGTGTGGCTTATTTGAACGGTAAGAATCGCCTTTCCTCATGTACTTAATCATATAAACGCACAAAAAGTTAAGAAACTAATGTCACACTTATGCAGTTTGATATTACACATTCCGCAAGGAGAACCACACTCTTTAGCCTAATTGACAAATGAGACCTGTTTATTAATGTTCCTGGCCTAGGAAGCTCTATAGACCTCAGAAATTTAAGTGGTTTACCAACATAATATCTTCAAATTTACTTGGCATAAGGCATATTATTACAGTCAAGACTTAAGTTTTGAGCTTTGTTTTCGGAAATAACATGTCAAAACAATGTACATGGACAACTTAAGTGGGGTTCAAATGCAAAGACAAAGCAAATTATCATCATTGCTAAACAATTCACCAATACTCGACCTAAAATAAAGAAAAACATGTTTTTGTATTTTTGTATTTTTTAAATTTTTATGGATTTTTTTAATAGCACACAACATAAATAAAGCACACAACTGAAAGTAAATCACACAATAGAAATAAATATACTCCCCCAAACCTAAATGTCACAGTGTCTTCATTGTGATGCCTACAGCATAACAATCACACAACAAACCCAGCAACCTAAAGTACACTACTAACAAAGGAAATAGGGAAATAAGAAATACAATAAAAGAAAGTACAAGGAAAGATAGTACCAGCTGTAAAGCAAAACCTCCCCCAAACCAGCTGCAAAGTGAGGGATGTAGTGACCAACTGTCACTACTGCGCATCTCCATCATCATCATCATTGCCACAATGGATGGCATCATCATAACCATCAATCTTCTGGAACAAAACATCCATCTCTAGATCAAGAACAGGGCCAGCGGGCCTCCACGTCAACCACCACATTGATCACGACCTCTAGTACGACCACCCCTAGAACCACCAGCTGGCGCAGAAGTAGAAGCTGCAAACTGGAAAAACTTACCTCTCTGAGATAGAGGAACCCCAACATCCTCAGTAAAATCACCAACAGGCCGAATAGGAGTATAAAATGGACGACCAAGAGCACCAAAGTCCCGAGTGAACCGCCCAAACTCCGCAGGAGTAACACCATAGAGATAAAAAACCTGACTATTATCTTCAGGAGTAGTGTAGTAACTCAGTGCAGTGCCGGTGTACTGACCTCCCCAAACAAAGTAATAGCCTCCATCTGCTCCCACAACTGCCTTTGAGTCAAGACAAGGTTAATCCCCTCATGCATCCTCACCTCCCTCTCAATAGCTGGGTCAAAGTGGTAACCATAATGGGAAGTAGAGGCAAAAGAAGGAGCATCGGGCTGTGGCTGGTAAGAGCCAGGTAAGTGGGTAGGGGGTTCTCGGCGTGTTCTACGGCGCCCACTAGTAGTAGTGGTAGTGCTGGAAGAGGGTAAAGTAACTAGTAGCTTATCAGGTATCAAGTAAGTGCAGGGTGCAGGTCGCTCATCAGACTCATCCTCCTCTAGAGCAGAAATAGCTGGCAGCTTATCATTAGGCAATAGCATGTAAAAATTATCCCTCACCCTTCAGTAATGAGCGGTACCACCAAGAATGTCAAAATAGTGGATACCATAGCGTAAGTAGTCATCATCCACCAAGGGCTCATGATCAACCATTGGCTCGTAAGGAGCCTCACCCTGAAAGTTGCATAGCCGACGTGCAAACCTAGTGATAATGGCTCCACAATCTAAGTCCTCATGTTTCCCAATCATACGGTCAAGAGTCGAGCAAATAAGATCCAGGGGTGACACGTCTGTCGCGTACCTGTCAAAAATAACCAACTGGCCAACTAACTAATATAGCTAGGGAAGTCGGGTCGAATCCACAGGGAGGTAGGAATTTGTCGGCTAAACTCAAGTTCGTCTAAGTAACCAAAGTGGGGTTTATAATTTGTGATTTCTAAACTAAAGAGAGCAAGCAAAGAGAAATAAAGGAAAAGGGATTTAACAGATAAAAGGGAGTAGCTAAGACGAGCGGTTCACCACAATCGTCCGGTCGAGTAATCTAGGTCCCAGGTTAATGCAATACGGTCCAAGGGGTAGCGAACGTCACCTTTCGGTCCTTAATTCACCCTAAAGTGTAAACAGTTTAACTTTCGTCCTCGCTGCAATACTCTATTGTTCGCTACTAGTCTCCCCCTTCCAACCTTTCGGTCCAGGTCAAGGTCCACTAAGAATAAGGGTCTAATTGCGTCGACTCAATTAGGCAATTACAATTATATGTAGCATTTTAACAACATGGGCGATACTAGCATTAACCCAGTAATTCGATTACTCTCCCTTCAAATCATGGATCCCCTATAGTCTTAGCATGGGAAATTAGCTACTCATAATTATGGGGGTAACAATCATAACAACTGAACAATTAAAACTAAACATGATGAAAAATCTAAAGAGATGATTGAACAAATATAAATCAAGAGGGGAAAGGAAATAAGAACAATAAGAACAGTAAAAACGATTAAGAAATAAATTGATAATACCGAATTGAATAACAAGTAGAGTGAAGAATCCAAAGGATAGTGATAAAAGTGGCGAGAGAAATGTTCGTAGTGAATGAGATGGGAGTAACGTAATGTTCTCCTCGGTCTTATACTGTAAAAACCTCTTAAACCTAACCCATGGACTGATTATCAAAGGCCCACAAAAGATTAGGCGGAATTAAACTAAAAACACACGAGAAACCCCTCGATCGAGTAGAGAGACTACTCGATCGAACACCAAGTCACTCGATCGAGCTAGTGCATCAACTCGATCGAGCACTGCTGTGTGAACTTCCTCGATCGACTCCTCCAACCAACGATCAACCAAGATGGGTGCATGAAGCATTCGATCGAGCAGAGAGGCCACTCGATCGAGCTATATAAGTGCGTCAGGACTTGTGTTTCTCCCTTGCTCCGCTCATGCGCACTCTAGGTGTGAAATTCCTAAGCTCCGGCTCCATATTTCCCATGAATGCATACAAATGGGACAATTAAGGCTTGTTTTAGCTCCTCTTCGGTCAATTTCTGCAAAATACAATAAACGGACCAAAGTAGAATATTCGGGGGTATTTGTAGCCAGATGCTACATAAAAAGCACAGAAATGCGTGTAAAAATGAGGTAAAAACCTTATATAAAAGACACGCATCAAATCTCCCCAAACCAAACCTTTGCTTGTCCCCAAGCAAATATGAATGCGACTAAGGGTGAACAATAGAACGGGACCAACGCATCAGCTACAAATCATCCATCAGAACCAATTTAATGCAACAAAATGACAAAGTGGCAGCCGAAAAGTGCAACCGAGTTAAATTAATATTTCAAGCTTACTGAACCGTCGACCTTGCAAGATTCAAAGATGTCGGACTCTCACGGGTCGCTCGTCACTCAAAATCAGGTACAGGGTGAGTATAAATGTGAAAGATAGGAAGAAGCAAGACACTCACCTAACTCGACCTATAAGAACATGCATGCAATTAACATGAATAGAGCCTCTACAACCGTACATATGCATTCCAACCATACTAATGACCAAGACACGTGCCGAGGACTTACATTTGGGTTAGTGAGGTAATGGGTAAGAAGGGGCTAAAATGAATTTGGATATGTGGGGTTAATAGCTAGGCTAGCAACAACGGATCCAAATATAGACTGCATCCCAACTTCGTACTCATTACAACAAGATTAAACGGTGCAAAACTATGCACTAAACCTCACAAAATACCAAAACTCGTCAACTCCCCATAGGATATAAATAAGTCATGGGAGTGTGAAACAATGCACAATTCTCAATTTTTTTTTCATTCTCTCCTTTTTTCTCATTTTGAAATTTTTCTTCTCTGTCTCTTTTTCGTTTTTTTTTTTCTTTTCACTTCTTTCATTTTTTTCATTTTCACAACTCAACACATTTTTCTTCTTTCTTTCCCTTCAATTCTTCCACCATCTTCTGAAATCAGATGAAATAACCATATTGCAATAATACATTCCAAGAACTACTCGTTACTAGCTCAGCTAGGGTAGGAAAAATTATAGAAAGTAGTTGATGGGCAAAAAGGCAATCTGGTTATGTGAGGCTCATGGATAGAATGAAATAAGGGGGATTGCCTCTCCTAACACGTGTCAACATCCACAGACCGAATGCATACAGGTATTAAGAAGACTAGACTCATGCTTATGCAAATTGATGTTACATGTCTTAAAGAGAGTACTACTCACATTCTAAATGAAACCGGTCATGAATGTCACCAGTTTAATAAGCTCTAACCTCGGAAATGTTATCAGTAGCTTGCGGCATAAAGAATCAAGTCTATTCGTTCAGATAAGAGAGAAATAAAAACTCGTGGATTATGCATACAAACATGCCAGCTAAATGTCACGAATATGCCAGGCTCCAATAATGATTCAAAGTAGCGTCAGTGTTCAAACGTTCCGGCTCAATTTAAAACATGAAAATATGGAAAATTTTTGGAATTTTATGATTTTTTGGAATTAAAAAAAAAACAATGCATGCGGAAATAAATAAACGATGCAAGAAACATGCAGACACATAGATGGATGCATACCTCCCCAAACCAAACCGTACAATGCCCTCATTGTACCAAAAATAGGGAAAGAAATGCAAACTGAAAGGAAAACGAGAAGTGGAGTCGGGAACTTACAAAACGTCATTAGCGGGACCTCCCCAAACCGACCATGAAAATGGGAGGTCCAAGAAAGTCAAACAAAATGGTTGTGTGGACGTAAAACAGCAAATGGGGTCACAATTGCTCGATCGAGCCCCTGGAATGTACTCGATCGAGTGAGCCTATGCATTAGAAGGGCTCGATCGACTACCAACCCACTCGATCGAGCGGCACGAGTAAGGATCTGGTCGATCGAGGACATCATCCCTCGATCGAGTAGCAGCCGCGTCAGAAAGTGCTCGATCGAGCACAAAGTCCTTCGATCGAGTACTTTTAATCTGCCAAAAACGCATAAAAGCAAGGAAAAACACAAAAATTGTTCCGTCTAAAGTTTAACGTAAAGCTTAAAGAAAAACAAATAGTTCAACAAAGTTCAAAATAAAACTGTCCGGGCTGCCTCCCGGAGAGCGCTGGTTTAAGAGGTCCCGCACGACCTTTCTGGTATCAAGTAACTGGCGCGTCGAGCTCGTCGAAGTGCAAAACTTCAACAGGCTTGTCCGCTTCACTCGCCTCATAGTAATGCTTCACATATTGGCCATTCACCTTGAATCTATGGCCCTCGGAATCTTCAAGCTCTACGGATCCAAATTTGGTAACACCCGTCACCGTGTATGGACCAGTCCACCTGGACTTCAGCTTGCCAGGAAATAGTCTCAACCGGGCATTGAACAGCAACACCTTTTGCCCCACATGGAACTCCCGAGGTAAGATTCTCTTGTCGTGCCATCTCTTCGTCTTTTCCTTGTAGATGCGCGAATTGTCATCATAGGCATTGAGCCTAAATTCTTCTAATTCATCTAGCTGCAAAAGACGATTCTCGACCACACGCTTTAGGATCATAATTAAGCTCACGAATTGCCCACCAGGCCTTACATTCCACTCAACAATGTAAGTGACACGATTTTCCATAAACTAACCTATAAGGTGATGCACCAATTGGTGTCTTAAAGGCAGTTCTATAAGCCCATAACGTGTCATCTAGCTTAAGACTCCAGTCTTTCCGTGATTTAGAAACTACTTTAGACAAGATCACTTTCAGTTCGCGATTAGAGACCTCTACTTGACCACTAGTTTGGGGATGATACCCCAAACCACGCCTGTTGGACACCAACTCTGCATATATGGAAGTGAGTTTCTTTTCTTTAAAATGCATTCCCCCATCACTAATGACGACCCTAGGGACACCAAAACGGGGAAATATGATCTTTTTGAACATTTTAATCACGGTCTTACCGTCACAATGAGGTGAAGCAATCGCTTCAACCCACTTTGACACATAGTCTACAGCTACTAAGATGTACCCGTTACCTTTATCGGATGGGAACGGTCCTTGGAAATCAATGCCCCGGACATCGAAAACCTCAACCTCTAGGATGCCGTTTTGTGGCATCTCATGTCTCTTCGAAATGTTCCCGATCGTTGGCATGCATCACAAGTCGAAACAAAAGACTTGGCGTCGCAAAAACAAAGAAGGCCAAGAAAAACCCGGATGAAGTACCTTAGCCACGGTGCGCGATGGACCGTGGTGACCACCATATGAAGAGGAGTGACAGCCTTCCAGGACTATTTTGGTCTCCCACTCGCGGAATACACCGTCTGTAGAGACCGTCTCGCACATTCCTTAAACAAGTAAGGGTCGTCCCTGTATACCGCTTAGCGTTATAAAGAAAACGCTTCTTTTGGCATTGATGAGAAAGGTCAAAGGCACTTGCCACCGACAACGGTTAGCTATATCTGCATACCAAGGTTCCTGGTCAACAATAGACGACACAAAAGCAATTAGACTATCGTCAGAAAAGAATCATCAATGGGTAGAGAATCTTCCCTTCTTGTCGCATCGCCGCGACAAGTGATCGCCACAACGTTCTCGGCTCCTTTCTTATCTTTGATCTGCAAATCAAACTCCTGGAGGAGGAGTATCCACCTCAATAGCCGTGGTTTTGCCTCCTTCTTAGCAAGGAGATGCCTCGGAGCCGCATGGTCGGTAAAAACAAGAACTAACCGACCCAACTAAATAAGTACGAAACTTTTCTAAGGCATAAACTACAGCCTAACGGCTCCTTCTCGGTGGTAGTGTACTTCACTTGAGCCTCATCCAGAGTTCGGCTCGCATAGTAAATAGCACTCAAGGCCTTGTCTTTCCTCCTCGCCAAGCACCGCTCCTAGTGCGTAGTCACTCGCGTCACACATGATTTCGAACGGCAAGTCCCGGTTGGGAGGTCAGATGATCGGCGCAGAGACTAAGGCCTCGCTTTAACCTGTTAAAAGCGAAAGACAGGCATCGTGAACACAAAAGGGGCATCTTTAAGCAACAACTGTGTAAGTGGTTTAGCAATTTTGGAGAAATCCTTGATGAACCGGCGATAAAAACCGGCGTGACCAAGGAAGCTCCTCACCCCCTTAACATTAACAGGAGGTGGTAATTGCTGAATCACTTCCACCTTTGCTTTGTCAACTTCTATTCCCCTATCAGAAACCAAGTGCCCTAGGACAACTCCCTCGTTGACCATGAAGTGGCACTTCTCCCAGTTCAGCACAAGGTTAACCTCAATACAAATACTGCAACACTTTCTCAAGGTTAGACAGACAATCGTAAAAAAATCACTTCCGTATACACCAAGTCATCCATAAAAACTTCCATGATAGACTCAATATACTCTGAAAATATCCCCATCATACACCTTTGGAAGGTGGCAGGGGCATTGCACAAACCAAAAGGCATTCTGCGGTACGCAAAAACACCCTTAGGACAAGTAAATGTAGTCTTGGCCGATCGTGCAGGTGGATAGGGATCCGAAAGAACCACGAATACCCGTCTAAATAGCGAAAAAATTTGTGGGAAGCTAACCTTTCTACCATTTGATCAATAAAAGGAAGGGAAAGTGATCTTTCTTGGTGGCGGCATTCACCGTTCGTAGTCTATGCACATCCGCCAACCATTACTTATTCGAGTAGGTATTAATTCATTCTTCTCATTCTTAACTACAAATTGTCCCTCCTTTTTCGGACCACCCGACTGGACTTACCCATTTAGAATTACCGACAGAATAAATAATACCGCATCCAAAGCAGCTTCATTACCTCGGCCACAACATCCTCCATCTTCCGGTTCACCGACGCCGACCACGCCGCAAGGTTTGTGATCTTCCTCCTGCTCTATCCTGTGCATACAAATATCGGGACTAATCCCCGTGATATCATCCAGAATAGCCCATTGCTTTCTGTTTTTCTTAAGTACTGACTAACAAAGAAGTCACCGATCATCACTAAGCTTGGCACCGACAATAATCGGATATCTTTGCTCGTATCGTCAAGAAAAGCATATTTAAGATGAGATGGGAGAGGCTTACGTTCCGGTACCTTTACCTCAATGGAGCAAAGAGTGCTGATCATTTGCTCCACCTGCTCTCCCTCACGCTCATCTAAATCATCAACAAGCAAATCCAATGCAGCGTCATCATCCTCCTCGGGCTATCTCGCACACTCATCAAAAAGCATGAGAGCTTCCAAAGGGTCCTTCATAAAAGAACCCGACCGTAAGTCATAAATAGACTCATCAATGACATCGACCGAATAACAAGTGTCCTCTATCATTGGGTGGGCTAAAGTATTCGGCAAACTAAAGGTGATAGCGTCATCTCCTATCGCCAGGGTCGACGCCCTTGTCGACATCAATAACGGCCCCACCGTACAAAGGAACGTCTTCCTAAAATAATGCTGGTCCGGTGTCCTCGCTATATCCAAAACAATGAAATCTACTGGGATGTAAAGCTTGCCTATTTTCACAGCACATCCTCCAAGACACCTAAGGGTCTCCTAACGATCTATCACCATCTCAGTAGGGTAATGTTAGTCACTTTGAAGTGACTCAGTTTCAATTTCTTGCAGACAGGAAGGGGCATGACACTAACACTGGCACCTAAATCGCAAAGGGCCTTATCAATAATCAAATCACCTATGACACAGGTAATAGAAAAGCTGCCCGGGTCTTTCATTTTTGGAGGGGCCTTATTTAACAGTAGGTTACTAGACTCTTCCATAAATGAAATCGTCTCAAATTCGCTCAAGTTCCTCTTACGCGTCACAATATCCTTCATAAACTTAGCGTAAGTAGGAACCTGAGTGACAAGGTCAGAGAAAGGGACAGTTACCTGAAGGTTCTTCACGATGTCCACGAACTTACCGTACTGTTGCTCGATCCTTGCTTCCTTCAGACGACTCGGAAAAGGTACCCTGGTAGCGATGAGTGGTCCTGCGACCTTTCCTTTACCCTTATCAATTCGTGACGTCTCCACAGCAGGGGGAGATGACACGGTGGCGGTATTAATTAACAAATTGGGATTCCCGCCATTTACAGCACTGGATCGAACGTCTTCACTGGTCGATCGACCAGTTTCTTCCTCAAATTCATTCGATCGACCTATCCTGTCACTCGATCGAGTGCCTTCTTCAGCCTCTTCACTCGATCGACCAACCTGGGGCTCTGTGATTCTCGATCGACTGTCAATGTCACTCGATCGAGTGACTGGGTGATTAGACCCACTCGATCGAGTGGATGTGTTCCTCGATCGAGTGGTTACTGCACACGCAGCAAGCATTTCCTGCAGGAACTCATCTAAATCGTCTTCTTCATCAGCTGTCGACACCTCATTTTCTTCATGATTAAAGTCACTTTGGAAGTTCATTGCCTTGACGACGGAATCGCGAATGGAGGAGTCTTGGCTTGTCTGCCATGCGAGTGTTAGTGCGCGACTTGCTCTCTCAACTCTGATATAACGGAATCCGATTGCAACATGATGGATTTCAGTTCGGCAATTGCTTCTCTTGAAGAAGGAGAGCCCGGCTGTGATGTTGGCGTAGAAGGGGTAGAAACGCTCTTTATCTCCTCATATAACTGGGAGAAAGGAACTCCCTGCTTGAACTTCTTGTATGCAATGGCACGCTCTACACCTGCCGTGCACTCATAAAGGTCATGCCCTTCCTCGCCGCATCTACCACATGGCTCTGTATGCTCTGTAATCGTAGGCATCTTGACAAATAAACTGCTATCTTGCAAAACTAATCAAAGCTTCGCGAAAATGAGATCAGTCTCAAGGAATGAATCCCTTGAGACGAAAGACAAACTTAATTAAAGCAACAAATATGCGCCACCTCCCCGGCAACGGCGCCAAAATTTGACACGTCTGTCGCGTACCTGTCAAAAATAACCAACTGGCCAACTAACTAATATAGCTAGGGAAGTCGGGTCGAATCCACAGGGAGGTAGGAATTTGTCGGCTAAACTCAAGTTCGTCTAAGTAACCAAAGTGGGGTTTATAATTTGTGATTTCTAAACTAAAGAGAGCAAGCAAAGAGAAATAAAGGAAAAGGGATTTAACAGATAAAAGGGAGTAGCTAAGACGAGCGGTTCACCACAATCGTCCGGTCGAGTAATCTAGGTCCCAGGTTAATGCAATACGGTCCAAGGGGTAGCGAACGTCACCTTTCGGTCCTTAATTCACCCTAAAGTGTAAACAGTTTAACTTTCGTCCTCGCTGCAATACTCTATTGTTCGCTACTAGTCTCCCCCTTCCAACCTTTCGGTCCAGGTCAAGGTCCACTAAGAATAAGGGTCTAATTGCGTCGACTCAATTAGGCAATTACAATTATATGTAGCATTTTAACAACATGGGCGATACTAGCATTAACCCAGTAATTCGATTACTCTCCCTTCAAATCATGGATCCCCTATAGTCTTAGCATGGGAAATTAGCTACTCATAATTATGGGGGTAACAATCATAACAACTGAACAATTAAAACTAAACATGATGAAAAATCTAAAGAGATGATTGAACAAATATAAATCAAGAGGGGAAAGGAAATAAGAACAATAAGAACAGTAAAAACGATTAAGAAATAAATTGATAATACCGAATTGAATAACAAGTAGAGTGAAGAATCCAAAGGATAGTGATAAAAGTGGCAGTAGAAATGTTCGTAGTGAATGAGATGGGAGTAACGTAATGTTCTCCTCAGTCTTATACTGTAAAAACCTCTTAAACCTAACCCATGGACTGATTATCAAAGGCCCACAAAAGATTAGGCGGAATTAAACTAAAAACACACGAGAAACCCCTCGATCGAGTAGAGAGACTACTCGATCGAACACCAAGTCACTCGATCGAGCTAGTGCATCAACTCGATCGAGCACTGCTGTGTGAACTTCCTCGATCGACTCCTCCAACCAGTCGATCAACCAGCATGGGTGCATGAAGCATTCGATCGAGCAGAGAGGCCACTCGATCGAGCTATATAAGTGCGTCAGGACTTGTGTTTCTCCCTTGCTCCGCTCATGCGCACTCTAGGTGTGAAATTCCTAAGCTCCGGCTCCATATTTCCCATGAATGCATACAAATGGGACAATTAAGGCTTGTTTTAGCTCCTCTTCGGTCAATTTCTGCAAAATACAATAAACGGACCAAAGTAGAATATTCGGGGGTATTTGTAGCCAGATGCTACATAAAAAGCACAGAAATGCGTGTAAAAATGAGGTAAAAACCTTATATAAAAGACACGCATCAAGGGGACTGAATAGGAAGGGGGTTTCTTGAAAAGAGTTAAGATAGCTAGCCAGCAACAAAACCTCTATGGACTGAGCTTTACTCTTATCGTGCCTCCCAAACAACAAATAGCTCAAATATCTCAAAAATAGCCTTAGGCAAACATGTTGCACATTAAGTAAGGCCATAGAACTGACATCTGCATAAGCAAAACCAGTAAAAAGGGGAAAGAATATAACAGCAGATAAACCAACAGGAGTTATAAATCACCCTCAGTGTGGAGGTTAAGGCCTAAATACCGAGAAATTTTGTTAAAAGTCAATGAACACTCAACATTGAACAACCTAAACCGAATCATATGTTCTTGTGGGAGATAAACATATGAACTAAGAAACTCAATTGTTAAAGGTCGGTAGGAAAGCTGATGCAAATCAAATAGTCCTTAAAACCCAATTTGGTAGAACATATCATACATGGCCGACTCAATCTTCAAAGTACGCAATACCTTTCGATCCACACACCGAATAGGAAACATTTGATGTGTTTCCATCAATTCCACAAACTTTGCCCTTTGCTCATTGTCCCGGAATTCAACAAATGGAAATTCATCAATTGGTCCGAGCTCTTCTTCTTCCTCCTCGAAAGTCTCTACTACCACCGGTTGACGGACGAGAGCGCGCCTCTCCCGTGGTCTTTTGTTGCTTTGTCCTCTGCTCGACATACCTGCAAAAGACAATCATATAATCACAAACCAATTTAATGCCCAAAACAGTCCACGTTTTTAAGACTAGGTGAGTCGGAAATTTTGATTTTAAGGTCGAAAATCACACATAAACTATGTAAATGGCAAGGAAATTGTAATTATATAACAAATAGTGAAGATTCCAAGCAAATAAACACAATTATCAACCAATTTAATGCATATAATCAACCGGAATTTATGAACCCTAATTCCCAAATTTTCGAAATTAGGCCTTTAATTCATCAATTAATGGGTTAAAAAGCAAGGAAATAGAAATTGTATATGAGCAATGGAAGATTCAAAGCAATAAACACAAGATTTAGGTAACAAAAATCAGATTTTCAGACCAAAGAACACAAAAAATTGGGACACTTACTTGAGGAGATATGAGCATAAAGGAGTGAATTAATTCACTAGAAAGAAATTTAGCACAAATTAGAATGAAGTTTTATGATTATATGAGAGATTAGAGGAATGGGTGATGTGAGTTTTAAGGAGAAAATAACAATAGAGATGACGGAAATAGCAAGGAGAAGCAAAAGTATGAGAAAGAAAAAGGGGTTTATCGTGTTAATGGAACACGGAACCAGGTTCAGTGTGGTTCCTCGATCAATCTTGCATGTACTCAATAGAGGCACCAATTTTCAGAAACGCCAACTCTCGACATTGTAATTTTTAATTCATTCCGTTGGTTCCTCGATCGAGCCTGTTGTTACTCGATCGAGTGTTCAAGTTCCTCGATCGAGCCCGCTTAGACTTGATCGAGAATTTAATTTATGTCCACTTTCTCGCAAATACGTTACTTTTCCGCCTTGCGATCCGTCTCAGCTACAAAAATACTTGTAAACACATCAAATTATCTCCCTCACATCACTCAAAATTTATGAAATAACATAATTAAAATGCGATTAATGAAATTTAAATTACAAAATTACAAAATATTACAATTCAAACTCCGAGCTGCCTCTTGGTAGCGCTGGTTTAAGCGGTCCCACAAGACCGTATTACCTCTTCAGTAAGAGGAAACAATGGTGAAGAGGTCAACGACCTCTATCACCCCAACATGGGCACCTTCATAGTAGATTTTCAAACGTTGCCCATTCACTTTAAATGTTTCAGCTTTGTCATTTTGCAGTATAACTGAGCCAAATTTATTCACCTCACCAACTGTGAACGGTCCAAACCATCTGCTCCTTAGCTTACCTGGGAACAAACGAAAACGAGAATTAAATAACAATACCTTTTCACAAACATGGAATTCTCGTTGCAAGATATGCTTGTCATGACACTTCTTTGTTTTGTCCTTGTACACTTGAGCACTATCATAGGCATGCAGTCAATCTTCTCTCACCGGCCAGTGAGGGATCCATATTCAGCTCTTTTATGGCCCACATAGCCTTGTACTCAAGCTCCACAGGTAGATGGCAAGATTTTCCATAGACTAAACGGTAGGGTGATGCTCCAATCGGCATCTTGTATGCAGTACGGTAAGCCCATAAAGTGTCATCAACCTTCCGACTCCAATTTTTTTTGTTCTTGCTCACTACCTTCTCCAAGATTTGTTTCAATTTTCTGTTGGAAATCTCCACTTTCCCACTAGTTTGAGGATAATATGCCAATCCTCGACGGTGTGTAACGCCATATTTCTTCAACAAAGAGTTAAGATGACATTCGTTGAAATGCTTACCCACATCACTAATCACTGCGCGGGGTACTCCATACCGTGGAAAGATAATTTTCTTAAACAACTTCACAACAGATTTATCATCACAAGTGGGAGTGGCAATTGCTTCCACCCATTTCGAAACATAATTTACAGCTACTAAAATATACTGATTCCCATGAAAAGTAGGGAATGACCCTTGGTAGTAAATACCCCAAACATCAAAGATCTCTACCTCTGAAATCCCAGTTTGAGGCATCTCGCGCCTCTGCGAAATATTATCCGTCCTTTGACATGCATCACAAGAATGGACAAAAGTAGTAACATCTTTCAATATAGTTGGCCAAAAGAAGCCCGACTGCATTACCTTAGCAAAGGTCCTAGATGGACCTTGATGACCACCATAAGAAGAAGAGTAACAGTGAGAGAGAATGGCATGTACCTCACCCTCTGGAATACACCATTTATAAATACCGTCTGCGCACTCCCGAAACAATTATGGATCATCCCAGAAATACCGCTTCACATCATGCATAAATCTCTTCTTCTGCTAATAAGATAAGTCAGGAGGAAGAATACCTCCAACCAAGTAATTGGCGTAGTCTGCAAACCACGGAGTGCCCATAGTAATAGCTAGAAGGTGGTCATCCGGAAAAGAATCATCAATAGGCAAAATTTCTTTTCCAGCAAATCTCAAATGAGACAAATGATCTGCAACAACATTCTCAACACCCGACTTATCACGGTATTCTAAATCAAATTCTTGCAATAATAAAATCCATCTAATAAGTCGCAGTTTAGCTTCCTGCTTAGTCAAAAGATACTTCAATGCTACATGGTCAGTATGAACAATAACCTTAGAGCCCACAAGATAAGCTCTAAATTTGTTTAAAGCATAGACAACTTCAAGAAGCTCCTTTTCCGTAGTAGTATAGTTGATCTGCGCATCATCAAGAGTCTTACTTGCATAGTAAATAGCATGCAACACTTTATCTTTTCTTTGACCCAAAACGGCTCCAACTACATAATCATTGGCGTCACACATAATCTCAAAAGGTAGACTCCAATCCGGAGATCGGATTATAGGAGCTATGATAAGAGCTTGTTTAATCCTATCAAAAGACTTAACACACTCATCAGTAAATATAAAAGGTGTATCCTTATGGAGTAGTTGGGTTAGAGGTTGAGCAATTTTTGAAAAATCCTTAATAAAGCAACGATAGAATCCTGCATGACCAAGAAAACTATGCATAGTCTTAACGTTCACCTGGTATGAGAGTTGCTCAGTTACCTCAACTTTAGCTCTAACCACTTGGATACCTTTACCTGACACCAAATGACCGAGTGCCACCCCTTCAGTAACCATGAAGTGGCACTTCTCCCAGTTGAGCATAAGATTGCTATCCCCACAGCGCTGCAAAACCTTAGTCAAATTTCCCAAACAAACATCAATGTCAGTACCATAAACACTGAAATCATCCATAAAGACCTCCATAGTAGACTCTATGTAATCAGAAAATATGGCCATCATACAATGCTGAAAGGTAGTTGGGGCATTGCATAAACCAAAAGGCATTCTCCTATAAGCAAATACACCATATGGACATGTGAAGGTATCCTTTTCCTGATCGGTAGGTTGAATGGGTATCTGAAAGAAACTGGAGTAGCCATCTAGGTAACTGAAATAACTATGACATGTCAGTCTTTCTAATATCTGATCAATATAGGGAAGTGGGAAGTGGTCTTTCTTAGTAGCTATGTTCAGCTTTCTATAATCAATACACATTCTCCATCATGTAACAAGTCGAGTAGCAATTAATTCGTTTTTATAATTTTTTACTACTATAGTACCTCCCTTCTTAGGTACAACTTGGACATGACTGAATCACTTAGAATCAGATATAGAATAAATAATGCCAGCATCAAGTAATTTCTGTACCTCTTTCCTTACCACCTTCTGCATTGGAGGATTTAACCGTATCTGACCTTGTGCACTAGGCATGTGACCTTCTTCCAAGTGAATACGGTGCATATAAAAATTAGGACTAATACCTTGTAAATCATCAATGCTATACCCAATGGCCTTCTTATGAGTTTTCAAAACGGTCAGTAAAGCAGAAAGTTGGCCTTCAGTTAGGCTAGCATTGACAATCACTTGGTTCATTTCACAGTCATCCAAAAATTCATACTTAAGATGAGAGGGAAGGAGTTTAAGTTCAGGTTTCTTTACCTCGGTAGCTTTATATGGGCTACCTAAGCTGTCTACCTTTTGTTTGGGCATTCCTCTCCAGTTAGCAACTTCTCAATCTCATCAACCTCTTGACTCCATGAACCCATCTCAGCAGCTGAATCAGAAATAAGAGCAATCTCAAGAGGATCCCTGTTCAAACACATAGCAAGACACTCATCAACAGTAAAAACAACAATATCAATACTATGACAAGTTTTTTCTATCATGGGATATTTCAAAGTTTTTTCTAAGTTGAAAACAATGGTATCATCCCCCACAACTAATGTCAGTCTCCCTCTCCTAATCTATAACCGCCCCCGCTATGTGAAGGAATGATGTACCCAGGATGATAGGAATTTGGTTGTCCTCAGCCATATTTAAGATAACAAAGTCAACGGGAATAAAGAATTTCCCAACTCTAACTGGAACATCCTCCAACATACCCAATGGATGCTTAATACATCGGTCAGCCATCTGCAAGGTCATATTAGTAACAGTCATTTGACACATATTTAACTTCTCACAATATAATAAGGCATACACTGACGCTAGCTTCTAAATCACAAAAAGCTTTACTAATAGCAAGATGACCGATATGATAAGGAAGATAGAAACTGTTTTAGCAGGATTTTCCCTGAATAGGTCCGGCTTGATTAAAGAATAATTTGGGTATCTAGCTCTATAAGTTTGGAATATTGTAAATGAATAACAGGGAAAGATTAAGTATAAAGAATAATGTTTTTCTTATTTAGATAAGCTGGATACAAATTTGTTTAAGTAACTGTGTGCTCGTAAAATAATGAAAAATAAGTAGTGAAGTGGTTTAACACTGATGAATGATGAATCAAATTACAAATGCCCGATTACAATATTATAGTTATACAAATATAAACGTTACATTGATCTTCAACGTCTTCCTCTTTTGTTGGAGCTGTTATCGGATTAATAGGGCACATTCCCTATTAGTTCGGTTGACTCGTTCTCCTTTGATTATTTCTTCAACTCATTCTCCTCTTGTATGTCCAGGTTCATTGGTGATATAGCTTCATGGTTAGACTTGGTCTTCCTTGAGAATAGGACATGAACATTCATCTTCATACAATCGTTTTGTTGCTCTTCAGCTTAATCCAGCCTGTTTAGGTGTACTGCCAGGCTATTCCGTGCTTACCTTCAGGCCTTTCTTCTGGGACTAAGTAGCCTATTCATCCTATAATATTCTTCATCTGCCTGACAGTGGTTAGAACTGTCCGGTCTCCATTTGCCCCAATCAGCCTTGTAAGGTCAGGCCAGGTTACAGTTAGACCAGGCTAAATTGGGCCTAACAATTGCCTCTTGACATTTTACCCGTGTTGGATCAGGCCAGGGGTGAGATGTCAACTTTACCGGGTTAAACAATAAAAAGAATTATATTTACTCAATGACTCTTAGACTCCTAGTTACTGTTAAACACTTGCAACGGCTAATTTGTGTGATGTCATGCTGACAGTTTTGCAATTCCTAGGGTTTTTACACCGTTAAACTCCTTCTACAAATACGATTCTTGTGATGAGTTTGTTTTCCACCAATTTTCTTCCACTTTCTTTGCTAAATTTTTCTCTAAAATTCTTCCATATTTCTCCTGAGTTCTTATTCTGCTAACTTATAAAATAAAATTCATCATAATAAACTAAAGTAGAAAAGGATATGGGAGCCAAAAAACGTCCCGCACCCCGAAAGTCGGCGATGAACCCGAACCTAAAGACGTCCAGGAGGAGGAGATTGTTGAAATTGATCCTCCTGCTCGTGCTATAGCTTTTAAATATCAGGATTCTATCTTTTTTGCTCTTCAATCTTTGGATCCTTACTTTCCTGAAGAGAACTTATTGAAAACAAATTATGATAGGGTTTTAAGGGAGAAAAATATTATTCCTGATTCGACTGAGGTATGGATCCCTGAATCTTGTCCACTCAGAGCTAACTGGGTGTCACCTGGTTGGTTCTGTATTTTTGAATGGGCGTTCAAAGCAGGCTGTAAGTTACCTTTTATCCCTTTAATGATCGATACCATTCGTGCTATGGAAGTATCACCTTTTCAGATTATGCCAATGGTTTGGAAACTTATCCATTCTGTTGAAAATTTATGTGCTAGGCACAATCTCACAATTACCATTAACGATATCAAGGCAATTTATCATATGAAAAATCCTTCTCATGGTCGTTTTAATTTGAGAATCAAGTCGAAGATGTCTCCATTAATCACTAACCTTGATTCTGGATATGATAAAAGCTGGGCAAAGACTTTCATGTTTGTCCGGATTGAGAGCCTGGGGTCAGGCTTTGATTACCTGAGATATCTCCCTCTGGAAAGTGGTAGGTTTCCTGTACTGTTAATTTGCAATATATATTATACGAAATTAGGATGTTCTGAGTTTTCACCTTTGTATTTGATGATTTTTGCAGCTCTCCCGATTGGAACTCGATCCCCTCGATGAGGAAGCTATTTCCGTGGTAGAGGCTTTCCTCGCTATTCCCGAGGAAGAGAGGGCCTGGCCTGCTAGTCCAGGCGGGAATTATTGCCCCGGTATATGAAGACTAAGCTGAGCGCTGTCAGGGTGCCTAAAGGCAAGCCTAGTTCCACTACTCTTTCCTGTATGTTTTCTGCATGTTTCTGTGTTTGATTATTGTCTTGTTATGTCTTCTCTTCTCATATTTATGTGCATTCTTTATATATTCAGTGTTCAAGTCTTCTGCTAGGTTGGCCAGCTTTACTGCAAAAGATTTAAAGGCTGGGGTGGCTATAATTGCTTAATGTACCCAAGAGCCAGGAGGCTAGTGGGAGCGATAAGACGCTTGATATTTTGGTTTCTGATGTCCAGCCTCCCCAAGAACCGCCCAGGCTAGTATCACCGGAGGTTGTTCAAGCTTCTAAAAGGAGAAGGGAAGACGTTATTCCTGAAGAGGAAGGGGGAGAGAGAGAGAGCCTATTCAGGCTCAACCCATCAGGAGTGTCAGGCAAGTGCCTACCAGGATTGATGATATGGATGCTGCCCGGGCACGGATAGATGAATTTTCTGCAAAGATGGGCGGCCAGCTTTTGTCTGCCAATACCCTTGAGTCGTCTACTAGAGTGGTTTCTATTCTGACTTCTCTTGTGACGAAGGCTGCTGAACTCGCTGCTTAGGCTAAGGAGGTTACTTGTAAAGGTATGTTTCAGTTGTTCATGTGCTTTTTGTGTTGCTTTGTATCGAGCTGATTAATTTTGCTTCTTGTAGGGATTGGATGTCGGGTTGTCAACTGCTTGCCAGTTCAAGGATGCCCTGGCCAGGATTCTTACCTTGGAAGAAAAACTGGATAAGGTTAACCGTGAGCTGCACACATCCCGGGGTAATGAAGTAGTGCTTCAATCTCAGCTGGGGACATCTAGAGAGACATCCAGGGCTGCTATAGTTTGTGAGGTGGCTGCAAAGAATGCTGAGAAGGTTGTCAGGCAGGAGTTGGAGGCTGTTAAGGGAGAGTTGGCTGCTGAGAAGCAGGCAATGCAGGATCAGCTAAGGAAGAATGAGGAGCTTGGTGCTGAGAAGGAATTAGTGGAGGTGCGGCTTGCGATCTTTGCTCGACTTTTTGGGAAAGGCCGGGTTGATGCTATGAGGGATCCGGAATCCGACCAAGGCTAATGGGATCCGGACCGGGATGAGACAAAGATTGGACACTCGGATCCTGATTTGGCCAACATGGGTCGAAACAAGAAGTGGACTCTCCTCCTTCCAAAGAAAAATCGGTGATCGAAATGGTGGATGGTTGTGAGTCGGTTCTTCGGTGAGAAACCTACTTAGTTTGGAGTTTTTATTTTTTTCCTTCTTTTTGTTTTGGCCCATCCAGGGGGGGTGTTCCTGGAATGAATATTTAGGTATTTTTTGGCTCATCCAGGGGGGATGTCCCTGGAATGGATAATTAGGTTTGTGGCAAGGCCAACTATTTTAAGTAAATAAATATTTGGTCTTTGTTGGTTCCTTTTTGTGTTTTGATAAGGCATTTGTAGTATTGAATGTCTTACTGGATCTGGCAGTTATTCGGCTGGATCGGGCCAGTTTTTTGTGCTGGATCTGGCCAGTTTATTGTGTTATGGGTGGGGTTATTGCCTGTCTGGAGGGCTTACGTCCCATGCCTGTCTGGAGGGCTTATGACCCATCTATGTTATACAATCCAGGAATAGATTTTTCAGGTTTGTATGTTAAGTTGAGCTCAGTATTTTAAGGCCTGTTTTGCAACTGAAAATAGGGTATCAGTTGGATATTGGTGGGGTGGCCCCCAATCTTTAAGATTTGTTTTAAATAAAATGCAGTATGTAAAACAAGTATTGAAGATTCTACTTGGTAAAAATAAGTATACGAATATTGACGAGAATTTGGGCACATAATAGAATAAATTATATAAGGCATTTATTCATATAATGGCAAGTATCATACATTTAGTTTCACGTCAGGTCAGGCAAGAAATGTGAACATGAAAATTATACCTGGACCGGGAGATATATTTCATATGTGAAACAGTTTTAAGTGTGCAAAATTCCAAGCTCTTGGGATCATTTCGCCGTCCAGGGTTTGTAATCTCTAAGCTCCCTGGCCGACTATCGAGTCAATTAGGTAGGGACCTTCCCAGGTTGGGGCCAATTTGCCAGCATTCTTTTCTTTTGTGTTTTGGAAGACTTTCCTGAGGACAACGTCTCCTACCCTGAATACCCTGGCTTTGACAGTCTTGTTGTAGCTTTTTGCGACTCTTTGTTGATATGCTGCCAATCTAATTCTGGCTGCATCTCTTAACTCTTCCGTTAAGTCCATGCTGTCCTCCATTAGAGGTATATTGCTTGTTATTGTGTTTAGGCTGCATATGGCTGATGGAATGTCGACCTCAGCCGGGATTATTACTTCACATCCATAGACCAAGGAGTAGGGGGTTTGGCCTGTGGATGTTTTAGGCGTGGTTCTGTCAGCCCAGAGGACCAGGGGGAGCTGTTCAGCCCATATGCCTTTCCTTCTTTCTAGCTTCTTTTTTATGCAAATTGATTACTACTTTGTTCTTGGATTCCTTTGACCGTTTGCTTTTGGATATCCTGGCGTGGATGTTACCAGGTTAATGTTCCATTGAGCACAAAAGGCTCCTGTTCTTTTTCCCACGAATTGCGTGCCATTGTCACATACTATTTCAGAGGGGATGCCATATCTACATATGATGTTGTGTTTGATGAATGCTATGACATCCTTTTCCTTGACTTGCCTGTATGAATCAGCTTCTATCCACTTGGAGAAGTAATCAGTCATTGCTAGCATGAAGACTTTTTGTCCGGGTGCTTGAGGTAGTTTCCCTACTATATCCATGCCCCACTTCATAAATGGCCGGGGCGCGGATATGGAATGTAGTTCCTCAGATGGCTGATGGATATATGGTCCGTGAATCTGACAAGCTTTACTTTTAGAGCTAAATTCCAGGCAATCGGCCCTCAAGGTGGGCCAATAATAACCTGTTCTGAGTACTTTGCTTGCCAGGCTTCTTCCACCTTTATGATTTGCACAGTATCCTTCATGGATTTCTGATAATATCTGCTCAGCTTCTTGTGGCTCCAGGCATCTGAGGTATGGCCCAGCCTGCGATTTCTTAAAAAGCACGTTGTTAATAATAGTATATGAAGCAGCTTTTATTTTTAGTGCTCTGGCATCTTGTTTATTTAGGGGAAGGATTCCCTGTTGTAGCCAGTCATAGTAGGGTTTTGTCCAAGAATTAGCAACATAAATTGGAAAACTTTCATCTTGTTTATTTATTGCAGGTTCCAATAAATGTACGATGGGGAATTTTGTCGAAGTCAAGGGGACTGAAGTTGGATCCTAGGCCGGCTAAGGCATCGGCCTGGGTATTCAAGTCCCTGGGAATTTGGTCAATATTAAAATTGGGGAATTTTGCTTTTAAAATTTGAACAATTTCCAAATAGAGTATCATTTTTGAGTCTTTTGCAGTATATATTCCGTTTACGTGGTTGGAAATAAGAAGGGAATCGGTACGTACCTTTATGTTTTGCACACCAAGGTCAATACATACATTTAATCCAGCTATTAGGGCTTCATATTCTGCCTCATTGTTGGTAGCCTCAAATGCACAGCTTATGGCATGTACTATCTTATCCCCCTGTGGCGATTTTAGAACTACCCCTAGGCCTGTGCCTCTCATATTGGCTGCACCATCGACAAATAGGGTCCATTCTAGGTCTGTTTGGTCGCTGGTCAGTTTATTTACCTATTTTATCAGGTCGGGTTCTAGGGTTGGACTAAAATCAGCCACAAAGTCTGCTAGTGCCTGTGACTTAATTGTTGTCCTTGGTTCAAATGTTATGTTGTATGTGCTTAGCTGGACTGACCATTTGCACATTCGTCTGGACAATTCTGGCTTCCTAAGTACAGACTTGATAGGAAGATTGGTTCTGACTATTATAGGGTTGCTTTCAAAGTATGGTCTTAATTTTGTGCAACACATAATTAAAGCTAAAACATATTTTTCAAGTAGGCCATACCGATCTCTCGCATCCAAGACTTTTACTTACGTAGTAGACGGGATGTTGTTGTCCGTCCGCTTCTTTGACCAAGACTCGCACCGACATTTTTCTCGTGGATCGACAGGTATACTTTCGGGGTTCATCTTTGACTGGTTTTTCCAGCAGGGGAGGAGAGGATAGATATGTTTTCGGTCTTCAAAGGCGACTGATGATCGGGGTCCATTGAAAGTCCTTGTTCTTCGTTAGCAGGTTATAGAATGATTTGCACCTCTCTCGATGATCTTGAAATGAATCTGTTTGGGGCCGCTATTCTTCCAAATCCAACTTTTGCATGTCTTTGACCGTCTTTGGTAGTTCTAGCTCCGGATAGCTTTGATCCATTCGTGGTTGGCTTCTATTCCTCTTTTTGTCACCATATAGCCCAAGAATTTGCCTCTTGAGACTCCAAAGTGGCTTTTTTGTGGGTTGAGCTTCATATTGAATTTCTCCAGTATTTGAAAGGTTACTTCCAAGTCTTTGACGTGGTCTTCTGCCTTTTTTGACTTGACTACCATATCATCTATGTAGACTTCCATGGTATCTCCTATTTGGTCTTTGAACATCATGTTGACTAGCCTTTGATAGGTTGCACGTGCATTCTTTAATCCAAAGGGCATAGCAGTATAACAATATATTCCTCTCTCAGTGATGAAAGCAGTGCTTTCCTGGTCTGCAGGGTGCATCTTTATTTGATTGAATCTGCTGGAGGCATCCATGAATGTTAACATCTCGTGGCCTACAGTGGCATCCACCATTGCATCGATGTGTGGCAGGGGAAATGGATCTTTTGGGCAGGCTTTGTTTAGGTCGGTGTAGTCTACACAGGACTCTCCATTTGCCGTTTTCTTTTGGACGACTACTACATTTGCAAGCGATCGGGTACATTACATTACTTCCCTGATCATTCCCATGTCCAATAGCTTGTCAACCTCTTGGTTGATGATTTCATGCCTCTCTGCAAATTTTCTCCTCTTTTGCTGTACAGGCTTAAATGATTTGTCAATATTCAACTTATGAGTTATAATATCAGCATCTATGCCAGTCATATCAAAATGCGACCAAGTAAAAAAGGACATTTTGGTTTTAAGAAAGTTGACCAGATCGGGTCTGACCGAGTCCAGTGCATCAGACCCTACAAGTACCTTCCTGTCAGGGAACTCTGAATCCAAAATGACCTCTCCTGTTTCCATCTGTGTTTGTACAATATATTCTTCCCTGACAAGTGACTTTAATTGCTATGCAAGGGACTTTCCTGACTTTGAAGGTTTCAAAGCCTGGGTGTAGCATTCCTGAGCCGTCCTCTGTTCTCCCCTGATGGTGGTTATCCCCCATTCTGTTGGAATTTTCACACATTGATGGTATGTTGATGGGATTGCTTTGACATTGTGGATCCATGGTCTGCCCAGGATTACGTTATATGAGGATAGGCAATCCATTACTCCAAATATTTCATATGAAGCCACGCCTTCCACATAGGTTGGTAGGCTGATTTCTCCCAGGGTGTTCTTTGTTTCTCCGCTGAATCCAACCAGGATGCTGGATTTCTTGATGATCTTTCCTTCATCTATCTTCATAGCTTTTAGGACGTCAAGCATCACCAGGTTGATTGAGTTGCCTCCGTCTATCAGGATTCTTGATACCTTAGCTGTGCCAATTTGCATGGTGATTACCAAGTCATTTGTCATGGTGTAGATCTGATATTCCCTGCAGGTCCGAGTCATCAAAAGTAATAGCGGGCAATGACTTGGACCTGGAAGGGGGCTGAAGTTTAGACTCCCTGGATATTCTTTTGGCAGCCGAGCTGGTTAGACCACAGATCTCTGATCCTCCATTTATGAACTTGACTTCATAGATGGGGGAGGAGGAGGTGGATCTCTCCGCGTTCCCCCGAATCTCTTTTGTTTTGTCCTTCATCTTTGTTCTTTGGCTGCTGGATTAAGTCCTTCAGATAGCCTTTCTTTAGAAGATATGCCACTTGTTTCCTAAGTTGCATGAATTCTTCTGTAGTGTGCCCAATGTCCTGGTGGAAGTCACACCATCTCGTTGGATCTTTCCTGGGGTTGTCGGATTTCTTGGGCCATCTGACTGTATCTCCCAGGCTTTCCAGGCGTTTGATTAATCCTGCAGTATTAATAGAGAAGTTATATTCAGGAATAGTTGGTAGGCTAGAAAGGTTACCTTTGTGTTCTTGTGCCATGTTGACTTCAGATCGTTCAGGCCTAGAATAGGGTGTTGATCTGGGGTTGCCTCCTTTCTGGTAGGAGCTTTTCCTGTTAGTGTGTCCATAGCCTTGCTTTCCTACGGACGAGTTTGTCCTGAAGTTGAGATCTTCCTCCAATCTGACATGCTCTAGGGCGATGGATTGAACAGTGGCAAAGGTTGGGCATGCCTTCTTGGTCAAGTCTCATAGATGTCACCGCTGTCACAGCGGGACTCCTTGCTTGAAAGCTTCTACCGTTTCTTCATCACACACAGGAATGGCCACCTTCTCTTTGACAAATCGGCCAGAATTCTTTGAGAGATTCTTCAGGAAGTTGCTTTACCCTGAACAGTTCTTTGGTCTCTTGGCCATATCTCTACTGCTTGCGAATTGTTGATTGAAGGCATTGATCAATTCTGCAAAATTCTTGATACCTCCATTTGGGAGATTAATGAACCATTGTAATGCTGCTCCGGTCAGGGTTGTACCAAAGCCTTTGCACATGTAGACCTGCCTGAGTTCACTGGGTATTGAGGCAGCCAACATCTTCTGTTTGAATATAGCAACGTGATTTTGTGAATCAGAGGTTCCATCATAGGTTCTCATGGATGGGACGGTGAATTTTTTGGGGAGGTCGATCTTTGCAATTTCATCTCGCAAAAGGCGAGTCGACAAAAGCTATCAATTTCCACTTCACCACAGTGGTCTCGGTAATCCGGGTATATTTTCTATTTTGTTGTGGAGTTTTTGGATTTCTGAAGCATAGCCATCATTATTGCCGTCAGCTTTGTTTGTTTCATCATTGGAAATGGTTCGGGTACCGGATAATGTATCCTTCTCCGGGGTTCCAAAATTGGAGAAGTCAATGTTTTTGATAATGGATGAGAATGGGGTTCCTGGCTCGAATCTGGTCCTGGAGCCTGAGGCCTGATTTTCCAATTTTTTCCTCGGGCTAGACTCAGATTCCTTCAGCCTATTGACTTCTACTTCTGCTTGGACTGCCTTCCCTTGAATTGCCTCTAATTCTTTGATTTTAGCCAAGGCAGCCGACAATTGTTGTTCTGGGGTGAGTTCCACCATTTTTGTGTGTGAATATTAAACGAAAAAATGATAAAGGGAATTTTATTGGTTGAAGAACTAGATGCCCCACGGTGGGCGCCAATTGTTTTAGCACGATTTTTCCTGAATAGGTCCGGCTTGATTAAAGAATAATTTGGGTATCTAGCTCTATAAGTTTGGAATATTGTAAATGAATAACAAGGAAAGATTAAGTATAAAGAATAATGTTTTTCTTATTTAGATAAGTTGGATACAAATTTGTTTAAGTAACTGTTTGCTCGTAAAATAATGAAAAATAAGTAGTGAAGTGGTTTAACACTGATGAATGATGAATCAAATTACAAATGCCCGATTACAATATTTATAGTTATACAAATATAAACGTTACATTGATCTTCAACGTCTTCCTCTTTTGTTGAGTCATTCAGGATTAATAGGGCACATTCCCTATTAGTTCGGTTGACTCGTTCTCCTTTGATTATTTCTTCAACTCATTCTCCTCTTGTATGTCCAGGTTCATTTGTGATATAGCTTCATGGTTAGACTTGGTCTTCCTTGAGAATAGGACATGAACATTCATCTTCATACAATCGTTTTGTTGCTCTTCAGCTTAATCCAGCCTATTTAGGTGTAATGCCAGGCTATTCCGTGCTTACCTTCAGGCCTTTCTTCTGGGACTAAGTAGCCTATTCATCCTGTAATATTCTTCATCTGCCTGACAGTGGTTAGAACTGTCCGGTCTCCGTTTGTCCCAATCAGCCTTGTAAGGTCAGGCCAGGTTACAGTCAGACCAGGCTAAATTGGGCCTAACAGAAACTCTCTGGATCCTTTAGCTTAGGTGGTGAATTAGCTTGCAACACGGCGCTGCACTTTTGAGTAAATGCAACTGTTTCCACTTCATCAAATGACCACTTCCTTGTCAATGTCTCTTTCATAAACTTTGCATAAGTCGGCACTTGAGTGATCAATTCAGTAAAAGGAACACTCACTTGTATTCTTGTAAGTTCTTTACTACCTCCATGAACTTTCGAAAGTGCTTGTCCAGCTTAGATTTTTGTTGTCGATAGGGAAAAGGTAGTGCAATAGTAATGGGCTCGGCTTCCTTTGCTTTAGAAACAATTTTTGAAACACCATCACCAAATGCAATGGGTACTCGATCGAGTCTGGGTTGAACTCGATCGAGCACGGGGACTCCTCGATCGAGCCTGGTGCTACTCGATCGAGGATCTTTAGCAGCCTCGTCTTTTTTATTTTTCACGCTTTTCTTCTGATCTTGTGTTTCAGTTTCGTCAACTTCTTTCTGGTCATCACTTAGCTCTAAATTACCCAATCCCTTAGGATGCATATAAGTACCACATCTTCGCTAATGGGCAATTCATCTTCATTACTTGGAAACTCTGGATTTTGATATGTGGTGCCACTCCTCTATTGAATGACATTAGCTTGCTCATGAGCTTGCTTACCTTGAGGAGGAAGATTTCCGGACTGTTTTGAAGAGTTATGGACCCCCATCTGAGCAACTTGCGTATCCAACATCTTATTATGGGCAATGAGCTCAGAAATTTGAGTCGTCTGCTTTTGTTTCATTGATAAAGTTTGTTGCAATAGAGCTTTCAGCTCTACCACCTTATTACTTGGAGCTTGTTGATGATTTTGTTGAGGAGGTTAAGGAGGTTGTTGATATTGATTATTGTACTGTGGACCTCCTTGATTCTACCTTTGATAACCTCCTTGTGGTTGATTACCACGATTTTGAGGAACAATATATGTGTTTTTTTGTGGTTGTTGCTGCTGTGGATTTTGCACATTCTGACTAGACCATTGAAGGAAAGGATGCTCCTTCGTTCTTTCATTGTAAAAATTAGAGAAAGGTGTACCTTGCCTGAAAGACTGATAGGCATTAACCTGCTCCAATGTGCTCAAACACTCAGCTGCACAATGACCATCCATACCAAATCGCGTATAAGACTTCTCCTGTTGAGTCATAGCATGAACTACCTCCTTATGAGCCAAAGATTGGGTAGTCTTCCGCTCAGCAATTTGGGTAGTTAGAGCCTCCAACTGTGCTGCAATACCACTATCTGCCCCACTTCCACGTGTACTTCCCCTTGGATTTCCATACTTAGCAGTATGAGTAGCAATCTGATCAATCAACTTCCATGCATTATCATCATTTGTGTTGTCCTGAAACCTCCCATTAGCTGAAGAATCTAGCAAAACACGATGATCATCATACAACCCGTTGTAAAACTGGTTGCAAAGAAACCACTTTTGAAAGCCATGATGGGGAACCGAACGGACCAATCTTTTGAAGTGAACCCATGCCTCATTCAAATCTTCAGTGGGTCCTTGTTTGAAGCTGGTGATCTGACTCCTTAATGCATTAGTCTTCTGGGTGGAAAATACCTCTTGTAGAAAGCAAGAGCTAGAGTATTCCAGTCAGTAACTCCCTGATCCTCCATATCCAAATCTCGCAACCCCTTCGCAGCACCATCTCGTAAGGAAAAAGGAAAGAGCACTTGTTTTACTTGATCTTGAGTCACCCCATCAGTTAAAGGGATGGAATAACAATAAGTGACAAATTTCTCCATATGTTTTGAAGGGTCTTCATTAACTCCCCCTCCAAATAAATTTCGTTCCACCAAATTGATATAAGATGGACGAATTTCAAAAGTACCGTCATCAGCGGTAGGGAGCTTGAATCCTTTAGGAATGGAAGCCAAAGTAGGCTCAGAATGACTTGCTAAAGTAGGCATGATGGTAATTGCAGGAACTGGAATATCAAGGTCAAAAATAATGTCCTCTTCAAAGGATGGATTTTCTGAAGTAATTGATTGCTCTGTCTCAATGTCAAGTATACTCAAAGTCTTCTACTTGACCCACTTCTTTCTGAAACTTTTGTCTATAGCGAAAAGTCTTCTCTGGCTCGAAATCTAATGGTAGAATCTCGGACTTAGTCAACCTGGGCATACACGAAACTAACAAGAAAAGTGTGAGAACGGTCTCAAGGAACTAAAGTTCCCTGAGACAAAAGACAAAATAAACAAAAACAAACAAGAAAATTGTGCCTCCCCGGCAACAGCGCCAAATTTGATAAAGCTAAAATCGTATCACCTTAATCAAAAAAAAATCTATCTCGGTACTAACAAAATAGCTAGTGGTAAGACAAGTATCGAATCCACAGGGAGGCGGTAATATTCAGTTTGCTAATATTTAGATCGTCTTAAAGTAATCGTTTTTCTTGGGGGCTTGTTTGGTTTGTTTGCTAACAACTAATTGCAAGTAAAATAAAGGTTGTAAACAATAATATTAAGATGTCTAGGGCGCCGGTTCACAAGGTCAATTATACGGGGGTGTATCTTAATCAATTGTTAGGTCAATCAAACTATCTAAGGTCACAAGATTGATTACTTCTATTATGCCCTTTAGATTAAGTTTAACATGCAGTCGCTATAATTAAACACAACCTATTTGATTATCGCAGCCTATATTAATTCTAACCCAGTCGGTGAAAGTATTAATTCGATACACTAATTATTGATTCAGGCCTTAAATCAAATAACTAGAATAAGAACAATAATCAAACGATAGTTTATACGATATTACTAACAATCAATTAATAATCCCCTTCTAGATCCCCTTTACCCTAGATGAAAGGTTTAGCTACTCATATTAACGAAATTAACAACAATAATAATTGATGAAAATATAATTAAAGACATAAAACAAGAACAAAGAAATAATAACATAAACTTGATTAATAATTAATGATGAACGATTAAAATACCTTAACAATTAATGAGGAACGATTGTAGATCTCAATGTATGCTTGTCGACTAAACTAAGACTGTTTTCGAGTTCATAATATAATAAAAGTGTAACCTAATAATTCTCGCGAGTTTAGAATATATAATACAAATAAGACGTGTTTTAGGAAAATTCGGAAAAGTGCATAACATAAAGGATCCTTGATCGAGCCTGATGCTACTCGATCGAGGAGACTTCACTCGATCGAGCCTGATGCTACTCGATCGAGTTTTCAGTCTTCCTCAGCTTGTCTTCGACTAAGCTTCACTTCTTATCTTTAATTCTCTTCGTTTCCCGTTGCATGCCTCTTGTATCCTGCTATGTCATATCCGCAATGCTCATCTTTACTAGTTTCACCTCGTAAATGCGTCATTTCTGCATTTAAACACAAAGTGGCGGCAGTATCAACATTCTAATATAAAAGGCATATAAATGACATAATAAGCACGAAAACCGTATCAAAACCAACATGAAAAGAGTCATAAAAGTGTATATAAAAGTGATACATCATATTCCACATAAGGGGATAAGCCGTCGTAAAGAGTACAGGAGGAGCGCCAACTCATATTTCGTTTGAGGAATTCAGAACCCATGGGAAGGGCATTAGCCATAAATTTCTATAAAAACACCCTTAGTTTACTAGAAATAGGAAACTTCCAGAGCTTAGATTTGCAAAAAGCAACAATGGTGTCAGTAGGAAGAGAGAATTCCATTCTAGAGCGATCAACAACCGAGGTAGGACCATTAGATAAGGCCATAGCAGCAGCATGATATCCCGACTTGACAGTAAAATCACCAGGTTTAGAGAATTTTCAATAGAAGGAGTTATCCGTAGGTTGACACGGGATATATGTTGCAAGGATTTTCTTTGAAACTCCCTTACCCGGGTTGAAATCAAGAGAGGAGAGATCCCATCTCCTATGATTATCATGAAGGTCACCAACTAAGAGTCTGAAATCAGTAGGAGCATCAATAACATCCCCGCAAAGATCCTGAAGACTATTACCCTATATCCATTTACTCTTCCAAGCATTAAGACGAGAAGAAGAGCCATTGTCCAAGCAATATTGTTGTAGATAAGATCGGATCCCCAGACAAGGCTTTTGAGAGCCCATGACGACACATGGGGAGCCATCCAACGATTATGGAATAAAATATGATCTTGAATACCAATCTTGGGACCAATAACTTTAGTAATAAGGCTTCTCGTGACACTTAAGATTCTCCAAGAAGACTTGGCAAGAAGGGCTTGGTTAAAGCATCCAATATTGCAAAGACTAAGACCCCCTTCTCCCACAGGTCTACTAAGGAAGTCTTTATTACACAAATGAATAGACTTATTAGTTATAGTACCACTCCACCAAAAATGCACCATCAAAGACTGAAGAGTTGATGTTACACTTACCGATATTCAAAATACCGATAGAGAGAAAAGAGATAGTGAAGAAAGAATAGAACGAATAAGAGTCAATTTACCAGCCGAAGAGAGAAGAATGTTATTCTAGGAGGATAGCCTTCGCTTCGTTTTGTCAATAAGAAATTTAAATAAATCCCTCTTAGAAGACCCAATACTCGGTGGTAAGCCAAGATAGTTGTCAAGATCATGCTTAGGAGCAAGTTTATACTCGTTCAAGCACTTCTTGACCGTCATAAGTGAGCAGTTTGGACTAAAAAGAATAGAAGACTTATCCTTATTAAGGCATTGCCCAGAGGCACAGAGTATTCATCCATAATATTCATAAGAAAGTCCAAATCCCCATAGTCACCACGAATAAAGAAGAGTGAATCATCCGCAAACAATAAATAGGAGATTTCCGGTCCATTCTTGCATATTTTGATATCCTTAATGAGGTTGCCATCCTGGGCGTAGGGAATCATTTGAGATAGGACTTCTGTGCAAAGCGCGAAAATATAAGGGCGTAATGGATCACCTTTCCTAATCCCACAACAAGTTTCGACTTTTTCCATAGGTTCACCATTAAGCAGAATCTCATAAGTAATGGATTCAATAGTAATATAATAAGATGAACCATAGAGCCTGGCAAATTTAAGTAAGGGAGCACCCCTCTTATAAAATTCCAGTTCAGTGTATCATAGGCTTTACTCATATCAACCTTTAATGCCATCATACCCTTCTTACTATAACTCCTATGGTTGATAACATGAAGAATTTCGTGGGCAATGATAATATTATCCGCAATACTTCTATTTGGGACAAAATCACTTTGGATTGGAGTAACGAGATCATCCATAACCCTTTTGAATCTATTAACGATACACTTTGTAGCCACTTTCATAATAACATTGTAGAGGCTGATCGGCCGAAAATCCCCAACTCTCTCCGGCAATCATTTTTCAATAAAGGTTTTATTGAAATCTTTAAGCACATTACCCGAATTGAGAATATTGAGAGCTCCATTAATAACATCATTCTTAACAATAGACCAATACTTCTGGTAAAAGGCCAACGGTATACCGTTAGGTCCTGGTGATTTTAGAGGTCCCAATTGGAAAATAGCCTAACGTACTTCCTTTTTCGAATAAACACGGCCCAACTTGACTCTGTCCTCCATGCCCACGTTACGCTTAAGATTATCAAATAAGTAACCGTAATTAATTATGTAATCTTCAAAACACTCAGGCTCAACATCAGAATTAAAGATAGTGGAGAAAGTGTCTATGAAACAAGCCACCTATCTCCTTCATATCAAAAGTCCATTCATTAGACTCCTTCTTAATACCCAAGATAAGATTAGCACCAAATCGTCCTTTAACCCAATTGATGAAATACTTAGTGCACATGTCACCCTCACAATTCCATTTCAATTTGGCACGTTGACGCCAATAAGTGTCAGTAGGAAGAGAGAATTCCATAAACTTTTTGTGACATGATTCGTAATTAAATATATCACCACCATTCTCAATATCTAAAAGATAGGATTCAAGATCTTGATCAAATGCACTCCACTTTAGTCCTCATTCGTCTTTTTTGTTATAAGCCCAAACTCTGAAAGCATTATTTATACGACGTAGTTTTGACAAAAGAACATACGAAGCATCACCCTTATCTTTTCTTTCCCAGATTTCTTTAACTAGACCACTGCATTCGGCGTGATCAAAACACCAAGTCTCTAGTCTGTAAACTTTCTTCTTGGTATTAAGAACCGTATTTGTGTTAAGGATTATAGGCGCGTGATCCGATATTTGAATAGGTAAGTGTTTGATAAAAGTATATGGGAATAGTAAATGCCAATCATTGGAAATAAAGCACTTATCAAGTCTTTCGTATATTCGATGTGGACTCTCCCTATTATTGCATCAAGTGAATCTAGGGCCCTTAAAGAGGATATCCATGAGACACTGTGTATTCTTCCAGTATGAGAATAAGTTTGCTCCTTTTATCAATTTATTACTACCACCTAATTTATCATAGGAAAACTCAACTTGGTTGAAATCACCAATAAGCAAAAAGGGTTTGTCGAGGGAATTAAGATGACAGGCAAAAGTTTCCCATACAGCACCCCTCTTTGAATGATCGGGTTCACCATAAACACAGCACAAATACCACATTCTACCCTTACACTGATTAACCAAGAGGATAATACGATTGCAACTTATAAAGATACATTCTAATTTACAGCTACTTTTCCACCCAACCCAGATCCCCCCTTTAAACCTTCAGCATCGCACCCAATAGAGTCAAGAAAACCCAAAGGGTGCAAAAGAACATCAACTGATCGTACATCACACTTAGTTTCAGAAAGGAAGATGAAATCTAAACTATTATTAAAAGACCGACATATTGCTCTAATTTTAGGAATTGAAGGGGCAAGCGGATCTTTAAGACTCCTACAATTCCAAGCCGAACATTTCATAAGAACAATGAGGTTGACACCACCGCATCCGGGCCACCCAACAACATTGCCAGACCCCGACTTCACCCTACCAAGCACATTTCATATGGAAACCCAACAATCGATAACAGACTCCAGCAGAATCACCACCTCCTAACCATCCATCCCAACCGAAGAGCCCAAACAAAGAAATCTTGAGTTTTCTGCTTCTTATTTACATTACCTTCTTCGGTGGAATTCTTGCTTATTTCCTCAATTTTTTATTGTATTTTTTGAAAGAGAAAAATGAAAGTTATAAAAATGAAATAAAAAATAGAGGAAATGAGAGAACAAAAAGAGAGTAAAGATGAAAATAAAAGCTGTGAAAAAAAAAATTAAAGTTAAAGAGAGTGAACTTGAGACGTTGGGTGTAACATATATATACACTTGCTGCATGGTCGAGTTGGCATTTATGGTTAGGGGGCGAAAAATTTTACGAGCACGAATGAGTGTATGGCCTGAAAAGGCTCACGAAAATTGATCTGAATGTGAAACTCGAAATTGGCTTGAAAGCAGATTTTGAAATGGCCCGATCTAAAGTCACATGTTGAGTAGAGGTGTTTAAGGCCTTGTTTAGCCACAAGCGCTGGAAGCCTGGAACTGGGTTTCGGCTTGATCACCGAACTTACAAGTTTTATTGATGGAATTCAATACAAGCCTTAAGATATAGTGCACTCTTGCATTTATATTTGAAACCTCATTTTTTAAGTGCACAAAGTCTCTATCTATTTTAAGACGCCTCTGTTGATGAATAAACCAAAAATGACTTGAATAACTAATTTAAATCACACTCAAATTATATACATAAGTAAAATATACTACTCGTATCATAATCAGTAAATTATCAAACCCAATCTACAAGTAGACAATACAGTTTTTAGTCATATTAACGAATAAAATCACCAAGTAATGTAAAATAACTCAAAACAATACACCCAAAATCAAAGTGACTATTGTCACGAAACCATCTCAATCAAAAGTTTAAACTGATGGTTGGTATCCTATAATCGATTTTATATTCTAACAAGAGTACATGACCCCTCACACGAATGTCATTTGGGCTTGAAGCATGGATACAACTGCAGGCCTCACTATACGTGGTACTAGAGGTGTACAACGTGGCGGGCTAGCCCAGCCCGTGTATATGGGCCGAAAAAAGATGGCCCGGTCAGCACACGGCCTAGCCCGGTCATCCACTAGTGCTGGGCTAGTGCCACGACTTCCTCAGCCCGGCCCGGTCCAAACACAAAACAAAAAAAATAGAGAGGCCCAGCCTGGCCCGGCACAAGCCCGTTACTGAGTATGCCGGTTTAGTGCCACGCAAAACTGGCCCAACACTGGCCCGACCCAGCCTGGTCCTCATTTAGTGTCGGGTCAGTGCCGCACCCACCCAGCCCAGCTCGCACCGGCCCGGCCCAGTGTACACCGTACACTACCTGGTACTAATATCCCACTTTAGAATTGAGAGGGATGTGATTTTAACTCATGATTTTTTTGTTACACTGACTTTGATACCATGTCACCATGATCGGTTTTATATTCTAACAATCGTGACCCGATCCAACTCCGAACTGACACGACTTGCACTACTCTAACCCGGGGACCCGTTTACCGAGTTGACGTACAAGTTAACCCCCTTTAACCCCGACAGTGTAGTGTATGGGGTAGGTAAAAAAAATCTCCGTAACAAGAGCATCTAATCTTTGTACTACTCTTGTCAGTATTATTCTGACTGTTACCTGCATTTTATTTTTTGCTTTTACCAAATACCAATACATATTGGAGTTTCAGAAGATGGCGTAATAAAGTAGTTTATGCATTTTCCAATTTTTTTTTTTTTTTTATTAGGTAAGGAAACTAGGTTGATCCTCTAGGGTAGGACCAACCTATCTCATCCTTTCGAATGAGGGAGGTAAGTTGAATCCATCGGCTATCAAACCACCTCGAAAGAGTAGGACATGAATGTCCAATAGTAGCCATGAAGTCAGCAACCTTGTTGGCTTCACGATAGCAATGTTTAATTATCACTTCATCGAAAAAATGAAGATCTAATTTCACATCCTTGATAATACTAGAAATTTCCCAAGGAATTTGCCAAGTAACTCGAATTGAGTTAATAACACATAAATTATCACCCTCCACAATTAATTTTGAGATTCCTAAGTATTTAGCTGCTAAAATACATTCTTTTAAAGCGAGAGCTTCCGCAACAAGGATACTATTGGATCCGCACTTTTTGGCTCCCAACAAAACGACTTTACCATTGTGATCTCTTATAGAGTATCCTAAAGAAGCTTTATTACCTTCTATTCTTGATCCGTCAAAATTAGCTTTAGGAAACTGTTTCTAGGTTTTTCCCACCAAATTTCTTCCTTACTAGAGTTGTTTCTAGCTGACTCTTCTATCTCGGGATTGTTGAGATCCTTAAATCTAGTCACATTCCAGATCTTAGTTCTATTATTACATAAAGTAATAAGTTTGATGGTACTTAAATTAACATTATTAAATATAATGTCATTTCTATGAAACCATGCATTCCACCAAATAAAAATAATCTTAATGAAATCATCTTTTGGAATTAAATCTTTGAGATAATTAAGTTTCTTTAGAAATTTTGACTTGTTATATTATCATATTTTGACAAAAACTTGTTGAAACTAATAATGTTCAGGTCTTGGATGACAGACCCAATCAAGGGACATTCGTAAAAGAAATGATCTTTGTTTTCAATAAGATTGTTGCACAAAACACAATGAGGTGGGACATCAATATGACTCTTGAGAAGTCTACTTTTCGTTGGAAGGCCGTCAACACAGACTTTCCAAAGATAAAATTTCAATTTTGGAGGAATATTCAATTTCCAAATCCACTGAAATTCACATTTGTCAAGAGCTTGATCGAAAAAACCTTGCGCTAACCAAGTTGCTGTTTTGGTAGAAAAATTTCCATCTACGGACAACCCCCAAATGAGGGTATCTGGAATATCATTATGTGGCAGTGGAATGTTAGTAATCTGATTAACAATATCATTATTCACTAAACTGGATAATTTACAAACATCCCATTGTTTGTCTGAGGTTATGAAATCTTTAACCAAAAGATTAAGATCACGGTTAGTATCATCATCAACCATACTACTTGTAAGTGGGTGTGAAAAAACCCAATTATCAGACCAAAACTTAATTTTGCTACCATTACCTACCTGCCATCTCAGTCCTTTTCTAAATAAAGTCCGAAGACTAATAAGTTTACGCCATTGCCAAGAAAAGACTGAATTAGGCTTATGATCAAAGAGTGAACAATTTCTCAAGTTTTTTTTAGTTACCACTTTGACCCATATACTTTCCTTATCCATAAGAATTTTCCATAAAAGTTTCATTTGAAGAGCTTTATTAGCTGCTTCGGAAGATTTAATTCCTAAACCACCAACCGACTTTGGTAAACAAACTTTATGCCAACCAATCAAATTAGGAGAACGTTGGGAAGGATTCTTATTCCAAAGAAAGTCTCTATTAATTTTATCTAACCTATTATGGATCGATGAAGGAAGGAGGAAGCTTTGTATCTGAAAAGTTCCCTTCGCGGCTAAATTAGCATTGACAAGAACTAGTCTACCTGCTTGGGATAGAGAATTCGCTTTCCATTTCGATAATTGAGTGCAAGAAGATTGAATAATGTTCTCGAAAGTATTTTTAGTCACTCTGCTATAAATTATTGGACATCCTAAATACTTACCCAAATGAGCTTCCTCGTTCATATGAAGAATGCCTCTAAAGGATTCACGAAGAGAACGCTCAATATTTCTAGTGCATTGAAAAGTGGATTTGTCAAAATTAACAAATTGTCCGGAAATCGTGCAAAATTTATCTAAAATAGACTTAATAGTTCTACAACTCTGGTTAGAGGCTTTAGCGAAAATGATAGTGTCATCGGCAAAAGTGAGAAAAGGAATTTTCTCCCTTCCCCCAGATCCAATTCTAATACCAATATCACTAGAGCTAACATCACTATTTTTTTTGTAGAGATCTTGCTAAAATCTCGGCGCACATAATAAATATATATGGCGAAAGTGGGTCTCCTTGTCGAATACCTCGAGTGGGTCTAAAAACGTCTCCCGGTGTTCCATTTACTAACACTGAGTAAGAAACAATGTTTATACATGCCATAATCCATGAAATCCACTTAGCATTAAAACCCATTTTCTTAAAAGTTTCCTCGATAAAATTCCATTCTAGTCTGTCATATGCTTTCTCCATATCAAGTTTGATTGCAATCCAACCTCCTTTGCCTTTTTTTCGTTTAAACGAGTTGAAAATCTCGTGTGCTAAAAGAATATTATCTTGAATGAATCGATTAGGTGTAAAAGCACCTTGAAACGGGTGTATAATCTTATGCAAGACACTTCGAAGAAGATTAGCCAAGATTTTTGCAATAATTTTATAAATTGTTGAACAAAGACTAATCGGGCGAAAATGGTTTACTGTTTGAGGATTTTCAATTTTAGGAATCAAAGCTATGAAAGTATGATTTATTTCTTTTAATAATTTCTCAGAATGAAAAAATGCTAAAACTGCTTTAGTGACAGAATTTCCTACAATATCCCAGTACTTTTGAAAAAACTCTGCAGGAAATCCATCGGGACCTGGCCATTTATCTGCGGCTAAACTAAATACAGTTTGTTTAACCTCTTCCCTACTAATATTACCTATAAGAAAATTGTTATCTTCGTCTGTAATTAATCCACAAATAGACTTAAAATCCTCATTCTTGTCGAAATTACAAAGATGATTTTTCGCAAACCTAAGTTTAAACTCCTCGGATATTTCTTGCTTAATAAGATTTTGATCAGTATTACAAGCACCATCCTTATTAATAAACTGTTTAATACCATTTCTACTATGTCTAATCGTGGCATGAGTTTGAAAAAACTTGGTATTATTATCTCCAAAATTAGCTTTGTTTATACGAGCTTTTTGTTGCCAGTAAACACGTTTATAGTCAAGGAGTGCATCGCGCTTTTTCAACCATCTCAATTGCGCGACTTGTAAATTGGTACTATGAGATGTGCCTAGTTGATTTTGTATATTTTCTAACTTCTTTTTAGCAATTGAAAGTTGTCTAAAAATATTTCCAAAAGTAGACTGATTCCATTTCTTAGCTTTTTGTTTTAGCAATTTGCATTTTTTGGAGAGACAGAACATATAAGATCCCTGAAACTGGTATTGCCAACAAATTTTAACCATTTTACTAAAATAATTTCGTAGGGTCCAAATGAGTTCAAATCGAAAAGGAGGGGCTTTATTATGAACTCGATCATGAAACTTCACAGAGATAGGACAATGATCTGAGCTAGTAAAAGCATGGTGCATAAATTGCATATTTGGATAAATACTTATCCAATTAGGGGATGCTAATGCTCTATCGAGAATTTCAAAAACATTATCAGAGCCACTTTTTGTTTTTTCTCCAAGTAAAAAAATTACCGGAGAAAAGGAGATCTATAGAATTGGTATTATTTAGAAGTCTAATCAATCTTAAACAACGTGCATTATTAACCTTTGCACCCCAATCTTTTTCACTAGGACTTTTGATCTCGTTAAGATCTTCTAGCAAAATGAAAGGTAGATGAAGACTGGGGACAAAACTTTCGAATTCAATCCAAAATTTTGACTTTTCACAAGTTTGCGCCGGAGCATAGACTGATACCGTCGTAGAGCACCAAAAATAAAATTTATAATCCAAACTACTACTATAGATAGTGGCAGTAAGGGTCGAACCACAAGGTGGCAAGCAATTTAAAGTTGTCTAATTTAAGTCTAAAGTAACAGTTTCAGGGGGTTTGATTTGAATGATCTATAACTAAAGGGCAATAAAAATAAAATTAAACTAAAACCATTAAAGGAAATAAATGAAATCAAATATTAAAAGGATGCTAAGATGATCGGTTCACTGTAGTTTCGACGGCAGTAACTCTAAGTAAACTGATTTAAGCATGTTAGACGGGAAAATAAAAAGTCCTCTCGGTCCAATTTAACAGGTAACAACCTTTCGGCCTAAGCTACGGGTCCCCAAGTCTCACTAATACTAACTTTCGTTCTTGATTAATGATAGTTAAAGCCTAAATTAACTTATCTCTGGATCTTATTAATTTAGTCGTCTTAATTTAGTAGTCTATTCCCTCCCCTATCTTTCGATCTATCGGGTCGGTCAATTCCTAAGCATTCAACTAGTCGCGTGCACTCGATTTCGTCAAATATATCAATTAAATTAATTAAGTCGAAGCTAATCTAGCACGTGGCAGTCGATCAACCATGCAGGGCGGTCGATCGACCTACGGACCCAGTCGATCGATCAACGAAGTCAGTCGATTGACCAGAGCCCGATAACAGGTTACCTATTGTCGAAACCGTCTAACCTACAGATCCCCTAAATATTAGCACATAGAATTTAGCTACTCATGATGGTGATAATAACAACAATAAAATTTACAAATAAAGCAATTAAATTCATAATTGAATTAACTAAATAAATAACTAACATGAAACGAGGATTTGGCTTTGGGAAATCTAAACTAGCAACTCTAAACTACGGAAGAATTAAAGCAACGAAATTGAACAAAGGAACAGAGGAATACAGTAAAGAAGAATTGAAGAGAAAAGACCAAAACCCAATGGGAAAAGAAAACTTTATTGATGAAAACTAATCTAGATTAATGAAATAATCCAAAATTCAACTTCTGTGTATTGAACCCTAATTAATTCCATCCCTCAAAATAACCTGATGTTACGTTATATAGATAGTCTTACGTAACTTTTATTCCTAAAACCTAATTACATTGGGCTTTCTCGTTTTCCAAATTTGCGTCAGATTAAAATAACGGTCGATCGACCGAGAACAGTGGTCGATCGACCTAAGCACGATGTGAACAAAGAGCTTCGACTTGATACTTAAGATTCAGACTTCCTTGGTCGATCGACCGAGTATGTCGATCGATCGGCCCTCTCGGAGTTATGCTTCTGCCATCTTCTCGTAAATTTGTCTTTCAGGCCTCGAAACGCGCACCAAGTTTGTTTCTTGAGTAAATACTTTATGTCAAATAATATGCCAAGTACTCGGGGACGGATTTGGCTCATTTTATGCTGGATTCTTCGCGTTTCTGCAATATTACACAAGAACACAAAAGTAGACGGAAATAGGGAAAATAGTAGCATAAAGTACATAACTGAGCTCTGAAATGCGTGTAAAATAGGAGGTAACACATCATATTTAGGACACGCATCAAACTTCTCCAAACCAAACCCTTGCTTGTACCCATGCAAGAATAGACTCGATCTTAAAACTTAATGGAACGTGTTTATTCTCAGAGCAAAATGCAAACTGTAAAGCCTAAACCAATTTAATGCACAACTAACAATCAATTAGCAAAATGAGCTATGCAAACGAGTTATGTAGTCGTTAAAAATTCCTGAACTGTCAACTATAGAGACTTATCATTATGGACTCTCACGGGTCGCTCATATCACACATAAGCACAGGTGAATATATATGTAAAAGATAGAAAGAAGTAATTTTGTAATGACTCTCACCTAACTACGACCTACAAGAACATGCCTGCAGTCTAACATGAATAAAATCTCTACAACCGTACATATGCATTTCAACCTAACTAATGACCAAGATACATGCCGAGGACTTACATTTGGGTAATTGAGGTAATGGGTAAGAAGGGGCTAAGATAAATTTGGATATGAGGAGTTAACAGCCAAGCTAGCAACAATGGATCCAAAAATTAAGCAACATCCCAACTTCATACTCAATTTAACAATACAAAACAGTGCAAATTGTAGCACACAAACTCACTAATCATCATAATATCGTCAACTCCCCATAAAATACAAATATAACATGGGAGTATAAATCATCAACACAATATCTTTCACTTTACCGCATATGATTTTTTCTTCTCGAATTTTTCCACGGGGTTCAGTCGATCGACCGTGAGGTTCAGTCGATCGACCGCCTTACTACAGTACAGCACAAATTTTTTCTTCTTTTTTTTTCATTCCTTTCAACATTTCCACCAACTTCTCATAAAAGACAATATTAACCATATTTCAATAAACTCATTCCCAAAGGCTACCATTACTAGCTCGATTAGGGTAGGCAAAATTATAGATTGTAGCTATATGGGACAAAACATGAAATTTGGCTATGTGGAGCTCATGGGCCAAATGTAATAAAGGGGATTGCCTCTCCTAACATGTGTCACCAACCGCAGACCGAATGCATACAGGTATTAAGTAGACTAAATTCATATTTATGCATATTGATGTAACATGTCTTATAAGGAGTAACTACTCACATTCCTAAATAAACCGGTCATGAATGTCACCAGTTATAAGGCTCTAAAACTCAGAATATGATGTAGTTTGCCAAAAATCTAAGTCAAGTCTCATGATTCAGCAAATAAATTAATGAAAACTCGTAGATATGCATTAAAACTCTACTAATAACATGTCAATTAGCAAGCCTTAGGCATAAACAGATGAAAATACAATATCATTATTGAAATACTATCGTTCCGACTCAACTTATATGCTAAAATAAACATGCATTTTTGTATTTTTTTTTAAATTTTTCAATTTTTGAACTTTTGTGTATATAAGGGAAAATAAATAACAATGGAAGACATAAAATGCAGTAAACGTGAATGCAAAACAGAATGAATGCGACGCAAAACCCTTCCCTAAACTAAATCACACAATGTCCCCATTGTGCAAAATCATATAATGAAAATAGCAAAGGAAATGGGATTTGCGGTAAATTAAGCAAACAAAACATGAAGCTAAACTCGGAATACTCACAAGACTTTAAGTGTAGCAGGAAACCTCCCAAAACCAACGTTAGCTAGGAGGTTTCAGTAGCCAGCAGTGCTACCGTATGTACCTGAAAAGAAACAAAAGTACCGCGCGTAATTCCGAGAAAGCAATTTACGAAACGCAAAATTATGTGCCAAGTAATAAAACAGAAGAAAACAGAAATGAATAGAAGAATAAAGTGGAGAAAAGACTCCCTCAACTCCGTAAATCGACCAAACACAGCAGGGGAATGGTCGTGAACAGTGCATAAGAATGAGGCGGTCGATCGACCAGGACAGAACAGAAGCCCCCGGAGTCGCAAGACAATGCCGATCGACCACACAAGTTAGTCGATCGACTGAGATACCTGCTGTAAGTTTCTGATTTCTTCGAATTAGCTCAATAAATTGAGCTAATATGGTCTATGGATCTGCAAATACACATAATAACGCGCCCAAAATTGCACAAAACCCAAAGTAACAGTCTAAAGTCTTTAAATCCTAAGCAAACTTAATAAAGCGAAGTTTCGCGCACACCAAAGCAATAAAAAGTCTAACAAAAGCAATAAAATGTTTTTAAAAAGTCTTAATCAACTAATAGTTGATCAAGAATGGCCACGGAATGGCCCACTTACTCAGCTTCTGGCTACAAGAGGTAGCCTCTACAGTACTCATTTCCTCGGCGGGGCTCCTAACAACTCCAATATCCACAGAACTCAACGGATCAACGTCTATGACATCTTCCCAATCAATGACCTCGTATGGCTCGTCAAAATCAAAATCGGACTCCGTCACTTTGACTGGCTCCTCATTCGACTCCTCATCAGTTGCATAGTTCAGACACCCTAGACCGCCTCTCTGCACAATGGGCTCTCTCACAACTGGAGCAACATGCGGCTCTAAATTCCCCAAACCAGCTCCTGCAACAATCAAAACAGAAGGATCTTCCTCCAATTTGCTCCCAATCTGGGTCGGAGGTGTTATAGAAGAATTAGGCATAAGGGCAGGCATATCAGGCAACACAACATAAGATTTAACTACATTGCAAGTTACTGGGTACATAGCATCCTTCTTCTTATAGGTCTGGGCAAAAACAATGGATTGTTTCCCCACCTTAAAGGTCAATGTCCCTGAGCCAACATTTAAACTGCACGAGCAGTGTGCAGAAATGGTCTACCCAAAATGATAGGAATGTGAGCATCCTCGGGTATATCTAGCACAACGAAGTCAACTAGGAAAAAGAACTTTCCTATTTGCACAGGAATTTTCTCTAAGACTCTTATAGGCTGGACCGCAGAACGATCAGCCATCTGTACAGTCATATTAGTAACTGCAAACTTGGTCAATTTCAGTTTCTTAGCAAGACTCAAAGGCATAACACTAATGCTAGCTCCTAGATCACATAATGCCTTCTCAATTGAGAAGGTACCAATATTATAAGGAATAGAAAAGCTACCAGGGTCAACTAACTTATGTGGGGCAGTGTGAGTCAAATAGGAACATGACTCCTCAGTTAGTGCGAGAGATTGCACAGTACCAAGTGACTTCTTTTTGGACAACAACTGCTTCATAAATTTCATATAGGCAGGCATTTGATTAACTAATTCTAAGAAAGGAACTTCCACATTTAAACTACGAATAACATTTTCAAACTTGTTAAACGATACCTTTTCCTTTGTCGGCACCAATCTCTCCGGATACGGGGACGTAAGAAGCAACTTAACCCTCTCTTCTAGATCTCTCATACCGGCATCAGTGGATTTAGGCTGAAAATCCACTACTTTGTCCTTGTTGTAGTTCAAACCTTCTTCAAACCATCTCAAGAATGAACCATTAACTGTCGTAGGGTCATACTTTGGAAGCGGAACTGACCCATCAGCATTTGGATCTTGCCTCGATAATTTCGGAGTCGTCGTACCCCGAAATAAGTAGTCCCTCAAGTTATCTGGCATTGGAGGACGAAAAGGTTCACGATCAGACGTATCTCCAGTCGATCGACCATGTAGATCAGTCGATCGACTGACTTCCGCAGGACCAGAAACTTCACTGTTACCCGAACTGGTTGATCGACCAGGTGTGTCAGTCGATCGACTGATATACCTGCTGATCTTCTTTTTCTTGCTACTGTTCATTCCAGCCTTTTTCTTACTCGGTTTCGCCTCATCTTTTTTAGTAACATCTTCGACCATAGTGGGCCCATCAAGGGTAGACCCACTACTATCATTCAACACAATTATCCATTTACGGTTATCAACCACATCACTCCTATCAGAAGGTATACAATTAATAACTCAAAATATTTGTAGTATTACACTCCTTCTCCCTAAAAATAAATTCCGTCCTCGAAGTTCAGAATATCAACCAAATGGAACAATCAAATCATTATTATAATATAAAACATGAAACACACATTGTAATATAAAACAACTTTCATTTCCAACTCTAATTAATGGTTAAATGAATACAAAATCTTTTATTTAACAGCAAGTCACATCATTTTAGATTTCGAACTAAACTTTATTTCAATTTCTTACTTAGCTATTGGCGAATACATTGCCAAATAAATAATAATCTATAACGAAAGATACGCATCACTATTTAATTAATTAATCTTTTCTTAATAATGATATGTAACTTAAACATGGATGCAATTATTGTAATCACATATATAGGCTTAGGGAAACACATTCCGCATATAACTAGATATGGTAATCTAATTCACATAATTTACAACATCAAATTATCAACGTGCAAAAGATAAGAAACAAAAACTTATACTTTTCAAGGCTAGGAAAACATGTTATAACTTCTAAAAATCATAAATAAATAATAACTAAATTACTCCTTGATAACTTATACTTTTTAGAAAATAAAGAGAGTTAGTAAATTATGAGAAAAAGAATCAAGTCAAAAACTCATAAGATCATTTTATAATGCATTTTACAATTTATTTGGTCAAAAAAGAAATTTCACAGCAACTTGTCAGAAATTTAGGTCAACTTGTAAAAATCACTATTAATTGTCAAAACTTTACCTTGCAACGTGGCTTATCAATTTAGAAACATATACGAATATTTTAAATAATGGAGTTGGAATTACACTAAATCGACACGTAGTTTTTAAATGGAAAATTTTACAAAAACATGGCGCAAAAACATCACTGTACAGGAATATTCTGCCACTGTCCACTAAAATATTTATTTCTCTTAAACCGTATGTTATTTGAATATGAGACCAATGGCATAAAAATGCTAACTCACAAGGGTATCATACATAACATTTTTGTACAAGTATTTTAAACAGGCAGGAAATGGCAGCCAAAACAACCAAGGGTAAAAATCTTGTGAAATCAACCAAAATCGCATTCTTCACAATTCCAAACAACAATTTATACTTTAGATGTTTAATCATATTCACACCTTCCACATACATGCCAACATACTTCCTCATATCAACATGCTTATAAAAATGCTTAAATAAATCATGTCACACCCCTCCTCCGTAAAATAAGGTTACGCCCCCGTAACCGCAACCATCAACGAAATCAATATTCAAACAAGGCAACCAAACACTCCTAAGACAAATAAACAATATTCATTTTAAAATTCCCCACACTGTAACATCTCACAAGGTAACCGGTTCGAAACTGGAAGGGCCAGAAGTTTGGTGTGAGGGGGCCCCTAACTCATCCCAAGCCTTAAGTGGGCTCCTAACAGTTTCTATCCGGGTTCATTTTATTTAGACACATCCTAAGTTCATTATTGTTCATTAGTTAGGCCTGAGGATCGTTTTGCTCTGATACTACTTTGTAACACCCCCATTTATTCAGGAGCCTTTAGCTAGACATTCTCAAATAAATAGCACTGTTACCATCTCGGTTTCCCGAGGTAGTGAACAACAAAGTACAACAATACCAAAGTACTTTAAATTAAAACTTTAGTGAATACATGTTTGTTACAATTTAACCAACTAACTTAATATGAAATACAATACAACTCGCAGCGGAAATTAAATAAGTGATATAACTATATATGTGATCTAGACTTCATCTACGGTTCCAAGTTTGGCTCTCATCCCAATGCTCCCAAGTCAGCTAATCTTTGCACCACAAATATGCTCCCCATAAAACGGTTCACCGCAGGTGTTCACGAATACACTGTCAACCGCGAGGTTGAGTAGGAATAAACTAAACAACAATAATAATCCAACCAAAATAGACATCCTTCGTATTCTCATCACTTCATCCGTACAACTCACTTACATCACTGGCAATAGCACAAGTCCCTTAACACCGTGTTATGCTCAACTGGCAGTAGTACTTGCGTACCATGCTCACCTGGCAGAAGTAATTACTTACTATGCACAACTATCTCTGGCAGTAGTAATTACTTACTATGCTCATCCGCAAGAATGATTGCTCGCTATGCACAATCGGCAAGAATAACACCCTCCGTGTTATGCTCAACTGAATAATCAACTCTCCAACAATCCAATACACAATGACAATCTCGTCTTACTGCTCAACCAACAATTTATCATACTCAAATACTCTATTCCAATAATAAATCAAAATTGTTAATCTTAGTCTCATCAACCGTCACATTTAAACATCTATTCACTTAATAACAAAACCTGAGTTGAGTAGGAAATTCCTACCTGATAGCAAATTCTCCAAATAAACAGCTCAAGCAATCCAAACAGTTAAGCAAGAGAATACCGTCACAATCCTTCACAAGATCGTCTCCTAACAATTCCGACAATTATAATTACTACTTTATCAATCAAACCATATAATTAATTACATTAATTATAAATTAACTATTTCAATTATATTCTTCACGTAAATTATTAATTATTAAATCCGTCTTAAACATTGGTTAAAACCCGCCTTAAAAGTCAAAACCCGATTACTCATTAAAACCCGAGTCAATCCGTGTTAAAAATAAAACCAACCCATGACCCAAAACCCGTGTTAATCACGTCAAACCCCAAACAAAACACACCCATTAAACATGGTTAAACCGAGTCCAACACTCTTCCTTCACCCGTCTTTTCCCAACACCACAAGCCACCAACGACACCACCAAAACCCACCACCTCTAGCCTGCACCACAAAGAACCCAACCAACCCTTAACCACCATCTACAACCGCCTCTAGCCACTACAATATCACGCCCTAGCAATAACCACCACGACACCTAATATCGAAAACCCGACTTATACCAACGTTTTACGACTACCACTACAACCACAGACGGCCAGCCTACTAACCACCGTGCCTCATACCGTCCTGAAACCCTAGCCACGACACCAACGACCCACCAAGTCCACAACTACAACCTCCCAAAACCGACAGCAGCAGTCGCACTACCCCCCTCCCCTGTTTCACGCTAAAACGACCACCACCGCCTCAAACCACCGCCTAAAGCCGCCACAGCACCCCCAATACGGTTGAAATAACCACCAGGTTCCATCCCCTACCATTCCCAGTCAAGGCAACGAGTATAAAAACGGGTTCCAACGTGTTTAAACATACTCTGCCCTAGCGCGTGTTTCCGGCCAACAACCGCACGAAACACCAACTACGACCTCCCTCTACCACCTAACTTGGTCGACTAACCACACAGGCCCTAACCCCACCGTACCCAGGTCAAGTCGAGTCTAATTAAGGGTTCTGTAGATACCCGTATCCGTCGATATTGGAATTTATAGAGAACCCGACAAACACCCGATAATGATAGGACACATGTATTCTTTAGTTGTCATTGTCATTATTTGGGTTTCGTTTTACGATGTAGAATGGGCGTCGTCGATGAAGTATTTTATTAATTTAAATGATATTTAAATTAATGTTTTTTTAAGTGAGTTCATTTTATTAATTTAAATGATATTTAAATTATGGCTTTTTTTAGGTGAATTCAATTTATTTTATTTTATTTTGAATTTATTTTCCCAAGTTTATTTTATTGAAAATAAAATAAATATTTGATTTGAAAAATCATTTTATGAGTATATTTGATTTGAAAAATCATTTATTTTAATGTGTTAATTGTTTTGAAAAATCGATTTGAAAATCGAAAAGAACTCGTTTTGAACATGTGTTTTTGAGCTCGATTTTAGCTCGGTTTTTGAGCCCGTTTTCTTTACGAATTGGCACGAATATCGAGTACACTAACCAACCTAGACCACTACCCATCCAACCCCAGTTTGAACCCCATAACCATGGCCCAAATCCCGTCCCAAATCACCCCCAACAGCCCGCAAAAACACGAAACAGCCCCCCTGTTTTGCATCTCAATCCCGAGCCCAAAACCCGCTCCAAATACCACCAAAACTCGTGCCCATTAACCCTAACCCATACCCTAATATCCTACCCATATTACCTTACCTTAACCCCCAAGAAAACCCCCCATACGAACCCTAGAAAACCCCCCAAAAGCTGCTGGACAGCAGCTATGCACAAACAGGCCCGTCTGCCTCTCCCCCCTTTTACCCTATTTTAACTCCTTATAAATACCACCCCTTCACCATACATTCACTTCTCTAAGTTCTCCATACATACAACCTTCACTTACAAACTTAAAACTCCAGAAACAAACCCTAATTGCCTCCCAAAAACCCTCCACGAAACCGACTTGCAAACTGGAACAGTTTGTGTGTCCTCTTCGAAATACAATTCGTTCCTCCATCAAAACTCCATCAAAATTCGAGTATCTTGTTCCAAATTAAACATACAACATCCATCTATACATTAGACAAAGATTTACGAGCCAAATTGCCCTTGAGAGTACACGAATTCCCTCGAAAAACAGAGTGTTATACACTCTGTTTTCGCGGCTTTTTTCTGTCTGTCCAGTTCTGTTTGTGCTCGTTTTTCGTGCCCAATAACTCAAAACGAGCAGGGGTTGCTTTAAGATCTCTGTTCTCCTCTCTTTCTAGTTTTCAAAACATCTTTTAAATCGAATTTTCATCGTGAAACGAGGGAGAAATCGCTGTTTGAAAGTTGTTGTCCAGATTCGATAAAAACGCGTGTTTGCTTTGTTTCTTCGTCGACGACGGCCTCTCGAGATAAAATCTACCATCGATTACGACCCAAGACGGTGTCAACGATACATGTAGGTTGAGGGTGCATCAAATCCTCCTCTTTCTCCTTTTTTATTTCGTTTTTATGTTTGTTTTTCTTATAGTTTGTTTTGTTTGTTTATCGCTTTTTATTTATCGCTTAAATTAACTATGAAACTAGTTTAGTCCGAGTATGAGTTAAAGTACCACCATGAACACCCGCGTTGACTTGAGATGGGAAAAGAAACCGCTACATCAGTCGGTCGTACACCCCCGTCTCATTTACATATCCTCGTGTTCAAGGTAGGGCATAAATAAAAAGAATTTCTAACTTCGCTCCTCGTTTTTGACCCTTTGTTTGTCTCGGCCAATTCGACCCACCTTAGGACCCGTTGCATGTTAGTATGACTTCTGATTGTTAACATATAACTTATTTAGATGATATTAGATCAATTTAATAACCTAATTAGACACGATAGGTGGCTTCGACATAAGCTTTAAAATCAACTAACAATTCTGTAATTCAATCGAATGCATCTCTCTTTCACATAATTTCTCGCTAGCATGAGAGTGCGTGATTAGCACCTTCTTATTGACATTCGATGAGTTAAATTAATTAGCGAATTTGACCTAACTTGACCCCTTTTAGGCCGTGTAGAATGCCCCTTTGCGCGACATCATCTCAACCGATCAACGTCGTTTTCAACTTGTTTTCTAATTTGTTTCGAGTTCGTTTCGCAATCATTTGATCTAACTAATGAACCTGACCTAGGACCTAGGGTAGCCGTGTTTGGTTTGGCCGTGATTTGGCCGTGTCTTTTGGTCCTTCTGGTTTCGTCCGTTTTATGAATCGCTTGTTCTTTATCGCTTTATAACTTGTAATTTATCGTTTGTTCATCGAGTTGTAATTTTCAAGTTAGTTTCCCTTTATCAAGTCAAAACCTCTTTCAAAAACCTTAGTTTTGTTTGGTTAGATGGTTGTGTCCCAATGCATGTAAGAGCGTAGTAAATCGCATGTTGTTTAAAGCAACATGGCCCGGTTTATGCTAATGCATGCTTTGGTGCGTAGCCCTATGTCTAACTCGATGAGATTAAGTGAAAGCACACATCACGAGGAGTGACCCAAGGCCGTGAGTCATGTAAGCCGTGGGCCACCCCTCTTGTGCGCGGTTTCCTAGGCCGATTGGCCGTGTAATGTGTCGTGTACGGTTCTGTATGTAGCAATTGTATTTAGATCGAGTTGTATCTTTAATTTATTGTTGTGTCGGCATGAAATGCCTGGTTTGTAATAGGTAGATCCCAACGGCTCCCCCATTTCCCCTAAGCCTTGTTTGCTTTCGTTTATATGTTGCTTAGATCAATCAACCCACATGCTAAATTACAACTTTGACAAAGTTAGTTTTGTTGCATCTAAATCGACATAGAAACTTCACATGTTAGGGTTAAAACGATGTTTGCATTTCATATATCGTAGTAGCTATGACCTTGTTTAAAATCCATACTTGACTTAGTAGAGGCCGTTATTGACGGGCGGGGTTGGGTGTCCTTATGGGCTTCCCAACACGTACCCTCACCCCTTACTCAAGATCTATGGTTTGTGGATCCGTCTAAATACCATTGGATTACGAGAGATTCAAATCGAGTGATATAGGGTACAAGTCTTTATCTTTAATCACTCGTAGTCGATTGGCTTTATGCTTTTCGATGAAAGGTGTAAAGTTGACTTGAACGGTTCCAAGTTCCCAAAAAACTTGGTGGCGACTCTAATATGTCTTAATTCGATTCGAAAGAACCTCGAGTCGATTATGCCTAGTGTGGATCCCGCGACGCAGCCTCCCGAGGGCCTTGTCCACGCTTTGGCGACTCCTGGGGAAAAGAGGACTAGTTACACTTTGTTTCTAGGGTCTTTTCCTCCGAGGTGAAACTTGAAAAGAAAGTGTTGGAAAGTAAAACATTACTCATAGTGCTACGATTCATGCATAAACCCTTAAGGACTTGCCCGGGCCGTCCCAGCGTTTCTTCGTGATGCGTGGGGGGCGACGTCCCACTATGCTAGGAAGCTGCACATTGCTCGCTTCCACTTCACCTCGCGTGGTTCTTGATGGTGGGGACGATCTTCTAGGTACTCTACCTTAAGACACCTTGCTCTATAAGACCGCAAAAGGATGGAGGGCATAGACCTTCTTGTAGAAGACTTGCCGAGACTTAGAGATGTCTAGGAGCATACATCCTTGTAACATGAGAATGACAATGTGCAAATTGTTTTCCCGAGTCTTTTCGAAATTTCCCATGTCCTTTTCAAAACAGAACTTTTGAACAACTTACTTTCAAAATAGCATGGTTTTAAAAACGCGGAATGCTGCCCAAATAGGACTAGAATTTTCGGCCCAAAATGAGCTTTTATAGCCGGCATGCTGCCCATTTCAAATCTCGTTTTCGAATCAATCTTTTGTTTTTCAAAATCTATCCAAAGTGCCTCTCGAACCTCAACCAAGCATGAAATGCGTCAAGTCGTGTCCAGGTCATGGCCGTGTTAGGCCGGGTGTGTTTCGTTCTAAGAGTCTAGAATACGGCCCTGTTGGGTCACCCAAGCTCACCTCTTGGGCTTTGAGTCATGTTGGTCGACCATTTGGTCTAGGATAGTCCACAGAAACGTCCAAGCTAGGCCATTGTGGACGTTTCATACGAACCTATGGGCTATGTTAGTCCAATCACGGGTTAGTCACACCGAGTCCGGTTTAGAACCGAATTATGATGATTCGGGTCGTGTCGTTTTGTCGAGTCCAAATGAACCAAGGTCTAGATCCAACCGTGAGTCGAACCTCTAATTAGTCAATCTCAAGTCGAGTCTTTGTTTGAGTCAAGTTGGGGTCGTGTCCTTAAGTGTGCAGGGGCTCTTACTTTAAATATTGACTCAGTACGGGGTTTTCTTGTAGAAAGGCCGCCAAAAACCCGACGTCAAGCAATGGAAGATGTCATTAACAAGCTTACGAGGCCGTGAACCTCATGATGACCCGAATGGATGCAATCGAATCTAAGCTGGGTGAAGATTCCCTCCACCATTGACTCGATCCGGAGAAACGGTTCAAGTTCATCAAGACCGTCTCAAAACTCTCCCAGGGGAAGAACATCCACTATGAAAATGCTAGGCCTATGCCCCAGTCAGATAAGTTGCCCACGAACATGGTACTCACCGACATCCCAAAGTTCAAGGGCACGAAGATCCAACGACCATGTTAAGGCCTATAAGGGGTACTTAGCACTCAAGGGAGTACTGCGACATGCTCTCCGAAATTTTCGCTCAATCTCCTGGATGAACACCAAGGCGTGGTTCTACAATCTGGACCTTAAGAACTTCCCTACTTTCGAAGATATCACGGTGGAGTTCTGTAAGCACTATGCTGACAATGTCGAGATCCAAACCAACATAAGAACATTGGAGGTGATGACACAGAAAGAAAAAGAAAGCTTTACTGAATTCCTTGCAAGATGGCGCGCTGAAAGCGTGAAATTAGACAAGAAGCCTGACGAAGTTGAAATGGTAGATAAGTTCGTAAAGAATTTACGACCTATTTATCGCAATGCTCTGAAATACCATAATTTTAGCTCTTTCAAAGAATTGATAAGAATCGGGATAAAGGTAGAAGATGATGTCATAAGGGCAGAGGCTGAAAGGCCGAAAGGGTACCAAGGGGCCTCATCGTCTAAGGGCAAGGCCCCAGCAACGACCCATATTGATGAAGCCATCAATCTCTTAGAAGGGAAATCGAAGAATCCACAGCGCCAAACACCAAGGGCATTCACCGATATCGGATGCACTTATACATACGCTCTCCAAAGGCTCATAGCCCAAGGAAAGCTGAAGCCTATTGGTCCAACTCCGGATCCACCCACTGAACAACAAGGTAAATGGTATAAACCAAATGCCTATTGTGCCTTTCATCAAGGGAAAGGCCATGATACTGAAAGATGCTATCGACTGAAGCACGAAATCCAAGACATGATTGAGAATGGAACACTCCCGATCCCAACTGTTAAACCCAATAACATCACCAATCCATTTGGCGATCACGCCAACTTTGTTTCTGTCGAAGACAATGTCGATTATTCCCATCTTATCCGCCCATGTCAATTGAAAGGGGTGTTTATCGGGAAAGTATTTGTGGATTACTTTGAATTCTTGCCAAACCCGAAGAATGAAATTCAAGTCGGGAGTCTTGCTGTAGAATGTACTCCTCTCGTTAACGAAGTTAATAAAAGACAATTCGGTTCACCAACCTTTATCACTGGCGTAGATCCTCAGAGGACTACCTCGGGATGGAGGCAGACCATCAAAGGGATCAAGGACCAGAGCCGGGCATCTAAGTTGACAGCTGAATAAGAGAAAGGTCAAGACCAGATTTGAACATTATGAGTCGGGATCTGTTTGCTTATCTTAGTCGAGTCGAGTCTAGGACTTTCTTTTCTTGAATTTGAGTCGTTTGTTCCGCGATGACCTAGGATGTGTCCTAGGAATCGTTTCTTCGAGTCTGTTAAGCATTTCTCATTCCAATAAAAAAGTTGCAGTTTCGTTTCCAAATATGTCTTGTTTCCAATCCTCAATCATTCCGAAACATGATAAAACACACAACACACTCAAAGGAATCCCTGGGGTAGAAATATGTCCTGTTTCAAAAGGTAAGGTACACTAGGATCCCGTGTTTGATTCCTTTACCTATTCCATGTCTGGTGGTAGAAAACCTCCATCTGAACCAATGTTTGTGACAAGCTTTTAGATGATTCTATGACAAACCCGGACTAGCTCCTTGTTTCCCCTATCGATGATGGAAGGCAAGCCTTTTCCCCAACAAAATCATCCCATCTCGAAGAGAGAAGAGATCAACCCGTTCTAAGAATGATTTGTTAGTTCTTACCCAAATTAGTTGGCGAAGCCCAGTTTTCAAGGTGTATCTGTTTGTGACTAAGGGAATGAATAGAAGACCATTTTCAAAGAGACAAAAAAAAAGATGAAAAAGAATGAAAAAATTAGAAAAAGAGAAAAATTGGAAAAATGAAAAAAAAATGAAAAAAAGAAAAATGAAAAAAAGATGAAAGAAAAAGAAAAAGAAAAAAAAGATGTTGAAGTTATTGCAGAATGCTTTTGGTTGGATGTCAAAGTTACGGAAGCCATAAGTCAAGTCAAGTACCCATAGTTGAAGTTCAATGGGCGAAGCCCAAAAGCGTAAGTAGTAACCTCTTTACCCTCTAAGTCCTTACGAGACGATTCTGAGGATAGTCGGGAATTTTGAGAATCATTCCGCTTGTGCTGTTACACTCAGCCTTTAGGGACCAAATACGGAGATTTGAACCCACATTGTTTTCCAACCCATTTGCACTCGGGTTTCATCAAACCTGAGACACCATTTCCAACCACGTTATAAGCCATAGCCCTTGGCCTTAACACCACAAAACGAACCTTCAGAATGATGGTTTACCTTTCAAACCTTTTTTTTTACCAAGCTCCACATCCCAAAAGATCCAAGCCTTTTTGTACCAACCCTAGACACGGGATTTAACAGTACCTTACAGTCTAGAATGGGATACGACATGATACCTTAGGTGAAACCTTCGAGTGTGTACACACAATCAAAATGCCATGTTTATGCACCATGATCGAACTACGTCGGATTTTATTTCGCTCCACGCGAATACGTAGGCAGTCCTTCAGAATAAGGGATTCAATCCACTCATCAACCAAGTTGTCATCTTGTCGGTTTCTTACGGGTCCTAACCAAGTCCAAATGAAGCCACCTTTGTTTGAGTCGGTCTTAGCACTCGATGTAGACTAGGATAAGGATATAGGTTCGGATGAATAGTATCAAGTCTCAGAATGAGCTTTATCTAACGGTTTAGGCAGAGATGCTGAGTCACATAGATGTGGGTTTGTGTTGGGAACAGAAAATATGAAAAACCCGCTGAAAAGAAAGAAGGCGTGGAAGAAAAATAGTAAAAGCCCGCTGAAAAGAAAGAAGGCGGTGGCAAGAAATGATGAAAACTCGCTGAAAAGAAAGGAGGCGAGGAGAAGAGTGACAGAATGTTCCCAACAAGAGTGATGTGTGATGTCTAAGTGTTCTCATAAAATCGATCCATGTGTTTAATGTCCTGCGAAGCCAACGTTGTTGCTCCGTGAGTTTAATCCACCTTGTCAATGCCAAGTGATCTTGATTCCCATGTGCCCTCGGGAGCACGACCATGCCATACGATATCTTCGTCCCAAGTTCGACGACCTTCTGATTCCCATTTGCCATCTTTTGGTGCGCCGGATTGGCCAATTTACGTTTCTACCCCCAGCAAGTCCATATTTGAATTAAAGCTCGTGCACACTTACGGTTTTATTTTCTTTTTTTTGTTTTACGGTAGCGGGCTACGCCCACGTTGTTTACGAGTCATACAGAGTGTCCGTGTCATGTTTCATGCTCACCCATCAAGGTCTGATTTCAAAAAATTTCAAAATTTCAAAATTCCAAAAACTTTTTGCGAATTGTGGATAGATGATCCAAGTAGTAGAAACTTCGGGTCGATGGCCCAATTATCCAAAATTTTCAAATTCAATCTTCGGGTCGATGGCACAATCATTCAAAATTCCAAATTCAATCTCGAAGGGTCGATGGCCCAACATACCTTCGGGTCGATGGCCCAATTATTCAAAATTTTCAAATTCAATTTTCGGGTCGATGACCCCAATCTTTCGAAATTCAAAATTTCAAATTCAATTTTTGAAGGGTCGATGTCCCAACATTCCAAGTGATGTCAAATTTAAAATTCGGGTCGATGACCCAATTATTCAAAATTTTCAAATTCAATTTTCGGGTCGATGGCCCAATCTTTCAAATGATCTAATTTTAGGATTGATGATCCAAATGTGCTTATGTGATGATTATTGCTAGTACGTTTTTGTGTTTCAAATGTAGCAGGATATGCTTCAACTGGGGGCTCTAAAGTCTTCGACTTTAGAGCCATTGCAAACTGGGGGCTCTGAAGCCGTTGGCTTCAGAGACCATTATCAAGATGTAAAGGATGACATCCACCAAGAATTCAATTTGATACAAGAGTATGAAATGGAAGAATTCCGTAGCTGAAGGCAAATGATGAAAGCGGCGGCAACCTCCTTGGAAAGTCCCGTCCCATGTAGGCACCTGCCAGCAGATGATAAGCTTTGGGCAAGTGTCAACAGATGAATTTCGGACAACTGCCAGCAGATGATAAATTTTGGGCAAATATCAGCAGATGATGAATTTTGGACAAACGCCAGCAGATGATAAACTTTGGGCATGTGTCAGCAGTTGCCGAACTACGACGCGGGTTTGATTCCGTCAGAAACAGATACGTAGGCGCCTAAGGATAAGGCTCAATCCACCATTTATGCAATTTATGGGTCGATGACCAATGATGACAATTTGACGCAATAGAAGCAAGAGTCAATCCCCAACGAAGTTTCGGTATGATCTCTTCTTATGGTCAAGGCTTATATACGCAAGTCTAATGGACTATAAACGACCCGAAGAATCCTCAGGTCGAGAGGGACCTGGGGTATACTTTGACTTTCGCCTTGTCCAAGCCTAGTCAAAGTGGGGGCTCTGTAGATACCCGTATCCGTCGATATTGGAATTTATAGAGAACCCGACAAACACCCGATGATGATAGGACACATGTATTCTTTAGTTGTCATTGTCATTATTTGGGTTTCGTTTTACGATGTAGAATGGGCGTCGTCGCTGAAGTATTTTATTAATTTAAATGATATTTAAATTAATGTTTTTTTAAGTGAGTTCATTTTATTAATTTAAATGATATTTAAATTATGGCTTTTTTTAGGTGAATTCAATTTATTTTATTTTATTTTGAATTTATTTTCCCAAGTTTATTTTATTGAAAATAAAATAAATATTTGATTTGAAAAATCATTTTATGAGTATATTTGATTTGAAAAATCATTTATTTTAATGTGTTAATTGTTTTGAAAAATCGATTTGAAAATCGAAAAGAACTCGTTTTGAACATGTGTTTTTGAGCTCGATTTTAGCTCGGTTTTTTAGCCCGTTTTCTTTACGAATTGGCACGAATCTCGAGTACACTAACCAACCTAGACCACTACCCATCCAACCCCAGTTCGAACCCCATAACCATGGCCCAAATCCCGTCCCAAATCACCTCCAACAGCCCGCAAAAACACGAAACAGCCCCCCCTGTTTTGCAGCTCAATCCCGAGCCCAAAACCCGCTCCAAATACCACCAAAACCCGTGCCCATTAACCCTAACCCATACCCTAATATCCTACCCATATTACCTTACCTTAACCCCCAAGAAAACCCCCCATACGAACCCTAGAAAACCCCCCAAAAGCTGTTGGACAGCAGCTATGCACAAACAGGCCCGTCTGCATCTCCCCCCTTTTACCCTATTTTAACTCCTTATAAATACCACCCCTTCACCATACATTCACTTCTCTAAGTTCTCCATACATACAACCTTCATTTACAAGCTTAAAACTCCAGAAACAAACCCTAATTGCCTCCCAATAACCCTCCACAAAACCGACTTGCAAACTGGAACAGTTTGTGTGTCCTCTTCGAAATACAATTCGTTCCTCCATCAAACCTCCATCAAAATTCGAGTTTCTTGTTCCAAATTAACCATACAACATCCATCTATACATTAGACAAAGATTTACGAGCCAAATTGCCCTTGAGAGTACACGAATTCCCTCGAAAAACAGAGTGTTATACACTCTTTTTTTCGCGACTTTTTCCCCTCTGTCGTTCTGTTTGTGCTCGTTTTTCATACCCAATAACTCAAAACGAGCAGGGGTTGCTTTAAGATCTCTGTTTTCCTCTCTTTCTAGTTTTCAAAACATCTTTTAAATCGGATTTTCATCGTGAAACGAGGGAGAAATCGCTGTTTGAAAGTTGCTGTCCAGATTCGATAAAAACGCGTGTTTGCTTTGTTTCTTCATCGACGACGGCCTCTCGAGATAAAATCTACCATCGATTACGACCCAAGACGGTGTCAACGATACATGTAGGTTGAGGGTGCATCAAATCCTCCTCTTTCTCCTTTTTTATTTCGTTTTTATTTTTGTTTTTCTTATAGTTTGTTTTGTTTGTTTATCGCTTTTTATTTATCGCTTAAATTAACTATGAAACTAGTTTAGTCCGAGTATGAGTTAAAGTACCACCATGAACACCCGCGTTGACTTGAGATGGGAAAAGAAACCGCTACATCAGTCGGTCGTACACCCCCGTCTCATTTACATATCCTCGTGTTCAAGGTAGGGCATAAATAAAAAGAATTTCTAACTTCGCTCCTCGTTTTTGACCCTTTGTTTGTCTCGGCCAATTCGACCCACCTTAGGACCCGTTGCATGTTAGTATGACTTCTGATTGTTAACATATAACTTATTTAGATGACATTAGATCAATTTAATAACCTAATTAGACACGATAGGTGGCTTCGACATAAGCTTTAAAATCAACTAACAATTCTGTAATTCAATCGAATGCATCTCTCTTTCACATAATTTCTCGCTAGCATGAGAGTGCGTGATTAGCACCTTCTTATTGACATTCGATGAGTTAAATTAATTAGCGAATTTGACCTAACTTGACCCCTTTTAGGCCGTGTAGAATGCCCCTTTGCGCGACATCATCTCAACCGATCAACGTCGTTTTCAACTTGTTTTCTAATTTGTTTCGAGTTCGTTTCGCAATCATTTGATCTAACTAATGAACCTGACCTAGGACCTAGGGTAGCCGTGTTTGGTTTGGCCGTGATTTGGCCGTGTCTTTTGGTCCTTCTGGTTTCGTCCGTTTTATGAATCGCTTGTTCTTTATCGCTTTATAACTTGTAATTTATCGTTTGTTCATCGAGTTGTAATTTTCAAGTTAGTTTCCCTTTATCAAGTCAAAACCTCTTTCAAAAACCTTAGTTTTGTTTGGTTAGATGGTTGTGTCCCAATGCATGTAAGAGCGTAGTAAATCGCATGTTGTTTAAAGCAACATGGCCCGGTTTATGCTAATGCATGCTTTGGTGCGTAGCCCTATGTCTAAATCGATGAGATTAAGTGAAAGCACACATCACGAGGAGTGACCCAAGGTCGTGAGTCATGTAAGCCGTGGGCCACCCCTCTTGTGCGCGGTTTCCTAGGCCGATTGGCCGTGTAATGTGTCGTGTACGGTTCTGTATGTAGCAATTGTATTTAGATCGAGTTGTATCTTTAATTTATTGTTGTGTCGGCATGAAATGCCTGGTTTGTAATAGGTAGATCCCAACGGCTCCCCCATTCCCCCTAAGCCTTGTTTGCTTTCGTTTATATGTTGCTTAGATCAATCAACCCACATGCTAAATTACAACTTTGACAAAGTTAGTTTTGTTGCATCTAAATCGACATAGAAACTTCACATGTTAGGGATAAAACGATGTTTGCATTTCATATATCGTAGTAGCTATGACCTTGTTTAAAATCCATACTTGACTTAGTAGAGGCCGTTATTGACGGGCGGGGTTGGGTGTCCTTATGGGCTTCCCAACACGTACCCTCACCCCTTACTCAAGATCTATGGTTTGTGGATCCGTCTAAATACCATTGGATTACGAGAGTCTTTCAAATCGAGTGATATAGGGTACAAGTCTTTATCTTTAATCACTCGTAGTCGATTGGCTTTATGCTTTTCGATGAAAGGTGTAAAGTTGACTTGAACGGTTCCAAGTTCCCAAAAAACTTGGTGGCGACTCTAATATGTCTTAATTCGATTCGAAAGAACCTCGAGTCGATTATGCCTAGTGTGGATCCCGCGGACGCAGTTCCCGAGGGCCTTGTCCATAGGTTCAAACCCGTGTTCAGCGTGTAACCAACCACTCATAACCACCATTCGTAAACCCCAATAACAGTCGTCCCGCCGGTAAACAGTGGTCAAATAAGGTCAACGGTGATCCTTGGTCATCCACGGTCATAATGGTACTTACGGCCTGATCTATGGTGGTCTAGATAACAAGTTATAGTGTCGCAAAGTATATACATAAGACAGTCTTAAAGAATTACCTTGAGGCGATAATAAAATTAATTGCTTTGCTTTTCTCTTCTTTAATTCTTCTCTTCTTTCTTTTAGATCTCTTCCTTCTTCTTTTATGAATTATTTTCAGATTTATTATGGTATTTATAGGGTAAGATTAAAGAGTATGTGAGGTCAATTAGGAAACTTATTATAATTAGCTTTTTATAATTATTATAGGAATTACCATTATAAATTATATTATTATTATTATTATTATCATCATCATATATTACTAGTCTTACCATAACTAGAATTTCCACCAATTATCTTATTATTTATTATTATTATGATAATTATTGATATAATTATTATTTCCATATTATTTATTATTAATTCCCGATACAAATCCCGATCACATCCATATTATACTACTAAATTTCGATCCACCAAAATATGGCACACGGCCCAAGGTCCAATTATTAGCTAAACCCAATCCCCGACTTGCTTACTTCATTTATTATTTAATTAACGTCTTATTTGTAATGTTATTAGAAATGTCATTTAATCACTTATTAAATTACATAAATTATTCTTATAAATTATTATTAAAATACGGAGTATTACAGTTCGGGTCGGGTTCCTCGGGTCAACAACGACGAAGCTATGTACTGGCCCAGAAAATTTTCTACAAAAACTATAAATAAATAAAAATTAATTACTTTCAACCAATTTTTCCGAGAAGTATGAAAGGAAGCTGGGTTGGCCAAATTGACAAATTGCTAAAAAAAAAAGTAAAGGGTTATGGACAAATTGGTAAAAAAAGTTTATTTTTGGACAAATTGGTAAAAAAAAATTATGAATTGGACAAATACACAGAAAAAAATAAGTAATCATCCAAATAATTAGTGTGTAATTAGTTACTTACCAATTTCGGGTCTGTTTGTTGGTCGGGTAAGTTTCGGGGAGCAAGAGGTTACTGTTGAATCGCATTCAATTTAGGTTTGTTTTTAATAGTTCGTGAAAGATATTGCATTTTTGGGAGCCCGAATATGGCTCAGAATCAGAATTGACTCGACCCGACCATGACCCGAGCTTTGTTGACACGTAACTGACCCGACCCGAAATAATCCTATCTGAAAACACCCAAGTCGAAAATGACCCGATAAACATAACTCTAACTGACCATATGAAATCACAATTAAATTATTTACGTTGCAATAAAAAAAATTAATTAATCATTAAAACTAAACTATAAATAGGTAATAATCTAAAATGCTGATGTGACTCCTATTTACGCACATTTAGTCCCCTAACTAGCCTAGTTCCTATACTTTTCAGTATGTATTACGGCTGTTTCTTGTCTATAGCCTCCTTCTATGCATATTCTATAAGGTTTGGTGTCCTTTGTAGGAGAAGAGCACTAACTTGACTAGATGGAGTGAAGGGGAGCTAAATTGATAGCATATAACGACCCAGCACCAAAGAGAAGACCAATACTAAAGGCTTAAGTCAATAAAACAAGTAATTGGGCAATGATTAAGGATCCCCAAGACCCATGAAAGATCCCCACGGATCCGAAGGGAGCCATTATAAGAGAAAATTGCTTGGAACCAAACCAAGACATGCTTTTTTGGTTCTGAAAATATGCTAGATGAAGCGGCGTCGAAAAATCAACTGGTCTAGGCTTTTGAATCACTCCAATAGAAGTCCGGATGAGAAAATGACGTCCGTTTTACAATCCGAGCTCAAATAAACAAGCTAAGCAGAAAGTCACCCGACCTGAGAAGAGAATCGCCCGACCTAAGACCCAGGACGCCCGACCCCTCAACGATTCCCACGGATCTTGAGGTAATCAAAGAAGAAGAAACCACTGGCTCACGATCCGGGCGTTTCATGCCCAGTCCGGGCGTCTCAGTGACAAATCCGAGCGTCCTAAGACTTGCAAGGCTCTAATCTCCTTCTAAAAGGGTCTAATTGTCATTTAAGCCCTTAGTGAACTTAATCCTTTTATTACTATAAATACCCCATTGGTAATAATCAATAGATTAAGCCCTCTTAGTGGAGGAAAAGCTTTCTTAGATTAGATTAGGAGTAGATTATAATAGATTAATCTCAATCATTCCACAAATTACACATCAATCTTTCCTTAATTATTGTTCAAGATTTATTATTGGGTAATTGAAGACTATTGGGTTATTATTGGAGAATTGAAAACTCTTCATCAATAAATCAAGTTTTCTTCTATTATTCTTTGCTTTCCATTTGCTCATCCTAAGATTGGTATAATTCCTTTATTCTTTACTTGTTTATTGTTTATTGCTTTACTCATTCACCATGCTTAACCTTGTTAATATGATTGACACCTTTATTAGCATGCTTACCATGACCATGAGTGAGTAGTCTTCTAGCTAGCGTTAATGGAGGATTAGGGGAACTATAACATGGGGGTAGATTCATACTTAATCTAATATGTTATCATAAGATTGCTTGGTTGTTTTAGTGTCAACCTATGCACATGTTATGCTTGCTGAAATGATAGACTATGAAACCTTGCATTTTGCACATCTATTATCTATTCAATAAGACTAGTAAGATATAAACTAACTCGAGTCTTGTTAGACCATGCATAGAAGTGAATAGGAGGAAAGTAAGTTGACTTGTAAGTGTTGTACAGTCTTGATCGACTCGGCTCCGGGACCCAAATCTTCCTAAGAATTGTAAGACATAAACTAACTCGATTCCTCTACAACAATAATTGCTTGCATCTATGTAAACATGTTTGTATGATCACCACCATGATTCCCCTATGATCCCATGACACCCTAGTATTGTTAATCATTTGTTTACATCTTTTAATTTATTGCTTGTTTTACTTTATTTCTTTCATTAGCTAGCTTAGACTCATCAACTCCAAACCCCAACAATTATGACACTAGCATAAATTGAGATAGATAGACTTAGAACCCAAAGCACACCATCCCGTGGATCGACGTCGACTTAACCACTATCTAGTAGTAGTTTGTTGAGATTATAAATGTGTTTGATGGATTAACGACAACATAAAATGCACTTTTTTCTCTCTTAATTATTGGCCTGAAAATGAACTGGACCGAAATAACCCTACCTGCTTAACTCGAAACAGACCCGACCAACAAACACTGCAGCCCGAAATATACCTGATCAACAAACAGACCCGGAATTGGGTAAGTAACTGATTACACACTAATTATTTGGATGACTACTTATTTTTTGGTGTATTTGTCTAACCCATTATTTTTTTTTACCAATTTGTCCATAACCCCTTACTTTTTTTACCAATTTGTCAATTTGGCCAAGCTGGGTTATAAGAATGTAAACAAATAAATTTCATAATAACTGTTATCTTAATTACTATTCTTCCCATATTTAATGTTCATTTTAGTATTCTACTAGATTTAATGCTCGGGCGATGCCCGACCATTTTTTAATATCATATGATTATGATGTAATAATACTCTAAGTTCCTGTTCTTTTGGTCAGAATTTTATCGAACTTATCTGAACTTGTAGGACCTTTATTTTTCTGAACTGGACATTATATTAGCTGAACCGAACTTATAGAAGTTTAACTTTTTTTTAAATGAACTTATATGAGCTGAACTTGAATTCTAAAAGCTTAACTTATAGAAAAAATGGGTATGAATTAAGCTTACTAGCTTTTCTTAACAGAACTTCTAGGAGTTAAGCTAAACTTATAGGAGCGTAACTCTTTTGAACTGAACTTATAGGAACTTTCTTTTCTCAACTGGAAGATTTGAACTGAACTTAAAAAGGAATGACTTTAAGGGCTTGCTTGGGATGAGAGTAATTATTAAGGGAGTAATAAAGCTAAAATGAACTAAAAAAATGAAGGGAATGGATGAGGGTTGGAGGTAGAAATGGATAGAAATGGGGAAATATAGTGCAAAATCCCTCCATTAAGGGAGTAATTGTTACTCCCTTCCCCCCTCAAGTAATGCATTACCTCCTTGTAGATGTAATAATTCCTCCCTCACCTCCTATTTCCACCTTCAACAACCACCACTAACCACCAATTTCCTCCCATTTCTTCTTATTTTAGCTCTCATTACTCCTTTAATAATTACTCTCATCCCAAGCAAACCCTAAGTTTAAAAGAACATGGCCTAACTACTCAAATTTAGCAACTAAATTAAATATAACTCTAATTCTAAGTGATTAAATTGGATAACATAAGTTAACCTAAAATCCGGAGTTCTTATTTATAGGACGGTAATAAGGTTAAAATTAAACTAAAAGGTAGAAACTTTTTACTCATAGCGCAACCCAAGTAAAATACCTAACTATATACAATTTGTAACTTATATATAAGTTTGGTTTATTGTTTAATAAAGTGGAAGGAATTTGACGACGTGATTTCTCGATAGTGAAGTAATGGCAATTAGGTGTTTTTCTAAAAAAAAAAAAATCATCTTGATATATATATGGAGTATAATAATAGAGTGATTAATAATCTGAATAGTTGACTGAGAGCAAAGTAAAGCATGTACAACTAATTTAGGAACTCTTATAATATACACGTAGTCTAATGCATAATTTTAAAGTCTTATTATTACATTGTGGGTGATGTTGTATCATAAGCTATTCACTAACTCACCAATTCTCCACTCACATTATCCGAGGATGAATTTTACCTTGGCTGGATTGTTCACAAACATATCTTACACATTGATCTCGACATAGTTATTTTTATGATTATGAAGCACAATGTTACTTCCTTCGCCCTTGTTATTTGTTTGTATTTCTATTTTGGGGTGTTTGAGTTAATTATTTATCTTTTTAAAACAAAAAAATAAAAGGCAAACAAATGACCAAGACGAAGGGTTTATTAACTAATGCCATATAAGTTTGTATGTCTGAATTTCGTGGTTTCCTTTTTTATCACGAGAGAAAGTACAATTTTTCGGAAAAAAATTTCGAGCGACATTAGACTATTAGAGAATCCTAACTACTCTGTATTTATTATTTTATTATTCTACTTCTTTATTTTTTAGGAGAATGTTTGTTCAAGATATGTGGGTATTAATCAAACTTATTATGTAAGTAATTTGCACTAAACAAAGGGAGTAATTAAATGGCACACCTTTATTAATGAATAATTTGTAAAGGAATAGAATTGTAATCTACGATGGAGTTTTGAGGATCTACTGTTCTTTTTTAAGGAGAGGACGCTTCTCTTGGGTAAGATAAGATACGATTTCAGATAAAAAAAAAACAAATGGACTATAGCTAAGCTTTATCTAAGAAGACTAATAATTAGGTTTAGTTATATTGTTCAATTAATAGAACTTTTGATTTAGCAGAACATATTTTTATGAAATAGAATTATCATACTAAACTTTTGAAGTGGAGGTTCCTAGCATTTTCAGTTTGTAAAGACGTCAAATTATGTAAAGCAATATATATCTGAAATTGAATTCGACACAAAGACTCAAAAAGGTTGATTTCTTGGTGGCAGGTGCAAAATTTACGTCAGAAAATTTACATGTTGGTTCTTCACGATAAATCTTCATGCATACCAGAAATCGCTGTGGGCAAACGAACTTTATCTATAATAATTGATATAGTCGTAAACTAATAGGAAGTATTATAAAGAGTTTTGATGGGATGGTGGGTATATAACTTGCATTTGCATGTAAAGTCTAGTAATTTTACAAATTGGAAGAACATGAAGACCACAAGGATACCAATTTTCGTTGAGTATCCGATGATTTTGAGCGGTACAAATGAAAAATATCATATGTTAGCCGGTAAAGATTCATAATAAGATACATTAAAAACTTTAAATTTATGAACGTGCTTTATCAAAAGAAAAATCAATCATTAGCACGTGTAATGTGAATGTTTGGGAGTCTACACTTTTGTACCAACAAAAAGAAATATATATCTATATGAAGTATTAGTGAAAAATTGATATCGTAGCATATGAGAGAGTATACTTACAGTGTCTATTACGGAGCATCGGAGTTTACACGTTTATTAATTGCTTATAAAATCCAGTTGACATCAGAGAATGGGAAAAGGCTTGATATTCTTCTAATCTGACATTGAGGAGAGAAAATTAATTAGATTTATAAACGCAATTGTAATTATAATAACAATTAATCATATAAAAACCATAACACATAACATATAATTGATTGCACTTAAATAAAAGGCACGTAAGAAAAAGCATAACAAATAAATTATGCTTGGTAGGATACATCATACCCTTTATATATTGTGATATTTCGGTAGTATTTCTCTAGTTTGTATATGCGTCAAACTCTATTGTAAAATATTCTTTATCTTTATTTTTAAAAAATATTAAATTTAGATTAGATTTATTCCAGGTAGTCCGTAAAAGTTGAACTCTCTGTAATCGCTCGAAAAAAGCTTCCTTTAATAATATAAACTACATTTAATGCTCGTGCGATGTATGAGCCTACTTGTAATGTTCTATCGGTGTAAAATGCAGAAAGTGAATACAGATTATGTTTTGTAGTATGATCTAAACTATATGTTGTGCGGTGTTCTACCTTTGATGGGACTGATGTCCTGAACATTTTTAACAATGACTAAACCATTGTTCTTTTGGGATGAATTGAGTTGAATTGAATTGAAACTAATTTGCTGAGATAAATAGAACTGAATAAGTTGAGTTGAACTGAATTGAGCTGAATTGAACGGAATTGGGCTAGAGTGAGCTAAACTAAACTTAAATGAGTTGAATGAAGTTGGACTGAATTGAAATTAATTTCCCGAGATGAATATAGCTGAAATAAGCCGAGTTGAACTGAAGTGACCTGAATTGATCTGAATTGAACTAAACTGAATTGAGTTTAAGTGAGCCAAATGAGAGCTGAAATTAAGCCGAAAAGAACAGGGTCTAAGATTGTTAACCATATGAAGAGTATTTATTACTTTGTTCCAATATTTGTTTGTCTTTCTTTTTTTTTTATTACTTATGAAGGGTATTTTAATAAAAGGTAAACAAATGTGTGATAGTGGGAGTATATTAACTATTCAAGGATAGACATAAGCATGAATAAATGTAGGCAATCATTTGTATATATCGGTGTACGATTTGAAAAAAAGAATCATCATTTTCTCAATTCATAAACACGAGTTAAAGCCACTTAAAGGTTTTTGGTTAAATAAATGAGTGAGTATGCCATTCACAATGTCAAACTCAGGTTTTTGGTTAAATAAATGAGTGAGTATACCATTCACAATGTCAAACTCAGGGATACAACGTGAATTTTCCGATATAATTATATACAAATGTGTTATAAGTTGTTAATTGTACGGCAACCCTAGCATAGATAGCAATTCATTTTGTGTATGAACTCGATATAATGAATGAAATTAACCCATGACTAACTTGTTACATGCTTTTTAATAGGAATAGAGTGTACTAGCATTGGCAGTCATATGAGACGAGGCTCCTGTGTCCATATAATAGCTATCGTCCGGTTGTTGAAGCGAGAGTGTCTGCATGGCTGCGGCGATATCCGCCGGAACAAGAATCCCCTGAGACTGTCCAATTTGATTTGGTTGAGCAACAAATGCTTGCTGAGGCCTAGGGCCAAGAATTCCTTGCGAGCGAGAGGCGTTGGTGGGAGTCCAGCCACTCGTCGGATATGGACACGTTGGTGGTCCCCACGCCTGCTGCTGCTGCTGCCATGGCGACAATGGGACCCACGTCCAGGAAGTATTTGTCGAACCCTACTGCTGCTGATTTTTGCCTTTACCAGTAGAATTATAATTGTTGTTTCCTCCATTATTTTTCCCTCGGTAATTACCAAGGTGATTTTTGCCTTTACCAGTAGAATTATAAATATTCCTGTTATGGTATCAGAGCCAGTGTGACCGAAGGTCACGGGTTCAAATCTTGGCAACCTCAAAACTCCTCAAAAACTCGAAGTGGAAACCCAGCACACGGTACGGGGGAGCCGGTGCACAACCAACCACTCTTCAAGCCCAATGGACATTTGAGTGAGGGAGCGTAATAGGAATATTTATAATAGTTGGGGCTCAACTATCACCTTAAGGTTTTGGTTGAGTTGGTTCATCTATCACTTTTAGGTCTTTAATTTATTTTAGTGTAGATTGTCAAGAAAAAAAAAATTAAATTATTATAGTGTACAAATTTTCGTTTATTAGAAATATGTAGAATTTGTGTGACTGCCACAAATAATCTGCACAGTGATCTTTTTGTATAAGTTTAGTAGTACTACTTAAGTTCTATGTGAATAAAATTCATTCTATGAGAATTGTACTCCGTACTACTTAATTAAGTTCTAATATTTGCATAAGATCTCAATTAGAAGCAAATAGCACGCCAATATTCATACTCACATTAAGAAAAATTCTTGTGAGAAGATCATACTCCTTACATCTAAGCCTTATAATATTTTATTTAATGGATGGCCGTTAGGTGTGAGGAGGATGATCGTCCTCCCTAGGAACACACGAATTTTTCATCACATTGAGATGCTCTACAAAATCCATATGTTTGTAGTCTTCTAGATACCGTAACCTTTTTTTCAGACCCGATAAAATAAAATCATTAATGTTAATTAGCTTCCACTCTTTTGAACCATAAGATAGACATGATTAATCCATGTTCATTTATCACCAACTTCTCATTGCATCTATTGTTTTGGCCAATAATGTATGAGGCGGTTGACGGTTTTATACTATGACCATTATATAAAAAGACAACTTATTTATTAACATCAAATGAATAACCTTTTTTTATAAAGGGTTTTTCTATCCTATGCCCACTAGGCATAGGATAAGGAACCTAAAAAGGAAAGAATTAGTGGATTTTTATGGGAAATTGTAATGTCCTATCACTTTAAAAGAAATATATCATTAATTCTTTCCTTATTAGGTTTCTTATCCTATGCCTAGTGGGCATAGGATAAAAAAAACCGTTTTATAAATACGGATCATCTCACGACATAAAACTATCTTATTCAATAATTTATATGTTTTTTACTTGTAAGACCTAAATAGTGCGAGTCATTATTTTACTCATAGTTCTCCATAACCACAATAATTCATGAGGAGCAGTAATTAATTCTTTATTGAAAAAAGCAATTAGTGATAAAATCAGTAAACTAAAATGACCTTTCAATTAAATAGCCTTATTTATTACTCCCTCGTCTCAATAATTTACACTTACTTTATTTCCCCCTCACAAAATAAAGTAAGTGTAAACTATTGAATAGGACAGAGAAAACATCAAATGAATAACCATTTTTTATAAATATGGTTCGTCTCACGACATGAAATCGTTTTATTCTGTAATTTGTGTGTTTTTGACTTGTAAAACCTAAATAGTGCAAGTCATTAGTTTACTCAGAGCAATAGCAATAGTAGTTCTTAGCATTGGGGTTGTTACCAAGAACTTTATTTTAAGAGTTCTTCTATTGCATGTAAAAGTTGGTTCTTATTTTTAAGAACCAAGTTCTAAAATAAGAACCAATTTTATAAATATTGGAAAATGTACAACCAATAAATATAACTTTGTAAAATGTGTGACACCATTAAACATTATTCATTTTATTGTTTTTTGCATATAAGAACTTTATATAAAGTTCTTCTATTGTGAAAAAAAATTCTTAAAAATTGGGGTTGGTGCATTATGACATGGCATATAAAGAACTTTATATAAAGTTCTACTATTATTATTGCTCTCATAGTTCTCTACAACCACAACAATTTATGAGCAACAGTAATTAATTCTTTACTAAAAAAGCGATTAGTGATAAAATCAGTAAACTAAAATGACCTTTCAATTAAATAGCCACTTTCAATTCGACCTTGGTAATTGCCTTAGCCACATTGATAAGATTAGTAATCAATTCCTTGCCTTATTCCATTATACGTCATAAGAATATATAGTACATACCGCGCTAGGGTTACAACTCAATACGGGCCTTGGACTAGGCCATACAATATTACCCTATTCGACTCTATTACCCCCCCCCCCCCCCCCCTCAAGTCGGAGCATAGGGATTCAATATGCCCAACTTGCTAACAAGAGACATAAACTGGGAAATACCAAGAGCTTTAGTGAGAACGTCAGCTAATTGAACCTTGGTAGAGACAAAGGAGGGGGCAATGAGACCGGACTGGATGGCATCACGTACGTAATGGCAATCAATCTCAATATGTTTGGTACGTTCATGGAACACCGGATTTTGAGCAATGTGCAATGCAGACTTACTATCACTAAAAACTGAGACTGGAGATGGATGAGAGACGCCCAAATCAGATAACAATCCTTTAAGCCACGTTATTTCGCACGTCAATGCCCGTAGAGCTCGATATTCTGCCTCGGCGGACGACAAGGAAACGGTGGGTTGCTTCTTAGTTTTCCAAGAGACCGGAGACGAGCCCAAAAATACGAACCAACCCGTGACAGAGCGGCGAGAAAGCGGACACTTTGCCCAATCGGAATCGCACCAACCCGTGAGCTGAAGGTCAGATGCAATGGGAAGTAAAATCCCCTGCCCGGGCGTACCTTTCAGGTAGCGGAGGACACGGAGTGCAGCTTGCCAATGATCTTGTTGTGGTGCACTCATAAATTGCGATAGCACATGAACAACGTAAGAAATGTCGGGCCTTGTGACGGCGAGATAAACAAGCCGCCCAACGAGGCGCCTATATGGTTCCGGATTACCAAGGGGAGGGCTGTTCGAACTCCCCAGCTGATGATGCTGCTCCATAGGCGTGGATGCCGGTTTACAACCAAGGAGACCCGCCTCTGAGATAATATCTAAAGCATACTTTCGCTGACATAGAAAAATCCCGGTCGAATTACGAGCCACTTCGAGGCCTAAAAAATACTTGAGCTCACCCAAGTCCTTCATATGGAAACATTTATGGAGATATGCCTTAAATTCATCAAGGGCGGGTAGATCATTTCCGGAGATAATAAGGTCATCCACATACACCAATACATTCAAATGAACGGACTCGCGAACATAGGTGAACAGCGAATAATCATAATAGCTGTGATTAAAACCATACCGTTTAAGTGCGTGCGCGAGCTTTGCAAACCAGCACCGAGGAGCTTGCTTGAGCCCATAAAGAGATTTCTTCAAGCGACATACTTGCCCCGGAGATGAGGACTTGAACCCGGGTGGTAATTTCATGTACACTTCCTCTTCCAAGTCACCGTGAAGGAAGGCATTATGGACATCCATCTGATGCAGGTGCCATTTCTTTGCCGAGGCCACACACAAGAAGGTACGGACTGTCGTCATTTTAGCTACAGGAGCAAAAGTCTCATCGTAATCCACCCCCTCGGTCTGGTGATTCCCAAATACGACTAAACGGGCTTTTAATCGCTCAATGGAGGAATCAGATTTGTACTTAATTTTATACAGCCACTTACTACCGAGAGCTTTCTTACCTGGTAGGAGTTCGGCCATTTCCCACGTATCATTGGCAACAAGGGCTTGCATCTCAGCTTGCATAGCGTCTCGCCATCCCGTATGCTTCACGGCCTCTTTGAAAGATCGAGGCTCGGTGTGACTGAGTAGAGCTGCCATATAGGAACGATGTGGGGGCAAAAATTTGTGAGAAGATAAATAATTCACTAGAGGATAAGAGGTACCTGAAGGAGACGATGGGACATGGACATTCGAGGCACGAGATGGACTGTCATCATCTGAGAACTCGGTCACATAATCTTGAAGAGATCTGTTAGGAATGCGCACACGCTGGCCACGGCCCATTTCAGCGGCAGGGGTGGCTGCAGGTGTGTCGTTGGTACGGTCAGACACGGCAGACGACGGTGAAGGCTGCTCGGTTGCTTCAGGCGAGTTAGGTAATGACTCTTCTGGGATTTGCTCATCATTAGAAGGAAGAGAAACCTCATCCCATACAATACACGGCTCAATGGGTGTGTGGGAAGTAGTGGTTTCCTGGGTATAATCAATTTCACATGTAGGTTGTAGAAAGGGAAATTGTGTTTCATAAAATTTTACATCTCGGGACACAAAAAATTCTCTCCTTTCAAGATCGTATAAATACCACCCTTTTTGGCCTTCAGGATATCCCATAAAGGCACATTTCCTACTCCGACTGGCAAATTTATCTCCCTTGGAGCGTTGGTTATGGGAAAAACACAGAGACCCAAAAACCTTTATAATATCAAAATTGGGAGATTTATTAAATAAAACATCATAGGGTGTTAACCCGTCTAATAGCCGGGAGGGTGTGCGGTTTATGACAAATGCCGCAGCCAGAGCACACTCACCCCAAAATTGGATCGGTACCCCCGCCTGAAATCGTAAGGCTCGTGCAACATTTAAGATATGTTGGTGCTTGCGCTCAACGCGCCCGTTCTGTTGAGGGGTACCCACACACGAGGATTGAAACAAAATTCCATTGGTAGCGAAATATGGCTTTAATGGGTGAAATTCGGTACCATTATCACTTCTTACAATATTAATGTCAGCTGAAAACTGTCTTTTTATCGTTGCGATGAATAATAGAAATTTATTAGGTACGTCAGTTTTCGCATTTAACAAATAAATCCATACGCCCCGCGAAAAATCGTCCACTAAGGTAAAAAAATATCGAGCACCTGACATGGATGGCGTGTCATAGGGGCCCCATAAATCGCAATGAACTAGCTCAAAAGCACGGGCACTTCTATTATTGCTTAAAGGAAAACTACTACGAATATGTTTAGCACGGTGACAAACCTCACACGGCTTTGACAAAGTTTGTTTGCTAGTACGTAAGAAAGGAAGCAATTTAACAACATTCTCCGATGGATGACCCAACCTCGTGTGCCATAAGCTCAAAGATGATTCAGCTGTGCCCTTGTTCAATTTTTCATCGTCAGTCCGCAAGTAATATAGTCCATCGTGCCTCTCACCCCTGCCAATCATCGCCTTCGTACCCCGGTCCTGTATGATACAAGTGGTAGCATTAGTAAGGAACTCGCAGTTTAAAGCGTCACATAATTGTGATGCCGAAATCAAATTACACTGCAATTGAGGAACAAATAAAACGGAGTCCAGGCATAGGTTGCGAGAGAGCACCACACGACCCAATTTCGAGGCTGAAACGGTTGACCCATCGGGTAAACCCACGATTTTAGGAGGGATATTTTGCACATTATTTAATAACGCAAAATTGCCCGATACATGATAAGAGCAGCCCGTATCAAGTAACCACTTACCGGAATGAGTGTGAGTAGGAGTACCGTATACAGTTACACGTGAAGCGGAAGCAGTTCGTGGAGACTCACTTGTAGCAGGTGCGCTATTTACGTTGTTAGCAGCAGCCGATGTAATACCCCGTATTTTATATAATCGAGTAAACGGATATTATTATATATTAGTTATTATACATTTTATATTGGTTGCATCGTAATATCGTGAATGTTATTAAGTCGGGTTTATATCGTATATGTTGAGTCGGGTTACATCACATTTTGTCTTTTGGGTTAAGAATCATATCACCCATTTACATTGTAATACTCCGTATTTTAGTTGGGGTACTCGGTCGAGTACTTGGTTGGTACTCGGTCGAGTGTGTGTTACTCGGCCGAGTGCACTTGACCGAGTAAACCGGTTCAGCGGGTTGACGGTTTCTTTTATGTTTTGGCCAAGGTTTTTATTTTTAACAGTTGGGTCATTTCTAATTTCATTTTATCATTCATAAAACCATTTCTAAACCTAGAGAGAGGGAGAGGAAGAACAATTGTCGAGCCTTTCAATTGATTGAAGATTTCTCATCGATTTCAACCTAATTCGATTTCCCAGTTTGTAAGTCGATTTCATTCCATTATTTATACTGTTTTAAAGTCGTCTTCTTCGAAAAGTTTGAAAAGAGAGTCTTGTTTATTTGATGTCTAGTTTATGCATATAAAATCTCGTAGTCAAATTCCTTATGGTTTGTCCTAGGTAAATTATTTATGAACATGTCGCTGAAAAGTCCGCGAATCTGATTTGGTTGTTGAAAATGATTTGAAACCCTAATTTTTATGTCGATTCAGTTATGAGGCTTCTTCATAAGTCATATTTGTATAGTCTAGATGATAATAGGATTTGGAATTTCTGAAAAATAATGTTTTAAACTCGTTTTATGAATCAATACTTTTTATGCGACGATTTCTGTCAGTTTTTGGAAATCAGTCTGAAAACCCTTGATAAGTTTGGAATTTGAGAAAAACACGTTAGATATAAATTGTAGCTAAGAGTCATGGGGTTCCAATTCAATTGGCCTTGCATCAATTAGAATTTTATGGAATTAGTTATTCATTTTATACCGAGTCTGCCATGAGCAGGAAAATCAAGAAAAGTCGTGTTTGTTCTTTAAATTGATATTCCTATTAAGTTATGATGAGTCTAGGTTATGTACATGCATGATTAATTGACTGAGTAGATGGTAATTATACATAATTATGTTATGTAGGTGATGGATAAGTGAAGGATCATAAGTGATTGCTTGTGTGTGTTTTGATTGCGAAGAGGTAGGGAAATACACTTGACTTATTATCGTTGATGTTGAATTGTGTTGACTTGTTTGTGTTTCGTATGACCAAACTGTGAACGTTGACTTGCTTCATGGCTGTTGATTTACGTTATGATTCATATACTGGAAGGTGATTGACTGAATTGATCGTATTGAGTATGTTATCACAACATTTGGTAACCGGCATGATTTTATGATTGATCAGTTCAAAGATATATATATTGTGTTGCATTAATTTCTTTTGAGCATTCATATGCATTGGAGATGGAGGATGTTGTGGTGATGTGGTGTGGTGAAGATGATGTTGTGATAAGGCCCAGGCGGGTTCTGCAGGACTTGACCTGGTGTCCTCAACAAGTCAATGCGGATCGGCTACGGTCGATATATAGTCTACCGGGGATCGGTATGGCTGGGTGTTCCGGGTTATAAGATATGAGTTGAGATAGAGATGGAGGTGACGGAGGAGCATGCATATCATATTTTGTTGTTTCATTGTATTCCCTACTCAACCTCGTGGTTGACCCTGTGTATTCGTGAACACCTGTGACGATCCAAATATTGGGGAGCAGGCTTGACGGGTTTATGAGATAGGTCAGGGAGCTTGTTGGGCGTGAGACACTGGATCAGAAGACTTAGTAGCTAGATCATCATTTAGAAGACTTTCACTTTCATTTATGTTAGTTCCTTATAATTTGATGTAAAAGAGGTTTTGTAATAATTAAGTTAAAGTAATTATATATTTTGCCTTGGAGTTTAATTTGTTATTCACTACCTCGGGAAACCGAGATGGTAACAGTCCGGTTTATTAGGGAATGTCTTGCTAAAGGCTCCTTCATAAATCGGGGTGTTACAGCCGAGGTGCTTGCACCATCACCCCTGCCAGTACCCTCATCCCGAGATCGAAAGGAGCCACTCCTCCCCCCACCACGACCACGGCCAGCCTTATTACCGCGAGAACCCGGAGGTTTTATTCCCTTCAATTCATACCACCATTCGGGAATTTCGTCTAGTAGGTCGAAACACATGCTTTTGTCATGCCCTTTTCGATTACAATTTTGACAACGAAGTTGTTGTCGTTCAGTCCGAGTCATTTGAGAAGGATCTTTAGGCGGCTGACGGGAGTCGAACCGCGATTTTACATTGAAAGTAGAAACATCAGTGGATGCTTCATTCGTGCGATCAATTCCCCGGACACGCTCTTCTTGAGAAACCATATTAAATGCCCGAGCCACGGAGGGCAGGGGTACCTGAGATAAAATTACAGAGCGAAGAGACGAATACGGGGTCGGGAGGAGACCAAGAAGAAACTGGTGAAGACGGTCAGAGGCACGACGAGCCGCATATTGCGTCCCACTAGTACACTTATCACAACAGTCACATGTAATTATTGGTTCGTGACAATCTAATTCATCCCATAATTGGCAAAGCTTACCATAGTAAACAGCGACCGACATATCCTCTGTTTGACGGCAGTCGCGGAGAGCAGACTTCAACTGCTGAATTCTAGAACCATCGACAACACCAAAACGATCGTGTAGGTCATCCCACATGCGTTTGGCATTCTTGTATTTTGGAAGGAGAGCACGAACTTCGGGAGTGATTGTGTGCGACAACCACGAAACGAGCATGGAGTGGATAGTTTCCCAATCATCCACCGTACATGGAGGTTTGGGCTCGGTGAGGGTACCATTAACAAACACGAATTTGCGACGAGATTTGAGCGCGACACTTACATCATGCGCTCAATCGTCAAAATTGTTTAGGGTAAGACGGGTCGGAGTGATAGAGTCCCCTGGTCGGTCTTGAGGACCGGGGAAATATGGGGAGGAAGCATCGATTTTGGAACTCCCTTCGCCGTTAGTCATGGCGGCTAGGGTTGAATAACGTATGATTTTTATTTTGTGATTTTTGAAGACACTTATACCATGATAAGATTAGTAATCAATTCCTTGCCTTATTCCATTATACGTCATATGAATATATAGTACATACCGCGCTAGGGTTACAACTCAATACGACTCAATACGGGCCTTGGACTAGGCCATCCAATATTACCCTATTCGACTCTATTACACATAAATATTAGATAACTTTGAAAAATAGTTTTTAGTATTATGAATCATAAAAACTAATTATAAAAATTACGGTTTTATGAATATGTGAAGTTAATTGCTCGATGGTTGGCATAATCAACTGTTATTTTAAGGAAAATAGTGAAACAAACCTTAATAATAATATAAGAGATCAGGATAATAATAATAATAAAAAAAAAACAATGATGGTAACATACAATAAAGCATGGTCGATCTATATGTTATTGATTACGTGCACCTGCATGTAAAATTAAGGGAAGAGTGTTAATAACTATGATGTTCTTACTCATTTAAAATTCTCCCGTATCGACTACACCACTTTCCGTCACACACGTCTCAACTTCCGCTTAAGTTTGTTGGATTGATTTAACACCTTGCATAATGGGAAAAAAAATCAATTTCAACAAATTAGAAGAATGAAATGAAACAAAAAAATTAATTTGTATTATAATTCTAATTTGATAAGAGAAGATTAAAGAGAGAAAACAATATAAGAGAAAGTGAGTATTGTTGTTGTATATATTCATCCATGTACATGTGATACATATATATAGATTACAAAGATACCTCTTGGTGAAAGCTAACAATGGTTCCTAAAGGATAAGAAGATGGAAAGTTACAATGGTTGGGAATAGATACAATGGTTGGGGATGTAAGAGTATTATGGTCATCCACTATACATATTTTATAACACTCCCCCTCGGATGACCATTCCTTAAAATAACATAATGTCTGGTGATGCGCATGGAATGCTGCCTCGTTAAAACCTTACCAGGAAAACCCAATGGGAAAAAACCATGGTGAAGGAAAAAGAGTACAACACAAAAAACTCCCCCTGACAAGTATATCACTGAAGATCTTTGAAACGACGCAATCCAAGTTGATGAAGCAACTTCTTAAATGTTGTAGTAGGAAGAGCTTTAGTAAATAGATCGGCTAAATTTTCACTTGAGCGAATTTGTTGAACATTAATATCGCCACTCTTTTGAAGATCATGAGTGAAGAAGAATTTTGGTGATATGTGCTTTGTTCTGTCACCTTTGATATAACCTTTCTTTAGTTGTGCAATACATGCTGCATTGTCTTCATATAAAACTGTGGGTGCTTCTTTCTGGAAGGACAAACCGCAATCTTCTCGTATATGCTGAATTACAGATCTTAGCCATACACATTCACGGCTTGCCTCGTGAATTGCTAAAATCTCAGAATGATTAGAAGAAGTAGTCGTTATAGTTTGTTTCATAGAGCGCCAAGAAATGGCAGTACCACCACAGGTAAACACATATCCAGTTTGTGATCGGGCATTATGAGGATCTGATAAATAACCTGCATCTGCAAAACCAACTAGATTTTCTCTGGACATGTTAGGGAAAAACAAACCCATATCCTTCGTACCTTGAAGATAACGAAGTACATGTTTAATCCCATTCCAATGCCTTCGGGTTGGACAAGAACTAAACCTGGCTAATAAATTAACGGAAAATGATATATCAGGTCTAGTATGACTTGCAATATACATCAGTGCGCCAATTGCACTTAAATAAGGTACTTCAGGACCAAGAATCTCTTCATTATTTTCTCTAGGGCGAAATGGATCTTTATCAATATCAAGTGATCGTACTACCATTGGAGTACTCAAAGGATGTGCTTTATCCATAAAAAATTTGTTAAGTACCTTTTCCGTGTATGTTGCTTGGTGTAATAGAATTCCATTATTTAAATGCTCAATTTGTAAACCCAAACAAAATTTGGTTTTCCCGAGATCTTTCATCTCAAACTCTTTCTTTAAATATTCCACTGTCACTGAAATTTCTTCAGGTGTTCCAATGATATTTAAATCATCAACATACACCGCTATTATAACAAATCCTGATCCAAATTTCTTTATAAAAATGCAGGGGGTAATAGGATCATTCTTGTATCCTTCCTTTGTCAAGTACTCACTGAGGCGGTTATACCACATACGCCCGTTTGTTTTAATCCATAAAGAGATCTATTCAACTTGATGGAGAAATGTTCCCTAGAACTTGATGAGGTTGCTTCTGGCAACTGAAAACCTTCTGGGAGTTTCATATATATATCATTATCCAGTGGACCATACAGATAAGCTGTGACTACGTCCATTAGGCGTAAGTCAAGACCTTCTTTCACTGCCAGACTGATTAAAAATCTAAAAGTAGTTGCATCCACCACAGGAGAATATGTCTCTTCATAATCAATACCGGGTCTTTGTAAAAATCCTTGTGCAACTAATCGAGCTTTATATCTCACAATTTCACCATTTTCATTTCTCTTTCGCACAAAGACCCATTTGTGTCCCACTGGCTTTACACCTTCAGGTGTACGGACTACTGGTCCAAAAACTTCTCTCTTTTCAAGAGATTTCAATTCTGATTCAATTGTTTCTTTCCATTTTGGCCAATCATCTCTTTGTCTACATTGATCAATAGACTTGGGTTCATGATCCTCTTCATTTTTCATAACATCTAACGCAACATTGCATGCAAAAATATTGTCGACGTCGATTTGATTTCGGTTCCAAATAATACCAGACATGATATAATTTATTGAGATCTCTTCATTTTCAGGTACCTGAGTTTCTCCGGAACTAAATTTTCAATCATGTCCATAGTCTCTTCAGGAGATTTGTGTAAATTTACATCCTCGAACGGGCCACCTTCATTCTTTGCTCCTTTTCTTTTTCGAGGATTTTTATCCTTGGAACCAATTGGTCTTCCACGCTTCTGGCGTGCACTAGATTCATTACCAATTCTTGTTTGTCCTTCTGGGATTTTAATTTGAAATGGAGCATTTACAGCTGGAATATGTGACTTAGTCACTCTTTTTGGGTCGATAAAAGCATCCGGCAACATTAGCTAAGCTTTGTAAATGAATTATCTTTTGAACTTCAAGTTCACATTGTTTAGTACGAGGATCAAGATGAGATAGTGATAATTCATTCCATTTAATTTCCTTTTCCAACTGTTTGTCTTCTCCCCTAAACTTGGGAAAACCGACTCGTTAAAATGACAATCAGAAACGAGCCTTAAATAAATCCCCTGTGGTTGGCTCAAGATATTTAATTATTGAAGGAGATTCAAATCTAACATATATTCCCAACCTTCTTTGGGGACCCATCTTTGTGCGTTGTGGTGGAGCTATTGGTACATAAACCGCACAACCAAAAACTCTAAGATGGGAAATATTTGGTTCCTGACCATGAACCAATTGAGACGGGGAGAATTTATGATAACTTGTTGGTCTGATGCGAATAAGTGATTTTGCATGTAGTATAGCATGTCCCCAAGCAGAAATTGGGAGTTTAGACCTCATAAGTAATGGTCTAGCAATTAGTTGAAGTCGTTTGATTAAAGATTCAGCTAGACCGTTTTGTGTATGAACATGGGCTACAGGATGTTCAACATTTATCCCAATCGACATGCAATAATCATTAAAATTTTGAGAAGTAAATTCACCAAAGATTATCAAGACGAATATTCTTGATAGGTGTATCTGGAAAGTGTGCTCGTAATTTTATTAATTGAGCAAGTAATCTCGCAAACGCCAGGTTTCGAGTTGATAACAAGCATACATGGGACCATCTAGTCGATGCATCGATTAAAACCATAAAATATCTAAATGGTCCACTTGATGGATGTATTGGTCCACAAATATCCCTTGTATACGTTCGAAAAACTAATTGATTCAAAATTTATCTTAATCGGTGAAGGACGAATTATAAGTTTCCCTTGTGAACAAGCAAAGACAGGGAAAATTATTAGGAAGAAACTTCCGGTTCTTCAAAGAATGTCCACATGAATTTTGCACTATCCTTCGCATCATTGTTGAACCGGGATGGCCTAACCGGTCATGCCAAATTATAGAGTTATCGCTAAACTTCTGGTTTAAAATAGCATTGACTTCAATCGTATTAATTTTCGTGTAGTACAAACCAGTAGAAAATGTAGGCAACTTTTCTATTACGTGTTTCGTGCCTTGGGTTATACTCGTGATTTGAAGGAATTCATTATTCCCTTCACTTATTGTCTCAATATGATATCCATTTCGGCGAATATCTTTAAAACTTAACAAGTTTCTTTGAGACTTAGGAGAGTATAATGCATCAACAACTTGAATTTTAGTTCCCCAAGGTAATAATATACCTGCTCTTCCGGAGCCTTCAATAATGTTTGTACTACCCGATATAGTACTCACACTAGTCTTTTTCATCGTCAAATGAGAAAAATATTTCATATTCTTAAGTATTGTATGGGTAGTTGCAGACGGCAATACATAATTCTTCATCATTTATTCCCATTCGAATTCGTGGGGTATTCATTTTCTTCAAGGAAATAAAATATGCGTCACTAAAACAAACATAAATATAATAAGAATGATAAATATAGATTTAAATAAAAATACCATATTGAATAATACATATAAACTATACATAGGATCCTTTAAATTCTAAACACACCATATAAATGATAAAACAAGCATAAAACGTCCTAACACGAATTGATATAGATAATTTGATAGTCTTAAAAGTTCATAATTATTATCTAATTCCCTTCGGGGGTCGGGAAGAAATCATCCACTTCTAGGTGAGTTGTATCGCCTGAATCAAAGTCACCTTCGCCATCTTCAATCACCATATTTGTTTCGGTATTATTTCTTTTCTGCTTTACTGATTGAAGATAAAGATCAACAAGGTGTTTGGGTGTGCGACAAACGCGTGACCAATGCCCTTTTGCACCACAACGATAACATATATTGGTCACGCTTCGCTTTTATCTTTCTCACCCGTATGATCTTTTTCGGTTCCCACCGCAGGTGGGAATGTGTCTTTTTGAAATAACCTCCACGACCTCCATTACGACCACCAAATCTACGTCCACGTCCACGCCCACGCCTCGCCATTGTCCACGGCCACGGCCTTGACCACTCGCCGGCATGGTCTCTATAATTCCCCTTTTCATTATAGGACATAATGTTTGCTTCTGGCAATGGGGTAGAACCAGTAGGACGTGATTCATGATTTTTCATCAAAAGCTCATTATTTTGCTCAGCCACCAACAAACAAGATATTAATTCAGAATATTTCTTAAAGCCCTTTTCACGATATTGTGTCTGCAGGACAATATTATTAGCGTGAAAAGTAGAATATGTTTTTTCTAACATATCCATATCTGTGACTTTCTCGCCACATAACTTCAATTGAGAAGTAATTTTGAACATGGTCAATTATATTCACCGACGATTTGAAATCTTGCAATCTCAAATGCATCCAATCATAGCGAGCGTTTGGCAATATGACGGTTTTCTGGTGATCATACCTTTCCTTTAGATTGCTCCAAAGGATTTGTGGGTCTTTAATAGTTAAATATTCGTTTTTAAGACCCTCGTGGAGGTGACGACGAAGAAATATCATAGCATTAGCCTTATCTTGACATGTTGTTTTATTTCCATCTTTTATCGTCTCACCAAGCCCTTTTGCATCTAGGTGTATTTCAGCATCTAACACCCAAGGTAAATAATTCTTTCCCGAAATTTCAAGGGCCGCAAATTCAAGTTTTGCAAGGTTTGACATGAGTTTCACTATTAACAATATAATAATTTAAATTAGGTCATGAAAATTATCATGAAATAAAAAAAAATAACAAAACAAAACAAAAATAAAATAAAATAAAATTTTTCTTGAGTAATCTATACACAAAGTGCATAGTAGACACCAATGTTAGCGGTAATCTGTATACAAAGTATACAATAGACCAAATATATTAAATTAATTATGTATGAATGAATATAGTATATAGATGTGTAACATGAAAATCAACAAATTTATCAAACAAATTGTGTAATATGCAAATGGAGTCTTATAATGCAAGTTATCATTATCTTTAATATCAATTATTTATCATTGAAGAGTTTAACTACGGTTATATGTATGATTATGTACATGCAAAGATTATGTGAACAAAAGAATTCATATATACAAGTGAATGTGTAAAAACTTGTGTCATAATCACAATAATATAAATTTAGTATAGATAGAAAACTTACAAATTAATTTGGTACAAATTAATTTGGTAGATTTATTACCCTATTCGACTCTATTACACATAAATATTAGATAACTTTGAAAAATAGTTTTTAGTATTATGAATCATAAAAACTAATTATAAAAATTACGGTTTTATGAATATGTGAAGTTAATTGCTCGATGGTTGGCATAATCAACTGTTATTTTAAGGAAAATAGTGAAACAAACCTTAATAATAATATAAGAGATCAGGATAATAATAATAATAAAAAAAAAAACAATGATGGTAACATACAATAAAGCATGGTCGATCTATATGTTATTGATTACGTGCACCTGCATGTAAAATTAAGGGAAGAGTGTTAATAACTATGATGTTCTTACTCATTTAAAATTCTCACGTATCGACTACACCACTTTCCATCACACACGTCTCAACTTCCGCTTAAGTTTGTTGGATTGATTTAACACCTTGCATAATGGGAAAAAAAATCAATTTCAACAAATTAGAAGAATGAAATGAAACAAAAAAAATTAATTTGCAATTAATCATCAATTATGAATCTATCAATCACATATATAGAGGAAAAACACTAATGACCTAAATAAAAATCATGATAAAAATCACACATTCAAACAAATTTGCAAAAATATAAAAACGGTAGACAACAAAGGGAATTGATGATGTGCATTAATGACACATTCGTTTTATATATTCATAAAGTTTTTGTTTTTAAATATATGACAACACAAATTCCTAATAAGGTTTCCTTTTCTATTCCAAAACAAACTCTTGATAAAGATCAAATTAGAAGCTAGGGAAAGAACTCTATATTGGGTGGATAAAGTTTTGTATAAGCATATGACTCAACTTCTTATTCTTATATTTTCACACTAATAACAACGCTTATACATTCAAAATTCTAATTCTAATTTAATACTATTATTATATTGTTCGAAAGTTGTTCTCAAAACTTGGACTCTCTGTAATCGCTCGAAAAAAAAAACTTACTTTAATAATATAGATAGAAAGATAGATATAAACTCCTTCCTAATATAAATTAATACTCCCTAAATAATTTACTAAATTACTGACGACTTCTTTGACAATTTATTTGGTTAAAAAGATTATTCCAAATATGAAGAAAGGGAGGGAAAAACTGGTGTAAGAGATTAAATTAAATAGTACTCTTAACTATGAAGAAAATATAGAACTCAATGTCTTCTCGATTGTGCCATGGAGATGAAGGAGAATAGTTTTGCGGTTTTAGCCCTTTGTTGGTTGGCTTCCGCTAAAGGTTAGAGTGATTTTTTATTTATTTTTGAAAATATGAAATTTGTTATTATGAATTGTTATACTGGAGTATAATTTACTACGGAGTAATACGTAATATTTTTTTATGATTTATAATGGAAAAAACTCAAATAATAGTAGAAGTATTTAAATGAAAAAGTGACTAAATTAAATTAAACATACATGTTTCTCGTTACCAAAAAAAATAAATTAAACATACACGTAATCAATAAGCACAAATTCTTGTTTAAAACGGGTATATCTATCTTACGCTTAAGACAGGTTAATAGTTAGAATAGGCAAAACCAAAAAGCATGGATAATGTATTATATTTGTCTTATATGACCGTTTTTATATTAAGACTGATACTTACGTCTTAAGGGAGACTACCTGATTAATAAGAACACCTGGATACGCATTGAGATTATACCTTCCGTAAGAATACGTACAAAAAATGAGGTTAGTATGGGCTATGGCCCTCAACAATTCTTATCGTACTCTAAAGCCTTGGTTTTTAAACTCATTTTAATTTTTAAATATTTACGGACATAACAAAATTCGGCCCAGATTAGAATTTCAACCTAGCTTCGTTCCCGCGGGTCAGATCAGCTTTTGCCAGCTCTATGAATAGCCACTTATAAGGAAGCACGGAATTGAATCATGTGAACAACACATACGTAAGAGAATATCAACATATTACGTACTCTTCTCGTTATATCCTCTTCATCTTTACTAAATAATACAGAGTATCCGTTATATTCCTACTTATCTAGCAAATTAAAGTTAGTTGAAGTACTTGAGTACCGAACAGTGGCGGAGCCAAAATTTCCGCCAAAATTTGTTATTATAAAGCATTGAAATGAGTGTTAACAACTAATGTAGTCAAAGGAGCAACGTCTCTGCTGCCAACATCCCTGGCTTCGCCATTATCACTAATACAAAGTATAATTGGGAGCTATAAGAGTAAACGAGATTTACAAGAGCAATTTCGATATATCCTTTGTCACAAGTATTAACTTTTTTTTTTGAGTAAGTCACGAGTAATATTCTTATGACGATATGGACTTGAGTCCTACTACATGTAAGATATGATTGATTTGTTCCTTAATATATGGAGATAATTTAGGTAACTAATAACTAATATTGACTAAGTTATTTGCATGATGATAATTGCTCTCCTTGATTTGTGCCATCAGAATATTTGGATGATTGACTTGAAGATATGACGATATTATTCTTAACACTCCTGCTCAAGATGGACGGTCGGAGACGGAGACCAATCTTGGATGATAGCTCAAAAAATCATGGTTTATGAAGTGGCTTTGTTAGTGTATCTGCGAGCTGATCAGAGCCATTGATATGCTGAATACGAACGGCGCCATTTCGTACCTGTTCTTTGACAAAATGGAAGGAGAGTGCAAGGTGTTTCATGCGAGAATAAAACATCGGATTAGCGGAATAGTGCGTTGCGGATAGGTTATCACAGTAGATGGTGGGCGATGAGGAATGTTTGTAACCAAGTTCAGTGAGGATCGAGACAAACCATAGCACTTCCGTTGTTGTGGCTGCCACAGCGCGGAATTCAATTCCGTAGAGGATTGAGATAGGACCCGCTGCTTCTTGGATGACCAAGATATGGGGTTTGTGCCGAGGTGAACTAGGTAACCCGTGGTGGAGACATAGTCAGTGGGGTCACCACCCCAGTCCACATCACAGTATGCATGAAGCGTTAGTGGGGTAGACTTGTTAAGGTGGATGCCAAGATGTAGTGTACCGTTTAAATATCGTAGGAGACTCTTGAGAGCTGCCCAGTGAGACGAGGTGGGGTGAGTAAGAAATTGAGCAAGTTTGTTGACTGGAAAAGCGATATCTGGCCGGGTCAGAGATAGGTATTGGAGACTACCAATAATGGCTCGGTAGTCCGCAATGTTTTCGATTGGGTTGTGATTTTCCTTGACAAGGGGCGGGTGGGTAATCATAGGTGTGGAGGCAGGAGTACTTTCATGCATATTGTATTTGTGGAGAAGGTCAGAGAGATATTTTGTTTGATTTAGATGAAGACCGTGTATGGTAGGCGTGACTTCAATGCCAAGGAAGAAGGAGAGGGGGCCTAGGTCTTTCAAAGAGAATTTATGGGATAGTTGGTCAATGAATTGACGGATGTGAGTGGGTTGCGGTCTAGTGACGATAATATCGTCTACATAGACAAGAACAAATAGGGTGGTAGTGGAGGAACGAAGAATAAAAAAGAAGGGTCGGAAACAGAATTTCGAAAATTGAGAGACAGGAGGTGTGTTTTAAGTTCGGTATACCATACTCGCGGAGCTTGTTTTAGGCCATAGATTGCTTTGTGAAGGTGACATACATAGTCGGTTTTTGTAGGATCCACGAAGCCGGGAGGTTGTTCCATGTAAACCGAATCAATGAGATGACCTTGTAAAAATGCATTATTGAGATCAAGTTGGTGGAGATGCCATTGTTGAGCTACAGCAAGTGAGAGTACTAGACGAATGGTGGCGGGTTTAATGACATGACTGAAAGTTTCCGAGTAGTCGATGCCAGGGCGTTGGTGGAAGCCCTTAGCTACGAGTCTCGCTTTGTGTTGTTTTAAAGTGCCATCCGGGTTGTATTTCACGCGATATACCCATTTGTAGCCGACGATATTTTGGGCTTGTAAACGGGGAACGAGTGACCTGGTTTGGTTACGAAGCAATGCTTGATGTTCATCAATCATGGCGTCTCGCCAACGGGGATCGATGAGGGCCTGTTTGGTAGTGGTTTGTGTCGTGTGAGGAGAGGGAAGAGTGGCGGCTTTGGCATATTTTGGATTGGGTTTAATAATATTGTTGCTTAAGAGAGTGTTGTGACGGGATGGAATTGGAGGAGGGGGTGGTGGGGATGGTATCGTGGAGGCAGGGGAGCTGTTGGAGGGAGTATAAATGGGAGAGGAAGTGGCTGGGTTAGTGGCTGGTGGGGAGAGGGTAAGGGCTGGGGTCGTGGTAGTGGTGGAGGGAGGTGTGGCAGGTGTCGTTGCAGGTGTAGGAGTTAGGGTGGTGGCTGGTGTCGAGGTGATTGGAGGGGGTGTGAGAGGCATATTAGGAGTAGAGATGGGTTGAGAGTTGGGAGGTAGGATGTCGAGGATGGGAATGGTGAGGTTGCACCAGTGATCCGGGGAGTGAGGAGATAGAGGTGGTGTTTTGGTGAGTGTAAGGAAGGGAAATTCGTGCTCGATAAATCGAACATGACGTGAGGTGTAGGTTTTCTTTAAAATGGGATCATAACTGTTGGAATATGTGTCCTTCGGCAATAATGCGATCACGACTGTTGATCATGATGATCACATGTTTAAGTCTCATTATAAAGAATACAATTGGGAAGTAATTTTTACTGTCAACTGGTCCACACATATCGGTAATGATTGGCTGACTAGAGTTTGACATTACTGTCGTGCGACGGTGGTGATCAGTTGATCCCCTAGGTCATACCTATAGGGCAACACTCTTAATTGATCATTTAATTGATCGTATAACGTTACGAGTCAATTAAAATATTTAAAATTGACGGAAGATTTTGGAAGTATTATTTACGTATCTCATTGAAATTTGATTAAATGAGATACGGTCTGAGTAATCGAATTGTTTCATTATTCAGATGAAATTATTGTTTAAGGAAACAATTGAAATTGAATGAATTATTATAAATACAATTTGTTGTGATTTATAATTGGTAAAATATTTTGGTACAAGTAATTATGAATTACTAAGTCGATTTTTGTGTACGACGTATTTTTATTAATACGTTGATTTTTAATATGTTAAAAATACATGACAATTTTATGTAACATATGACATGTGACATAAGACAAATTGACAAAAATAAAATGGATTCCATTTTACACATATGTACCGAAATTAAGGAGGATTAAGGATAATATTGTGTTTATGATGTGAGTGGTGAACACAATGATTAGCTACTAAACTAGCCATGCAACCCAAATGCTCATTGTGAAGAAAAACTCTTGCATGCATTGGCTCCCTCCCATGCCCTCTTCCAACCGGTTTTTTGAGATGAAAAACCACTTTGGTTTTTCATCTTATTTCACCTAATATACACTAAAATGTAGTTAGTGTAATATTATTATTCATTCATCCAAAATTTGAGTTTTAGAAAGATAAGAAAACTCTTCTTTCTCTTCCTTCTCTCTAACCGAAAAATAGAGAGATCCATAATATTTTTGGGTCATTTTATTTTACAAAATTAATATTGTCTAGTATTCATAATATTAATTTTAATTAAGAGTTTGCTTTGGGTATTAAGCTTTGGGAGAGATCCTACACTTGGATCTTAGTTCTTCCACTAAGGAAAGCACAAGAACAAGAGAGAAAGGTGATCTCTCTTGTGCCCATATAAACCGAATTTCCAATGTAAGGATGAATGTTTCTTCTTTATTTTGTTTATAAGTTTGCATGCATAAGATCATTTATTAATTTTATGACAAATTAAAATAAAACATATATGAATATGTTAGTATATAGATCTACTTTTCCTTCAATCGGTATCAAGAGCCATGGTTGTTTGCATGCAAATCGGTTAAAAGTTTTTTCGAGTTATAAAGATTAACATATAAAAATTGTATAATTTGTGTTATTATGATATGTCACGAATTAATTTATGCATGTTAAAATTTCTGGTCCTAAAATATTTTTAGGATATTTTGGTTAATTTATGGATTTTTATTGTTCATATTATACAATAATGACATTAAAATATGATTTTATGAGTAAAAATGTCATTTTCGGACTAAAATTAGCTAAACTTCGAATTTTCCAGTGATTTTTGGATATGTTGTCACATATATTATTTTGAGATGACCTGTAAATTTTCATAATTTGTGGACTTCTTATGCTCGAAAAATGGATTTTTTATTATTAAAATCGGATTTAAGTGAAAAATAGGTTGATATGAGATAAATTCGAATCTAGTCATAGAAATTTAGTATGTTTTCACATGCAATTTTACAAGATGTGTGTAAAATAATAGGCTATAGTGAAGTCTTTTTGCATGATTTATGGATTTTTGAAGAAAAATAGCATGAATAGTGACTTTATTAGTGAAATATTAATAAAACATACTCTATGACTAAGGAAAAACATTATATGTTGCATTTTATTATCTTTTTCAGATCTAAAATTAAAAAGTTGATGTATATAATTTTTCACATGTTTTTATGATTATTTTAGTTAAAACCGATAAATCGCAACATTGTTTTTCCGGATAAATTTCGAAATTTTAACCTAAGTTTTTGGAACATTATGAGTGTCATGGTATTTTTTTTTCAGAATGTTCATGAGTTTAAATTTCAAATTTCAAATTTATTTGAAATTTTGTGATTTATTTGAAGTTTATAACTTTTTTTTTATTATAATTTTAAGTCCATTAATGAACAATTTTTATGAGTTAATTATGGTCAAATAATTAGTGAAGACTAAATTTTGAGTCCTAAGAGGTTAGGGTAATTAACTTATGCATAAATATGAATTTATGTAATTTTGTGATTATAAAATGTTGAAATCACGCAAATCCGTAAAAACCAAGTAATATACGATATTGGCTATTTAAAGGCGATTTAGCATAAAATTGGGCATGTTCATACATATTATAATGCTGCATTTTCTTTATGATTGTCATAATTTTAATTTATGTAATTTTTGAATTATGTAATTTTTACTTAGTATGGCCTTAGTTTTTTAATTGGTATTTCCCGAAATGTATGGGAATATCGATTCGGTTGTAATTTATTGTGATCTCGTATCACCATTTTGTAATTTAATAGATTTATTTTATCTTAGTTACAAATGTATAATAGGAAATTATGTAATTTATTATGTAATTTTATTCATTTCGGAGTTCCCAAAGACGGATTTCTTCAAGATGACGATACATAAAGACGATGTTACCTCGAGATGCGTGCCACAACCGAAGTTCAAGGGACCAATGGAGTTGGTTTCCGAATATGTAATAGTTAATTAGATTTTCTATTTTAGGAAGGTCATACTAGGATTAATTTTTATGCTTTGCATTTTAATTATATGTCGCATGCATCGCTAAATCGCCATAACTAAAACATGCATCTTTATCTAATCGAGTTCATCGACCGTGTCAATTAGAACTATCGTAGTTCACCGCTTTAGTTCACTTAAAACGCGATAGATAATAAATTGACATGACCTCTCGCAAAAACAATTAATTGAGACATAACCTTACCAAATAGTAGAAACCATGAAAACCTATTTCGCGAGGGAGTGCACTCGGCCCTACCGGGGTACAAACCTTGTTACGTAGGGGAAGTGGGTGATGAATGTTTATCCACCGAGTTCATATTAATGAGGGTTTCATCGGCCATACCGTGCCCAAGTTGATGTGGATTTGGATCATGGACACATTTATTCGAAATTTGGATTGAGCTCAACGGAAGTATTCATGACCGTAGTTGCATGTGTTCCGGGCTATAGATAATTATTAAAGTAATTTTATCGACCAAGAGTTCTAAAAGTAGAATCGATTAAAACGTTAATCCACCGAGTTATATTGATAAGGGTTTCATCGGCCATACCGTGCCTAAGTCGATATGAATTTGGGTCTTGGAATCATTTATCTAGTTGGGTAGAGGTCACTAGAAAAATGCATAAAACTTGTTTAAATTATAAATTTTTACGAGTATTATTATTAAAACGACATTTGTTTTACTCCTTCTATTTTGTTTTGTAGACCACTTCTTTTCTCATAACAAATGGCAACACCAACCCCTAACGCCACGCCTCTCGCTAATTCATCATGGCTCCGATCCTTCATGGATCGATATAAACTTGAAAAGAATGGGTCAAATTTCTCCGATTGGGATGCCAAACTCAAATTAGCCGCCCAAGGTGACAACAAGCTTCGTTACCTTACCGAGGCCTCTCCTCCCGAACCTACTACTAGGTCGACCGCCGCCACTAGGGAAGCATATGAGGCTTACCATAAGGAGTCCGCCGCAATGAAAAACGTCTTGATATTTGCGATGGAGGAGGATCTCCAAAGGAGAGCCTTCAAAATGGGCACCGCTAATGAGATTTACTCCAAGCTTGTGACAATGTTTTCACAAACTCCGCGGATCGTCCAATATGAGGCGGCCGCGGCATTCTTTGATCTCGACTTCAAAGAGGACCAAAAGGTTAGCCCTCATGTGCTCAAACTTATGGAGCTTGTCGAGACCTTGAAGATTCAAAAGGTTGAAATCCCCAAAGAACTCATTGTAGATAGGATTCTACACTCCTTGTCCAAAGTCAAAGCATATGTTCAATTCCGGGTGAATTTTAACATGCAAGACAAGGATGTGTCTCTTGAAGAATTGAACAAGTTACTTGTACAAGCCGAGAGGGACATGGGGTTAAATGTGAACCCACCAAAAGATGTGCTTAACATAAGCACTAAGAGTAAGGGGAAGTTCAAGAAAAATGGGAGGAAGGGTAAGAAGCAAGCTCCCACTTTCACCAAAGCTAAAGCTAATGATGATAGCACTTCAAAAATCAAGAACGGTCCTCTTGATAAATGCCATTATTGTAATGGTATGGGACATTGGAAAAGAAATTGTTCCAAATACCTTGGTGATATTAAGGCTGGAAATATTACTCCAGTAGGTAAATGACTATCCTTTCTTTTATGTTTCTAATTCAACTATGGTATTGTGATACAAAGTTGTGATAATGTATCTCCCTTTTTATTGTAAATAGGGCCTCCATCAAGCAAAGACAAAGGAAAAGAAAAGCAAGCTTAAGAAACCATCAAGGAGTTAGGAATAGCTTTCATGGAGCTTCGCTTTTTATTGTCTTATTTTAAATTATGTTTTGGATTTTTAGAACCTTAAGTTTCCGTGTTCGACATGGAAAGGTATTTTGGATAATTGGTTGTATTTTGGATAATGGTGACTTGGTTTGCAACCCAAGTCACCCATTTTATCATTTTATCCTTTTGTTCTAAAATTCATGTTTAAATGCTTGTTCTTAGAAACATATAACTTAAATTGATCTAATAGACAAATATAATGACGAGATTCATTATATGTCCACATGCTTAAGGCTTGTGTATGATCATTTACAAAGTGATTTTGAGTCTATGAACTCTCTTAAAGGAATGTCAATCACCAAGTACACTTACGAAATATAAAACTATTAGTCAATCTATGAGATATTTCTCCTTATACTTCAACATCATTATTTGTGCCTCATATGCTATCTTTGAATCTATAGTGTATTTATTCTAAAGATAGAGTGGGAGAAAAATGAGGACACAACACACGATAAATTTGTGTACTTGTGTAAATGAGATCTACGCAAGAGAGAATGATTTGAATGAAGGTATATCTATTCACATAGTATACCCAATAGATAGATGAGATATATGGTCTCAACTAGTTCTACATGACTAAGAGACCACGTGAAGTAATCATAAGAGTATATTCTCAAGATAACTACACGAGGAGACCAAAAGAAAGTTTTGGAAGAAAAATGACTAATGTAAAGTCTTAACAAGAGTTTTGACTAGTTTATAAAAATTTTGACCAATAGTTTCAACCTTGAGATTTACTTAAGAGCCTAAATGAATCAAAGTAACATACTAGTTATAAACGAATTGTAAGGATTGATATACCGATATCTTCAATAGCCAAGTTTTAAACCACGCAGATGTCATTACTTAACCTCATTATGAAAATGAATTGGTTAAACCTCCTTCCAAAAGGGTATTTCGAAAGACGTGTTCTAGATATTATATTTAAACAATGACATTGCTACGTGTCATTATGACATGAACGAATTAGAGATTAAAATCTCTTTCCATAAGGTTAAAGATGAGACCTCTTCAAAATAGGAATTTTGAAAGGATATGATGGGAACATATATGGTTTCATCTTAATAACTTTGCAAAGCAACATACATTCCAATTTTGAAATGTTTTCAATTGAGTAATCAATTTCGAAACATATGAAATTAAGTGGGAGTTTAGAAATTATCATGTGAAGACATGGAATTTAGTGGGAGCTATCATCCTTTGAATGTTTACAACTCATCACTCATTGAAGAATGACGAGTTAATACCTTCTTTCACAAAGAAGTATTTGAGTTTTCAATTCTGGATGAATATGGACTATGATGAATCCAATTACATCAAGAGATATTGGATTGGTATTGAGAGATCACATCAAATCAACGAGAAACATAGGTTATTCATCTAAATGAAATGGAATTGCCATTAGCAGTCATGGTCGTTCCTTGAACCTAAATATAATTGATGACATGATTAAAAGTTACTAATGTTTCCGCCATTAGAATAATCATGCACATGTCCAATAGTGAATCATATGCATAAGAGCATGATGATTCATTGGTAAGCCATAATAGAAACGCCATGAATTCTCGAGGAGAATCCGATGAGCGATTTCAGCGTTTGACAGAATACTCTATTATGTGTTAAGAGGTTGCACATATTATAGAAAATCCGAACACACGTAAGGATTTAAGAGAATCCTAAGCCTTTCAAGCTAAAAGGAGAAATAAGAAGTTTGGAAAGATACTTAGTTGAATAAGAAGTTGCTCAAAACTAATCTTTCTTAATATGCTAGGACTTGTGAGAAGTGCTAGGTCAATCATCTTGACAAATTGTTGCAAGACTCTGCAAAACATATACCTAGTGCATTGTGTGTGAATGGAGCACTTGATCAGTACAAGTTATATCATTCACCACAAATTCGTTCGTTATGTGATAATCGACAAGGAAGTTCTTTCAAGATAAAGAACCAAAACCAAGGTCGGGAACCTTGATGTGTACTTGGTAAGGTTCATGCTATGAGTGATAACATGAATATAAAGGATAATATGATTATAAGAAGTTTGAACACATGGACACATGGCATGTTAAACTTCCATTGCAATCAATAAGTGTTTACACTTACGATATGCATCACAAGGATGTAATATGGTATTGACTACCCGAGTGTGATGTCGACATTTGTCGTTTGAGTTATTATTAACTCACCTTATATATTGTTATATCCAAACGGGTTGTAGAGACAATTGAACTTCGTTAAAGTGAATATGGATTAACATTGTATTTGCCCATAGTCACTTGTATGAGGTGACGTCTCGAAGTGACTAGAGTGTGATACGATTGATGGCAAGTTCAAGTGCCATAGAGTCATGTGAGATGACTAGTCGATCACATAGGCAGACTGTTAGGAACTTTTTGTCGGGCCTAATGACCGCTTATAGAGTTCTGGCAAATTTATATAGCCTGGTCGTGGCGAGAGCTGCTATAGTATTCAAATGAGTCGATTCTTTTGACTAAAGACTATTCGCCTAAGATGGCAGAGTTTCAGATTAACTTTGATTTGTGTTACTACGACCTTCGTAAATGGGGTCAAATGGGCATATTTTGGGTTATGATGGCTGTGGCTAGTTGAAGGGAATGAGTGCGATAGGAATTGTCCACCCCTAGTCAGGGTTATAACAATATCTCAGGGCCACTCGAGGAGTAATGAACTGGAAATGCGGGGCCACGCTCGGAATGTATCCATGGTGGATAAATCCGGTCAATCAGTTATTCTCCAGATCGAGGAAACCACTCTCGATATGATCACTTGCAAGTACGACCTGAAAGACACCTTGCATTGAGTGGGAGATAGTAATAGGACAAGAGAATTGGTGACGCACACTTGTCGAGGACAAGTGGGAGATTGTTGGAATATGTGTCCTCTGACAATAATGCGATCACGATCATGATCATGATGATCACATGTTTAAGTCTCATTATAAAGAATACAATTGGGAGGTAATTTTTACTGTCAACTGGTCCACACATATCGGTAATGATTGGCTGACTAGAGTTTGACATTACTGTCGTGCGACGGTGGTGATCAGTTGATCCCCTAGGTCATACATATAGGGCAACACTCTTAATTGATCATTTAATTGATCGTATAACGTTACGAGTCAATTAAAATATTTAAAATTGACGGAAGATTTTGGAAGTATTATTTACGTATCTCATTGAAATTTGATTAAATGAGATACGGTCTGAGTAATCGAATTGTTTCATTATTCAGATGAAATTATTGTTTAAGGAAACAATTGAAATTGAATTAATTATTATAAATACAATTTGTTGTGATTTATAATTGGTAAAATATTTTGGTACAAGTAATTATGAATTACTAAGTCGATTTTTGTGTATGACGTATTTTTATTAATACGTTGATTTTTAATATGTTAAAAATACATGACAATTTTATGTAACATATGACATGTGACATAAGACAAATTGACAAAAATAAAATGGATTCCATTTTACACATATGTACCGAAATTAAGGAGGATTAAGGATAATATTGTGTTTATGATGTGAGTGGTAAACACAATGATTAGCTACTAAACTAGCCATGCAACCCTAATGCTCATTGTGAAGAACAACTCTTGCATGCATTGGCTCCCTCCCATGCCCTCTTCGACCCGGTTTTTTGAGATGAAAAACCACTTTGGTTTTTCATCTTATTTCACCTAGTATACACTAAAATGTAGTTAGTGTAATATTATTATTCATTCATCCAAAATTTGAGTTTTAGAAAGATAAGAAAACTCTTCTTTCTCTTCCTTCTCTCTAACCGAAAAATAGAGAGATCCATAATATTTTTGGGTCATTTTTCTTTACAAAATTAATATTGTCTAGTATTCATAATATTAATTTTAATTAAGAGTGTGCTTTGGGTATTAAGCTTTGGGAGAGATCCTACACTTGGATCTTAGTTCTTCCACTAAGGAAAGCACAAGAACAAGAGAGAAAGGTGATCTCTCTTGTGCCCATATAAACCGAATTTCCAATGTAAGGATGAATGTTTCTTCTTTATTTTGTTTATAAGTTTGCATGCATAAGATCATTTATTAATTTTATGACAAATTAAAATAAAACATATATGAATATGTTAGTATATAGATCTACTTTTCCTTCAATAACATAGGTAGGCACTTTGGGTCGTGGAGTATCCGACAAAGACACAGGGAGCGGACTTGTGATCAAGTTTGTGACGAGTGTATGGACGGAGCCAGGGGTAGCATAGACATCCAAAGGGTCGAAGTTTGTGATAGTTTGGGTCCTGGCCGAATAGAAGTGCATAGGGTGTTTTGTTTTGAAGAGTTTGTGTGGGTAGTCTGTTTATTAAATATGTGGCAGTGGCAAAAGCATATGGCCAGAAAGTAGTAGGCATTTGGGCATGGGTAAGGAGTGCAAGTCCCGTTTCTACAACATGAAGATGGCGTCTTTTGGCAAATCCATTGTGTTCGGGGGTGTGATGTGGAGAGGTGAGATGAGTTATACCGTCGTCAAGTAATTTTGGGTTTAACTTAACGTATTAACCACCATTGTCCGAATAGAATTGACGGATAGGTTTTTGAAAATACTTTTCGACAATCGCTTTAAATCGTTGGAAAATGGAGAGAGTGTCAGACTTGTTTTTGATTGGATAAAGCCAGAAATAATGTGTGTAATGATCAACAAATAGGACGTAGTATTTATATGACTCGTGTGATAGAATTGGAGATGTCCAAACATCAGAATAAATAAGGTCAAGAGGAGCAGTAGATTTAAGAGTCGATGTTGTGAACGGAAGCTTGTGACTTTTATTAATAAAACAGGAATTACAATAATCAAATTTAGAAATACGAAAATTGCAAACAGAATTTAAATGTTTTAAAGTTGAATTGGAAGGGTGGCCTAGACAAGCGTGCCACAAGCTCCCAGGCGATGAAGTGAGCGACGGAAAAGCAAGAGGAGATGGTGAGGGTGGATGCCACTGATAAGCGCTATCGAGAAACGGTCCTTGAAGGAGGATTTCATCGGAGTTGCGATCCTTAAAAAAAAAAAGTTGATGGTGAGAAAATAGTGATAACATTGTTATCGTTACAAAATTGTGATACGGATAAAAGATTGCGCGAAATAGAAGGAACAACAAGGACATTTTTAAATAAAAGAGACCTAGAAGAAAGTGAGAAAGTGAATGAACCATGATGAGTGATGGGTAGGGCAGAGCCGTCGCCAATAACAAGATCGTCAGGGCCATCATAAGGTGCATCAAGTGAGAGGGTTTCGAGGTCCTTGGTTATGTGGTGGGAGGCTCCACTGTCAATGAGATAATAATTGGTGGAGGTGGAGGGCACGGTGGCTGTGTGGGCATGAGGGTTGTTTTGTCGAGGAGGTGGTGGAGAGAAAATAACATTGGGGTATTCCCTCTTGAAGTCGGGACAGTCACAGATAACGTGACCAGTGGCTCGGCAGAATTGGCATTTACCCCGAAAAGGGTTCGGGTTGGTGTTGGTGCTAGTTTGTTGGCGGTTGTGGTAGGTGTTGGATGACTGGTTTGGTGAGTAGTTGCGGTTGTGGTTGTTGTTATTATTGTACCGGTTGGAGTTGTGGTGATAGGGACGATGTGTTTGTGGGTTTTCGTTTGACGATGAGTTTGTGTTGAATTAATTTTTCATGTAAATCATCAAACGAGATGGGTGTGTCGCGTGCGCGAACAATGTCGATGACGGACTTGTAAAGGGTTTCGGGTAAGCCTTGGATAATTGAAGTGATATCTTCATCAGCAAACGGCTTGAGTCCTAATATTACTACTAGCTAGCTATTGAGATGGAATAGAAGTCTCCTAGATGTCGAGTTAGTAATTCCTATCAACAATAGGTATTTATGTTATAGTTTATTATATTTCTCGACAATCCTATTTGTACCAAACTAGCTACGTTGTACACCTATATAAGGTGATCGATTATTGATGAAATAAGACAAACAAAATTACCCGACTACCTACGTTTAACATGGTATCAGACACCAAGTTTCAATCCCAATAAACTATTTTTTTCATAAATCATGTCTACTGGAGACGGTTCTCTCTTACCGCCTCCACCACCACCAACTCCACCACCTAATCCAACCGCTTCACCCTTTCATCTCGACAGTCAAGATAATCCCGGCAATTTGATTACCAATATTCAATTACGAGGTGAGAATTATGATGAATGGGCTCGTTCCATTCGTCTTGCTCTCAAAGCACGACGGAAGTTTGGCTTCATCGATGGAACAATTGCGAAACCGACAACCAATATTGACGATTGGCATACTGTTCATTCCATGATCGTCTCCTGGATTATGAATACTATTGAACCTTCTCTTCGCACTACAATTTCTTATTATGAAGATGCCGTCCTTTTATGGAAAGATCTTCAGGATCGGTTTTGCGTGGTCAACGACATTCGTGTTCAAAAGTTAGAAACTCCGTTAGCTGACTGGAAACAAGGTAAAACAGAGACCGTTGTTCACTACTTCGGTTGTTTGAAGCATCTTTGGGACGATATTGCTAATTATGAACAATTACCCGGCTGTGAATGTGGCAATTGCAGCTGCAATCGTGCCTCGAAATTTGGAGTTTTTCAGGAGAATAAGCGTCTTCACAAGTTCTTATCTGGCCTCGACAATGGTCTCTAAGCTAATCTCCGCTCCAATCTCCTCTCTACTACCGTTTTACCTTCAGTTAATCGCGCCTATCAAGCTGCAATTCAGGAGGAACGATTGCGTGCTGCTCCTTCCTCATCGGCTACTGATGATACGGATAGTGTCTTGGCATTCAAGGTTAACTCAGATTTTAAACCTAAAGGTAATAATTCCGACAAACATTGTACCCACTGCAATCGCGACGGTCATGACGAAAGCATGTACTTCCTCATTCACGGCTATCCTGACTGGTGGGGGGATCGACCACGCGGTCCTCGTAATTCAAACCGTGGGGGAGGAACACACGGTGTACTTGGCCGTGGTGGGTCCAATTCAGGCCGTGGCCGCGGTGGTTCTGCTCGCATCAACAATGCATATACCGAGGGTACCACCAACACCACACGACCGGTTCCTGATCCTTCAGCTGTTGCTGGCTTGAATACCGAACAATGGCAACAATTAGTCGATCTCTTGAATATTCCTAAAGCTAAGGATCATTTTCATGGTAAGAATGCTTGGATACTTGATACCGGCGCAACGAATCATGTCACCGGAACTCTTGCAAATATGTCTCATATACAAAAAATCGACTCATGTCCCATTGGCCTTCTTAATGGGCTCACGACTACTGCCACTTATCAAGGGCGTGTACTCCTTGATGGGGGTCTACTTATTTCTAATGTTCTTTATGTTCCGGGTCTTACTTGCAAATTAATTTCGGTTTTACAATTAATTGATGAAACTGATTGCATTATTTAATGTACTAAATCCTTTTGTATTATTCAGGACCGACAGACGAGGAGGTTGATTGGAGCGGGTAAACGCGAGGATGGACTTTACTTCTACCGTGGTGTGTCGTGTGCAGCTGCTTTCAATATCGCTCATTCTTCTTCGATCGACCTATGGCACAAACGTATGGGTCACCTTTCCATCGAAGTACTTAATAAATTGCCTAGTCTTAGTTTTTCTAGAAAATTATCTAATAAAGCTTGTGATGTATGATTACGGGCCAAGCAAACTCGTTTTAGTTTTAATCAAAGTATCAATAAAGCAAATTCTATTTTCGATTTACTTCATTGTGACCTATGGGGGCCGTATAACACTCCGTCTTCGACTGGTGCTCATTATTTTTTGACTCTTGTTGATGATAACTCTCACGATGTTTGGGTGTATCTTTTACGTACTAAGGATGACGTTCCCCGTTTGTTTCTCGAATTCATCGCTATGATAAAAAGACAATTTAATAAAGACATTAAGACTATCAGAAGTGATAACGACACTGAGTTCTCTTCGCTTAAGCCTTATTTCGCACGACATGGGATACTTTTTGAAACTTCGTGCGTTGGTACTCCTCAGCAAAACGGAAGGGTAGAGCGTAAACATCGGCATATCTTAAATATTGCCCGGGCATTATTATTTCAAGGATCATTACCAATAAAGTTTTGGGGCAAGGCTGTGATGGCCGCTTGCCATATTATTAATAGAACTCCATCCTCTTTACTTGCAAATAAGACTCCATTCGAGATTTTATTCAACAAAGTTCCCTTCTATGATTCTATTCGAGTGTTCGGCTGCCTTTGTTACGCACACAACCAACGGCATAAAGGAAATAAATTTGCCAGCCGTAGTCGTCGGTGTGTTTTTCTAGGTTACCCATTCGGTAAGAAAGGATGGAAAGTTTTTGATATTGAGACGAATGAGTATTTCGTCTCTCGTGATGTCAAATTTTTTGAACAAGAATTTCCATATAAACTCCCTGCTTCGTCTATTTTGCCAGCATCTGCACCACCTATTTTCGATGACGATATTTCACAGCAGCCTGCTGCATCGTCTGTCCCAGCTGAACAGGCCACTCTGACTGACTTGTCTGATCCTTCGACTTCAGGGGGGGCTATCGCTTCACAGGACCCACCACCACCGGGTCCATCTCCTACGGTCTCCCAAGCATCACCATCTGATGAGGAGGCCACTAATCCTACGCCAATGGGTCGTGGTTTTCGACCTAAGATTCCTTCTTCTCGATTGAAAGGGTTCGTCACAGACACACACACGGTACACACTCTCAGTCCAATCCTTGCTGTCTCGCCCACTCCCAAACCTCGAGGTACTCGATACCCTCTTTCTGCCTATGTTATGATAATTTTTCAGAAAAATATAGGCACTTTGTTGCCAATTTTAATGCAGCACGAGAACCTCGTCACTTTAAAGAAGCAATTTCTGACCCGGGATGGCGCGATGCAATGACTCGTGAAATTGATGCATTGGAATTAAATAACACTTTGGTTTTGGAGGAATTAATCCCAAATAAACGAGATTTGGGAAATAAATAGGTTTACCGTATAAAGTATATTGCAAACGGGACAATTAAACGACTCAAGGCTCGCTTAGTTATTCTTGGAAATCATCAAATTGAAGGTCTCGATTATGACGAGACTTTCGCTCCTGTCGCCAAAATGACGACAGTTCGATCCTTTTTTACTGTCGTTGTAGCCCGCGGATGGTATGTTCATCAAATGGATGTTCACAATGCCTTCTTACACGGCGATCTTCATGAAGTTGTTTACATGAAATTGCCTCATGGGTTTCGACACTCAAATTCTAATCTTGTGTGCCGTCTTAAAAAGTCTCTCTATGGTCTTAAGCAGGCTCCTAGATGTTGGTTTGCTAAGCTATCCGATGCCTTACTTCGTTATGGGTTCCGTCAATCTCACGCAGACCCGTCTCTATTTTTCTATATCAAGAACGGGAAACAACTTCATGTTTTAATTTATGTCGATGATTCAATTCTTTCAAGCAATGACATGATCGCTCTGAAGAATTTCAAAATTTATCTCGGGACGTGTTTTCACATGAAGGATCTCGGGGACCTAAAATACTTCCTTGGCATTGAAGTTACACGGACTAATGATGGTCTTGTTCTATGTCAACGCAAGTATGCTTTAGAAATTATTGAAGAAGTCGGTCTATTGGGCTGTAAGCCTGTTGCTTTCCCGATCGAACAAAACCATAAGCTCGCACTATCTGACAGTGCCCTACTTACCAATCCCGAGAAGTATAGACGACTTGTTGGTCGGTTGATTTACCTTGCATTCACACGACCAGACCTTACTTATTCCGTGCATATTTTGTCCCAATTCATGCACGCACCACGCCTCGACCATTGGACTTCTGCTCTTCGTGTTGTATGATACCTCAAGGACTGTCCAGGACAAGGCATTTTTCTTCCCAAAAATAATACATTACAGCTACGTGGTTGGTGCGACTCTGATCACGCTACTTTTCCTATTACTCGTCGCTCTTTAACCGGCTGGTTTATTCAGCTCGGTTCCTCTCCTATCTCTTGGAAGACGAAGAAACAGCCAACTATCGCTCTCTCTTCGTCTGAGGCCGAGTATCGATCCCTTGCTGCTCTTACGTTTGAGCTCATTTGGCTCCAAGCCTTGTTGGGTGATTTGGGCGTTACTCATAAAAATGGTATGGCGGTTTATTGTGATAATCAATCCGCTCTTCACATTACTAAGAATCCGGTTTTTCATGAACGCACCAAGCACATTGAAATCGACTGTCATTTTGTGCGCGCTGCTATCAAAAATGGTCTGATCCGACCATCCTATGTGCCTACTACTACTCAGTTGGCGAACATTTTTACCTAGGCCTTAGGTAAGGCTCAATTCTTAACTCTCTTGTCCAAGTTGGGCATTCGAAATCTCTACGCCCCACTTGAGGGGGGTATGACGATATGGACTTGAGTCCTACTACGAAGCAAACGGCTTGAGTCCTAATATTACTACTAGCTAGCTATTGAGACGGAATAGAAGTCTCCTAGATGTCGAGTTAGTAATTCCTATCAATAATAAGTATTTATGTTATAGTTTATTATATTTCTCGACAATCCTATTTGTACCAAACTAGCTACGTTGTACACCTATATAAGGTGATCGATTATTGATAAAATAAGACATACAAAATTACCCGACTACCTACGTTTAACAATTCTTAATAACAAACCTACACTCTTACATGAAATACTACAGTAAAACATTAACTTGGTAATCATTAATTTAAAACTTCGTAATTCAAAATCGCCGTTTAATTTAACTATGAGTAATACATTAACGAGGAACAATACAAATAATTCAAGTTCTAATTATGACAAAATGAACATCAACGCCGGTCCGTGGCCACTTCTAACACTTGCCAGTTGCCCTTATAAGTTGAGTCTTTAAAATCATGACCCTTGTAATGACCATGAGTGTTTTAAGTGTAGGTTCAAAATTGGGCCTAATATATTGGCCCACTAGTAGTATTCCATCGTCGACAAATTACTAAATATCGTCGATATTATTTAATGACTTTTATAAAATACCCCCACCTTAAACCCTTCCATATAAATTTCATAATTTCAAAAATTCATTATTCTCACTGAAAATCTCTAAAAAAACCGTCTCACAAAAAAACAAAAAAACCGCTTCATCTACGAGATTTCCGTCACCACCGCTTCTACTTTGACATTTCCGTCATCTTGTTCAAACAATCTTTGAGGTATGTGATCTTTCTTTTCTAGTTTAATTTTTTTTTAAAATTTTGTATAGATTTGTTGATTTAGGATGAATTAGGATAGAAGCGGTATTGGTAGAATAGATTTAAGACGGAAATTAATTGATTAAGCATTACCTTCCCCGCACCCAAAACAAATTATGACGGAATTTATGTTTTTTTTTAAAAAAAAAAATACACGGATTTGGGTTGGACGAAAAACTTTTTCGTCTAGAAAAAAATTTTATTTTTTTGTTTTTTTTTTATAAAAAAAAGAAAAAAGTTCCGTCTTACAAATGTCGTTAAATATATTAATTTAATATTACTAATTAACTTTAATTATGATAACTAATAGTTAAATATACGTAATTTTCATTATTAAATATCGTTTTTAAGTATTTAACGTCATTAAATATCGTTAACTTCATTAAATATCGTTAACAAAATAAAAACGATATTTAATGACACTAGGGTATCGTGTTTCGAAGTTATTTTCATTATTAATTATCGTTTTTAAGTATTTAACGTCATTACATATCGTTAACTTCAATAATATCGTTAACAAAATAATAAAAAACGATATTTAATGACGTTAGGGTATCGTGTTTCGAAGTTAAATATCATTAATAAATTTATTTATTTTTCAAAAATTAACGTAATTAAATATCGTTATTAATTTCATTATATTTTATATCCGTTTATCTAATTAATGTTCATTTTATTTTGTGATTAGATGGCCGGTAGAGGAAAAGAGCATGTAAGTTGAGTACATAACCGTAATATCACATCATCACGAGCTCAGAGGGGAATTGTAACGCCCCAATTTTTAAAACAGCCATTATAAACACAAAAGGGGTGTACAAACTGTACCATTATATATTATACAGCGGAAACTTACAAAGTGATATGAAAAGGAACATATTTTACAGAGACGTTAATGCCGTACTTTCTCTAAAGAAAATACAAGGCTAATTTACAATATGGTACAAGATTGTCTTATTACATAATTTTCTCCAAAAAGTAACAAACTGTCAACATCGTCAAAACTCACCCCTCCTTATTCCCAGCACAGAAACCTGCAAAAAAAACATAAACATAACGGGATCAGCCAACCACGGGCTGGGTATATATGACTCCAGTTGCCTCCACCGGCCTTATGTCATTTTCTTTTTTCTTAAGATAATATTTTGGTCCTCGTACCACATAGTATCATACTTACTAACTTAACAGTGTATAACAGCTTAGCAGAGGCATAATATTCAATCTCCTTTCGTCTTATCATACTACTACATATGCACCTTATACTAAAGACTGTATACCATTACATGGGCCAATGCTCCCTATTTAAATATGGGCCAACGCCCTGGAGCTAACGCTCCCTTTTTATTATGTGGGCCAACGCCCTGGAGCCAACGTCTCTGGTACCAACGTTGCCCCTTTTTATATATGGAGTCAACGCTCCTACTGTGTACACAGTTTTGATTTCCTCTATAATGTCATCTCACCTCAATAATCGTATCCCGAATGCTATAATTGACCAATTATACATTATACCTCTAACGAATATATACCCATACTCAAAGACGTATTACAGAAACAAGCTTGGTGCCATTGAGTTTTACAGAAAATAAGTGCGTAAATGTTTTTATCATCCTACATGTATGACTTGGGCAACTACATACTATCATGATTAATTTATTCAATCGACACGGATTCCGGCATTAAACAAATATTATAACGACATTATACAAACCTTTACAACCTAATTGTTAAAATTATTTATTAACAATATGATTTTAGTTAACTATAAAATTAAGTAAGACGATAAATATGAGATGGTAACTAATATAACATCTGAGTAGTATAACAATCATAAGATGAAATTAACAATAAAACTAATATAAACCGGTTATTTCTAATCACTTATTTCAAGGTAAATAAAGATAAACAATTACTTATATCGACGAAGGGTCCCGAAATCATACTTTATTAGGTATATAAGATGGAATACAAGAAGAAATGTGAACACAAGTTATCTGTATAACTAACCCTATGAAAGAAATAAATACCCTGCTTTCTCCCTTTGCTCTTGTGTTTGCGTAAAATTTGTGTTGTTCATATATATATATATAGTCGGGATCCGGTGAGAACTCCTAAATATTTGAGGATTGAGGATTAGTGAATACAATATCACAGGTTCTTCAATAAAATATCACGAAAAATCTGACCTTTGTCACAATTTTTTTTTTTTAAAAAAAAAAAATTATAATTTTTTTTTTGCACATGTGTTTTTTTTTGTGATATTTTATCGAATAACTTGTGATATTGTATTGAAGAATCTCTGATATTGTAACGAAATACTAAATTCTCAAAAATATAGTGTATTCTCACATGATCCCATTCATATATATATATATATATATATATATATATATATATATATATATATATATATATATATATATATATATATATATATATATATATATATATATATATATATATATATATATATACACACACACACATTAGACGGTGGGGTTTGTAAAAAGGTGTCACTCACCTCATTGCATGGAGTGAGTCAAAAGTGACGTGTAAATTTTCAAATTTCCTCTTTTTTTTTGTTTTTTTTTAAAAAAATAAAATCACACATACGAAAAATATTACGGGTTGCGATAAATACTAGTCTCAGCTAGTAAACTTCTTAAAATGCAGCCGTTTTTATTTATACAGAAATATATAAGTACTAGTATAGTCTATAAAATCTATAATAGTTTCACTCTTTATATAATTATAACATAACCTATAATTATTATATTCGGGTTATTACATTATACCCTCCTTAAAAAAAAGTTTTGCCCCGAAACTTAACATACCTTATCTATAGGAACAGCTGGGGATACTTGCTTCTCATTTCTAGCTCGGTTTCCCATGTTGCCTCGGTATTATCATGGTGTGACCATAGAATTTTAACCATTGGAATAACTTTATTACGAAGAACTTTATCTTTTCGATCCAATATTTGAACTGGTTGCTCCTCGTAAGTAAGATTTTCTCTAACTTGCATCGGCGTCCTCTCGATAACATGACTAGCGTCAGGAATATACTTCCTTAAAAGTGAAACGTGAAACACGTCATGGATCCTTGATAGTCCAACGGGAAGATAAAGTCGATATGCTAAACTCAACTCTTTCAATAATTTCAAATGGTCCTATATACCTTTGACTGAGCTTCCTTTGTTTTCCAAATCTTATTATTCCCTTAGTAAGTGACACTTAAAGAAACACAAAATCGCCCTCCTGAAATTCCACTGCTCGTCTTTTCAAGTCGGCATAGCTCTTTTTTTCGACTTTGTGACGTCTGCATTTTCTCTCGTATAAGTCTTACCTTTTCTGTGGTCTCTTGTATTAGATCCGGTCCGATGATTCTAGAATCAATAATGTCACTTCAACACAATGGCGTCCTGCACTTTTGTCTATAAAAAGCCTCATAGGGTGCCATACCTATGCTGGCGTCATAACTGTTATTATAGGGAAATTCTATTAACGGTAAATGTTGCTCCCAAGACCCTTGAAAATCCAAAATAAATGACCTCAATTCCTCCAAGGTTTGGATGGTTCGTTCCGTTTGACCATCAGCTTGGGGGTAAAAAGCAGTACTGAAGTTATGTTGAGATCTCAAAGCTGCTTGAAATCTCAAAAACTTGGCTAAAAAGTTGGTATCTCTATCAGATATAATAGTTTTAGGAACTCCATGTAGTCTAACTATTTCTTTTATGTATTTCTTAGCTAAATGTTCCGAGTTCCATAACGTCTTTGTAGCTAAAAAGTGAGCACATTTTGTTAACCGGTCGACCACCACCCAAATCTCATTCATCCCTTGGGCTGTTACAGGTAGTCCTGTTACAAAATTCATGGCAATTGATTCCCATTTCCATGTAGGGAGTCCTCCTGGTCTTTGGTGTTCGATCTTTACTCGTTGACAGGTCAAACATTTTGAAACAAATTCCGCCACCTCTTGTTTCATATTACTCACCAAAAATTTTCTCAAATGTCCTTGTACATCTTATTTCCACTAGGATGAATTTAATATCGGGAATTGTGGGCTTCATCCATGATTGTTTTCTTGAGAGTTGCCACGTTGGGTACACATAATCGTTTTTGAAACCAAAGCGATCGATCGTCCTGGATTCAAAAACTTGGTGCTTTTCCTATTTGTATATCCTTCTGAATTTTCTCTAATTGCGGATCTTTTCTCGGTTCTTCCTTTATCTCATTACTTATGGTTGGGGTTACTTCTAGAGCCGCCAAGTGCCTGATTAGATCTCCCATAACCATTTCAATATCTAATCTTGGTATGTCATTTTGGATATGGGGTTGCTTTACTGTAAGCATATTCAGATTGGGAAATGACTTCTGACTCAGTGCATCGGCTACCACATTAGCTTTTCCCGTGTGGTACTGGATATCTAAATCATAGTCCTTAAGAAACTCAAGCCATCTACGCTGTCTCATATTTATCTCTTTTTGGGTAAAAAGGTATTTTAAGCTCTTGTGATACGTATATACAAGGCACGAAATTCCATAAAGATAATGTCTCCAAATTTTTAATGCAAAAACAACCGCAACATTGGCAGAAAGCCGCTCTCGCCAGAAAGGCTCCTTCTTCCCAGTAGAATATCGATGGTGACGAGAAGTAAAGCTTCTCACCTCATATGTATCCAAAGCCTTCGGTGGATCAACCAACTCGAGTCTTTCACATAGCCAGACCTGTGAAAAAAGGAAGGACCGAGAAAACAGGTCAGACTACGGGAAATGATGTCAAACCAACTGAACAGAAAGGAGGTGGGAAAAAAAACAAAAAAAAAAACAAAAAAAAAACAAAAAAAAAACGAAAAAGAAAAACGCTGCAAAAAAAAAAAGGAGAGAACAGCGAAAAAGACATACCTGTAGAAGACGGGTTGATCCAGTGTAAGCAAGGTTTGGGTTGGTCTTCCGAGCATCTAACCCAGCAATAATTTCAGCAAGAATGAGCCAAGCTGGGATCCTGCGATTCTCCATCTGTTCAACAATTCGAATGAACTTCACTTTACCATAACAAGTTGGTACCTCAATATGCCCTTCAAAAGCATAAAGATGAAGCATAATCAATCCAAAAGCCCTGCGACGGAACGCCGTAGGAATCAATGGGTCATCAGCACGACCAAAATTTTGAGCAATAGCGAGTAAGTTTCCTCGCTCGCCATCAACGAAGGCACGCGCCTCATCACATGACAAACCAAGGAAGTCACGATACGTTTAGCCCATCCTCTCTGAAAGTCGGGTACAACGGAGGTTCGTTCAATCTTCCATCCTTCTAGAACAGAAGTATCTTCTGGAAGGGGATATATCTCTCCTTCAGGAAAAGCAAAAATATGATGGATAGGGTCCCAGAATTTTAAGCACTCAATAAAAAAAACATTTTCGGGCAGGACCTGCCTTAGCGGGACTAGCTGTTGCAATCCCGCATCAACAAGTATTTGAGATTCCAATCCTTTGAAATCAGAGGCCCAAGATGTCATGGCTTTTTGAAAAGAATTCATGTTTAACAAGAAGTTTTGTATGAAGAAAAGAATAAGAAGTTATGGTTTGCCTCTTATTATGATCTCCTTATATAGGAAAATAAGGAGAGAGTTTTCATCTAGGGTTTAGGAAACCCTTGCTTGCCACGCAAGGCAGGCCGGATAGGCCTTGGGACGCGGGCCTCCGGGCTTCCCCTATCAACTCGTGTCAATTTTTGCACCAAAGCTTATTTTCGCGGGTTTTAGTTATGCTTCGTGGGCCAGAATGGCTAATCTACATTTCTATCCCCCAGCAAGTCAATATTAGAATTAAAAACCCGTACACACTTACGGATTTTTTTTATGTTTTACGGGCTATGTCTTGTCCATGTTTATTTACGGGTCAGTCACCCGAGTCAGAAACTCGAAACCCGTCATATGCAAAGCTCATCCAAATTTCGGAATACAAGAATTCAATAGCTTTTTTCAAAAATGTTGATTCTGGGCTAGGCCCATTTTCAAATGAAACGTCAGTTCCGGACGAAGCCCATATTCGAATGAAATATTAGTTTCGGGCGAAGCCCATTTTCAAATGTCAGTTTCGGGCGAAGCCCATATTCGAATGAAATAATTCCAGGCGAAGCCCATTTTCAAAATGAAATGTCAATCCCGGGCGAAGCCCATTTTCATATGTCAAATCGGCCTGAAAACCCAACTCAATGTTTAATCCGGGCCTCCGGCCTACTCATGTCGTTGCTATTGACTTCCGAAAGTTCGAGATAACATTATATGATTTCTGTTATGATGTATGTCCAAGTTTAAGAAGTTACGCTTCAACTAGGCGCCCTAAAGTTAGAAGCTTTAGACCCCATGAAACTAGGGGCTCTATCGCCCACTGGCTCCAGAGCCCACCACCTTTACACGACGATGAACGGAGAAGCCTCCACCAAGTAAAGTAATCCACGTCGAGTTACTAAGATAAAAATATTCCCCAACGGAATGCAACCAGTGATATTACAACAATGTTGCTCAAATGTTGGGCACCAATGATGAATAATCACAGCTGAAGTGAGCTAAGGCACATGCAACTCGAAGAGTATGGACATCATGGGAGAGGTATCCCCAAAGTATGATGGCAACCTCCTTTCGAAAAGTTCCGTTTTAGGCCGAAACTGCAGAATGCCAAGGCCAAGGTATGCCAAACTACGATGCGGGTTTGATTTCGTCACAACGGATACGTAGGCGCCTAAGGATAAGGCTCAACCCACCATATATGCAAGTTTATGGATCGATGACCAATGATGATTTGACACAACAAAAGCAAAAGTTAATCCCCAGAGGAGTTTCAGGTATGATCTCTTCTTATGGCTGGCGAGCTTATATACGCAAGTCTAACGAACTATAAATGACCCGCGGAATCCTCAGGTCGAGAGGGACCTGGGGTATACTTTGACTTTCGCCTTGTCTAAGCCTCAGTCAAAGTGGGGGCTCTGTAGATACCCGTATCCGTTGATATTGGAATTTGCAGAGATCCCGACGAAACACCCAATGATGATAGGACATATGTTTACTTATCGACATTGCTCATTAGTGGATTCCGTTTTGTGATGCGGGACGGGCGTTATTTGACGGTTTTATAATTTAAATGAAATTTAAATTATTTCAAAATAAATGAAATTTATTTCTTCGATTTTCAGATTTTCGAGTTTATTTAAAATTTAAAGATTTTATAATTTATTTGAAAAATAAATTATTGTAAATTCATTTGAAAAATGAGATATGTGACGATTTTACGACTCGTCATTTTATATTTAATTTGAAAAATTAGATTTAAAAGCGGTTGTAAACGAGATTTTTGAGACGATTTTAAGCTCGTTTTTTAAACGGTTTTGAGCACAAGCTTCGAGGAGTAGATTTGGCACAACCCTCCTCTCACACAATCCCTCAAAACTGAACCACAATATTCCTTCATTATCCTTTCCAAAACCGACTTATCTCCCTCCATACTCCATATTTTCGACCACATTCACTTTCCCCTCCCTCAAGCAAGCTACCACTAGCTAAAAACATAACCCTAGAAGCAACACACCCCCTCTTTTCATTTCCTATATAATCAAGTATACACACTCACACACACAAACACAAGAAGGGGGACGGACAAACACAATACGACATACACGGTTTTTGCATTCGAAACCCTAACCTTTGCCCCTCAAACCTCACGTAAAAAGCAGCCCTAAACTCCTCTTATACCCATAAATAAAGCACAAAGTTCACACAAGAGATTAGACGAACATTAGAGCATCGGTTTGCTCTCTTTTTCGTGTTTTCTCGCGTTCTGGACAGCTCCTGTTCTCGTCAGTTTTGAGTCATTTTCAAATCGTTTTTAGTCTGGTTTTTTTTTTGCTAAACATCAAATTTTCATAGTCCAAGAATTCCAGAACATCTTTCAGATTTAAAATTAAGAAACGACGTCACAATCTTCATTTGAAAATCGCTGCACGAAGTGCCTTATTACGCGAGAAATTGTTTTATCTTTCGAAATTGGTTTTGTTAAATTGTTTCGATATTTAATTTGAAATCTTCAAAGACGCGCCTTCTAAGGAACACTTGCATACGGGACCCCGAGTGATGTCCAAGTCTACATGTAAGTTAAGGGTGCACAAAATCCCGACTCAATCTCTCACTTTTGCTCGTGTTAGTACACGACCTTAAGGCCTTTTTGTTTGTTTTTTTATCGTCTTTTAATTATCATCTCATGTTAGTTAATATATTTCGTAATTATGATGATAATGATGTTTAATCGCTATTTAGAATAAATAGCATGTTAATCATATGTTTGTTTTTTAATTTATGACGATAACATTTTTAATTAGAATAATTGCATGTTTAAATTATGAAATGAATCAACTAGCTTCTTTAAAATGATTAATATGAAAATTTAATTAGTTTATTCGCATTCACATGTTTTAATGACTCATTTTTTTTTAGCTAAGAAATAGTTAGAATTAAATCGCATGTTTAGTTTGTTTTATTTCAATTTATGATGTATACATTTTGTTATATCATTTATCGTTGTTAAATCGTAACTTGGCCTAACCAAACTTATAGAAAGCATGTTAATTCAATTAGACATTCCATAGGTCATACAAAACCCGACATAAGATTTAAATGGTTTCTTTAAAGAATTTAATGAATTCATCTTCTTCTTATGACAATTTCTCGCTAGTTGAACTGTGCATGCTTAGCATCTATGGATATGGCCCACCTGCAAGCCCAGCCGATCTGTGGACATACATCCGTCTTTTGAAAGCCACTCTCGGCGGCGTAAAAATGCTTTCGACCGGATCGTTTTAGATCGATCGGTTTCGTCTCGGTAAGGGTATCGAAACGATTAGAGATGTTCGGAGTCGCCACCAAGCATTTGTGGGATGCTTGGAACCCATTCGAATCCACTTTATACCTCGGTCAAACGAAGCACAAAGCAGTGTTTGACATAGGTACTAAAGATAAGGAATCGTCCCACTTTAGCATCCTATCTCTAGAATGACTCTCGTACGCCCTGGATAAGGTCGTCCACTATCCAAAGTTTCTGAGTAAGAGGTGAAGGTACGTATTGGGAATCCCTTTAATCAGACACCCAATCCCGCCCGCGGTAGCGGCCTCTACTGACTGATCTTGGTTGGTTGAATGCAAAAGTTGATAAAACGGTTTAAATGCATGAATGCGCATCCAATAATTTAAACCTAACATGTGAGAGCTTTCTATGTCGGTTGATTTAATCCAAGTATCAAGTATAAGATATAGAGTTGGATTAATGGTTGATTTGCATGCAAGACAGAAACTAAAAATCCATTTACCGTAATAGGTTTATGGTGCATAATGTGATCCATTTGTCTTAGTAAAGCATTTTGCAAATATGATTTTCGAATGAGCAAATAGTCATCTGATCCGTCCTATATCCGGGCTAACCGGAGTCGGGATCGTCCTAGACTAATGCTGGAAAAGGGAACAAGCCATGTGCCAGGCGGCCATATGAGGCGCGAGCCTGGTGGCGATGCAAGGGAGTCTCCCCTGGTTTTGAAAATAAGATAAAATGGGCCCGTTTAGGCGCGGGTCAGTCAACGGTTTAAGACGAGTTCTGACCATTGAAAAACATATATAAAACGTATTGAAAATGGGTATTTGGACCCTTTTTGGTTTGAAAGGACCGTTTAAGTCGTATTTATGTTGATTTGAGGAACGAGACTTGAATAATCATCATTATTTTGATGATATTCGATGTCGGGTTCGACTTGACAAGCTTGACATGAATAGTTTTGAAAATAATTATGAACTAATTGTTTTAAGTTCATTTGAATATAATTAGTCAATACTCATCATCGTACTCGGGTTAAAATCCGATATGGTATGTAGAACCAAGGATGACTTTGTGTTGGTGACTAATACATTAATTTTGGAAATGTAAAGAAATGATGAAAGGCTTTAAAATACCTTTCAAAATGTAAGGAAATGAAATAAAAGGCTTTAAAATACCTTTTAAATGTAAATAACCAAATATTATCACCGAAACATGGATTTAACCGTCATGGTATGACGAACCAAGGGCGAAAAATGTTTTATGGTTAAAAACAAATAAACTAAAATAAAAAAGGTTTGAAAATATTTGAAATGGTAAAAACCGATTACAAATATGAAAATGGATTAAAGGGGAAAGACGAGAATAAACACGGTTGAGTTCTGACCTGGGCACCCCATTGAGGCACGAGCCTTTGTGCACAATAAGGGGCTTCTGCCTCAGGCCAAAACTCAGTTTTGACTCATTTATCCCATGTTTTGGACCGTGTTATGCATGTTTTAGCATGTTATAGTCATAAAACAAATGAAGACATGATAAAAGAAGGATTTTTACACCCTCATACTTACATGTTTGATTACGGCGAGAAACCGATGTAAGTGTAACAACTCGTTTGGTCGGAAAAGACTCGGTTTAAAACCGTTTTGGTAAGTAAAAAGAGTGTTTTATTAAGATTAGTGACGGTGTAGTGGTCGAAGTGGGCGGTCAAGTGATTTAATTCACGATGACGGTACCAAACAATTTTTAAGGCTTGTATTTACGATCGGTAGGTCGTAAATATGCGTCGGATTGTGACTTAAGAAGTCGAGTCAAGAATTTTAATGGAGAAAAGAGGGGGCGGACACTCGCGTAAGTTCTCAAATGGGGTTATTTGAGGGGTATTTATAGGAAAATGAGTGGTTGTGTGAGTTTTGAGCGACGTTGCCACCTGGGCTGCTTAAAGAGGCGCGAGTCACGTTGCGGGTCTTCGAGTTGTCCTGTCACTTTCACACAAGTGCAATCATGATTTGTTCTATCCTAGGATTTATAGTCACATGTTTGGTATATCTTAGTATAGAAGGCTTAGTATAGAAGGCTTTGAATGTTTTGTTTTTTGTGGTTCACTCGGTTTGACTCGTTGTTGGAGTCGGGATTTTGAATTTTTGAGTCGGTTTTTGGTCAGGTGTCGGTTTTGACTCTAGTTAGTGTCATTGCGACCCCGTTGTCGTGCATTAAACACTCCAGGTACTTTTGAAAAGTTTTGAAATGTTTTATTTTCGAAATCGTTTTAAGTTTTCCGACGTAAAGTTGTACACAAACTGTCGATCAAACGTTGCGATTCCAAAACATGTTATAGTCCGATAATCATCGGGTGTTTGTTGGAGTCTCAGCAGATACTGGGTATCTACAGAGCCCCCACTTTGACAGAGGCTTGGACAGGGCGAAAGTCAAAGTAGAGCCCCCAGGTCAATCGAAGATTACAACCTGGAGACCCAAGCGACGTCGAGGCAGCTCGAAAGAATTCGGTCCAAGGACCTGCCGTCAGGAAAGGCGACGCCAAGGCGACTCAAGGGTATGAGCCAATGACCTGTCGTCGGGAATAGTTTAGAGTCTGTCGACTATCCGTGCGGGTCGTTTAAATTCCGTTAGACTACGTACAAAGGCTCGCCATCCATAAGAAGGAGTCATACCCGAGGCATCTTCGGAGATGTCCTTGCGCATTTGCGGACAAAGGCTCGCCAGCTGGGGTGCGTACGTGAGGAGGGCTCACCAGCCGCGGTGCGTCATAAGGTTCGCCAGCCATGGGGCGTATATGAGAAGGGCTCGCCAGCCGCGATGCGTTGTAAGGCTTGCCAGCCATGAGGCGTATATGAGGAGGGCTCGCTAGCCGCGTTGCGTTGTAAGGCTCGCTAGCCATGGTGGTATATTAGGAGGGCTCGCCAGCTGCGATGCGTTGTAAGGCTCGCCAGCCATGGTGCGTATATGAGGAGGGCTCGCCAGCTACGATGCATTGTAAGGCTCGCCAGCCATGGTACGTATATGAGAAGGGCTCGCCAGCCGCGATGCGTTTTAAGGCTCGCCAGCCATGGTGCGTACCTGAGGAGGGCTCGCCAGCCGCGACGCATTGTAAGGCTCGCCAGCCATGATGCGTACCTGAGCAGGGCTCGCCAGCCGTGATGCGTTGTAAGGCTCGCCAGCCATGGTGCGTACCTGAGGAGGGCTCGCCAGCCGCGGTGCGTTGTAAGGCTCGCCAGCCATGGTGCGGTCAGTTAATTGACCGTGAGAATAGCCGCGTTAGATGCGCTTGTTTTGAAGGTAACAGACTCATGATGCCGCCGTAAAAATAGTGAATTTTGAATTTCACTATCCATGTTGTTAAAATGAGTGGGTCCCGCGAGGAGGCCCCCTTTTGACGTTTGAAGGAATAGCGAATTTTGAACTTCCACTACTCGTTTTTTGAATTTTTTGATGGAAATAGCAAATTTTAAATTTCGCTATTACGACTGAGGTGACGGTTTATGTGCCGCTGTTGAAATGTGATAGAAATAGTGAATTTGGAATCTTCACTATTATTTTTGAAGTGACGTTTTATGTGCCGCCGTTGACATGTGTCGTGAAAATAGTGAAATTTGAATTTCCACTATTATTTTTAAAATGACGGTTTTAATTGTCGTCGTTTAAAATTTGACGAAATAGTGAATTTGAATTTTCACTATTATTTTGAAAATTGACGGTTTTAATTGCCGTCGTTGAAATTTGAAGGGAAAATAGTGAATCTGAATTTTCACTATTATTTTGAAATTTGACGGTTTTAATTGCCGTCGTTTGAAATTTGACGAAATAGTGAATTTGAATTTTCACTATTATTTTGAAGGGAAAATGGCGGTTTTGATTGCCGTTTGTTTGAAATTTTTGAAGGAAAAATAGTGAGTTTTGATTTCACTAATTGTTTTTGTATTTGCAAAATGACGGTCCTTAATATCGTCGTTGAAAACTAGAAGTTTGTTACGGGAAATTGGGCCAAAGCCCAAAATTTTGCTGAAAGAGCAGGGAACACCTGATTGAGGCGCGAGCTACCTGGCGAACCAAGGGAGCTTCCCTATTTTCTGTAAAAGACGCGAGGTTGGTCCGCATGCCATTCAATCTTCGTCTTCTTCTCACAAACTCGAAAACCCGCGAAAAAAATCGCCATTGTTGGTCTCTAGCTTACTTCCGTTCGTGCCATCATCAACAATGTCATCTCAAGGTATGTATTTCCTCTTGAATCCATTTGAATTTGTTGGTTTTTTAGCTAAATTGAATTAGGACGAAAATTTTACCCTAGAAAATCGATTTGGGCGTTTTTGATTGAACCCATTTCGAGTGAAATTGATGATTGCATTAGGTTAGAAACCCGTTTAGGAATATAGGGGTGCTTTTAGTTTGCATTTTGGCACCCCTTCCCGCTCCTTATGTTTGAAAAACGCGAGTGAGGAGGAGAAACCGTCTCATCTCACAATACAAAGTTTATTTGCTTGGGTAATGGGTCCCACTAGGTTGCATTGTAGTCGGGAAAGACCGTATTTGCAATTGTTGACCTTTGTTTTGTATTTGTGGGCAAAATTAGAATTTTTGCCTTTTGTGACGGTCTTATGTCTGACAAAATAAGCGCTTGTTTGAGCTTGAATTGAGTCAGTTTGCCTTGAAATGGACCTTATTGGTAGTTTAGGTCACCTTGAGGCGTGATAAAATCACGTTTGCCTCTTTGCAGTCGTTTTTGAATTTTTGACCGGTTTGTGCTCAAATTGGCGTATAAATTGCCTTTTTGAGCCGTAGAAAAATTCCTTATTGCATTGGGAATGTACTTTGGTTTGTTGGCGGACCTTGTGTGGGTCTTGGGGTGCCGTTTTTTGTTGTGGTTGTTTTGACTCGTCTTTTGCTTGAAATGAAGGGCGAGTCGTTTTTTTTGTGAATTATTTTTGTTGTTTGGTTTGGGTTTGGGCGGGATTGCCCTTGTTTTGCTTTGCAGGTTGTTTGTTTTTTGTGGGTTTGTACAATTTACGCATAATGCCAAAATTTCGGCTGACGTTCTTTGATTGCAGGAGAGTGTTCGGGACAGGCCGGGTCCCTTGCTGCGACTTTTGAGGAGTTGTTCGGGATGGGGCCGGTTAGCACTCCGGTAAGTGTACCCGCCGCGGTAGTGCAGGACGTTTTCGAGGAGGAGGGACCCTCTGCGGAGGCTGTTGGGGCTGAGAGGGCCGTTGAGGAGCGTGAGGAGCCCATTGTTAGGGCTACCAGCGCTGAGAGAGCTCAGACTGGGTCTGAGGCTGGTACCGCCGGGAGGAGGGTTTCTACGAGGAGACGGACTCCTCGGCCGACCATATGGACGTTACAGAATGTCGTTAGGGTCATTGAGAGGCCATCCATCCGTCACGTTGAGGACGACGCTGACGTCGCGAGTTGGGGCGCTAGACGGGCTACAGCCCCGCGGGGGCTGAACCTGCGGGCAGCGCCTGCTTGGGCCGAGGGTTTCGACGGTAGCCAGTTGTTGCTTCGACTGGACATGCACATCTCCTACCGTGCTCTTGAGGGGTAGGTGAGTCGTGTCCCTTGATTGAACTTTCGTCACTTTTGAAGTGTCAGACCTAAATAGGCGTTCTGTCGTTGTTTGTTTTTGATTTCAGGAGATCGGCACCATGAGGACTTTCTCGGGCTTTACTACCTACTTGGGCCTTTACAACGTTCTCCGAGCCGGGACGAGGGCGTTGATAGAGAGGTCGGCTTTTGGGCCGTTGGTGGCCGCTTGGCGGGATATTCACAAGTCTTCGATTAGGTCGAACCTGTGTCTGATCCGTGCCATGTTGGATCGGTACTGGGATACGACATCGTCGTTCCACATGGAGTTCGGGGAGGTCGGTGTGACCTTAGAGGATTTCGCCATGATATCCAGCCTCCCTTGTGGCGAGACGCCTGTTGAGTATACCGAGACACCGGAGAGAGTGTCTTCTCCTGTGTTTACTCATCTGATTGGTACTGCTTTGCCTAAGCCTTCTGACATTACCCCGTACCTGATCACGATTTCGTATGTGAGAGACCACTTCAGAGAGAGAGTGGCGGGTGTTGCTCCGGCGCCGTTGGAGAGTCCGGAGGCGGAGGCTAGGGCTGACGCGCAGGAGGCGCGGTTGTGGTTGTGGTACTTCTTGGGTGCCACGTACTTCGGTGACAAGGGCGAGCGCTTGTCGACCAAGGTGCTTCCTCTCCTTGCTGACCTTGACACTTTGGGTCAGTTCGACTGGGTTACGCCGGCCTTGGCGAGTTTCACCCAGTACATGCACCCAACGGTGCGTCCGGAGGCAATGGGGGATTGTAGTGCCCTGCTTTTGTTGGTCTCGACCTCATCTTGGAGGTACGAGCATTTTTTGTAGTTTCTTTTTAAGTTTGATTTTGATTTTAATTTTGGCAATTTTTGAGAAATTGGTTGATTTTTGTTTGCTGTGTTTGATTATAGGCTTGGTTGTACGCTTACTTCACCCTTCTGCGCCTGGGGACTACAGGTGGTGTCCTCTTGACCTACCCCGCTGTCAGGGGTTGGTCGGTGGCTCCGAAGAAGTCGACTAAGTCGACTTACGAGGATTGTAGGCGACGCGTGAACAAGCTTCGAGTTGCTGACGTGAGTCGTTGTTCCTTACTCTTTCTTCTTTGTAGAATTAAATAGAGATATGATTACTAGGTAGCTTAGGAAGCCCCCAGTCGGTTGAGTAGCTTTGTTCTGAATGCAGTTTGTAGGGTGGCCTTGGGAGCACTACACGGACGTGCCGGCCACCGTCAGGGAGCATCTGCGGCGTCGCAGCTTCCAGCGTTTGTAGTTGGAGACGGCAATCGAGCCGGTTTGGTACCTGGGCGAGCATTTAGCTCGTCAGTGCCTTAATGAGATCTTCGTGGTACCGATCGACCCGCCTAGGGTGTTGTTCCAGGAGTCGACCTCCGACGAGGTTGAGGAGAACCTTCACGGTCAGGGAGGTGAGGTGCTGTTGTTGCGGGACGTCAACTACGACACCTTCCGGTTATCGAGGCTTGCCTGGTACCTGATTGAGGCATTTTTTCCTCTGTTCTTTTGTTTTCATTGTCTCCTTTGATAGGGTGGTTTGTTACCTTTGATGCGGACCCGAATTACAGGGGGTCGACGCGTTGATGAGGACTCAGCCCCCAGTTTTCCCGGCGGAGACCACCTTTCAGGGACCGGGCGGTGAGGTGCTACAGTTGCGCCTGCTAGATCCTGCAGTTGCTGAGGTGACCGATGTTGGCATGGAGTGGAGGTTGTTCGTTCTGAGGGTGAGTCCCTGACTTGAACCTTTTTCCTCATTCGTGTTTTGCCTTGCATTGTATTGAAGGACTTTTTTTGGCTGCAGGTGACAACCGTTAGTCATCAGGCTTTGTGGCTGATGGTTAACCGCTGGAGGGCGCTTGCTGGTGACCTGGCTGTGAGGGAGGCTCGGTTTTCTCAGATACTTTTGTGTGTTGTTTTTGTGTATTTTGTGTTGCGTTTCACGTTTTCTAGATCTTGATGATCTGTATTGTGTTTTGTAGGGTACTGCGGATCCAGCGGAGCTTGCTCGGGTTCGCGCTGAGTTGGATGCAGCTAGGTCGATGATCGAGACCCAGGGGTTGGGGATCACTCGTCGGGACCAGGAGTTGAGGCGTCGTGAGGACGAGTTACGAAGCCGAGATGCAGAGATTGCTTCTCTCAGGGCTCAGTTGGCTGCAGCGGAGGAGCTTCATGTCGAGATAGAGCGTGAGACGCTAGAGAGTTCCCCGGAGAGGGAGTCTGAGCAGGTGGTAGTGTCTGCGTTGGCGGCGACTCCTCTTGAGACCGGTTCTTGTTCGACGGGAGGCGCTGAGTAGTTGTAGTAGCTTGCCCGTGTCTTGGACTCTTGTTTGTACATATTTACATTTTGCGTGAGGCGGTTTGTATATATGTGTTTTTGGATTGTAGTTCATTTTGTGATTTTTGGCTTTTTTGTGTTGTGTTTCGGAGGAGCATTGTCGGCTGTCAACTCTCCTTTTTGCTTCGCACTAGTTCCTGCATCGTTAGTGTAGAAAATAGGCAACAGGTAGCACATACGCATAAACGTAAACACGTAAAACCATTTGATTGAAAACAAAATTAAGCAAGGTAACTTGAAGTTAAAATTGAATTTTTAAAATTAAAATGAATTTTGAAAAATTCCGCGACAAGTCGTCAAGTTTGGAATTCAAAAGGAATTAATTTGAAAATTGTGCAATTAACTCGTGTCGTGAATTAAATTGCTTTGTAATTGTTGAAATTGATTTGTGACTTGAAAAACTTCAAACTTAATCCGTCAGGGAAGAATTTTAGAAAAGATTTTTACGAGTGTATTTGATTTGACTTTTTTTGAGGTCAAGACTCGAATTTGTGCTTGAAGATTTGAGGAAAACTGATGCCGTGTTATCAATTTTCGATTTTTATTTTTGCTGCAAAATTGCGAAAAAGTGAATTTTTTTTTGAAATTTTGATTGACATGGAAACGATACGTCGCGGATCGGGGCGACTAGCCCTTCCCCCCTTAAAAAAAATCCGTATGTTTAAAGCTGCGTTATGGAAACCGTGTCGGATTTCATAAAACAAGAAAACAAGAAAATGTGAGTTTGAGGAAACACAAAATGTCATGGATCATCTCGAAGGGGCGCGAGCGTTCTGGCGGGAGGTTTGAGGTGTCAGGAGAAAACACAAGTTGAAAGAGACAAGTCAAAGCGGCAATCCTGGGAGAGGGCCTAAAGAGGCGGGAGCAGCCTGGCGATGGGAGCCAGCTCTCCCCTTTTTCTGAAAAATGCGCTGATCGTTTTGTATAAATAGTGATGTTTGCGCTTCATTGTTTCATCATCCGAAACACAAAAACATCTTTATAAAACCTCTTCTTCTTCCTCAACAAATATTTCATGGATGCCTTTGAGAATGCGTTGCGACAATGGTGTCGGGATTTGTCGCCTCCCGAAAAGTATCAACTCATTTGCCTGGGAGTTGGTCAATTGTGGGTGCTCCGTCAAGTCAAGGTACAATCCTCATTCCTCGAAGCATGTTCTCGGTTTTGGGATTCGAAACACCATGTTTTCGTTTTCCCGAAAGGTGAAATTTGTCCTCTTGCCGAAGAGGTCGGAGCCATTGGTGGGTGGCCGGGTTGTGTTCCGGTGTTTCCTCCGACTCGGTTGTGCTACAAGGAGAAATTCCGTTCCATGTTGTGTTTGTCGACAAGTCAAGTCAACTTCCTTCTTGCTCCTCATGGTGTCAACTACCTTACTGATGCGTGTCTAAAATATGATGTTTTACACCCTCTTTTACACGCATTTCAGAGCTCAGTTATGTAGTTTATGCTACTATTTTCCCTTTTTCCGTCTACTTTCGTGTTCTTGGGTAATATTGCAGAAACGCGAAGAATCCAGCGGAAAATGAGCCAAATCCGTCCCCGAGTACTTGGCATATTATTTGACATGAAGTATTTACTCGGGAAGCGAACTTGGTGCGCGTATCAAGGCCTGAAAGATAGATTTGCGAGAGTTTCAGAAGCGAATTACCAGCTAACTTGGTCTATCGACTGACCTATATGGTCTATAGACTGTCAGAATGCTGAACAGTTTACTGCAGGAAGAGCAGTCAGTCGATCGACTGAGGTCTATGGTCGATCGACCGCACCACGAGACTGACGCGCAAATTAAAAGACGAGAGTTAGAAGCCTAATTGTAATTAGGTTATAGGAATAAGAGTTACGTGACATTCCTATATAACGTAACCCCTTTCTACTCTTTTAGGCATTCAGATTGGGATTCAGATTTACATACCTAGTTTACAATTTGCATTAGTTCTAAATAAAGTTCTTCTCTTGCATTCGGATTGGCTTTTTCTCGCCTTCTTTATTTTCTGGTAATTCTTGTTCTAAGTTATATTCCTTCTTTATAGATTAAAATTGACTAGTTATAATCCCTAAGCCCTAATCCTTTCTTTATGCGATTTTATTGTTCATTTAATTTAGTTATAAATCCTGTTGTTTTCATCTATATTTTTGTTTATGTTATTATTTTCAGTATGAGTAGCTAAACCCTTCGTGCCAAGATGTAGGGGATCTGTAGGTTAGACGGTTTTGACAATAAGTAATCTGTTATCGGGCTCTGGTCGATCGACTGACTTCGTTGGTCGATCGTCTGGGTCCGTAGGTCGGTCGACCGCCCTACATGGTCGATCGACCGGGTCCGTAAGTCGGTCGACCGCCCTGCATGGTCGATCGACTGCCACGTGTTAGATTAGCTTCGACTTAATTAATTTAATTGATATATTTGACGAATCGAGTGCACGCGACTAGTTGAATGCTTAGGAATTGACCGACTCGATAGATCGAAAGATGGGGAGGGAAATAGACTACGTAATTAAGACGACTAAATTAATAAGATCGAGAGATAAGTTAATTTAGTTTTTAAGTATCATTAATCAAGAACGAAAGTTAGTATTAGTGAGATTTAGGGACCCGTAGCTTAGGCCGAAAGGTTTCTACCTGTTAAATTGGACAGAGAGGACTTTTTATTTTCCCGTTTAACATGCTTAATTCAGTTTACTTAGAGTTACCGTCATCGAAACTACAGTGAACCGACCATCTTAGCATCCTTTTTAATATTTGATTTCATCCATTTTCTTTAATCACTCATTTATTTGTTTTAAGTTTAATTTTAATTTGATTGGCTTTAGTTATAGAACTTTTCAAATCAAACCCCCTCACAACTGTTACTTTAGACTAAAATTAGACAACTGTTAATTGCATCGCCTCTCTGTGGTTCGACCCTGACTGCCACTAGCTGTAGTAGTATTTAGGTTTTATAAATTTATCTTTGATACTCTACGACGGTATCAAATTTTTGCGCCGTTGCCGGGGAGGCAATTGTTTAATTTTTAGTTGTTTTTATTTTAGTCTTTATCTTAGTTTAAGGGACACCTGTTCCTTAAACTCTTCTCATATTCTACTTGTAGTTTCTTCTTATGCGCAGGTCACAGGGTGATGAATTACGACCGTTAGATCCTGAGATCGAGAAGACTTTGCGTGAGTTGAGACGATCATCTAGAGTATTGCCGACATAGGAAGAGCTGAGTACTCTGTCCAGTTATTACGAGAACGCGCTATTTGAGGTGGATCCACCTTCATCTCCTATTTCTACTTCTTCAGCTGAGACCGTTACATCTCCAGATATGGCTGAAGAAGCAAGTATAGCCAGTCACTCCGAGCCAAAAGCTGAGAATCTCTATAAGGGATTCGTGTTGCCAGCTGGGATGGATAGGAAATTCGAAGCGAAACTGTCCTACATTAACTTGGTTGAGAGAGACCAATTTGGGGGAGCTGCAAATGAAGATGCAGCCAAACATATGGAGATATTCATTGACTACTGTTGTTCCATACCTCCACCAGCAGGTGTGACCCAGGACCAGATAAAAGAGACCATGTTCATATTCTCGCTCCGTGATGCTGCTAGGGAGTGGTACCGAGATCTGGATCGAGCTGCTAATGGGATTACTGATTGGAATTGGCTGGCCCTAGCATTTTATAAAAAATATTTCTCCGCATCGAAGACCAATGCGATTAGAGCTCAGATTACAAGCTTTAAACAAGGTTCTGATGAGGATTTTCATGAGGCATGGGTCCGTTTTAAGAGACTGGTGCGATCTATTCCGCACCATGGGTTTGAGAAATGGTTTTTGTGCAACCAGTTCTATAATGGTCTTTATGATGATCAAAGAGCTGTCCTAGATGTTGCAGCTAATGGAAGATTTCAAGAAAATAGCGGTGAGACAAAGGGATGGAAAATCATCGATGACCTGGCCACCCATAAAGCTGAGCATGGGAATTCTAGAGGAAATCAGAGAAGATCAGCTGAATCTCCTGCTATAGCTGCAATAGAGGCCCTCACTGCAAGATTTGACAAGCTAGATTTTGGGGCATCCTAAAAATGTGGGATATATAAAGTTAATGCAGTTTCAGACGGCCCCTTTACATGCAAAAGATGTGGAAGAGAGAGACATGTTTCGGAATTTTGTACTAGTTCGAATGAAACATGTGCTGCCTTTCAACACTTTAGGCAGACTGATACTTATCCCGATCCCTCAAATGTCCACCCCAATTTGAGGTGGACTAACCAGAATCTCCTTAATCCGGGTCCACAGCAGCAGCAGCAGCAATAACAAAGCTATGTGCCCCCTCATAAGCACCAGCAATATCAAAAGCCTCCCTATGTGCCTCAGCAGCAATAATTTCAAAGTTCTGATATTTCCGATTTGAAAAACATGGTTCAGAATTTGTCGGGATTGCTACAAAAGGAGTCTCTAGCTAGAGAGACTTCTACAAAAATGTTGGAGAGTCAAATTGCCCAATTGGCAAGCAAAAGTGTAAGTAGAGCTCCGCGGCATTTACCGTCACATCCGGATCAAAAAGAGACCCTAAATGCGATTACTTTGAGGAGTGGGTCTACCCTTAATAGGCCCACTATGGTCGAAGATGTTACTGAAAAAGATGGGGCGGAACCGAGTAAGAAAAAGGCTGGAATGAATAGTAGCAAGAAAAAGACGATCAGCAGGTACATCAGTCGATCGACTAACACACCTGGTCGATCGACCAGTTCGGGTAACAGAGAAGCTTCTGGTCCTGTGGAAGCCAGTCGATCGACTGACCTACATGGTCGATCGACTGAAGATACGTATGATTGTGAACCTTTTCGTCCTCCAATGCCAGATAACTTGAGGGACTACTTATTTCGGGGTACGACGACTCCGAAATTATCGAGGCAAAGTACGACTCTACGACGGTTAATGGTTCATTCCTGAGACGGTCTGAAGAAGGTTCGAGCTACAACAAGGACAAAGTAGTGGATTTTCAGCTTAAGTCCACACTCCACTGATGGTGGTATGAGAGACCTAGAGGAGAGGGCTAAGTTGCTTCTTACAACCCCTTATCCAGAGAGATTGGTGCCGACAAAGGAATAGGTATCGTTTAACAAGTTTGAAAATGTTATTCATAGTTTAAATGTGCAAGTTCCTTTCCTAGAATTAGTTAATCAAGTGCCTGCCTATATGAAATTTATGAAGCAGCTGTTGTCTAAAAAGAAGTCACTTGATACTGTGCAATCTGTCGCACTAACTGATGAGTCATGTTCCTATTTGACTCACACTGCTCCACATAAGTTAGCTGACCCTGGTAGCTTTTCTGTTCCTTGTAATATTGGTATCTTCTCAATTGAGAAGGCATTATGTGATCTAGGAGATAGCATTAGTGTTATGCCTTTGAGTCTTGCTAAGAAATTGAGATTAACTAAGGTTGCAATCACAAACATGACAGTACAGATGGCTGATCGTTTTGCAGTTTAGCCTATAGGAGTCTTAGAGAATATTCATGTGCAAATAGGAAAGTTCTTTTTCCCAGTTGACTTCATTGTGCTAGATATACCCGAGGATGCTCATATTCCTATCATTTTGGGTAGACCATTTCTGCACACTACTGGTGCAGTTATAGATGTTGGCTCAGGTACATTGACCTTTAAGGTAGGAAAACAGTCCATTGTTTTTGCCCAGACCTATAAGAAAAAGGATGATATGTACCGAATAACTTGCAATGTAGCTAAATCTTATGTTGTGTTGCCTGATACGCCTGCCCCTATGCCTAATTCTGCTATAACACCTCCGCCCAAGATTGGGAGCAAATTGGAGGAAGATCCTTCTGTTTTGACTATTGCATGAAATGGTTTGGGGAAGGAAGAGCCGTTCATTGCTCCAGTTGTGAAGGAGCCAATCGTTCAAAGAGGCGGTCTAGGGTGTCTGAGCTATGCAACTGATGAGGAGCCACTCAAGGTGACGAAATCCGATTTGGATTTTGATGAGCCAAACGAGGCCAGTGATTGGGAAGATGTTAGAGATGTTGATCCGTTGAGTTCTACGGATATTCGAGTTGTTAGGAGCCCCGCTGAGGAGATGAATACTGTAGAGGCTACCTCTTCTAGCCAAAAGCCGAGCAAGTGGGCCATTCTGTGGCCATTCTTGATCAACTATTACTTGATTAGGACTTTTTAAAAAAAAAACATTTTATTGCTTTTGTTAGACTTTTTATTGCTTTGGTGTGCGCGAGACTTCGCTTTATTAAGTTTGCTTAGGATTTAAAGACTTTAGACTGTTACTTTGGGTTTTGCGCAGTTTTAGGGGCGTTATTATGTGTATTTGCTGGTTCATAGACCATATTAGCTCAATTTACTGGGTTAATTCGAAGAAATCAGAAATTTACAGCAGGTATCTCAGTCGATCGACTGGCTTGTGCGGTCGATCGACTGTGCCGCGACTCCAGGGGCTTCTGTTCCTGTCACCCTGGTCGATCGACTGGATGGCATGGTCGATCGACCACCTTCGCTGGTGTACCTGTTCACTACCATTCCCCTGCTGTGTTTGGTCGAATTGCGGAGTTGAGGGAGTCTTTTCTCCACTTTATTCTCCGATTCATTTCTGTTTTCTTCTGTTTTCTTACTTAGCACATAATTTTGCGTTTCGTAGACTGCTTTCTCGGATAATGCACGGTATTGTCTGTCCTTTCAGGTACCTATGGTAGCACTGTTGGCTACTGAAACCTCCTAGCTCACGCTGGTTTGGGGAGGTTTCCTTTTGCTGCGCTTAAAGTCTTGTGAGTTCCCCATGTATCCTTCATGTCTTTTTGGTTAATATTATCGCAAATTCCCATTTCCATTGATTATTTTCTCATATGATTTTACACAATGGGGACATTGTGTGATTTGGTTTGGGGAAGGGTTTTACGTCGCATTTGCATTGTTTTTATTGCATTACAGTTACACGTTTATTTCATTTCTGCTTGCATTGTATTTATTTCCTATATATACAAAAATCAAAATTCAATAAAAATTGAAAAAATTTCCAAACAAATCCAAAATAGCATGTTTATTTTAGCATATAGGTTGAGTCGGAACGGTAGTATTTCAATGATGACATTGCATTTGCATTTGTTTATGCCTAAGCCGTGCTTAATTGACATGTTATTAGGAGAATCACATATGCATAGTCTACGAGTTTTCGTTAATTTATTTGCTGAACTTTAAACTTGACTTAGATTTTTGGCAAACTACATCATTTTTTGAGTTTTAGAGCTTTATAACTGGTGTCATCTATGACCAGTTTATTTAAGATGTGAGTAGTTACTCCTTATGAGACGTGTTACATAAATTTGCATAAAGATGAACTTAATCTGCTTAATACCTGTATGCATTCGGTTTGTGGTTTCGTGACACATGTGGTAGAGGTCCCCTTTTCTCATTTTACCCATAAACCTCACACAGCCAAATTGCCTTCTGTCCCATAAGCTACATACTATATTTAACCTACCTTATCTGAGCTAGTATTGGTAGTTGTGGGAATGTGTTTATTGCATTTTGGTTATATTGCTCTTTATGAGAAGGTTGGTGGAATGTTGGAAAGAAAGAAAAAAAAAATTGAAAAAAAAAGAGAAAAAATGAAAAGCAAGTTCGACCTTTGGTCGGTCGACTGGACTTATGGGTCGATCGTTCGTGAACTGCAGAAATGAAAGAAGAAAAAAAAGAGATCAAAATCGCATAATTCAAAGTCTTTATTAAATGGCGATTTTTGCTCCCATGTTGTATTTGTATCTTATGGGGAGTTGACTAATTGTGGAAATTGTGAGATTTGTGCTTCTAATTGGCACCATTTTGTATCGATTGATCTTGAGTTTGAAGTTGGGATGTCCCCGTAAATTTGGATCTGTAGTTACTAGCTTGGATTTAACTCCTCATATCCAAATTTATCTTAGCCCCTTCTTACTCAATACCTCACATATCCAAAATTGTCTCGGCATGTGTCATGGTCTTTTATGGTTGGAATGCATATGTACGGTTGTAGAGATTATTTTCATATTAGATTGCAGGTATGTTCTTATAGGTTGTAGTTAGGTGAGTGTCATTACAAAATTACTTCTTTCTACCTTTTACATATATTCACCTGTGCTTATTTGTGATATGAGCGACCCGTGAGAGTCCATAATGATAAGTCTCTATAGTTTAAAGTTCAACAATTTTTAACGACTACATAACTCGTTTGCATGATTCATATTACTAATTGATTGTTGATTTCTAGCATTAAACTGGTTTAGGCTTTGGAGTTTGCATCTCGCTCTGAGAATGAACGCGTTCCATTAGGTTTTAAGATTGAGTCTAGTTCTTGCTTGGGGACAAGCAAGGGTTTGGTTTGGGGAATTTTGATGCGTGTCTAAAATATGATGTTTTACACCCTCTTTTACACGCATTTCAGAGCTCAGTTATGTAGTTTATGCTACTATTTTCCCTTTTTCCGTCTACTTTCGTGTTCTTGGGTAATATTGCAGAAACGCGAAGAATCCAGCGGAAAATGAGCCAAATCCGTCCCCAAGTACTTGGCATATTATTTGACATGAAGTATTTACTCGGGAAGCGAACTTGGTGCGCGTATCAAGGCCTGAAAGATAGATTTGCGAGAGTTTCAGAAGCGAATTACCAGCTAACTTGGTCTATCGACTGACCTATATGGTCTATAGACTGTCAGAATGCTGAACAGTTTACTGCAGGAAGAGCAATCAGTCGATCGACTGAGGTCTATGGTCGATCGACCGCACCACGAGACTGACGTGCAAATTAAAAGACGAGAGTTAGAAGCCTAATTGTAATTAGGTTTTAGGAATAAGAGTTACGTGACATTCCTATATAACGTAACCCCTTCCTACTCTTTTAGGCATTCAGATTGGGATTCAGATTTACATACCTAGTTTACAGTTTGCATTAGTTCTAAATAAAGTTCTTCTCTTGCATTCAGATTCACTTTTTCTCGCCTTCTTTATTTTCTGGTAATTCTTGTTCTAAGTTCTATTCCTTCTTTATAGATTAAAATTGACTAGTTAGATCCCTAAGCCCTAATCCTTTCTTTATGCTATTTTATTGTTCCTTTAATTTAGTTATGAATCCTGTTGTTTTCATCTATATTTTTTTTCTGTTATTATTTTCAGTATGAGTAGCTAAACTCTTCGTGCCAAGATGTAGGGGATCTGTAGGTTAGACGGTTTCGACAATTGGTAATATGTTATCGGACTCTGGTCGATCGACTGACTTCGTTGGTCGATCGTCTGGGTCCGTTGGTCGGTCGACCACCCTGCATGGTCGATCGACTGGGTCCGTAATTCGGTCGACCGCCTTGCATGGTCGATCGACTGCCATGTGTTAGATTAGCTTCGACTTAATTAATTTAATTTCTATAATTGACGAATCGAGTGCACGCGACTAGTTGAATGCTTAGGAATTAACCGACCCGATAGATCGAAAGATGGGGAGGAAAATAGACTACTTAATTAAGACGACTAAATTAATAAGATCGAGAGATAATTTAATTTAGGTTTTAAGTATCATTAATCAAGAACGAAAGTTAGTATTAGTGAGATTTAGGGACCCGTAGCTTAGGCCGAAAGGTTGCTACCTGTTAAATTGGACCGAGAGGACTTTTTATTTTCCCGTCTAACATGCTTAAATCAGTTTACTTAGAGTTACCGCTGTCGAAACTACAGTGAACCGACTATCTTAGCATCCTTTTTAATATTTGATTTCATCCATTTTCTTTAATCACTCATTTATTTGTTTTAAGTTTAATTTTAATTTGATTGCCTTTAGTTATATAACTGTTCAAATCAAACCCCCTCACAACTGTTACTTTAGACTAAAATTAAATAACTATTAATTGGATCGCCTCTCTGTGGTTCGACCCTGACTGCCACTAGTTATAGTAGTAGTTAGGTTTTATAAATTTATTTTTGATACTCTACGACGGTATCACTTACCATAAGGAAGAAGTTTTACTCGGATAGTTTTGCTTCTACCGAGGCTTATTGGGCCGCAAGATTGGCGGAGGAGGGTGGTCCTCATATCCGTTGGGTGGTGCCATGGTGGCACTTGAGGTCCTTCACGGGGTTGCCCGCTTCGGGTGCTAGTCCTCATTCTTTGATGGTGGTGGGTTTGAAGGTTGCTTCCTTCATTTATCCCGAAAGGCTCTTGAGGCAAATAGGGCGTCAACAACAGGTGCCCGTTCAAGATACCCTTGTCCAAGAGAATGTTTTCTGGAACTCCGAGCTTGTGGAGGTCTTCGAAAGATGTTGGGCCACTTGGCCGCTTTGGGAGGTACCGGACCTCGTTGCCACGACATGGGTGACTCCCGCTTATGTCAAGTGGTCACGTGCTCCGTCCTTGGAAGAGAGGTCCAAATTTAGTAAGGACGAGGTCGTCGACTTGAAGTATCGAGAGGTTGGCAAGGCCAACCGTGCCTTTTTTGAGGAGTATGTTGATGGAGCTAGTCCCGTTGTGATAAGAACACCAAAGAGGAGAAGCTCGGGTCCCAAGAACATGGTGGGCCGTGCATGGGCTCGTTTTGGGCCGAACATGGGGTCTTTCACTAGACCGGAGGCCGTCGCCGTCTTAGATCCGTTGAGGATCCGTTCCGAGGAGGAAATCCATGCTAGGCGGGCCAACAAGAAGAACAAGGGGAAGATGTACCCCGAGGGAAAAGGCAAGGGTAGAATGGAAGAGTGAAGACCTCCATTACCCACTTTATTATTATGTTGTATTATTGTTGTGAGTTTTTATTATGTTGTACTAGCTAGTTATTATGTGTATTGTGCTAGTTTTACTGTGTGAGGTGTTTTAGTCGACACCTTAGCTTTGACAAGTTGTAGACTCGTCGAGCTTTTATTTGTTGTTGAAATTGTAATCCCTCCCATTATTAATTAAATAAGAGGATTGCTTGTGTCAAAAATTGTGAACGCTCGCTTCTTCCATCCATTTTGTAAAGGCAATTTGATTTGAATCGTCCTAAACGTTTGCACTTGGGAAAGTGGGATTTTTGTAGGAAGGGAGAAAGGCTACTTTTTTGTATTTTTGTGGCAAAGGGAATGGTTTTCCCTTTTCTTTTTTTGAAAGTTGATGTGGGTGATGTTTTTTTTATTATGGGGATGGTTGTATCCTTCTTATGTAAGAAAGAACTGCCTACGTATCCACCTGAAGAGGTGAAATCAAACCATGCTCGTCGTTCAGGGGTTTTTGTTTTTTTAGTGCAAATGGACGTTGCCTTTGACAGATCAAAGGACATTCAAAACGGGCAAGGTGCCGCAACTTAGACTCGATAAAATATGCAATTTCAGATTAGAACGCGTCTGAGGAACTTGACTTGAAAATGGTTAAGGTGGACGCTAGTTGTAAAACTAGGCTTGGATCGTTGGTTGCTATGGTTCAAGGGTGGTATTTCTTGAGTTGGTCTAGGTTGGTCGGGTTTGTAAAATCCTCCCCATCTAGGTCACTCAGTCTCACTGCACCCCCCGAGAGTATTTTGTTGACCAGGTATGGCCCGGCCCAGTTGGGTTTGAATTTTCCCCTCGGATCAACGGGTAGCGGTGCTCGGACCGACTTGAGGACCAAGTCGCCCTCCTTAATGTTCGTGGGTTTGACCCTCTTCTTGAATGCCCGTTGTATACATCGTTAGTATAGCTGGACATTGTGTAAGGCGTTGAGTCGCCGTTCGTCTAGAAGAGTGAGTTGTTCGTACCTTTGGCGGGTCCATTCCTCCTCAGGGACTTGACTCTCTAGTAGGATGCGCAGAGACGGGACCTCTAACTCTACTGGTTAAACTGCCTCCATATCGTATGCTAGGTAGAAGGGTGTGGCGCCTGTCGGTGTTCGAATGGAGGTTCGGTATCCCCAGAGTGCGAATGGGAGTTTGCTAGGCCAATCGCGGTAGTTGTCTTGCATTTTCTTGATAATGGAGACAAGAGTTTTGTTAGCTGCCTCCACCGCTCCGTTGGATTGGGGACGGTAGGGAGATGATCGATGTCGTTTGATCTTGTATTTGTCCAGCAAGGTCCGAGTTTCCGCCCGGAAGTGAGAGCCATAATCGCTGATGATTTCATGGGGTACCCCATATCGGCACATGATGTTGTACTGGATGAACTTGGCCACTTGTTTGGCGGTCAAGACTGCATATGACTGCGCTTCCACCCATTTGGTGAAGTAGTCGATGGCGACGAGGACGAAACAATGTCCCTTGGTGCCCACCGGGTTAACTTTCCCGATGATGTCGATGCCCCAGGTCGAGAAAGGCCAGGGTGACGTCATGGTATATAAAAGGGATGGTGGTATATGTTGTATGTTGGTGAAGATTTGGCAATTGTGGCAATGTTTGACGTAGTTACAACAATCGGCTTCCATGGTGGTCCAGTAGTAACCTGGCCGCATGATTTTTCAGGTAAGCATCATTGCGCTCATGTGAGGGCCACATTCTCCATCGTGGACCTCTCCCATGACTTTTTTGGCTTTGTGATGGTCAATGCAAAGGAGGAGAATCCCTTGGGGTGTTCTTTTGTATAATTGGTCTTGGTTTATCACGAATTGTGATGCAAGTAAACGGATGGCTTTTTGTCCTCTTTGGTCAGAGTTAGGAGGGAATTTGTTTTTGGTTTTGTAGTTGAGGATGGCTTGGTACCAAGGTTCATCATGGCTTTCCTCGTCGTCGTTGATGGCACAAATTTGATCTGGCTCGCTTCTTCTCTCGACACATAGGGGCATCGACGTTATGTCGTCAGGTATGTTGACGAGTGCGGCAAGTTTTGCCAGGGCATCAGCAAATTGATTTTCCTCTCGTGGCAAGTGAAAGTAATCGATTTGGTTGAAGAACTCGGCCTCTTGATTGATTCTCGCTCGGTAGGGAGCTAAACTGTCACTTCAGATTTTCCATGATCCGGACACCTGATTGATGATGAGCGAGGGATCGCCGTGGACCCTCAGTCTTTTGATGCCAAGTGTGATGGCTGCTTGCAGGCCAATGAGACATGCTTTATATTCAGCGGCATTGTTGGTGACGACGAAGTCTAGTTTGACCGAGATCGGAACATATTCTCCCTTTGGAGATATTAGGAGGATTCCGACCCCGAAGCCTCTCAGATTAGATGCACCATCGAAGTATAGGTCTCATGCGTCGGAATCGGCACAAAGAATGTCTTCGTCAGGAAGTGACCATGTGTCGGTTGTTAGGTCCTCGTTGACGGGATTTTCTGCCAGGAAATCGACAACTGCTCTTCCCTTAATAACCTTAAGGGGTACGAACTTGAGATCAAACTCGGACAACATGAGTGTCCACCTAGACAACCTTCCGTTTAGTACGGGTTTTTGGAAGATATATTTGACCGGGTCCATCTTGGAGTAGATGTGGACCATGTAGCTGAGCATATAATGCCACAGCTTCTTTGTTGACCATACTAGGGCAAGGCACGTGTTTTCTAATTGGGTGTACCTTGTCTCGTACTCAATGAATTTTTTGCTGATGTAGTGGATGGCTCGTTCTTCGTCGTCGACTGTTTGTGCTAGCATTGCTCCCATGGCTGTGTCTGTGACAGTCAGGTATAGGGATAAAGGAATCCCTGGTTGAGGTGGCATGAGGACATGAGGTTTGGATAGGATTTCCTTTATCCCGTCGAAGGCCTTTTGACAGTCGTTGTCCCAATCGGTGTGATCGGAGGCGTGAAGTTTCTTGAATATTGGTTCACAAATCATGGTGAGCTTGGAAATGAAGCGGCTGATGTATTGGACCTGACCGAGAAATCCCCGAATTTTCTTCTCGTTCCTAGGCCGAGGCATTTGATGAAGGGCTTTGATTTTGGTTGGATCAATCTCAATGCCTCTTTTGCTGACGACATGTCCCAAGTGTTTTTCGGAGGTGACCCCGAATGCACACTTCTGAGGATTTAGTCTCATGTTATATTTCCGCAGACGAGCGAAGAATTTTCGAAGGGCGTTGATGTGGGCGTCCTGTTCTCTTGACTTGACAATCATGTCATTGACATATACCTCTACCTCCTTGTGCATCATATCATGTAGGAGAGTGGTAGCGGTTCCTTGATAGGTAGCCCTGACGTTGATGAGACCGAAAGGCATGACCGTGTAGCAATATGTACCCCACTGTGTAGTAAATGCAGTCTTGTGCATGTCTTCCCCAGCCATTTTTATTTGGTTGTACCCGGCATACTCGTCCATGAATGATATGAGAGCATATTTGGCAATGTTGTCTACCAGAATGTCAAGATGTGGCAAATGGAAGTCATCCTTTGGACTCGCCTTGTTCAGATCCCTGAAGTCAACGCAAACCAGAATTCTTCCGTCTTTCTTCGGTACAGGAACAATGTTGTCCACCCAGTCAGAGTATTCAGACACTTTGATGAAACCAGCCTTGAATTGTTTATCCACTTCTTCCTTGATTTTTAGGGCCCATTCAGGACGCATTCGACGCAGCTTCTGCTTCACAGGTTTAACCCCGGGCTTAATGGGTATCTGGTGCTCTGCAATTTCTTTGTCAATCCCAGGCATGTCTCTGTAGGACCAGGCAAATACGTCCTTGTATTCGTGGAGGAGGTCAATGAACTGTTGTCTTTCCGAGGGGTCCAGGGTTGTCCCTATCCTAAGTTCTTGAGGTGTGTTATCGGTTCCTACATTAATAGGTTCGGTCTCCTCAATAATGGGGGTTCTGGTTTCCCGTTTGTCAAGTTCTTTGGCTAGGTGAGGTGGGTAGTCACTCAAGTCAAATTCCTCATACTCATTCAGAATTGCATTGCAGTTAAATTGAGACGAGTCATAAGCAAACTTAGCGTTCATTAAGTTGACACGAGCGAAAAGCTCGGAGAGGACAGACATCTCATGGTCAATCAAAGGTGACACAGGAGAGGAGGTGGCCCCTGGAACAGGCTCCACGTTGTCACCTTTCATGGGAGTGGGGGTGACCCGAGTAAACTCAGCCTCTGAATCAGCCACGACCTTGTGATAAAATAGTGGGAAGGGGACCTTGACTGGGACATCAGGAGTGTAAGGATCTATGACAGACTCTGACTCCGACTCAGACTCAGATTCAGATTCTTCTCCACTTCCTTCTTTGAACATAGGGCCTTCTCCAGTTGTGATCTTGAGAATGCGGCCTCGGCGATCGGTCCACTTGACGGTTTTCCTCCAGCCTTGTGTAGCTTTCTCCTGGTCAGTGTCGGAGATCAAGGCAGTTGCGTCAAATCGGTTGTCTTTCAGGGCAATGTTGATGATGTCCTCATAGTCGAGGTGCTTAAGGTTATCCTCTCCAAAGAGGAGGGTGACAGCTTGTCCATCGAGGCATGACGACGGCTTAGACTCAGTTGATGCAGCTTCGGTGTTGTCGCGGATGAAGTAGCAATCCTGGAAGACTTCCACACCCGAGTACCTGTCTTGGCTACATAGTCATAGATCGTTCCAGAAAGCCATGGTAGAGCTCTGATTCTCCCTCGGGAATAAAGTATCCATTGAGGGTCGGATGATAGGGACGGAGGATAACTCCGTGCTTCTTGCGTTTTCGAACTAGGAGGTTTATCTCTTGGATATCTTCATCGGTAGGTTCATATCCCAGTCCGAAGGGGATGTTGGGGACCTTAGCCTGTTTCAAGGGAGGTAAGGTGCTCTTCAGTGGATTGAGGGGCAAGCCCGTGAAGTAACCCTGAAGCATCATGATGCGGTTGACTGTGAGGTTGGAAAATGGGTCACAATCAAAGGGTGTTGATTCATCAGTTATGGCATTCACAGCTTGGATTCCCCACATTTCATTGTCATCTTCCTCAATGGTCTGGGAGGCTATTCCCTTTCTCACGACAGCTTTGATCGGGGAAGCAGGAATTGTGATTGTTTTCCCGTTGAAGGGGACCCTGATCTTCTGGTGGAGAGTTGAGGTAACTGCCTTGATGGCGTGAATCCAGTGTTGGAGCTTGTGCCCTCCACAAATTAGTGTGAGAACATTAATAAATCTCTTATAGGTTCACAAGGGTATACTTCGTATTTTATCAGTTGAATAACGATTACCTAATAACGGTTGGCTTGCTAGAAAGTTTGACGTTATTATCATACAGGTGGCGGTGATCAACTGGTCCCTAAAAGTCACACCTAAAGGATGTGTTTGAGAGATGTGATTATGGAAATGTAATCACATTGATGCCTTATATGACTAAACAGTTAGTCAATGTGTTGATGAGACGATTATTTAATGCCGATTAAATAATATTAGCTAAGACGAATTAACTGTCAATTCGTAAAATTGAATATAATATGTTATATTTAATTAATGTATATAATGTTAGCTTGGACGAATTAATATGTTAATTCGTAATTAAATATAATCGGTTATATTTAATTATAGTTAAAGTATATTTTACACAAGATTGTTATAATATATGTTGTCAGGCCGGACTTAATAAATCGACTACAATCAGTTATGTATGGACTTATTAAAACGGGACAACATGTATGACAATTAATAAAATGTACGCATTATATATAATTTTAGAATAACCAAAAATAAGAGGATTTTATCCTAATTTGTGGTTGTTGCTAAAACCGAAAATAAAAGAGAAAAAATCCTCTTAATTTCGGAAATTTGGGCCGAGATTTTGGAAGAAAAAATCTACCCTATTTTACCTAATACACGGTTTTATAAGGTAAGATGTAGATCATTATTTTTCTACCCTAATTCTCTTTTAACCTAGCCTCCTCTCATCAAAAAGAAAAACACAAAAAAAACCTAAAGTTAATCAGTTAATTTGGGGGATCGATTCTAGCAAAAGAACAAGGGCATATCTCATATCATCTTGGGTGTAACTGATAGGAGAATATCATTGCGATATTTTTCATAGGCCTTTTTAGCTAGGACCGAAGGTTATTTCTTATTCATCTTCGATTTTGTTTATGCAATTTATTTTATGACTAGTTATCATCACAATAAATTCGTTATAATCCTTAAAGTTAAAGGGATGCACACAGATAAATCCCACAAGTGGTATCAGAGACAGGTTACGAATTTTATTTTGATGATTTTCATAAAATTGGATGTAAACAATAATTAGGGTTTCGAAAAAAAAAAAAGAAAAAAAAATTTCGGCTGAAATTTTTTTATGCCGAGAAGAAATTTTTTGCAGCCGATTTGTTTCGTTTTTGTTGTTGTTTTATTTCCATTTGATTCTTTCATATTGTTGTTTTAATCAGTTAAGATAATAATATGATAATTTGTAGATGTTTCGATTTAATAAATCGAGATGTAAATGGAAATCGTTTTTGTCGGATTGATGAATTGTTTTTGCTGTTTTTTTTGGCATATAACTTAATTTAACAAAAGTTCAAATCAATTATGATAATCGGTTTTATCATGATTTAGATATTCTTTTAACAGGTTAAATTTGAATAATCTAGTTTGAATATGTATTTAAATTAAAAGTTGAATATGCCAATCTTGTTAATAGCAACTTTAAACAATTGTTCGTTTTTTTCGATCAAAGGGTGCGGCTGTTTTTCCAAAACAAAAAATTGTGTTTTTTTTTGTTTTAGGGTTTTTCAGCCGAGAAAAAGAAAAAAAAATTTTGGGGCTGTTCTAATTTTTTTTAGCCAAGACACAAAAAAATAGGGTTTCTGTTTTTTTTTTTTTCGTTTTTCAGCCGAGAAAAGATAATTTTTTTTCCTGTTTCTGTTACTGTTCACGATTGGGCAGAATTTTAAAAAAAAAAAAAATTCTGTATTTTTTATTAAAAACCGAGGAAATTTTTTTTTTTGGGGGCAGTTTCGGTTTTTTGCCGAGAAAAACCTAAAAAAATAAAATTTTTTTTTTGTTTGTTGTTTTTGGCCAATTAGTTATTGTGAAGCGGTTCATAATTCATAGATACCTAATTATTTGAAAGAGGTTTAAAATAATGATTGGATTAAATTCATATTACAAGTTTAATGTGAATTAAGATTAAAATTAATGTGATTAATTGAGGAATTGTCACTTAATTTGATTATTTAAATAGGTGGTTTGGGTAAAATTAATCTACATAATTAAAGAATTATGTCTTGTATGTTTAATTTTTTTAGGTGATGCATTTTATTTTAGTTGAATGAATCGTTGAATGGTTTTATTTACGTATTTTTGCAATCGGTTATATTTTGTAATACCTAGTGTGGCCTTAGTCAAATTTTGTTTTCGTAATGATGGGAACATAATTTTTAATGTAATTTGAGATCGTGTATCTCCGTTTGGTTTTCTTTATTTATTACGGTTTTGAAATTAGAATGTAAATAGATTTATTATGTTATTTTAAATTGTAATTTTTGAGACGACTAAAGATGGAGATTGGAGCTCACTCCCGCTACATGGATCAAGATGGAACATCAAGACAAGCTTCTCGGGTCCAAAGATGGATTCCAAAGTTGTACTTATGTTCATTTTGATAGGATAGGCCACACTAGGACTTTATTTTTTTGTTTTACCGTTCTTATTGTTTTTCATTCACATGCTAGTTAATGCATCATATTCAGCCTAAAACAAAACCACCTACTAAAATGCATGAAAATTGACTCATATAGATTGTATGTTAGTTTTCATAGACATACAGATGTCACTCAGTTTAAGCCATCACCTTAGTTTATTCATTCACGCATGCTAGATATTAGTTCACTTAAAATGAATTAAAACAAAGTTGATGGGACCTTCCTCTAAAACGGAAATTGAGATTAGTCTTTATAAGGGCAAACAACTATGAATCCCTTCTTCGTCGGTAGGTATAATATGACCCCTTCTACGTTGGGTAAGTAGTTTGTGTTGACTTAGTTTATCTCAACATTATAGTCCGAAGAGTTTCTCGTGATTATGATGGACTAAAGATAGAATTTACAGAAATTTATCGACCAAGAATTCTAACAGTAGAATTAGCCAAAAGGCTGGCTTATCAATTTACAGATAATTGAGTCTTGGGATCATTTATATAATTCTTGAGGAAGGTCAAATGTATAAATGCTTGAGTCTTCGCGTTATAACAGTATTGCATTAGACTTAAATTAAAATCGATGCACATGCTTATTATTTATTCTTCTTTTCGCAGTGTAGAACACGTTTATTTTACTGTTACAACAAATGGCTGGAAATAACGAAATCCCAATGCCAAGTGCCACAATTGGACGCGAGTCCTGGCCGAAAGTTTTTATGGACAACATGAATCAGTACACGCGACTGAAGAATGATGGGTCCAACTTTGCGGATCGGGAGGCACACTACGGAATGCTTGCCATTCGACGGTAAGCTCAAGTACTTAACTGAGCCAATACCGGTAAACCCAGGCCCCAATGCGGGAGTTAACGAGTCACTTGCTTATAGTGATTTCGTCATGGAAGCGGGTGCGATAAAGAACGTACTCATCTTTGCAATGGAAACCAATTTGCAGAGACGCTTCATTGCCCAAGGTGCGAACAAGATTTTCACCACGCTCACTAACGAGTTCTCAAAAGCACCGAGAATCGTTACTTATGAGCATACCTGTCGCTTCTTTGATGCGAAACTCCAAAAGGGCTAACCGGTTAGCCCACACATTCTTAACATGATTGAGAATGTCGAGAAATTGGAGGCACTTGATTGTAAAATCAGTGAGAGCATAGTCATTGACCTTATGCTTCATTCTCTTCACGATGGTTTTGCCCTTTTCAGGGCGAACTACTACATGAATGACTTAAAGAAAAGTCCTCATGAGCTACACTCACTTCTCGTACAGACCGAGAAGGATATGAAATTAAGTAGGAGCATGAAGTTGGATGTTCCCCCGATTTCCAACAAGGATAAAGGTAAGGGCAAAGCTCCAGGCGACCTAACTGTAGGTAAGCCAAAATTCAAGAAGCCAGGAAACGTTAAGAGTGGGCCTGGTGAGACTAGTGGCTCACAGGGCAAGGCAAAGAGCAGGAGCGGTGACATTGAGTGCCACCATTGTCACAAGACTGGACATTGGAGGAGGAACTGTCCCGTGTACCGTGTGAACATTAAAGCAGGCCGCGTCGTTCCTGTTGGTATGTCATCTTATATTCATATGATTGAGATTAACCATGCAAGTTTCGGAACTTGGGTACTTGATACTGGTTGTGGTTCTCATCTGTGTAATCATTTACAGGGCCTAAGAAACATCACACCTCTCGGAAAGGGTGATGTGGACCTGCGAGTCGGGAATGGAGCTAGAGTTGCTGCTGTCTCGAAGGGAACATATGTAATCCAACTCCCTAGTGGTTTTGAGTTATTTTTAAATAACTGTTACTATGTACCCAGTTTGTCTAAGAACATTATTTCAGTTTCCGTACTTGATAAAGACGGATTTTCAGTTTTAATAAAGGATAATAGCTGTATTTTCTCTTTCAATGAAATGATTTATGGCAAAGCGGTTTTCATGAATGGAATTTATATCTTAGATCAAACCACGGAAGTATTACACGTGAATAATAAGAAATTAAAGGTTGGTGACAAAGATCAAACCTATCTATGGCATTGTTGAATGGGACACATAAATGAGAAACGTGTAAAGAAACTCGTCGATAATGGGACTATTCCCGCATTCGAATTTTCTACATATGGCACGTGTGAATCATGTCTCATTGGCAAAATGACTCGAATTTCCTTCAAAGGTGTTGGAATGCGCGTTAGTGACCTATTAGGACTCATACATACTGATGTTTGTGGACCTATGTCAATTACGGCTAGAGATGGCTATAGATATTTTATCACTTTCACGGACGATATGAGTAGATACGGATATGTCTACTTAATGAAGCATAAAAGTGAGTCCTTTGAGAAATTCAAGGAATACCAGAACAGGGTCGAGAACCAACTGGGTAGAAAGGTTTTTTTTTTAAGTGAAATGTGAGTATATTATATATGTATCAAAAACCAACTCCATATACAATCAAAGCAAATAGCAGCTACTGAAAAAAGACAAATACAAAACAAATTGCATCTATCACATGAATCCTATACTTGCTTGGATATTCAAATCAGTATGACCATCCTTTTCCTTTGCTTTACTTCGTATTCTCTGCTGCACCAACTCCTTCAACTGCCTTGCAACCAACTCAGGTCTTAGGACACATAGATTATGCCTTGCAGAATTTCTATGATACCAAATAGTATATCTGTATGCTATTAGTATCAGAGCCAGAGCTTTCAGTTGCATTCTGTTGCCATTTGCAGACTGAATCTTATTGACAGTAGGGAAAGGTCTATCAGTCCGGACCTCAATGCAACGCTTAACTTTGCAGCTGAAAATGCAATCTTCAAAGAGATGTGTAATTGTTTCAGCTTGTTCTTCACACAAAATGCATAAAGCATCCTGACAGTAACCATAAGCATGCAGTTTAGATTTAGTGTTTAAACCTTCCTACATTACCACCCAAGAGATAAAGGAATGCTTGGGTATATTCCAGTTGCTCCACACCATAGTAGACCAGGTTTGTTGAGGGTGTGGACCCATCAACCATTCATAACCATTGCTAACAGTATACCCTTTGTGGTGAGGAACCCAGCAATTATCAGTGAAGCCAGCTTTGATCTTGTCCTTCACCTTGCAGATACTTTTCCATGTCCAAGTGGAGTCTGCTGCAGGAGTGTAGTCCTGCCAATTTTCACCCTTAAGATAGATGTTATCTACCCATTTAATCCACAGTCTATCAGACTTAGTATAGATCCAGTTCACCAATTTGCCCACAGAAGCTAAATTCCAAACATCAGCTTTTTTAATGCCTAAACCTCCATCAGTTTTGGGTCTAGTAACTTTGTCCCATCCCACCAGTGGTACTCTATGGTATTCAGTACTACTATCCCATAGAAAATTCCTGTAAATAGCCTCAACTCTTTTAATTGCAGCCTTAGGTATAACAAACATAGCAGCCCAATAGTTATATAATGTGTTAAGGACTGAATTTGTGAGGACCACCCTGCCTGCATAGGATAGTTTCTTTGCTCCAAGGCTTCTGATTCTAACCACCATTTTCTCAACAAGGCTATTACAGTCCTTGTTAGATACTTTGCCAGGCTGAATTGGCACCCCTAAGTATCTAAAAGGCATTTTCCCCTTCTGAAACCCTGTGACAGATAATAAGTCCAATTGCAATTCTTCATTCATTCCATTAAAAAAGATCTCAGATTTAGTAGCATTCACCTGCAATCCTGATGCATTAGAAAAGGATGTGAAGGCTCTCATCAACAGGAGAATGGAGGGGGCATCTCCTTTACAGAACATCAACAAATCATCAGCAAACATAAGATGGGTAAGTTTGAGCCCTTTGCACAGAGGATGATAATGGAAAGGCCATCTGACAGTAGTAAAATTGATGAGTCTAGTCAGGTAATCCATACATATAGTGAAAATTAAGGGGGAAACAGGATCACCTTGTCTTAGTCCCCTCTTACCCTGAAAATACCCAAAATTATTACCATTCAAGACCAAAGTATAGGATGTGGTTCTGATGCAGGCCATAATTAGGGAGACAAACTTAATAGGAAACCTCAATCCAATCAGCAATTATTCCACAAAATCCCACTCTACAGTATCATATGCTTTTTGCAGGTCTATTTTGAATAGACATTTGTGGGTGATATTTTTCCTAGAATACTGGTGAACTATATCTTGGCAAATCAGGACATTTTCTATAATGGACCTCCCACTCTATAGTTTTCCTCATGCATCTCTTCTTAATTATACCATGAAAATAGGCTGAATTAACATTACCCTCCTCAGTCCACAAGGCCTTAGATTTTTGCCTAAGAAAGCTGTCCCTAGCCTTCATCAAACCCCTCAAATTCTCCATAGCTGTCACCTCCATATTAACTGGGTAGAAAGGTTAAAGCACTCCATTCAGATCGGGGTGGCGAATATCTTTTAAATGAGTTTGATCAACACCTTAAAGACCGTGGAATCGTTTTGCAGTTAACTCCACCTGGAACACCTCAATTAAATGGTGTGTCCGAACGGAGAAATCGAACCTTACTTGATATGGTTCGATCCATGATGAGTCACACGGTAGTGCCTGATTCATTATGGGGTTTTGCTCTTTTGTCAGCTGCTCTTATACTTAACCGAAGTCCGACTAAAGCTGTCGACAAGACTCCATATGAAATGTGGAAGGGAACGGTCCCTAACTTGTCCTTTATTTGGGTTTGGGGCTGCGAGGCTTATGTCAAGTGGAGACACGAGGATAAGCTCGGCCCGCGATCGGTCAAGACATACTTTATAGGTTATCCAAAAGGAACATTTGGTCATTACTTCTATTCGCCTACCGAACATCGAGTTTTTGTTGCGGCTAGTGCGACGTTCTTAGAGAAAGAATTTCTCGAGAATAAGACAAGTAATAGAACCTTCGAGCTGTCGGAGATTCCAGAACCAACAACCGAGGAACAGATGGAGGAAGTAGTTCCTCCAACTGATGATACGGTTAGTATTCCTGAGGAACCTAGGAGGTCGGGTAGAGTCTCTAATCCTCCGGACAGATACATTGGTATGGTCGAGGAGAATGACGTTTTGCTCCTAGAGAGTAATGAACCCGCTACTTATAAAGGTGTTATGGCCTGTTCTGACTCAAAGCTATGGCTCAAAGCCATGCAATCCGAGATGGACTCCATGTATGAGAATGACGTATGGGATCTTGTTGATTTACCTAATAAGGTAAAACCTCTACAGTGCAAATGGCTTTACAAAATAAAGCGTTCTGTAGACGCGCAACCAGATACCTATAAGGCACGACTAGTGGCAAAAGGTTTCACTCAAGTGCACGGATTGCATTACGATGAAATTTTTTCACCTGTAGTCATGCTTCGTTCCATTCGGATAATCTTAGCGATTGCCGCATTTCATGACTATGAAATTTGGAAAATGGATGTGAAAACCGCCTTCTTAAACGGTTATTTGGAGGAAGAGTTGTACATGGTCCAACCCGAAGGTTTCATAGATCCTGAACATCCTAAGAAAGTATGCAAGCTTAAGCGTTCCATTTATGGACTTAAGCAAGCTTCTCGGAGTTGGAATCATCATTTCGACCAGGTGATAAAAGAGTATGGTTTCACTCGATCGGTCGAGGAACCATGCTTGTATATCAAGTCGAGTGGGAGTAAGATTGTTTTCTTGATATTGTATGTCGATGACATAATCTTGATTGGGAATGACATTCCTCTCCTATCTTCGGTTAAAGAATGGTTGAAGAACCATTTCCGGATGAAAGATCTGGGTGAGGCACAACGCATTTTGGGAATCCGTATCTACCGAGATAGATCACGACGGACGTTATCACTTAGTCAGGAGTCTTATTTGGATAAGATTCTTGAGAGGTTCAGCATGACCAACTCCAAGAAGGGGAACCTTCCAATGACGTCTGGGATGCAGTTGAGCAAGTCTCAGTCACCCACGACGCCTGAAGGGATTGAGCGCATGAGTCATGTTCCTTATGCATCTGCAATAGTATCAATCATGTATGCCATGATATGCACACGTCCAGACGTGGCATATGCATTGAGTATGACGAGTCGGTACCAAAAGAATCAAGGTAAAACACACTGGATAGCTGTTAAAAATATCCTCAAGTACCTACGGAGGACTAAGGATAGGGTATTGACTTATGGAGGCGATACTAATCTATGTGCAATCGGTTACGCAGATGCTAGCTTCCAAACGGATCGAGATGACTGAAAATCTCCGTCCGGGTTCGTCTTCACTCTTAATGGTGCTGCGGTCAGTTGGAAGAGTTCTAAACAGAGTGTTGTAGCAGATTCTGCTACTGAATCCGACTACTATGCCGCTTCGGAAGCATCTAAGGAAGCGATATGAATGCGTCAATTCTTACAAGGACTTACGATAGTTCCGAGTTCGAATGACCCGATCACCATCTATTGTGACAATAGAGGTGCCATCTTCCAGGCTAAGGAGCCAAAGTCTAGCAACAAATCTAGACATGTATATCGGAAAACTCACCTGATCCGTGATTACGTGGAGCAAGAAGAGATAGTGATTGACAAGATAGCTTCGGATGATAACATCGCGGATCCTCTCACTAAACCGTTGAATTTTGATAAGCATGAAGGGCACGTTATTTCCATGGGAATTAAACGTGTTCCTGAGTTGTAGTAGTTGATTATGGATTTGATACATTATCTTTTTCATATACTATTTATAACTTCATCGTTTTAATATAATATTTTTTTTCTATGTGGATTGTACTGACACCATTGAACGCCACAAAGTGAACTAAATTACATTATATTTTGTTTGGTCCGTAATCGCCTTAATGAGCTGATAACTCTAGCTATTATATTTTGCAGTTGATTGATGGTGGGTTCAACGAGCCATAAGTCAAACGGTTGACTGATCGATCACAGATGCGAGATTATAACGATACCTCGTAGGACAAATTTTTGTGACAACGTAATGGAGTCCTAAATGTTTAACAACATTCGGTGCCAGGTCGTGGATAGGACATCCATTGTATTCCTAGAATCGATTCTTTTGACTATCGACTGTCTCTTGAGATTAAGGCAGTTTTTGGGTGACTTTGGTTTCTTTCTCACGGTCTACCGTAACTGGAGGCTAAGTAGATTTTTTCTGGGTCATTTCATACTGTGCTTACATCTGCATGATTCGAGTTGAAGAAAATATCCAACCCTTATCAGGTATAGTTATTTCTCAGGGCCACTCGAGGAGTAGTAACTGAAATGCATGGCCATGCTCGAATGATGATTCGCTTATCAGTTAAGTTACTCTCTAGTCGGGGAAACCACTCTTGATACAGATCACTTGTAAAATACGACCTTTGTGAATACAGACTTTGCAAATTGTTTTACATTGAGTGGGAGAAATTTTAGGATATGAGAATCGGTTATCGCACATACACTTGTGAGGATAAGTGGGAGTTTGTTGGAGCTTGTGTCCACCACAAATTAGTGTGATAACATTAATAAATCTCTTATAGGTTCACAAGGGTATACTTCGTATTTTATCAGTTGATTAACGATTACCTAATAACGGTTGGCTTGCTAGAAAGTTTGACGTTATTATCATACAGATGGCGGTGATCAACTGGTCCCTAAAAGTCACAACTAAAGGATGTGTTTGAGAGATGTGATTATGGAAATGTAATCACATTGATGCCTTATATGACTAAACAGTTAGTCAATGTGTTGATGAGACGATTATTTAATGTCGATTAAATAATATTAGCTAAGACGAATTAACTGTCAATTCGTAAAATTGAATATAATATGTTATATTTAATTAATGTATATAATGTTAGCTTGGACGAATTAATATGTTAATTCGTAATTAAATGTAATCGGTTATATTTAATTATAGTTAAAGTATATTTTACACGAGATTGTTATAATATATGTTGTCAGGCCGGACTTAATAAATCGACTACAATCAGTTATGTATGGACTTATTAAACGGGACAACATGTATGACAATTAATAAAATGTACGCATTATATATAATTTTAGAATAACAAAAAATAAGAGGATTTTATCCTAATTTGTGGTTGTTGCTAAAACCGAAAAAAACGAGAAATAATCTTCTTAATTTCGGAAATTTGGGTCGAGATTTTGGAAGGAAAAATCTACTCTATTTTACCTAATACACGGTTTTATAAGGTAAGATGTAGATCATTATTTTTCCACCCTAATTCTCTTTTAACCTAGCCTCCTCTCATCAAAAAGAAAAACACAAAAAAAACCTAAAGTTAATCAGTTAATTTGGGGGATCGATTCTAGCAAAAGAACAAGGGCATATCTCATATCATCTTGGGTACAACTGATAGGAGAATATCATTGCGATATTGTTCATAGGCCTTTTTAGCTAGGACCGAAGGTTATTTCTTATCCATCTTCGATTTTTTTTATGCAATTTATTTTATGACTAGTTATCATCACAATAAATTCGTTATAATCCTTAAAGTTAAAGGGATGCATACAGATAAATCCCACATCCAGGGACGTCCCAGTAGCATATTTAAGTAGGCGTCGATGTCGACCACTTGTAAACTGGTTTGCCTTTCCAGTGGTCTGGTTCCGACAGTCAGCGTGATGAGTCCTGCGACCTTACGACGAGTGCCGTCGTAAGCGCGTACTCCTTGATTTGTTGGGACCAAATAAGCTTCCTTAATACCCAGCTTGTGAGAAGTCTTGAGGGGAATGACATTTACCCGGATCCATCATCTACAAGGACCATGGGTACATTCTTCTTGAGGCATTGTACGGTAATGTACAGGGAAATGTTATTATTGGCTTCGAAGGGAGGGATATCTTCTTCAGAGAAGACGACTGGGTTGTTCAAGTTAGGGGCGTCCCTCATCATATGTACCACTATTTTTTCAGGGGAAGAGGTGGAGGGCACAATAAATTTTCCCAAGGCCTGTAGCAAAGCCTGTCGATGCTCGAAGGATGTCGCGATCAGTTGCCAAATCGAGATCTCGGCTTTTGCCTTCTGAAGCTACTTGAGGATCGAATTCTCAGGAGCTCTTGGTTGAGTGTCTACTTCCGGACGACTTGGTCGTTTGTTGTTGGAGCGACCGCTGAATTGTTCGGGTTCTGATAGGGGCGTCCGGAACGGGTAAGGTGACCGATCTCTTTCGCCCGTTTCTCTTTCCCTGGGACAATATAGACATCTTCATAATCATCTCTCCAGATGCCGTTGATTTCAGGATCTCGAAGGCACATTGGAGGGGTATTCTTTGGTGGGTAGTTTTTGTGAGGGATATTTCTGTGAGGGCAGGTTTTGTGGGGTTGATTATTGTGAGGGTGATTATTGTGAGGATGGTTATTGTGAGGATGAATATTGTGAGGTACATGCCAGAATGGTCGCGGGAGCAATCCGTCCTGGTGAGGGTAGTTTTGGGCGCTTGGGGGAATCTCCCTCGGGCGTGGTGGTGGGGGATTGAAGATAAGCCGGCGGTAGGGATCGTCAAGTTGGGTAATCCTCTCGGAGAGGCTGGCTATGGCTTCCTCCACTATTGGAACATGGTGAGCGTAGTTGCGGCACTAAACACAAATACCCCATCCGAGGGATCTTTCTCCATGGTGTTTACCTCGTCATCAATTGGCAGGATGAGGTGTGAGCAGTCCAGAGTTGGCTCATCGTTGGAGATAGTGTGGATTCCCAGAGGGTTTGTTTTGTTGTTTGGCGTAGTCGGTGGGGGTAAAGGTAATTCCCCCTTCTCAATCATGTCTTGGATGATGTGTTTGAGTTTGAAGCAGGTTTCTGTATCATGCCCTTTCCCTTGATGGTACTGATAGTAGGCATTGGGGTTCCAGAAGCGGGATTTCTTAGGATCGGTCGGATCCGGGGTGGGTCCGATTGGTTGTAACTTTCCCTGGTCCATGAGCCTCTTCAGGGCACTTGCATAAGTTGACCCTATATTATTGAACACTCTCTGGGGGCGCTCAGCTCTCTTAGCAGATGGTTCAATGAGGTTGACCTCATCGATCTTGTTCGTTTGACCATAAGGGCGAGATCCGGTTGAGCTGGATCCCTGGTAGCCTCTGCCGGTGGTCTTGGCTAGGACACCCTTCCGGAGGTCATCTTCAATGCGTGTCCCAAGAATTTGCATATCCTGGAAGGTCTTAATATTTTGATACCTCAGTAAGTTGGCATACACTGGGCGGAGATTGTTGACAATCTTTTCCACCAAAGTTGATTCACTCGGCTTGCTGACCAGCTGAGTACTTACCCTCCTCCAACGGGTTAAGAACTTGGTGAATCCCTCCTTGTCGTTCTGGGTTAGGACCTCAAGGGTACGGGTATTGGCTTGGATTTCAACATTGTCAGCGTATTGCTTAGAAAATTCAACCGCGACCTCATCCCAGGTAGTAAGGTTCTTCGGGTCAAGGGAGTAGTACCATTGGCGAGGGATCAGTTCCAAGGATGATGGGAAGATCCGGGTGAAGAGCTCCTGTTTGACCCCTTTTATGGACATGTAGTCTTTGAAGGCACGGATATGATTGATCGAGTCCTCCACTCCCTTGAACATGGGCACATCAGTCAGGGTAAAGTTGTCAGGTAGTTGATCCCCAACAGGTTCAAACCTTCGGTTGTTCTCAAGATGGATATTGTTACTCCGGGCTAGGAGCTGTTCTTCCAAGAGCTTTAGCCTCTTCTCAGTTTCAGTCAGAGGTGGAGTGTTATGTTCTCCAGCTTCTTTATTTTCCAGGGTGTCGATACGGGTCTTGACACAATCCAGGGTGACCATAAGAGCGGTGAGCAGGCTGGCTAGCTGAGCAGTCATGACATCTCTGTTGTTATCATTGTTGTTGCTGTTGACAGACGAAGTGGAAGACGGGACCATGAATCTGAGGCAGAAAAATGGCTCACATTACAACTCAATCCGACACGGTTCGAACTCTGAACGCAGACAACACAAAGGACGAGACAAAGACAACACTCAACAAGACGATGGGGACCGTGTATGGTACCTCGGTGCTGACTCTATTTATGACGTGACGGTGTTGACCGAACCTTTGACACGTGTCTAACGTAGCGGCATGACGCCATTAGACGAGTCTCGTGGTGAGACGACTCATAAGTAAAAACCCATATGTACGTTTGCTTCGACTCGACAGACACGAGGTGGAATTGGAATGGTGGACTGAAGTTTTCAAAAATAGAAATTTTCAAAAAGATTCATTTGTCGCTTTGTGGACGGCTTCCAAAGATAGAGATCTCCGCAAGTCGGTCAGTTGAAGGGGTTGTCTTAAGTTTATTTGCAAAAGACGGTTTGAGTTTGAATCGGCTCGGAAAACAAGGTATTGCCTCCCAAGACGGTTTTTGAAATTCAAAATTGTATGTTTTGAAAATCGAGTTTGAAATGTTTGAAGAGGTCTTGGGGACGATGCATGGTCCTCGGGATCTCGAAAGTGTCTCGAGAAAAGGGTGTGTGCTTTTCTCGGGTTTTGAAAGAGCCATTATCGGCGCGAGACGGGTTAAAGTCCGTGTCTAGACGCGGAGATTATAACGGCGTAAAAAGGTGATTTGAAATGGTTGTAGAAAACCGAGTTTGAAAATCGTCATTATGACGGCCTAGAAAGGCGTGCCGAAATGGTTATAAAAAACCGGGTTTTGAAAATCGGCATTACGACGGCCTAGAAAGGCGTGTTGAGATGGTTATAAAAAACGAGTTTGAAAATCGTCATTACGACGGCCTAGAAAAGGCATGTTGAAATGGTTATAAAAACCGAGTTTGAAAATCGTCATTAAGACGGCCTAGAAAAGGCGTGCAACGGTCGGCAGAAGACCGAGGTTTGAAATGGCCATTATAACGGCACAAAAGGGTGTTTTTTGAAAGTTTGAAAATGACTCGGAAGAACTTATGATCAACTAGCACATAAGCACTCACAGTTCATTATATTATGCATTATGCTGACACGGGTTTTGGCTTAGAAGGGTGGGTTACACACCAAGCAATAAAACCCTGATTTGCGAGAGGGATACCAATCCAAACAAAATGTGTAAGGAGGGTGCCCTAGCCTCGTGCTCGAAAGTTATGAAAGCTCTTTGACGAAAAAGAAATGTGTGACGTCAATGGTATGCTTGACTCAATCGGGATTCGAAACACGGGGATGAGAAAACTCACAGCGACGAGACGAGCCAATTGGCCGATGAAGGTTAGGTTGTGGGCCCGGACAAGGAACCCGACCGTGACCGTAATATCAATTAATGCATTCCAACCAAGACCTCATTCGAGTCTCACCATCTAGGGATCACAAAGACGTAAGTGTCCTACTTTTCCACAACGGAGTCGCCAATCTGTGGACATGGCCCACCTGCAAGCCCAACCGATCTGTGGACATATAACGGTCTTTTGAAAGCCACGCTCGGTGGCATAAAAATGCTTTCGACCGGATCGTTTTAGATCGGTCGGTTTCTTCTCGGTAAGGGTCTCGAAACGATTAGAGATGTTCGGAGTCGCCACCAAGCATTTGTGGGATGCTTGGAACCCGTTCGAATCCACTTTATACCTCGGTCAAACGAAGCACAAAGCAGTGTTTGACATTGCTACTAAAGATAAGGAATCGTCCCTCTTTAGCATCCTATCTCTAGAATGACTCTCGTACGCCCTGGATAAGGTCGTCCACTATCCAGAGTTTCTGAGTAAGAGGTGAAGGTACGTATTGGGAAGCCCTTTAATCAGACACCCAATCCCGCCATGTAGCGCCTCTCTTGATCGATCTTGGTTGGTTGAATGCAAAAGTTGATAAAACGGTTTAAATGCATGAATGCGCATCTAATAATTTATACCTAACATGTGAGAGCTTTCTAAGTCGGTTGATTTAATCCAAGTATCAAGTATAAGATGTCGAGTTGGATTAATGGTTGATTTGCATGCAAGACGGAAATTAAACATCCATTTATCGTATTAGGTTTATGGTGCATAATGTGATCCATTTGTCTTAGTAAAGCATTTTGCAAATATGATTTTCGAATGAGCAAATAGTCATCTGATCCGTCCTATATCCGGGCTAACCGGAGTCGGGATCGTCCTAGACAAATGCTGGAAAAGGGAACAGGCCCTGTGCCAGGCGGCCATACGAGGCGCGAGCCTGTTGGCGATGCAAGGGGGTCTCCCCTGGTTTTGAAAATAAGAGAAAAGGGGCTTGTTTAGGCGGGGGCCAGTCAACGGTTTAAGACGCGTTCTGACCATTGAAAAACGTATATAAAACGTATTGAAAATGAGTATTTGGACCCGTTTTGGTTTGAAAGGACCTGTTTAGGTTGTATTTGTGTTGATTTGAGGAATGAGAATTGAATAATCATTATTATTTTGATGATATTCGATGTCGGGTTCGACTTCACAAGCTTGACATGAATAGTTTTGAAAATAATTATGAACTAATTGTTTTAAGTTCATTTAAATATAATTAGTTAATACTCATCATCGTACTCGGGTTAAAATCCGACATGGTATGTAGAACCAAGGATGACTTTGTGTTGGTGACTAATACCTTTATTTTGGAAATGTAAAGAAATGATGAAAGGCTTACAAGTACCTTCCAAAATATAAAGAAATGAAATAAAAGGCTTTAAAATACCTTTTAAATGTAATTAACCAAATATTATCACCGAAACACGGATTTATCCGTCATGGTATGAGGAACCAAGGGCGAAAAATGTTTTATGGTTAAAAACAAATAAACTAAAATAAAAAAGTTTTGAAAATATTTGAAATGGTAAAAACCGATTACAAATATGAAAATGGATTAAAGGGGAAAGACGAGAACAAACACGGTTGAGTTGTGACCTGGGCACCCCATTGAGGCGCGAGCCTTTGTGCACAATAAGGGGCTTCTGCCTCAGGCCAAAACTCAGTTTTGACTCGTTTATCCCATGTTTTGGATCGTGTTATGCATGTTTTAGCATGTTATAGTCATAAAACAAATGAAGACATAATAAAAGAAGGATTTTTACACCCTCATACTTACATGTTTGATTACGGCGAGAAACCGACGTAAGTGTAACAACTCGTTTGGTCAGAAAAGACTCGGTTTAAAACCGTTTTGGTAAGTAAAAAGAGTGTTTTATTAAGATTAGTGACGGTGTAGTGGTCGAAGTGGTCGGTTAAGTGATTAAATACACGATGACGGTACCAAACAATGTGTAAGGCTTGTATTTACGATCGGTAGGTCGTAAATACGCGTCGGATTGTGACTTAAGAAGTCGAGTCGAGAATTTTAAGGGAGAAAAGAGGGGGCGGACACTCGCGTAAGTTCTCAAATGGGGGCATTTGAGGGGTATTTATAGGAAAATGAGTGGTTGTGTGAGTTTTGAGCGATGTGGCCACCTGGGCTGCTCAAAGAGGCGCGAGCCACGCCGCGGGTCTTCGAGTTGTCATGTCACTTTTACACAAGTGCAATCATGATTTGTTCTATCCTAGGATTTGTAGTCACATGTTTGGTACTTGACCATTCATAAATCCGGGAAATCATAGTATAGAAGGCTTTGAATGTTTTGTTTTTTGTGGTTCACTCGGTTTGACTCGTTGTTGGAGTCGGGATTTTGAATTTTTGAGTCGGTTTTTGGTCCGGTGTCGGTTTTGACTCTAGTTAGTGTCATTGCGACCCCGTTGTCGTGCATTAAACACTCAAGGTACTTTTGAAAAGTTTTGAAATATTTTATTTTCGAAATCGTTTTAAGTTTTCCGACGTAAAGTTGTACACAAATTGTCGATCAAACGCTGCGATTCCAAAACATGTTATAGTCCGATAATCATCGGGTGTTTATTGGAGTCTCAGCAGATACTGGTTATCTACAACATCCGATTCATGACATTCGATGACTAGAATAGTCCCTCAACCCCCCCCCCCTCCTAGGGCCGTGTATGGACGTGTGTTTGCCTCGTCCTCCGTGCCACTTTTTTGGTTCGATTTGTTTTGTTTTGTCTAATTATTGCGATTTATTTCAATTGTTATGGTAATTTAATCGTTGTAATTATTGTAATTCATTTCAAGCAATGTAATTTGTACTTTAAATATGGGTCTAGTTAGTCTTTTATTTCAAGTCAAAATGATTTTACAAAACCTTTGCTTTAGCTAGTTAAATTGAAGTATTTAACTAATTAAATCGAAGCGAGTGCACAAAACAATGAAGAGGCTAAGGACGAGTCCTATATAAGCCGTAGCCCTTTATTGTCACGGTTTCCAACGCCTAGATAGGCGTGTCAAGTGTGTCAAGTGAGTAAGTTATGTTTAGCAATTGTACTTAGCTCGAGTTGTATCTTAAATTCAATTGTTTGCAAATTGAGTCGACGAGAATCGTCTGAGTTGTAATAGGTAGTTCCCCAATAGCTTCCCTTCAGCCCATGCAATGTTTGTGAATGCTTGTTAGCATAGCTCAAATAAACCTCACATGCTAAATTACTTGGATACAGTATATTAGATGCATTAAACGATTATAAACCAAGCTCACATGTTAGGATCAAAATGGTGTTTTGCACTCTGTAGCCTTATCCAATTAGCCATCATAGTCCCAAGTAGAGGCCATTATTGCAACTAGCGGGGGTGGGGGTTTTGTTAAAGAACTTTCCATAACGTACTCTCATCAACGAACTCAAATCTCATTTTCAAAAGTGGTTCCCAAATTTTCTTAAATTTGGTGGAGACTCCAAGACGATTTTCAACCCCGTGGATAATACCCCATTTTCCCACATCCAAAACTTCCCTAGACTTCTTTATCATATATTTTACATCATTTTATTTTCAAGTATTCAAACCAATCAAACAACCAATCGTAATCGACCTTGATAGAATTCTATTCATAGCATTTCATAGCGCAATTCCTGTCTCCTTGTGTTCGACCCCTTGTACTACATTCATTTGTGTTTAGGGAATTTTATCTTTGATTAGGTACACGACAAGCCTATCATCTCCAATGGTGACTAATACACAACCAAATAACCATATTCAAGCAAACTCTTGGCCTTATTGCCATGATTACAACATAATTAAAAAAAAAATATCCAAGCCTATGACTGCCATAATGTTACTTCATAGTCCAACTCATAAAGCATTAAGACCAAATGGGATGGCTCCCTCCTTACTCTCCTCCTTCCTACTCTTCATTCTCACTGTCACTAGCACTATCATCACCGTCGCCGTCCTCTTGCTCCATACTCCCCCTAGCCGCTCTGGATGAGCCTGCACCACTATTGCCATGCTGCATGTCACCAAAGAAATCGGCTCGGCTAGCCCTTTGCGGTCCCGCCCAAGGGCCAAGTAAATGCCCATCCTCACGGGGATTAGTATTCAATCCCGTCGGTTCCACGCCATAAGCATTAAAGATTCCCGAGTCATCCCCTAGCCTAGTCCAATAGCTCGGATTACGGGGTGGTCTCACACCTTTATTCGACGCCAACTCGAATATGCTCCTCATCACGATAGCATTGTTCACCCGGTAGGTGAGCTTCGCTCCATTAAGGTTAGGCTCACGAGTGGGTGGGTATTGGGAATGCCCACCGGTGTTTGGTAGAGGTGATATATGTTTAGGGAGGGTCGGTGATGGTACATGTACGGTCGGAGGAGACGGTGCTTGCAAGGTTGTGGTAAAAGCTAGGGGTTTAACATCCTTATCAAATTCAAAGAGGAGCCTATGGGGAATGGTGTAGGTTTGCGGCGGAGGGCGAGGCTCATTTTTTTCTTTGAGTTGATTAGTCTCCAAAAGGTCCTCCACCGCGGGAAGTCTCATCCAAAATTTTCCTTTCACCTTCCACACATACTTACCCTCGCACAATTCCTTAAACCACTTCAAGTTCTCCATGAACTTGTTACTAAAGTACAGTACTCCTTCCATCATAGGTTCATGTTCTGGTCCCGGTTCGAACCGCACGAGCTTTTTCGAAATTCGGGTGACGAGGACCCCACAATCTAAGGAGCCATTTTTTAACTTTGTCATCCTCTCCAAGGCAAGGCATACTATGGATATGGCACTAAAGAAGAAGGATTTTTCTCTATACGGATTCAAGTAGGAGCTTAATTAGAATAAGACTTCGGTGGAATTAAATTTACTCACATTGTCTTTACCGAAGAGCAAATGGGTAATGAAGCGTAAGTAGATCCTCAAAGTTGGGTGCTCCACATCATTAGCTTTCATGGCACCCACCATGGTGCATTCTTTTCCGGTGTATAAGCCTATATATCTTGTCGCCTTCATCCCCTTCAGGGCCTCCTCAAAGTGAGTCTCCTTTTCTTTTGACACTTACAAAGCCTTCACAAACTCGGCCCGCGTCATATCGAAGTTCTTATTTTTGAGCCTGAAGGCCACCCTCTTAGTCGCCTTGTTATAATGGAAAGAACTCAAGAATTTGAGGGTTAAGTACCAATAGCACCTCTTCTTAAGGGTGTATAGGCCCCCAACCCGAGGACGCTAAAAATGTGTTCTATATCCTCCTCTATCCCCATCTGTGCCAACACTGAGGTTGCGACGCACCTAGTTAGGTTCATGGGCCTCTCGTCTAGAGAAAGGAAAACATTATTTTGGGCCTCACTCTCAAACACAATACCCAGAAATCCCGGGGCTTCTATCGCGAGTGGGGTCTCTGGCTCTTGGCAGGGTTGCCTTCTATAAGCGTTCCTTGATGGCCTCGACATGTTAGAAAATTAATCCACTCAACAATGTTTCAGATTTAAAAGATGAGAATTTAAGGCAACTTTAAAACGGATTGAAAACTTCCCCCTTTTTTTCTAGTTTAACTACAATTTGAGTGGAAAAATTTGGCATGGTTCTTTTTAAATTTAATCAACCAAAAGTTTACTTAAGACACGACTTTCCGGAAAAATGGAATTCTAGTGAATTACTCGAGATTATAAATCAAATTTAGAAATCATACTACAGTTCTAGTTGTTATCAAACCTTTGACACAATTAAATCAAAATGAACCATGAAAAATCAGAATCCGGGTATGTATACTACCCATTTTCGAAATTTTGGAGAAAATTTTAGGATACCTTCTCATCTTTATGACCATTGATGGCATTTGTAACACCCCCATCTAACAAAGTGCCTTACCAAGGCCTACCTTATCACATGTGAGCGTTACCATCTCGATTTCACGAGGTAGTTCATATCAAATTGACCATAAAAGAACAATTATAACTTTATTAACACAAACTTGAAATACTTATACAAGTCAAGTTCAACTCTATTATCAACAGGAAAGAATACAAATAACCAAAGTATCGATCGTTTGAACTAGGTGAGACTCAGCAATGACACAAGCCCTCTAAGAATCCCAACAACACCTCACAGCCTCCTCCAAGACACCTGAAAAGTCTACCTGCTCACCATTTGCCAACAATATCAAATAGATCACAGCAGACACACAACAGAAAGAAAACACAAGACACACACACGCACACAAGGTCAACCAGCTATACATACAATCAAAACTCAATAGCATGTAATAAGCCAATCCAAATATTTCCCGTAGAAATCATCAACCTCCAACTCCGAGAGCCAGTGTCCGAACCGCATCCCACACATGAATACACACCGCAGTGAGTAGCCTTGCCAGGTTACCCATCGCAACAGTGATGTGGCTCATATATACACACATTTAGTCCCCTAAATGACCTCATTTCGCATGCTTTTATGTGATTATTAGAGTCGTTTCACTATGTTTAGCTTCTAATTTGCTATACTTTGAGGTTTGTTGCCTTTGGTATGAAAGAAGCACTAACTTTACTTGAGTGGAGCATTACGGAGCTAAATGGAGGCATCCAATGACCAAGCATCAAGAGGACACCAAAAATAAAGGCCATAGTTCAATAAATCAAGTTTTTAGGCAATGAAGGGCAACCCCCACGACCCAAGAATCAATCCCCACAAGTTGTTGGGCAAGAGTGACGAGAAGGGAGCCATTACAAGAGGAAATTTGCTTGGAACAAAATGAATAATTGCTTGTTCGGCTCTGAAACTATGATAGATGAAACGGCGTCGAAAAATCAAGTGGTCTAGGCTTTTGAATCACTCTAATAGAGTTTGGATGAGGAAATGATGTCCGTTTTACAATCCGACCTCAAATAGACAAGCTGAGTACCGCCTCACCCAAGTTAAGCTCAGCTCGCCCAAGCTGGCTGGCATAATTGATTCTTCAAAGCTCAGCTCCCATGAGCTAGCTCACCTCTTGCAAGTTGATGGACTCATCTAATGGGCCTAGCCTTCATTTAGGCCCTTAATTAACCCTAAAATTTACTTACTATATATACCCTCTTTGTAATAATTTGAGAGTAAGTCCTATTAGAGGTGGCTTAGATTAGATTAGGAGTAGATTAGACTTAATCCTTCCATAATTGATGTAACACCCGCTATTTTATAACCTCATTTATTTATTTTTCTTTATGAGATTTAGTTTTAATTCTTAATTTATCGGTTTTTGTTTAAATCGTTGATTAATTTCGTTTTAAGTCATATTTTAGTCCTATTTCTTCTTGGACCGAATTTATATTTAAATGACATTTTTATAAGCTAATGTAACACCTCCATTTATTTAGGAGCCTTTAGCAAGACATTCCCAATAAATAGGACTGTTACCATCTCGGTTACCCGAGGTAAATGATACAAATTAAAAAAACCAAAGTACTTTAATAACTTTAACTCAAATAATGGTTTTATTACATTGCCAACCGATTAAATTTAAATCTTAACATTACAATTTACCACGCAGCGGAAATTACATAAATAAAGTTGTATAAGTCAACTAAGTGATTTAGACAGCAACTATGGTCCAAGTCGAGCTAACATCCCAATGCTCCCAAGTCAGCTAATCTTAAGCACCTGCAAGTCTGCTTCTTATTTATGGTTCATCACAGGTGTTCACGAATACACTGTCAATCACGAGGTTGAGTAGAATAATCACACAACATTAAATATACAAACTTAACAGATGTAAACAGGGGGAATAAATATCACCATCAATTCTCCATTATATTCACCCTAGTCATCCCGGCCCCTGACCGAGGCTCTACCACACCGTCGTCCCGCCAACTCCTGGCCCAGGGATAAACACAAATGTCGTCCCAGTCCGAGACTGAGGATATCTCATAACTCATTGTCGTCTCAGTCCGAGACTAAGGATATCCAACAAAATAATATGCCAATATGAATATTGTTGGAGCTTGTGTCCTCCACAAATTAGTGTGATAACTTTGTAAATCTCTTACAGGTTCACAAGGGTATACTTCGTATTTTAATCAGTTTATTAACGATTACCTAATAACGGTTGGCTTGCTAGAAAGTTTGACGTTATTATCATACAGATGGCGGTGATCAACTGGTCCCTAAAGGTCACACCTATAGGATGTGTTTGAGAGATGTGGTTATAGAAATATAATCACATTGATGCCTTATATGACTAAACAGTTAGTTAATGTGTTGATGAGACAATTATTTAATGAAGATTAAATAATATTAGTTTAGACGAATTAACTGTAAATTAGTAAATTGAATATAATAAGTTATATTTAATTAAATGTATGTAATGTTAGCTTGGACGAATTAATATGTTAATTCGTAATTAAATATAATTGGTTATATTTAATATCAACAAGATGAATGTGTCATAGTGGTAAGAGTGAGGGTACTCAAACCAAGAGGTCATGGGTTCGATCCTCACTAGATGACAATTTACACATTTTATACATTTTTGGAATAACCGAAAATAAGAGAAATAACTCTCCTAATTTCGGATTATGGGCCGAGTAATTAGTAAAAAAATTCTACCCTAATCTCTCTCTCATACACGGTTAAAGGGAGAGATAGGAGTAAATTTTTTTAACCTAATTTTTACCCTAACTCTACCTTGCCTTCTCTCATCGGAAAAACACAAAAAAACCTAAAATTAATCTGTTGATTTGGGGATTGATTCTAGCAAAATCAAAGGGCATTTCTCATATCGTCTTGGGTACAACTGATAGGCGAATATCAACTTTGATATTGTTCTTAGGCCGAATTTGCTAGGACCGAAGGTTATTTCTTAATCCTTTACGATCTTGTTTATGCATTTTATTTTATGACTTGTAATTCATTATTATAATTCGTTATAGTCCTTAAAATTAAAGGGATACATACAGATAAATCCCACAAATATTCCCATCCAATAATAAACAACCACAATAATTCAACATTAATAATAATTTACGCATCCATTAATCCATTTAATTCCACAAAAGAAAACGAGTTGAGTAGTTATCCTACCTTGTAGCAATTCCGAGCATACAAGCCAAAATAATAACGATCTTCTACAACGCCGGAATCTTAATTAGCTAAGGACCAGAGATGACGGAAACGAAATAGAATGATGATGACGGTGAGGGAATGTTGTGTAGCGTGACGAGAGACGATGAAGGCCAAATAACAATCGACGGCGTGCTCAAGCCCTTCTCCCTGTCGTCCCTCTTTTTTTTTTTTTTTTTTTTGTGTGGGTGTGTGTTATAATAGAAAACAGGGGAGGGAGGAGTATATATATATATATATATATATATATATATATATATATATATATATATATATATATATATATATATATATACCTTCCATATTATTAGGTTAGTATTTTAATAATATAATATTAATATTAATATTTAAATAGTGTAGGGTATAGCTAGTCTAACAATAATAATAATAATAAAAATATTATTAATATTAATATTAATATTAATATTAATATTAATATTAATAATAACACAATAACTATAACTATTATTAATATACTTTAACTTTATTAGTATTACTGTTACCATTATTCCGTCTCACTTCTATATAGCTGAATAGTATCCTATTATTATTTAACCCGATACGATTTCTGAGTAATAATTTTATTAAAATATTTACTAAAATAATTATTAATTAAGCTCTCAAAGTACGGGGTATTACAGTCTTGCCTCCTTAAAATGAACTTCGTCCTAGAAGTTCACCCTAATACTCAAAAGATATCACTCAAACTAAAAGAAATGCTAGCATCACCAATTAAAGACAAAGAAAACGTAATTAACATACATAAAAACATGAGGAGTATCACATTCTACCCTCCTAAAAAAAAAATTTCGTCCCGATGTTTTGTAAGAAATACTTAGTAAAGTGCTATGAGAACCAAAATGCCCAAATAATAATAAAACTTCCTAAACCATCTAATAACTAGATATTTTTTCCTTCAGTCCCTTGCACTGTAGCAGCTGCTGACTTCCTACCATTGCTTTGGTCACCTCCTCTCCCTTGGTCATTGCGATTTTGACTTGCATGGCTATTATTGAAATGTCTCTAGTTACTCTAACCTCCTGACTTTTGATTGCTCCCATAACCTGATATAGGAGTATAGTAACCTCCATCCCGATTTCCATTGCCATAGATTCCCCTTCCATTACTAGACTTCGTCGTCGATTGGCATTCCCTTGCCTTGTGCTCGTATTTGCCACAAGAATAACATTTTGAAACATCGAGTTACCACCTCCATGAATAGCTCCGATGCTCCCACCATATCCAAATCTACTATATGGCCTCTTACTTCCTCCGTCACCAACCGTTTCAGTCTTCCTCTTCTCCCCCTTTTCCTTCTTCCATTCCTTCCCCTTCTTCTCTTCTTTTAACATGTCAGCAATCCTCTCTACGTGTCCAGCTCGCTGGTAAACATCATCCAAGGTACTTGGCTGACCAGTTGCAAGCCTCTTCTTAATAGTGGTTGCTAATCCCTTTTCAAACCTAAGTGCCAACATCTCATCACTAACATTCAAATCATCTACATATTCTGACAATTCCATAAATGTGTTATAATAAGTCTCTACTGTCATCTTGAAAGAATCAAATCCAGCTCTCATCTTACTCCTAATATGTTCTGGTACAAATACAGCTCTCATATTCTCCTTAAAACCCTTCCAAGTTATAAAAGGTTCATCACTCTCCCTCCAAGCTTCCCTTATGCCCTCCTTACTACGATTCCACCACAAACCAGCTTTTCCCCTCAAATAGTAAGCAACTTCATCTACCTGCAGCTCTGCAGGACAACCCAGCAACTAAAAAAGGTTGTCAAATTCCCTATGCCAATCCCCAAGTAAATATGAACCTAATCCGTCATATTTCGTCGAGTTGTGCCTTGCAATATTGGCACTCATCTTTGTTGGATCCTGAACTGACCCCTTACCCTTCAGTGCCGTAGTCAAAGCATCATTCATAGATATCAAACAGTCAATCTCCTCTAGGGACACGGTAGAGGGTGTAGGTGTAGTTCTCTTTGGAGGCATGGTTCTATAAAAGTAAAATAAGACAACATAAGCTTCTACCCGCGGAAAGATGGCTTAACATTTTAAAGCAATATGTATCCACAATCAAAACAAGGTGTAGTCAACTGTATCCTATCTTACCCCTCCTTTGGTCCCCCTATCATTATTCCCATCTCTCAAATATCATAGGTTAAGAATCGATAGAGCATTTATAATGAACTTTTGGTAAAACTCGCGTTTTCAGAAATCAAAGTCAAGCTCTAACTTTAAAAAATCACCATTAAATAACCGTTACATTCTACGTTGATTTTTTATACTTTCCAGAAGATATAAAGAGTTTTCAAAAATGAGAAAAAGAATCGAACTAAAATCTCGAACAACCATTTTATAAAGATATTTATAATCCAGTTGGTCCAAACAGAAACCGATCAGCAATCTGTCAAAACCTTGAGTCAATTTTTAAAAATCACCATTAAATATTAAAATTTTATCTTGAAATGTGGCTTATCAATTTGAAAACATATTTGAACTTTTTAAACAGTGGAGTTGGAATTAGGCAAAAATCTTAAGTAAGAATTAAATGAGAACTTTTACAAAATTTTTTGTCAAAAACTTAACTGTACAGGAACATTCTGACCACTGTCCACAAAAATATTTATTTCTCCCAAGCCGTAAAACGTTTAAACATGAAACTAATGACATTAGAAAGCTAACTCACTGGGTTATCACTCATAAAACTTCCAACCTTAGACGATTAACAGAGGTCAAACGGCAACTAATTCAATTAGGGGTAAAATCTGAAAAATAAGGTTCAACTTCTGCATTCCTTTTTACTAGATCATAAATCCTTATTAACACCCTCCTATACTTGTAGTAACACAACTTGGTCATCATACTTCACACAGGACTAGCATCTACTCTAAAGCATTCCTAGAACAAATTTACTCATTTCATAATATTGTAAATAGCATGGTTTCGGGATTCACATAACCGCAAATCGCTAGACATGATACTATTATAACACAGCGTCCAATCATATAATCAATATCAATTCCAATTACTTTCATGCTCATGATCAAAATAATTCAACATCAAATCCTTATTTCATCAATTCCACTCTCCTTAAAATTAAGGTTACGTCCCATAACCTCGGTTATCAACGAAAACAATATACATCCAAGGCAACAATGACTCTTAAGAAAATAAACAACATTCATTTTCAATTACCCCACTCTTCAATATATCTGCAGGTAACCGGTTCAAAACTGGAAGGGTCGGGGTTCGGAGTGAGGGTACCTTCTCATCCTAAGCCAAAAAGGGCTCCTAACAGTTTCTACCCGGGGTCATTTTATTAGACACGTCCTAATTCATTTTTATATTCATTGGTTAGGCCTGAGGATCATTTTGCTCTGATACCACTTTGTAACACCCCCATTTATTTAGGAGCATTTAGCAAGACATTCCCAATAAATAGGACTATTACCATCTCGGTTACCCGAGGTAAATGATACAAATTAAAACAAACCAAAGTACTTTAATAACTTTAACTCAAATAATGGTTTTATTATATTGCCAACCGATTAAATTTAAACCGTAACATTACAATTTAATACGCAACGAAAATTACATAAATAAAGTTGTATAAGTCAACTAAGTGATCTAGACAGCAACTATGGTCCAAGTCGAGCTCACTTCCCAATGCTCCTAAGTAAGCTAATCTTAAGCACCTGTAAGTCTGCTCCCCATTTATGGTTCATCACAGGTGTTCACGAATACACTGTCAACCACGACGTTGAGTAGGATAATCACACAACATTAAATATATAAACTTAACAGAAGTAAACACGTGGAATAAATATCACCATCAATTCTCCATCATATTCACCCTAGTCATCCCGGTCCCTGACCGACCCTCCACCACACCGTCGTCCCGCCAACTCCTGACCCGGGGATAAACACAAATGTCATCCCAGTCCGAGACTGAGGATATCTCATAACTCATTGTCTTCCCTGTCCGAGACTGAGGATATCCAATAAAATAATCTGCTAATAAGAATATTCCCATCCAATAATAAACAACCACAATAATTCAACAGTAATAATAATTTACGCATCCAATAATCCATTTAATTCCACAAAAGAAAACGAGTTGAGTAGTTATCCTACCTTGTAGCAATTCCGAGCACACAAGCCAAAATAATAACGATCTTCTACAACGCTGGAATCTTAATTAGCTAAGGACCGGAGATGACGGAAACAAAATAGAACGATGATGACGGCCAAGGAATGTTGTGTAGCGTGACGAGAACCGATGAAGGCCAAATAAGAATCGACGACGTGCTCAAGCCCTTCTCCCCGTCGTCCCTCCTCTTTTTTGTTTTTTTTGTTTTGTTTTGTTTTGTGGGTGTGTGTTATAATAGGAAATAGGGGAGGGAGGAGTATATATATATATATATATATACCTTCCATATTATTAGGTTAGTATTTTAATAATATAATATTAATATTGATATTTAAATAGTGTAGGGTATAGCTAGTCTTTTGATAGTGTAGGGTATAGTTAGTCCAATAATAATAATAATAATAATAATAATAATAATAATAATAATAATAATATTAAAATTAATATTAATAATAACACAATAACTATAACTATTATTAAGATATTTTAACTTTATTAGTATTACTGATGCGTGTATTTTATATAAGGTTTTTACCCTATATTTACACGCATTTCTGTGTTATTTATGTAGTATCTAGCTACAAATGCCCCCGAATAGTTTACTTTGGTTTGTCTTATATTAATTGCAGGAATGAACCAGAAATGAGCATAATCAAACCTGAACCTGTCCTATTTGCATGCATTTTGGAAATGGAAGAATCGGAGCTTGGAAATTGTCACCTAAGGATGCGTGAAGTGGTTTCGGAAGGTGTTTTGATTTCACCCATGATGATACAGTGCTATTATGCTCGATCGACTAGAATTGGTAGCTTAAACTGGTCGATCGAGTAACTTTTATGCTGAGCGTTCTCGATCGAATAACTACTATGTTCGATCGTGAAGGGTGTTTAAGGAGTCCCTCGATCGAGTACTTATTGTGCTCGATCGAAGTGTTTGATCTTGATGTTACTCAATCAAGTGGTTTACTTCTACTCGATCGATTGGTTTTTCCGTGAGGATATTTTTTCGCAAGGATATTTTATTTCTATCTTAGAATAAATAGGACGACGGCAGTAGAAGAAGGCATCTCTTCTTTTGGATCTAAACTTTTCTCTCTTACTTTTACCTTTTACTCCATAGACCTAAACCTTTGCACTTTCGGAATTGATTGTAATCGGTATTTTTGATCTTTAATTTCAATTATTAATTTATTTCATTTGCTCTTGTTTACTCATCTCTCTTGCATTAATTCTTGTTTGCTTTTATAGTTAGAATGTTGAAGTTAATTGTTTCTTTTGTTCTTGTTGATCTTTCCATCTTCATTATACGTAACTAATATCTTATGCTGGGACATAGGGGAGCCATGGTAATTAGAGAGATTATGAATAGGTGATTAGGATTTGGTTAAGATTAGGTTTGTGTTGTTAATCATTGCATTTAATAGCGATTAGTTGCTTGAGTCGACGCATTCAGCTAGTTGATTCGGTACACCTTGAACTAGATCGAAAGATTGGAAGGGGTAAGACCTGCAGTGAACATTAGGGTATTCTAATGAGGGCGGAAGCTAAGTTAGTAATGTTTTAGGGCGAATAGGGGACCGGAAGGACCTTTTCACTACCCTATAGACCGAGTTTATGCTGACCTTTGACCCTAGATTGAATTCCTAGGAAACCATGGTGAACCGATTGTCCTAGCTGTTTCTCTCTATCTGTTAATCTCTTTAAAGTTTAGTTGTTGTTCCCCTATTTCTCTCTTTCTCTTTGTCTCCGTAGTTTAGAATCAAAACAATTAAACCCCCACGAAATGGTTACTTAGACAGACTTAGTTAGCATGCAGAATTTCCATCTCCCTATGGATTCGATACCCGACTGCCTCTACTACATTTTATAGCGTCTGGTTGGTTTTATTTTTGATAGGATTGCGACAGCCGTGTCAAATTTTGGCGCCGTTGTCGGGGAGACGGTGATATTTTGTTTGCTTTATATTAAGTTTCTCTCTCGTCTCAAGGAATTCATTCCTTGAGACTGATCTCATATTTTTCCTAGTGCAATAGTTGATTTGCAGGTGATCCGTCTTCGAAGAGGACACTGAAATACCTGCTTTTCTTACAATTTCATCTACTAAAATGCCCAACATCGCCAGTGACTTTGAACCTACTGTAGATTCCCTACTCAAAGGTTTCCTGCTTCCTACTACAAATGCTGGGACCTTTGAAATTCATCCATCCTACATTCAGTTGGTCGAAAGGAATCTTCTTAAGGGAGTAGCTGGTGAAGATCCATGCAAGAATATGGAGTTGTTTACTGATTACTGCTCCACTATTCCTCTAGTTGCTGGTGTGACACAAGATAGGGTTAAGGAAATTCTTTTACCTTTTTCTTTGACTGGTGACGCCCCGGATTGGTTGAGAGATTTGGATAGGGAAGCTGCTGGTGTTACTGACTGGAATTCCCTAGCTTTCGCCTTTTACAAAAGGTACTTCCCACCACAGCGCACCAATGCATTAAGAGGCCAAATCACTACTTTCACACAAATGGCTACTTAATATTTGAGTGAAGCTTGGACTAGGTTCAAGAAGCTAGTTTGCTCCGTACCTCATTATGCCTTCCAACGATGGTTCTTATGCACCCAATTTTATAATGGGTTGTATGCCGATCAAAGAGCTATATTGGATGGTGCGGCTAAAGGAAGGTTTCAAAAGAAAATTGATGACAACATGGGATGGCATCTTATTGAGAATATGGCCATTCATGTAGCTGAGTTTGGGAATTCTATAGGAGGAAGGCAAGTGAGCAAAAGCGATGGTGAATCCCATGTCGCTGAGGTAGCAGTGCTTAATGCTGGGTGTGACGAGACAGAGGGCCCGATAACTCTGGGTGAACAAGAACCGGTCCATGCCATGATTGAGCAAGTGGTGATCTGTGGTAGATATGGCGCGGAAGGACATGATCTGATTACGTGTATGGCAGAAGTAGAGCGAGTCCATGCTTATCAACAATTCAAGCAAGGAATCCCGTTCTCCCAATTTTATGAAGATTTAGCCATACCAAGTGTGTCTAATCCCATTGATTCAATGCCGCAGCAAGATGAATCTTCTTCTACAAATATAGAGATAGCGGAGCTAAAATCCTTAGTGCTATCTTTAGCACTACAAGTCCAGAAAAATGCAGAAGAAAATGAGGATTCTATGAAGAAGTTGCACGATCAATTTGCACAATTTTCATCTGAGAAAATAAACCAAGCAAGTCAACCACCCTCTTGCGACCCGGTTAATGTAATCAATCTCCGAAGTGGTCTTACCTATGATGCACCAAAAATGCCGGAAAATGCCGATTTATCTGTTAACGAAAGTCCAGAAACTGTTTTGGAAGAGCAAATTGACGAAGATGCTCCTGATCCTCGTCAAAGTCCTCGATCGAGTGAGCTGGGTACTCGATTGAGCAGTTCTCCCACTGAAAGCTCTCGATCGAGTGATAACAGTGCTCGATCGAGAGGTGCCGAAATTGAAGACCTCGATCGAGAGGATGGTGTTCCTCGGTCGAGCAGATCCAAGGAGAAACGTTCTCGATCGAGTGAAAATAATGCTCGATCAAGTACATGCAATAGCGGAGACGCTGTTTCGAAGTCTAAACACGCTGCTGGGTCAGCTTCCTCTGCTGCGAAGATGCCACATTTAGATAAAAGCAAAGATAGAGTCGTAGACCCGCTTACTGTTACTAGAATTCCTTATCCAGGACGTCTGAAAGATGCTTAGGTTGAGCGACAGTACGGTAAGTTCGTGGTTGTGGTCAAGAATATTCAGGTGACCGTTCCTTTTACCGAGCTAATTACCCAGGTACCTTATTATGCGAAATTTATGAAAGATATTTTGACGCGTAAGAGAGAGCTTAGTGAATTTGACACTGTTGCCTTTATGGAAGAGTCTAGTAATTTAATTCTTAGTAAAGCTCCACCAAAATTGAATGACCCGGGTAGTTTCTCTATTACCTATGTAATAGGAAATGAAGTGATAGATAAGGCTCTCTGTGATTTAGGAGCCAGTGTCAGTGTCATGCCTTACTCCGTTGGCAAGAAACTTAATATTAGTCATCTTAAAATGACCAATATCACCCTTCAGATGGATGATAGATCGGTTAGACAACCGTTAGGTATCCTAGAAGACGTGTCTATCAAGGTAGGCAAGTTCTTTATACCAGTAGATTTTATTGTCTTAGACATAACTAAGGATACCCGGACCCCGATCATATTGGGAAGACCATTCTTGTGTACAGCCGGGGCCATCATTGATATCAAACAAGGGCGTTTGACTCTTGCAGTTGGAGATGACGCTATCACTTTCAGTTTGCCTGGTACACTGACTAGAACAATGATAGAGGATACTTGCTATTCAGTTGATATCGTTGATGAGTCTGTTTATGAGTTCTGGTCGGATTCCTTGATAAAGGATCCGCTGGAAGCTTTGATTTTGCTAGATGAGTGTCTAATAACCTGGAAAACAATGACATTGTGTTGGATCTGCTTGAATCTGCGATACATGAGCGTGAACTCACCGACGCCGAAGGAGAGAGGTTAGAACAATTGGTAAACACTCTTTGAACTATGGAGGTAAAGGTACCTGAGCGTAAGCCTCTTCATTCTCATCTCAAATATGCATTTTTAGATGATACTGAGTAGTATCCAGTTATTGTTAGTGCCAAATTAGATGATAAGCAGCTGACCGCTTTGTTAGCTGTTCTTAAGAAAATTAGGAAAGCAATGGGTTATTCATTGGATGATATTCAGGGCATCAGTCCTGATATCTGTATGCACAGGATTGAGCTAGAGGAAGATCACAAGCCTTGCAGACAAGGTCAGCGCAGGCTAAATCAGAAGATGCAGGATGTTATGATGGCTGAGGTAATGAAGCTACTTGATGCATGTATTATCTACTCTATTGGTCATTCTAAATGGGTGAGTCCAGTTCAGGTGGTTTCTAAGAAAGGAGGAACTACCGTGGTTAAGAATGACAAAAATGAATTGATACCTACTAGAGTAGTGACTGGTTGGTGGATGTGCATAGACTATAGACAACTGAATGCCGCCACAAAGAAGGATCACTTCCCCCTTCCTTTTATTGATTAGATGGTATAAAGGTTAGCCTCTCATAAGTTTTTCTTTTATTTAGATGGGTATTCAGGGTTCTTTCAGATTCCTATTCATCCGGATGATCAGGAAAAGACCACTTTTACTTGTCCTCAAGGTGTTTTTGCCTACCGTAGAATGCCTTTTGGTTTGTGTAATGCCACTGCCACCTTTCAAAGGTGCATGATGGGGATATTTTCGTAGTATATAAAGTCTATTATGGAGGTCTTTATAGACGATTTCAGCGTCTATGGGAGTGATTTTGATAACTGTTTGTCTAACTTTGATAAAGTGTTGCAGCAATGCATTAAGGTTAATCTTGTGCTTAAGTGGGAGAAGTGCCACTTTATGGTCAACGAGGGAGTTGTCTTAGGGCACTTAGTTTTTGATAGGGGTATCAAGGTGGATAAAGAAAAAGTGCAAGTGATTAAGCAATTACCTCCTCATGTCAATGTTAAAGGAGTGAGGAGTTTCCTTGGACATGCTGGCTTTTACCGCCGGTTCATCAAGGACTTTTCTAAAATTGCTAAACCACTTACACAGTTGTTACTTAAGGATGCCCCCTTTATTTTTAATGATGAGTGTCTTTCTGCTTTTAACAGGTTGAAACAGGCCTTGATTTCAGCACCGATTATCCAGCCTCCCGACTGGGAGCTTCCATTTGAGATCATGTGTGATGCCAGTGATTATGCATTGGGAGCGGTGTTAGGCCAGTGGAAAGACAAAGATTTGAGTGCGTTTTACTATGCGAGCCGAACTGTGGATGAGGCTCAAGTGAAGTATACTACTACTGAGAAGGGGTTATTAGCTGTTGTTTATGTGTTGGAGAAATTTCGCTCTTATTTGATAGCTAAGCCACGATTTTTGAGGTGGATACTCCTCCTCCTGGGAATTGATCAACAAATTATAGACAAGACGGGCACAAAAAATGTAGTAGCTGATCACTTGTCGTGGTTACCGCAGCAGGAGGGAGAGGATCCTTTACCTATTGACGATTCATTTCCTGATGATTCTTTATTTGTAGTTGCTACTAACATAGGTGTTGATCCGTGGTATGCAGATTATGCTAACTACGTTGTAGGTGGTCAGCTGCCACCTAACTTGTCTTATCAACAGAAGAAGCGATTCTTTCATGACGTGAAGCGCTATTTCTGGGATGATCCTTATCTATTTAAGGAGTGTGTTGACGGTCTTTAAAGACGGTGTATTCCGAATTGGGAGACCAAAGCAATCCTAGAGGGATGTCATTCTTCTTCTTATGGCGGTCACCACGGTCCGTCGCGAACCGTGGCTAAGGTACTTCAGTCTGGTTTCTTCTGGCCTACTTTGTTTGCAGATGCTAAAGTGTTTGTTTCAGCTTGTGATGCTTGCCAGCGCTCGGGAAATATCTCTAAGAGACATGAGATGCCTGAAAATGGCATTCTAGAGGTTTAGGTTTTCGATGTCTGGGGCATTGATTTCAAAGGACCCTTTCCGTCTAGTAAAGGTAACAGGTATATTTTAGTAGTTGTAGACTATGTGTCTAAATGGGTGGAGGCTATTGCTTCACCTAACAATGATGCCAAGACCATGATTAAATTGTTTAAAAATATTATTTTTCCCTAATTTGGCGTCCCTAGGGTCATCATTAGTGATGGGGGTATTCATTTTAAAGAAAAGAAACTTACAGCTATTCTGTCTAAAGTCGGTGTTCAGCATCGTCGCGGTTTGGGGTATTATCCCCAAACCAGTGGGCAGGTTGAGGTCTCTAATAGGTATATAAAAGAGATTTTGGCTAAGGTTGTTTCTAAATCACGGAAGGATTAGAGTCTAAAATTGGTTGACACATTATGGGCATATCGGATTGCCTTTAAAACGCCGATTGGTGCATCACCATATCGGTTGGTTTATGGGAAGTCTTGTTATTTACCTATTGAACTAGAGTCCAAAGCTTGGTGGGCTATTCATAAATTAAACTATGATTCTAAATTGTATGGTGTGAAACGTTTGTTGCAGCTAGATGAATTGGAAGAGTTTAGGCTAAATGCCTACGACAGTGCGCGCATCTACCAGGAGAAAACAAAGAGGTGGAACGACAAAAGAATCATACCGCGAGAATTTCATGTCGGGAAGATGGTGCTGTTGTTTAATGCCCGATTGCGCTTGTTTCCTCGTAAGCTGAAATCTAGGTGGAGTGGCCCCTACACAGTGACAGTTGTCACCAAGTTTGGGTCCGTTGAGTTAGAGCATCCCGATGGCAGAAGATTTAAAGTGAATCGCCATCATGTGAAGCATTACTATGGAGCAGATGATTATGTTGGCAATGTCGAAGTGTTCTACTTCGACCATCTTGACGGGAAAGAAAACTGAAGCCAAAAGGTCGTGCGGGACCTCTTAAACCTAACCTGCGCTATGCGGGAGGCAACCCGGCTTGTAATTTATTATACTTTGCTTAAGAACTTTTAGTTAATTTTGTATGCTTTAGTTGGTATTTTACAGGCAATAAACTGAATATTTGAACTGGTTTCGTTAGTTCTATGGGTCCTTTGTTGCGGTTTTGCAGATGCTTCAACGGACGCCAAGAAGATCAGGCCTAAGAGATCGATCGAGGACTATTTCCTCTCGATCGAGTACTTTCCTCACTCGATCGCGACCTTCACCTCTTGATCGAGCACCCTGCATAATTGACCTTTCGATCGAGGACAATCTGCTCTCGATCGAGCACTTTTGACGCCCCATTGTACTCGATCGATTACTTCACCCTCTCGATCGAGTCTTTTTGCTTTGACTCGCGTGCTGTGATGTTATGGGGCTATTTGCGACCTCCCATGTTGCTGGCTGAATTGGGGAGGTCCCTACTTCACGTAAGTTTTCGAGCTTTATTCTTCTTTTCAGTTTACATTTCCTTTCCCTATTTTTGAGGACAATGAGGGCATTGTACGGTTTGGTTTGGGGAGGTGATATGCATCCATATCTGTGTCTACATACTATTTTTATTGCATTTCAGTTTGCACGTTTATTTTCACATGCTTTGTTTGTTTTAATCTCAAAAAAATATCATAAAAATCTTCTAAAAATTGAAATTTTTTCGAAATATATAAAAATTTCCAGTTTTACTTTTTGCACTTATGTTGAGTCGGAACGTTATGACTTTTATGCTACGTTGAGTCTTTTACCCTTGCCTTGCACTTTCTTAATATTTCGTTGGCATGGTAATGTGCATAATCTACGAGTTTTTGTTTAAACCTATCTGAACGAATAGACTTGACTCTAATATTGACAAGCTACATATACATTCTAAGAGTTAGAGCTTGATAAACTGGTGACATTCATGACCAGTTTTGTTTAGGATGTGAGTAGTACTCCTTATAAGACATGTAACATCAAATTGCACAAGTATGACGATCTTTTCTTAGTACCTGTGTGAATTCGATTTGCGGTGGTGACACATGTGGAGAGGTAACTTACAACCTTTCTTTCTTTACTACCCCTTAACTTCGCATTAGCCAAATTTGCCTTTTGACCCCCTAACTACATCCAAAATTTAGCCTGCCATGTCAAGCTAGTTAGGTGGTTTTTGTGGGTATGCTATTATCCATGTCAGATTTGATTCGTTTTGAAAGATTTGAAGTTGGTAGTACGAATGAAAAAGAAGAAAAAGTGAAATGAAAAAGATTGGAAAAAATATGAAAAAAATGAAAAATGATGAAGAAAAAAAAAGAATCATGTGATAAAGTTGCTGTTATGACATGCTTATCATTATTTTTCATGGGGAGTCTTTTGATGATGTGAGTGATGTTTTGCCACAATGGAACGGTTTTACGTTTTGTATTGAGTAGTGAAGCGGAATGAGTTGATTATTTGGTTATGGTTGTACTAGCTTGGCTTTACATCCACTTATCCAAATTTATTTTGCCCCTTCTTACCCAATTACCTCATCTCACATTATACGTAAGTTCTCGGCGTGTGTCTTGGTCCCGATTGGTTGAAATGAATATGTACGGTTGATAGAAATCGGTTTCATGTTAGCTGCATGCATGTTCTTATAGGTCGAAGTTTAGGTGAGCGTCTTTACTTCTTTCTATTTCATACAATTATACTCAACTTGTGCTTAATTTGTGTGATGAGTGACCCGTGAGAGTCCGATATATATGAGTCTTGCAAGGTCGACGGTTCAGTAGTTTAAAACATTGATTTAACTCGTTTGCATTTGACCCATTACTAATTGGTTATCCGTTGCATTAAATTGGTCTGGTGGACACTTTGTAGATGGTAAGTTGGTCCCGTTCCACTAGTTGTCTTCAGTTGCATTTATAGTTTGTTTGGGGACAAGCAAAGGTTTGGTTTGGGGAGATTAGATGCGTGTATTTTATAAAAGGTTTTTACCCTATATTTACACGCATTTCTGTGTTATTTATGTAGTATCTAGCTACAAATGCCCCCGAATAGTCTACTTTGGTTTGTCTTGTATTAATTGCAGGAATGAACCAGAAAGGAGCATAATCAAGCCTGAACCTGTCCCATTTGCATGCATTTTGGAATTGGAAGAATCGGAGCCTGGAAATTGTCACCTAAGGATGCGTGAAGAGGTTTCAGAAGGTGTTTTGAGTTCACCCACGATGATACAGTGGTATTATGCTCGATCTGTTGGAATATGTGTCCTCCGACAATAATGCGATCACAACTGTTGATCATAATGATCACATGTTTAAATCTCATTTTAAGAATACATGTGGGATGTAATATTTTACAGTCAACTGGTCCACACATATCGGTAATGATTGGCTGACTAGAGTTTGACATTACTGTCGTGCGATGGTGGTGATCAGTTGATCCCCTTAGGTCATACCTATAGGGAAATACTCTTAATTGATTATTTAATTAATCGTATGCCGATACGAGTTAATTAAATTGCTTAAAAATTGACGGATGATTTTGTGAGTAAAATTAACGTGTCTTATTGTAATTCGATTATATTAGATACGGTCTAAGTAATTGAATTGTTTTATTACTTAGATAAAATTATTGTTTACGAAACAATTTGGAATTGAAATTGAATGAATAATTTATTATAAATACAAGACGTTGTAATTTATAATTTGATAAACCGTTTTGGTACAAGTAATTACGAATTACTAGTCGATTTTGTAAATGACATATTTTATGAGTAACATTACAAATTCACATGTCAAGTAACCTGTCACATATGTCACAATTGACAAATGACAAAATAAAATGGACCTTCCATTTTATTTTGTATCTACCGAAAATTGGAGGGAGTATTAGTGGAAAAATTATGTTGATTATTTTAATAAGAGAAAACATAATTATTAAAGCCTAATCTCTAGCCATGCAACCCTACAAGCTTTTGAGAAGAGCAAAAATAAAAGGCATTGGGCATGCTACCCAAGGCCAATAATTTCGGCCACCATATGGGAAAAGAAAAGAGTTTTTCTTTTCAATTTTCCATTCATCATTTTACATATAATTTTTCTAGTGTAAGAAAAATGCATGCTCTCTACAATTTGTGAAAATTCTAGAGAAATAAACTCCAAATAATTTCTCCTCTCCACCGAAATAGTAGAGAGACAAATTAATATTTTGTGTCAATTTTTAATTTAGACTTTTATTATTACTAGATCATAATAATATTTGTTATTGAGAGGTTTCCTTGGGTATTCACTTTTGGGAGAGATTCTATACTTGAATCTTTGTTCATCCATTATTTGGAATGCTCAAGAACTAACAAGAAGGAGATCTTGTTGGTGTCCTTTTAATCCGTAATTATAGTAAGGAAAACGACTTCTTCACTTATCTATTTTAGTTTGCATGCATAAGATTTGTATTTAATTTTATGACTGAATTAAAATGTAACATATATGAATATGTTTAGTAATGAGATATAGATTTCTAACAAGCGGTATCATGAGCCTTAGGTTGTTTGCATGCAAATCGGTTATAGTTTTTCCGAGTTATACGATGAACATATAAAACTTATAAATTTGTGTTATTATGATATATCACGAAATAAATTATGCATGTGAAAGTTTCTGATCCTAAAATGTATTTAGGATATTTTGGTTAATTTATGGATTTTTATTGTTCATCTTATATAATAATGGCATTAAAAATGTGATTTTATGATAAAAAAATGTCATTTTCGGACTAAAATTAGCTAAACTTCGAATTTTCCATTGGTTTTTGGATATGTTTTCACATATATTATTTTTATATGACCTGTACATTTTCAGAATTGTTAGAGTTTTTATGCTCGAAATACGGATTTTTCATGATAAAAATCGAATTTAAATGAAAAATAGGTTAATATGAGAAATATTTCGAATCTGGTCATATAAATTTAGTATGTTGTCACATGCAATTTTACAAGATGTGTGTAAAATAATAGGCTATAATGAAGTCTTTATGCATGATTTATGATTTTTTGATGAAAAATAGCATAAATAGTGACTCTAATTAGTGAATAATTGCTAAAACATACTTCATGACTAAGGAAAAACGTCACATGTTGCATTCTATTACCTATTTCAGATCTAAAATTAAAAAGTTGATAAATATAATTTTTCTCATGTTTTATGATTATATTTGATAAACCCGATAAACCGCAACATAGTTTTTCCGATAAATTTTCGAAATTTTAACCTAAGTTTTTGAACATTATGAGTGTCATGGTATTTTTCCAGAATGTTCATGAGTTTAAATTTGAAATTTCAAATTTATTTGAATTTTTACGATTTATTTGGAGTTTATGGCATTTTTTTGTAATTTTGAGTCCATTAATGAACAATTTTAAGATATATAAGTTAATTATAGTCATTATGTTAGTGGAGACTAATTTTGAGTCCTAAGAAGTTTAGGGTAATTAACTTATGCATAAATATGATTTTATGTATATTATTGTGATTTTAAAATGTTGAATCACGCAAATCCGTAAAACCCGATTAATATATGATATTGGCTCCCTAAAGGTGATTTAGCATAAAATTGGGCATGTTTATACATATTATAATGCTTCATTTTATTTATGATTGTCATAATTTTTTTTTATGTAATTTTTAAATTATGTAATTACTTAGTATGGCTTTAGTTTTAATTGGTATTACTCGAAATGTATGGGAATATCGATTCGGTTGTAATTTATTGTGATTTCGTATCGCCGTTTTGTAATTTAATAGATTTATTTTATTTTAATTACAAATGTATAATAGGAAATTATGTAATTTGTTATGTAATTTAGTTATTTCGGAGTTCCTTGAAGACGGTGTCACTCAAGAAGGCGATACATAAAGATGGTGTTACCTCGAGATGCGTGCTAAAACCGAAGTTCAAGGGACCAATGGAGTTGGTTTCCGAATATGTAAAAGTTAACTAGATTTTCTATTTTAGGAAGGCCATACTAGGATTTAATTTATGCTTTGCATTTTATTTATATGTCGCATGCATCGCTAAATCGCCATAACTAAAACATGCATCATTATTTTAATCGAGTTTATTGACCGTGTCAATTAGAATTATCGTAGTTCACCGCTTTAGTTCGCTTAAAACGTGATAGATAATAAATTGACATGACCTCTCGCTAAAATAATCAATTGAGACATAGCCTTACCAAAAAGTAGAAACCATGAAAACCTATTTCGTGAGAGAGTGCACTCGGCTTTACCGGGGTACAAACCTTATTACGTAGGTTAAGTGGGTGATAAATGTCTACCCACCGAATTTATAAAGATGAGGGTTGTTTTCGGCTTTACCGATGCCCAAGTTGATGTAAATTTGGATCATGGACACATTTATTCGAAATTTGGGTTGAACTCAACGAAATTATTCTCGACGGTTGCCGGATGTGTTTCGGGCTAAAGATAAATATTAATGTAATTTTATCGACCAAGAGTTCTAAAAGTAGAATCGATTAAAGCGTTAATCCACCGAGTTATATTGATAATGGTTGTTTTCGGCTTTACCGATGCCCAAGTTAATATGAATTTGGATCTTGGAATCATTTATCATAGTTGGGTAGAGGTCACTATGTAAATGCTTTACTTGTCATTTACAAGTATTAATAAAACGATAAATGTTAAGTTTTCCACTATTCCGTTATTATATTGTTCTATTTCTTTACCACAATTCATATACGATATCATTTCGATTTTAATTCAAATCTTCATTAAAACATCGTAACTAAAGACAAATATGAATTTTCTTCTAAAACCTCATATGAACCATTGCTAAGGATCTCTTGTGAAGAGTATAGATAAAAGTTATTCATTATCAAACAGGATTTTTGATTCTTGACTAACACATCTACTTACAATGGATTGTTTTTCATATACTTAATCGAATTAAGTACCTTGAAGCGATAAATTGTTTTGGTAATTAGATTTGTCGGAAATCGTAATAGACCAAAATACCGCAACCACATCAATGAAAGTTTTAAGACTAAACAAACGAATGAAGAGTAGTCTTCATGAATATAATTTTGCTTCTCAAACCAAAGACTCATTGAAATGAGTGGGAGCATTCTCTTAAACCGTTAAGAAAAGGATAAGATTTTAAAGAAGTAAAATTAGAATGGAATTGATACAAGGTAATGTTAAAAGTAACGTTATTCAGAATAACAATACTAAACCTATCAGTCCCGACCGATAAAGTTTCAATTGTCTTAATTGTTGGACGTTAGAAAGGAAACTACCCCAAATTATTGAAGAATCAACAAGTTAGTTGTGGGACATCTAATCGGACCTTCTTCTTTAAATGTTTATTTGATTGACATAAATTTTGCTAGTACTACTTCGTCAATATTAGAAACCGATGGTGGTTTTCATCATTATACTTGATACATAGGATGATTAGAATATGACGACTAGCAACAATGATGCTGAGAGGTAGAGTCATTGTGTACTCAATCTAGTTTTGGGTTTAGAGTTGTACTTAATTGTGACTATTAAGTGCATAAACTCTAAATAAGAATATAAACTTGTTAAGATACAAAAGAGGTTTCACTTTTGTGACCCTATACACCACGATTTGATGTATGGCTAGCCAATTATCAAGGTGAATATATTCTAAACCAAACTAGAATGATATATCATGTAGATGATGCAAGACTCAAATTGGTAACCCAAGATTAAACCTTAGATTCTGGAATGATGAACGCAAAGAGTTATCGAGTTCTCTTGAAACCATTAGATCTTATGGTATATGCGTATCTTGTATTCAAAGCAAGATGTCTCGTGTCTTTTGGTTGTAAAGGAGATCGAGGTTGTAAATCATTGATCCAAAATAGGTTGATCATTTTCTTTTACCAACGATTTAAGTTGACGCTAATGTGTTCACTTAATAAGGTAAATAGAGAAATCTTTGAAGAAGTTCAAAGAGTTCAAGGAATCACGATTTAGTCGTGATGGGATTATCAAAGTGAAGACTTTGATATAAGCCAAAGGAAATGTGATATAGTATCACAAAATTAATCTCTCTCAGCACACATTATGGGATAATGTGTGGATTGGATAAGAAATCAAACACTATTCGATATGGTTTGGACTTCAATCAAGTTTACTTTGAGTTACTTGATCCTTTTGGGGATTTTATCATTTTGTCTAATTTATTTTTCCACTAAATCTAAAACGAATCATATGAGATATGAAATGGTAGGGTACCATGTTTGTAAGCTTACACAAGAAACAAATGCTCATTTTTCCCTTTCAATTATCACGAGTACAACGGGTTTGTGGCTCGTGAAGCTGTCTTCCTAACATACAAGTTTATTTCTAGAAGACAGTGTGGGAGAAAATATTCAAGAGCCACAAATTTTATTGTGCCAAAGAATGTTATGTCGCAAGAAACTGGTCTTTCTTGGCTACATGAGACGTTTTGTGTAAAACGTTGTTTCTTCAAAACCTAGGAGGTTAAAGTCATCACTTGTTGAAGATGATGAATTAGTGTTACTTTTAAGAAAGTAAAGAGCTTACAACTTACAATGAAATTGTTTGATTCAAGTTGATTACTTCTGGAAAGTAATGAACATATGACTTACATGAGAGTGTTTAAGTCACAAACTCAATACAAGGCTTAGAGCCATGAAAATCCGAAATAAAAGGCTTGATTAGTGACAAAGGGTTTTGCACTAATAAAGAGAGATTTCAAAGCTTGATTGGTTGCAAAGGGTTTTGCACTAGTTGAAATGCTTAAGTCTATTTGGATTTTCTTAGGAACTGTGTTTCATTATGAGATATATATAACGAGTGAATCTAAAACCCACTTCTTCATAGAAGGAATGTATTCGATACATGTTATGAGTTTTGTAGATTCTTACAATCCTAAGATAATGTGAAACTTAAGAGAGGGTCTTAAGTAGGACATCAATGAGTTAGAATCAATGTTTTAATCATGTTATAAAACCTTTCTCGATAAGTCGAGAAGTTGTGCTTATACATGAGGTTTAGTGGGAGTTACGAAAATTTTAATTAGTCTTATATATGGATGACATATTGATCATTGGGAATGATTTAAGACTTTTGGAGTATTATAATACATCTTAATATCCAGGTTTATGGAGATAAATCCACATAATATTAGCGTCAAATAAGAAGTCTTATGTTGATAAGATTCAAGACTAGTTCAATCAAGTTGAACACATTTGATTGATTCCATTTGCTTCCGCTGCCGAATCAATTAAATAGGAAATGATGTATAACACTTCATATACTTTGAGTATGATGAATTGTTTCAAATCGAATTTAAGTAATATTTACCAAGAAAGCCATAAAGATTACCCTTAAGTGCTTGCAGAAGCATTAAGGATGTAATGCAAAGTGTTTTTGATGCAAAATTTTGTGTAAGGGTGTTACATAAGTGACAATTGACAATTGAGATTGCGCATGGTTTCTGACAAAACCATAATCAAAACACATTAGGATGGTTATGATACCATTGTGGCTATATTATTTAAGGAATAGATTATTCTAGAATTGTTGTAGGCAATAAAGAACAATGAGAAATATTTACAACGAAAATTGAGTACACTTGCAATCATGGGATGTGCAAGAGGGATGAGTCCCGCACACAGTGAAAACAGTGGGAGCTATTTTAAGGCATGAAAGCCTATGTCTTGATTGGATCTCGACACGTACTCAGAAAGTTTTGTAATGCAAATGTATACATTACAAAGGAAAACGAGTATGTAGTAAGGTTAAGTAAGGTACAAGAAGTTGATAAAATCTACTAACCAAAGCCTTCTCATAGGCTTAACATGATAAGTCATGTCATTTCAATTGAATTGAGATGAACAACTACATTAAAGATCAAACTGGATTATAGAATATGAAGTAGTAATCAAGTATTGACTACTCATATGATAATCATATTTATCGTTCGAGTTTTTAAAATCTGAAAACTCCTTTTATACCTTGTTACATCCAAACGGGTTGTAGAGACAATATTGAACCCCGTTAAAGTGAACCCGGATTTACATGGTATTTGCCCATAGTCACTTGTATGAGGTGACGTCTCGAAGTGACTAGAGTGTGATGCGATTGATGGCAAGTTCAAGTGACATTGTGGACAAGGCCCTCGGGAACTGCGTCCGAGGGATCCACACCGGCATAATCGACTCGAGGTTCTTTCGAATCGAATTAAGACCAATTAGAGTCGCCACCAAGTTTTTTGGGAACTTGGAACCGTTCAAGTCAACTTTACACCTTTCATCGAAAAGCATAAAGCCCATCGACTACGAGTGATTAAAGATAAAGACTTGTACCCTATATCACTCGAATTGAATGACTCTCGTAATCCAATGGTATTTAGACGGATCCACAAACCATAGATCTTGAGTAAGGGGTGAGGGTACGTGTTGGGAAGCCCATAAGGACACCCAACCCCGCCCGTCGATAACGGCCTCTACTAAGTCAAGTGTCGGATTTCAAACAAGGTCATAGCTACTGCGATGTATGATGTGCAAAGCGTTGTTTTAAACTCTATCATGTGACAACAGTTTCTATGTCGTTTAATGCATGAATACTAACTTTGTCAAAGTTATTTTAGCATGTTGGTTGATTGATCTAAGCAACATATAAATGAAAGCAAACAAGGCTTAAAGGGGAATGGGGGAGCCATTGGGATCTACCTATTACAAACCAGGCATTTCATGCCGACACAACAATAAATAAATTACAACTCGATCTAAATACAATTGCTACAAACGACTCAAAACGCGACACAAAACACACGGCCAAACGGCCTTGAAAACCGTGCACATGGGGGAAGTGACTCACGGCCTACATGACACACGGCCGTGGGTCCCTCCTCGTATTGCGTGCCCTCACTTAATCCCATCGGATTAGACATCGGGCTATGCACCAAAGCATGCATTAGCATAAACCGGGCCATGTTGTTTTAAACAACATGCGGTTTACTACGCTCTTACAAGCATTGGGAACAACCGTCTAACCAAATAAAACCAAGGTTTTCAAAAAAAGGTTTTGACTCAAAAAGGAGAACAAATTACAAATAGATTACAAAACGTGACTCAAAGAAACATAAATTAAATACAAGCGATAAAACGAATAAAGAACGAACGATGCAAAAACAAACGAAATAGGGGGGGCCAAATACACGGCCAAACACACGGCCAACCACGGCCCAACCAGAGTCAACCTAGTTCCTAAGTTAGATTCATTAGTTAGATCGAATGATTGCGAAAAGGAATCGAAAACAAGGTCAGAAAACGAGTTAAAAACGATGTTGATTGATTGTCGCGTTATGGTGCATTCTACACGGCCTAAAGGGTCTAATTAGGTCAAATATCATAAGATTAACGCTTACTCGTCGAGTGTTAATAGGAAGGTGCTAATCACGCACTCCTATGCTAGCGAGAAATCAAGTGATAAGAAAGATGCATTCAATTATTTACAGAATCGTTAGTTGATTTATAAAGCTACGTCAAAGCCACCTATTATGTCTAATTAGGTTATTAAATTAAATTAATGTTATCTAAATATGTCATAGGTTAACAACCAGAGGTTAAACTAACATGCAACGGGTCCTAGGGTCCATCGATTTGGCCAAACAAGATAAAGGGTCGAAAGCGATGAAAGTTAGACAACTCGTTTTAATTATGCCCTACCTTGAACACGAGGATATGTAAATGAGACGGGGGTGTACGACCGACAGAAGGAGCGGTTTCTTTTCCCATCTCAAGTCAACGCGGGTGTTCATGGTGGTACTTTAACTCATACTCGGACTAACTAGTTTCATAGTTAATTTAGAACGAACGATAAACAAACAAAAAAACAAACAAAAACAAGCTATAAAAAAGGCATAAAAAACGAAATAAAAAAAGGAAGAGAAGGGGATTTGATGCACCCTCAACCTACATGTATCGTTGACACCGTCTTGGGTCGTAATCGAAGGTAGGTTTTATCTCGAGAGGCCGTCGTCGACGAAGAACAAAGCACACGCGCGTTTTGGAAAGTTTCTGGACAGCAGTTTTAAAACAGTGATATCTCCCTCGTTTCACGACGAAAATTCGATCCGAAAGATGTTTTGGAAACTAGAAAGAGAGGAGAACAAGGATCTTAAAGCAACCCCTGCTCGATTTGGGTTATTGGGCACGAAAAACGAGCACAAACAGAACTGGACAGACAAGAAGAAACCGCGAAAACAGAGTGTTATTTCACTCTGTTTTTCGAGGGATTTCGTGTACTCTCAAGGGCAATTTGGCTCGTGATTCTTTATCTAATGTGTGTATGGATGTTGTATGGTTAATTAGGAACAAGGAACTCGAATTTTTATGGTGATTTGATGGAGGAACGAGATGATTTTCGAAGGAGGCACACAAACAGTTTCTGTTTGTGTGTCGGTTTTGTGTAGGGTTTTTGGAGGATGTTTAGGGTTTGTTTCTGAGGTTTAAAGCTTGTGGGTGATGGTTGGATGTATGGAGAACTTAGAGGACTGATTGTATGGTGAAGGGGTGGTATTTATAAGGAGTTAAAGTAGGTTAAAAGAGAGGGAGAGGCAATCGGGCTTGCTGAACATAGCTGCTGTCCAGCAGCTTTGGGAGGGGTTTCTAGGGTTCGTTTTGGGGGATTTCTTGGTGATCAAGCTAGGATAATATGGGTAGGATACTAGGGTATGGGTTAGGGTTAATGGGTACGGGTCTTGGTAGTGTTTGGAGCGGGTTTTGGGCTCGAGATTGAGCTGCCAAAACAGGGGGGCTGCTCGTTTGTTGCGGGCTGTTTGGGGAGGTGTTTGGGATGGAATTTTGGGCCGTGGATAGGGGTTCGAACAAGGGTGGATGGGTAGAGGCTTGGGTTGGTTAATGTACTCGAGATTCGTGCCAATTCGCAAGGGAAACGGGCTTAAAAACCGAGCTAAATCGAGCTCAAAACACACGATGCAAAACGAGTTTTTCGCTTTTAAAATTGATTTTTCAAACCAATTAACAAATTGAAATAAATGACTTTTCAAATCAAATATACTTATAAAATGATTTTTCAAATCAAATATTTATTTTATTTTCAATAAAATAACTTAAGAAAATAAATTCAAAATAAAGCTTTAATTTAAATATCATTTAAACTAAATAAAAATGAATTCACTCAAAAAACACATTAATTTTAAATATCATTTAAAATAACAAAATGAACCCACTAAAAACATTAATTCAAATATCATTTAAATTAACAGAATGAATTCACTAAAAACGTTAATTTAAATATCATTTAAATTAATAAAATACTTCATCGACGACGCCCATTCTACCTCGTAAAACGAGCTCCAAATAATGACAATGACAACTAAAGAATACATGTGTCCTATCATCATCGGGTGTTTGTCGGGTTCTCTATAAATTCCAATATCGACGGATACGGGTATCTACAGAGCCCCCACTTTGACTGAGGCTTGGACAAGGCGAAAGTCAAAGTATACCCCAGGTCCCTTTCGACCTGAGGATTCTTCGGGTCGTTTATAGTCCATTAGACTCGCGTATATAAGCTCGCCAGCCATAAGAAGAGATCATACCTGAAACTTCGTTGGGGATTAACTCTTGCTTCTGTTGCGTCGAATTATCATTGTTGGTCATCGACCCATGAACTGCATAAAAGGTGGGTTGAGCCTTATCCTTAGGCGCCTACGTATCCGTTTCTGACGGAATCAAACCCGCGTCGTAGTTCGGCAACTGCTGACACATGCCCAAAGTTTATCATCTGCTGGCATTTGTCCAAAATTCATCATCTGTTGACACTTGCCCAAAATGGGACGGGACTTTCCGAGGAGGTTGCCGCCACTTTCATCATTTGCTTTCAGCTACGGAATTCTTCCATTTCATACTCTTGTATCGAATTGAATTCTGAGTGGATGTCATCCTTTTCATCTTGATAATGGTCTCTGAAGCCAACGGCTTCAGAGCCCCCAGTTTGCAATGGCTCTAAAGTCGAAGACTTTAGAGCCCCCAGTTGAAGCATATCCTGCTACATTTGAAGCACAAAAACGTACTAGCAATAATCATCACAAAAGCACATTTGTATCATCGATCTTAAAATTGGATTATTTGAAAACCTGGGTCATCGACCCGAAAATTGAATTTGAAAATTTTGAATAATTGGGCCATCGACCCGAAGTTTAAATTTGAAATTTTGAATGATTGGGCCATCGACCCGAAGTTTGAATTTGAAATTTTTGTGTGATTGGGCCATCGACCCGAAGTTTGAATTTGAAATTTTGAATGATTGGGCCATCGACCCGAAAATTGAATTTGAAAGACTGGGTCATCGACCCAAATTTTGAATTTGAAATGAAACACCTGGATGCTGGGTCGTCGACCCAAAAAGTTTTTGAAATTTTGTAAGTTTTTGAAATTTTGAAATTGAACCTTGATGGGTGACCATGAAACGTGACTCAGACATTCTATACGACCGGTAAACAACGTGGGCGTAGCCCGCTACCGCCAAACAAAAAAAGAAAATAAAACCGTAAGTGTGCACGGGCTTTAATTCAAATATGGGCTTGTCGAGGGTGGAAATGTAAATCGGCCGTTCCGGCGCCAAAATATGGCAAATGGGAATCACAAGGTCGTCGAACTTGGGACGGAGATATCGTATGGCATGGGCGTGCTCCCGAGGGCACATGGGAATCAAAATAACTTGGCATTGACAAGGTGGATTAAACTCACGGAGCAACAACGTTGGCTTCGCCCAGACGTTAAACACAGACTGATTTTTTGAGAACACTTAGACATCACACATCACTCTTGTTGGGAACATTCTGTCACTCTTCTCCTCGCCTCCTTTCTTTTCAGCGAGTTTTCATCATTTCTTGCCACCGCCTTCTTTCTTTTCAGCGGGCTTTTACTATTTTTCTTCCACGCCTTCATTCTTTTCAGCGGGTTTTTCATATTTTCTGTTCCCAACAAAAACCCACATCTATCTGACTGAGCATCTTTGCCTACACCGTTAGATAAAGCTCATTCCGAGACTTGACATTACTCATCTGAACCCATATCCTTATCCTAGCCTACATCGAGTGCTAAGACCGACTCAAACAAAGGTGGCTTCATTTGGACTTGGTTAAGACCCGTAAGAAACCGACAAGATGACAATTTGGTTGATGAGTGGATTGAATCCCTTATTCTGAAGGACTGCCTACGTATTCGCGTGGAGCGAAATCAAATCCGACGTAGTTCGATCTTGGTGCATAAACATGGCATATTGATTGTGTGTACACACTCGAAGGTTTCACCTAAGGTATCATGTCGCATCCCATTCTAGCCTGTAAGGTACCGTTAAATCCCGTGTCTGGGGTTAGGTGTAAAAGGCTTGGATCTTTTGGGATGTGGAGCTTGGTAATAACAAGTTGGAATGGTTAACCATCATTCTGAAGGTTTGTTTTGTGGTGCTAAGGCCAAGGGCTATGGCTGCTGATGTGGTTGGAATGGGTGTCTCGGGTTTGATGAACCACGAGTGCAAATGGGTTGAAAAAAGATGTGGGTTCAAATTTCCATGTCTGGACCCTAGAGGTTGGGTGTAACAACACAAGCGGAATAATTCTCAAAATTCCCAACTATCCCCTTGTAACTGTCTCAGGAAGGACTTAGGGGTAAAGAGGTTACTACTTAAGCTTTTGGGCTTCGCCCATTGAACTTCAACTATGGGTACTTGACTTGACTTCTGGCTTCCGTAACTTCGACATTCAACCAAAAAGCATTCCGCAATAACTTCAACATCTTTTTTCTTTTTTTTCTTTTTCTTTCATCTTTTTTCATTCTTTCTTTTTTTTTATTTTTTTTCATTTTTCCAATTTTTCTCTTTTTTCATTCTTTTTCATCTTTTTTCTTTCTTGGAAAATGATCTTCTATTCAGTCTCTTAGTCACAAATGGATACACCTTGAAAACATGGCTTCGCCAACTAATTTGGGTAAGAACTAACAATTCCTTGTTAGAACGGGTTGATATCTTCTCTCTTCGAGATGGGGTGATTTTGTTGGGGAAAAGGCTTGTCTTCCATCATCGATAGGGGAAACAAGGAGCTAGTTCGGGTTCGTCATAGAATCATCTAAAAGTTTGTCATAAGCACTGGTTCTGATGGAGGTTTTCTACCGCCAGACATGGAATAGGTAAAGGAATCAAACACGGAATCCTATTGTACCCTACGTTTTGAAATGGGACATATTTCTACCCCAGGGATGCCCTTGAGTGTGTTGTGCATTTTATCATGTTTCGGAATGATTGAGGATTGAAAACAAGAGATATTTGGAAACGAAACTGCAACATTTTATTGGAATGACGAATGCTTAACAGACTCGAAGGAACGATTACTAGGACACATCCTAGGTCATCGTGGAACAAACGACTCAAACTTCAAGAAAAGAAAGTCCTAGACTCGACTCGACTAAGAAAAGAAAACAGATCCCGACTCATAATTTTTCAAATCTGGTCTTGAGCTTTCCCTTGTTCAAATTGTCGGCTTAGATGCTCGGTTCTAGTCCTTGATCCCTTTGATGGTCTGCCTCCATCCTGAGGTAGTCCTCTGAGGATCTACGCCAGTGATGAAGGTTGGTGAATCGAATTGTCCTTTATTAACTTCGTTAACGAGAGGAGTACATTCTAGAGCGAGACTCCCGATTTGAATTTCATTCTTCGGGTTTGGCAAGGATTCACAGCAATCCACAAATATTTTCCCGATAAACACCCCTTTCAAGCGACATGGGCGGATAAGATGAGAATAATCGACATTGTCTTCGACAGAAACAAAGTTAGTGTGATCGCCAAATGGATTGGTGATGTTATTGGGTTTAACAGTTGGGATCGGGAGTGTTCCATTCTCGATCATGTCTTGGATTTCGTGCTTCAGTCGATAGCACCTTTCAGTATCATGGCCTTTCCCTTGATGAAAGGCACAGTAGGCATTTGGTTTATACCATTTACCTTGTTGATCAGCGGGAGGGTCCGGAGTTGGACCAATAGGCTTCAGCTTTCCTTGGGCTATGAGCCTTTGGAGAGCGTATGTATAAGTGCATCCGATATCGGTGAATGCCCTAGGTGTTTGGCGCTGCGACTTCTTCGATTGCCCTTCTAAGAGATTGATGCCTTCATCTAAATGGGTCGTTGTTGGGGCTTTGGTCCTAGACGATGAGGCCCCTTGGTACCCTTTCGGCTTTTCAGCCTCTGCCCTTATGACATCATCTTCTACCTTTATCCCAATTCTTATCAATTCTTTGAAAGAGCCAAAATTCTGGTATTTCAGAGCATTACGGTAAACCGGTCGTAAATTCTTCACGAACTTATCTACCATTTCGACTTCGTCAGGCTTCTTGGCTAACTTCACGCTTTCAGCGCGCCATCTTGCAAGGAATTCAGTAAAGCCTTCTTTATCTTTCTGGGTCATTACTTCCAAAGTCCTTATGTTGGTTTGGATCTCAACATTGTCAGCATAGTGCTTACAGAATTCCACCGTAATATCTTCGAAAGTGGGGAAGTTCTTAAGGTCAAGATTATAGAACCACGCCTTCGGGTGTTCATCCAGAGATTGGGCAAAAATTTCAGAGAGCATGTCGCAGTACTCCCTTCGATGCTAAGTACCCTTTATAGGCCTTAACATGGTGGATGGGTCTTGGTGCCCTTGAACTTTGGGATGTCGGTGAGTACCATGTTCGTGGGCAACTTGTCTGAACTGAATCGCATAGGCCCTAGCATTCTCATAGTGGATATTCTTCCCTTGGGAGAGCTTCAAACGGTCCTCGATGAACTTGAACCGTTTCTCCAAATCAGTCAGAGGTGGAGTAGATGAAGAGGAATCTTCAACCAACTTAGACTCGATCACATCCATTCGGGTCATCATGAGGTTCACGGCCTCCGTGAGCTTGTTGATAGCATCTTCCATTGCTTGACGTCGGGTTTTGGGCGGCCTTTCTACAAGAAAACCCCGTGCTGAGTCAATATTTAAAGTAAGAGCCCCTGCACACTTAAGGACACGACTCCAACTTGACTCGACAAAGACCTGACTTAAAAAAAGACTAACCCAAGGTTCGACTCATGGTTTGATTTAGACGTCAGTTTATTTTAGACTCGACAAAACGGCATGACTCAAACTGTCATAACTCGATTCTAAACCGGACTTGGTGTGACCAAACCCGTGATTGGGCTAACATAGCCCAGGGGTTCGCGTGAAACGTCCATAAGGGCCTAGCCTGGACGTTTTTGTGGACTATTCTAGACCAAAAGGTCGACCATCATGACTCAAAGCCCAAGAGGTGAGTTTGGGTGACCCAACAAGGTCGTGTTCTAGACCCTTAAAATAAAACATACCCGGCCTAACATGGCCATGACCCGGACACGACTTGACGCATTTCATGCTTGGTTGAGGTTCGAGAAACATTTTGGATTGATTTTGAAAAACGAAGGATTGATTTGAAAACGAGATTTGAAATGGGCGACATGCCGCTATAAAAGCTCAATTTGGGCCGAAATTCTAGTCCTATTTGGGCAGCATTCCGCGTTTTGAAAATCATGCTAGGTTTGAAAGTAAGTTGTTCAAAAGTTCGGTTTTGGAAAGGACTTGGAATTTTCGAAAAAAAAGGACTCGGGAAAACATATTGCACATTGTCATTCTCATGTTATAAGGATGTATGCTCCTAGACATCTCTAAGTCTCGGCAAGTCTTCTACAAGAAGGTCTATGCCCTCCATCCTTTTGCGGTCTTATAAAGCGAGGTGTCTTAAGGTAAAGTACCTAGAAGATCGTCCCCATTCCCAAGAACCACGCGAGGCGAAGTGGAAGCGAGCAATGTGCGCTTCCGGCATAGTGGGACGTCGCCCCCACGCATCACGAAGAAACGCCGGGACGGCCCGGCAAGTCCTTAAGGGTTTATGCATGAATCGTAGCACTATGAGTAATGTTTTACTTTCCAACACTTTCTTTTCAAGTTTCACCTCGGAGGAAAAGACCCTAGAAACACAGTGTAACTAGTCCTCTTTTCCCCAGCGGAGTCGCCAAACTGTGGACAAGGCCCTCGGGAACTGCGTCCGAGGGATCCACACCGGCATAATCGACTCGAGGTTCTTTCGAATCGAATTAAGACCAATTAGAGTCGCCACCAAGTTTTTTGGGAACTTGGAACCGTTCAAGTCAACTTTACACCTTTCATCGAAAAGCATAAAGCCCATCGACTACGCGTGATTAAAGATAAAGACTTGTACCCTATATCACTCGAATTGAATGACTCTCGTAATCCAATGGTATTTAGACGGATCCACAAACCATAGATCTTGAGTAAGGGGTGAGGGTACGTGTTGGGAAGCCCATAAGGACACCCAACCCCGCCCGTCGATAACGGCCTCTACTAAGTCAAGTGTCGGATTTCAAACAAGGTCATAGCTACTGCGATGTATGATGTGCAAAGCGTTGTTTTAAACCCTATCATGTGACAACAGTTTCTATGTCGTTTAATGCATGAATACTAACTTTGTCAAAGTTATTTTAGCATGTTGGTTGATTGATCTAAGCAACATATAAATGAAAGCAAACAAGGCTTAAAGGGGAATGGGGGAGCCATTGGGATCTACCTATTACAAACCAGGCATTTCATGCCGACACAACAATAAATAAATTACAACTCGATCTAAATACAATTGCTACAAACGACTCAAAACGCGACACAAAACACACGGCCAAACGGCCTTGAAAACCGTGCACATGGGGGAAGTGACTCACGGCCTACATGACACACGGCCGTGGGTCCCTCCTCGTATTGCGTGCCCTCACTTAATCCCATCGGATTAGACATCGGGCTATGCACCAAAGCATGCATTAGCATAAACCGGGCCATGTTGTTTTAAACAACATGCGGTTTACTACGCTCTTACAAGCATTGGGAACAACCGTCTAACCAAATAAAACCAAGGTTTTCAAAAAAGGTTTTGACTCAAAAAGGAGAACAAATTACAAATAGATTACAAAACGTGACTCAAAGAAACATAAATTAAATACAAGCGATAAAACGAATAAAGAACGAACGATGCAAAAACAAACGAAATAGGGGGGGCCAAATACACGGCCAAACACACGGCCAACCACGGCCCAACCAGAGTCAACCTAGTTCCTAAGTTAGATTCATTAGTTAGATCGAATGATTGCGAAAAGGAATCGAAAACAAGGTCGAAAAACGAGTTAAAAACGATGTTGATTGATTGTCGCGTTATGGTGCATTCTACACGGCCTAAAGGGTCTAATTAGGTCAAATATCATAAGATTAACGCTTACTCGTCGAGTGTTAATAGGAAGGTGCTAATCACGCACTCCTATGCTAGCGAGAAATCAAGTGATAAGAAAGATGCATTCAATTATTTACAGAATCGTTAGTTGATTTATAAAGCTACGTCAAAGCCACCTATTATGTCTAATTAGGTTATTAAATTAAATTAATGTTATCTAAATATGTCATAGGTTAACAACCAGAGGTTAAACTAACATGCAACGGGTCCTAGGGTCCATCGATTTGGCGAAACAAGAAAGGGGTCGAAAGCGATGAAAGTTAGACAACTCGTTTTAATTATGCCCTACCTTGAACACGAGGATATGTAAATGAGACGGGGGTGTACGACCGACCGAAGGAGCGGTTTCTTTTCCCATCTCAAGTCAACGCGGGTGTTCATGGTGGTACTTTAACTCATACTCGGACTAACTAGTTTCATAGTTAATTTAGAACGAACGATAAACAAACAAAAAAACAAACAAAAACAAGCTATAAAAAAAGGCATAAAAGACGAAATAAAAAAAAGGAAGAGAAGGGGATTTGATGCACCCTCAACCTACATGTATCGTTGACACCGTCTTGGGTCGTAATCGAAGGTAGGTTTTATCTCGAGAGGCCGTCGTCGACGAAGAACAAAGCACACGCGCGTTTTGGAAAGTTTCTGGACAGCAGTTTTAAAACAGTGATATCTCCCTCGTTTCACGACGAAAATTCGATCCGAAAGATGTTTTGGAAACTAGAAAGAGAGGAGAACAAGGATCTTAAAGCAACCCCTGCTCGATTTGGGTTATTGGGCACGAAAAACGAGCACAAACAGAACTGGACAGACAAGAAGAAACCGCGAAAACAGAGTGTTATTTCACTCTGTTTTTCGAGGGATTTCGTGTACTCTCAAGGGCAATTTGGCTCGTGATTCTTTATCTAATGTGTGTATGGATGTTGTATGGTTAATTAGGAACAAGGAACTCGAATTTTTATGGTGATTTGATGGAGGAACGAGATGATTTTCGAAGGAGGCACACAAACAGTTTCTGTTTGTGTGTCGGTTTTGTGTAGGGTTTTTGGAGGATGTTTAGGGTTTGTTTCTGAGGTTTAAAGCTTGTGGGTGATGGTTGGATGTATGGAGAACTTAGAGGACTGATTGTATGGTGAAGGGGTGGTATTTATAAGGAGTTAAAGTAGGTTAAAAGAGAGGGAGAGGCAATCGGGCTTGCTGAACATAGCTGCTGTCCAGCAGCTTTGGGAGGGGTTTCTAGGGTTCGTTTTGGGGGATTTCTTGGTGATCAAGCTAGGATAATATGGGTAGGATACTAGGGTATGGGTTAGGGTTAATGGGTACGGGTCTTGGTAGTGTTTGGAGCGGGTTTTGGGCTCGAGATTGAGCTGCCAAAACAGGGGGGCTGCTCGTTTGTTGCGGGCTGTTTGGGGAGGTGTTTGGGATGGAATTTTGGGCCGTGGGTAGGGGGTTCGAACAAGGGTGGATGGGTAGAGGCTTGGGTTGGTTAATGTACTCGAGATTCGTGCCAATTCGCAAGGGAAACGGGCTTAAAAACCGAGCTAAATCGAGCTCAAAACACACGATGCAAAACGAGTTTTTCGCTTTTAAAATTGATTTTTCAAACCAATTAACAAATTGAAATAAATGACTTTTCAAATCAAATATACTTATAAAATGATTTTTCAAATCAAATATTTATTTTATTTTCAATAAAATAACTTAAGAAAATAAATTCAAAATAAAGCTTTAATTTAAATATCATTTAAACTAAATAAAAATGAATTCACTCAAAAAACACATTAATTTTAAATATCATTTAAAATAACAAAATGAACCCACTAAAAACATTAATTCAAATATCATTTAAATTAACAGAATGAATTCACTAAAAACGTTAATTTAAATATCATTTAAATTAATAAAATACTTCATCGACGACGCCCATTCTACCTCGTAAAACGAGCTCCAAATAATGACAATGACAACTAAAGAATACATGTGTCCTATCATCATCGGGTGTTTGTCGGGTTCTCTATAAATTCCAATATCGACGGATACGGGTATCTACAGACATGGAGTCATATGAGAATGACTAGTCGATCACATAGGCAGACTGTTAAGAACACTTTGTCGGGCCTTATGACCGCTTATAGAGTTCTGGCAAATTTATATAGCCTTGTCGTGGCAAGAGCTACTATAGTATTCTAATGAGTCGATTCTTTTGACTAAAGATTGTTCGCCTAAGATGGCACAGTTTCAGATTAACTTTGATTTGTGTTACTACGACCTTCGTAAATGGGGTCAAATGGGCATATTTTGGGTTATGATGGCTGTGGCTAGTCGAAGGGAATAAGTGCGATAGAAATTGTCCACCCCTTTTCAGGGTTATAACAATATCTCAGGGCCACTCGAGGAGTAATTAACTGGAAATGCGTGGCCACGCTCGGAAGATATCTATGGTAGATAAATCCGGTCAATCAGTTATTCTCCAGATCGAGGAAACCACTCTCGATATGATCACTTGCAAGTACGACCTGGAAGACACCTTGCATTGAGTGGGAGATAGTAATAGGACAAGAGGATTGGTGACGCACACTTGTCAAGGACAAGTGGGAGATTGTTGGAATATGTGTCCTCCGACAATAATGCGATCACAACTGTTAATCACAATGATCACATATTTAAATCTCATTTTAAGAATACATGTGGGATGTAATATTTTACAGTCAACTGGTCCACACATATCGGTAATGATTGGCTGACTAGAGTTTGACATTACCGTCGTGCGACGGTGGTGATCAGTTGATCTCCTTAGGTCATACCTATAGGGAAATACTCTTAATTGATTATTTAATTAATCGTATGCCGATACGAGTTAATTAAATTACTTAAAAATTGACGGATGATTTTGTGAGTAAAATTAACGTGTCTTATTGTAATTCGATTATATTAGATACGGTCTAAGTAATTGAATTGTTTTATTACTTAGATAAAATTATTGTTTACGAAACAATTTGGAATTGAAATTGAATGAATAATTTATTATAAATACAAGACGTTGTAATTTATAATTTGATAAACCGTTTTGGTACAAGTAATTACGAATTACTAGCCGATTTTGTAAATGACATATTTTATGAGTATGTTGATTTTTAATATGTTAAAAATACATTACAAATTCACATGTCAAGTAACATGTCACATATGTCACAATTGACAAATGACAAAATAAAATGGACCTTCCATTTTATTTTGTATGTACCGAAAATTGGAGGGAGTATTAGTGGAAAAATTATGTTGATTATTTTAATAAGAGAAAACATAATTATTAAAGCCTAATCTCTAGCCATGCAACCCTACAAGCTTTTGAGAAGAGCAAAAATAAAAGGCATTGGGCATGCTACCCAAGGCCAATAATTTCGGCCATCATAAGGAAAAGAAAAGAGTTTTTCTTTTCAATTTTTCATTCATCAATTTACATATAATTTTTCTAGTGTAAGAAAAATGCATTGCTCTCTACAATTTGTGAAAATTCTAGAGAAATAAACTCCAAATAATTCCTCCTCTCCACCGAAATAGTAGAGAGACAAATTAATATTCTGTGTCAATTTTTAAGTTAGACTTTTATTATTACTAGATCATAATAATATTTGTTATTGAGAGGTTTCCGTGGCTATTCACTTTTGGGAGAGATTCTATACTTGAATCTTTGTTCATCCATTATTTGGAATGCTCAAGAACTAACAAGAAAGAGATCTTGTTGGTGCCCTTTTAATCCGTAATTATAGTAAGGAAAACGACTTCTTCACTTATCTATTTTAGTTTGCATGCATAAGATTTGTATTTAATTTTATGACTAAATTAAAATGTAACATATATGAATATGTTTAGTAATGAGATATAGATTTCTAACACGATCGATTATAATTGGTAGTTTAAACTGGTCGATCGAGTAACTTTGATGCTGAGAGTTCTCGATCGAATAACTACTATGTTCGATCGAGAAGGGTGTTTAAGGAGTCTCTCGATCGAGTACTTATTGTGCTCGATCGAAGTGTTTGATCTTGATGTTACTCGATCGAGTGGTTTACTTCTACTCGATCGATTGGTTTTTGCCGTGAGGATATTTTTATGCAAGGATTTTTTATTTCTATCTTAGGATAAATAGGACGACGGCAGTAGAAAAAGGCATCTCTTCTTTTGAATCTGAACTTTTATCTCTCACTTTTAACTTTTACTCCATAGACCTAAACCTTTGTACTTTCGGAATTGATTATAATCGGTATTTTTGATCTTTAATTTCAATTACTAATTTATTGCATTTGCTCTTGTTTGCATTTCTTACATTAATTCTTGTTTCCTTTAGTAGTTAGAATGTTGAAGTTAATTGTTTCTTTTGTTCTTGTTGATCTTTCCATCTTCATTATGCATAACTAGTCTCTTATGCTAGGACATAGGGGAGCCATAGTAATTAGGGAGATTATGAATAGGTGATTAGGATTTGGTTAAGATTAGGTTTCTTTTGTTAATCATTGCATTTAATAGCGATTAGTTGCTTGAGTCGACGCATTCAGCTAGTTGATTCGGTACACCTTGACCTAGATCGGATGATTGGAAGGGGTAAGACCTGCAGTGAATATTAGGGCATTCTAATGAGGTCGGAAGCTAAGTTAGTAATGTTTTAGTGCGAATAGTGGACCGGAAGGACCTTTACACTACCCTACAGACCGAGTTTATGCTGATCTTTGACCCTAGATTCAATTCCTAGGAAACTATGGTGAGCCGATTGTCCTAGCTATTTCTCTCTATCTGTTAATCTTTTTAAAGTTTAGTTGTTGTTCCCCTTTTGCTCTCTTTCTCTTTGTCTCCCTAGTTTAGAATCAAACCAATTAAACCCCCAAGAAATGGTTACTTAGACAGACTTAGTTAGCATATAGAATTTTCATCTCCCTGTGGATTCGATACCCGACTGCCTCTACTACATTTTAAGAGACCGGTTGGTTTTATTTTTGATAGGGTTGCGACAGCCGTATCAATTACTGTTACCATTATTCCGTCTCACTTCTATATAGTTTAATAGTATCCCATTATTATTTAACACGATACGATTTCCGAGTAATAATTTTATTGAACATTTACTAAAATAATTATTAATTAAGCTCTCAAAGTACGGAGTATTACAGCTAAATTGAAAATCGACTTTAGCTCCAATTATTATTTAGACCGTGTATTATGGCTTTTCACTAGTTATTTATTAAACTTTTTTTAATTCTTTTATTTTAAGTTTTCAACATATTATTTCTTATCCTACTTTTAATTATTTTACAACATTTATGAGAAGAAATTTTTTTTGGTTGAATAACTCTTTTTGGCTGGTTGTTTTGTGAATATTTTAAGGAGATTTTGTGCTAATTTATTCTTTTTCTTTTACTCTTAAACTATTTTTTATTTAGTATACATTCATTAGGTCATTTATTGTTTACAAAATAAGAATAAACAACCTAGTATCCTCTCTTGTTATGTGTCGTGATATTCTTTATCAAAACCTCCATCAATTTTCTTCAATTATTGTTCTAATTCCATCATTAATCCTCCTAATTCAAGGGTAAATTCATTTCTCTTTAAATTCTTATTTTAGATTAATGATTCATATGTTTTACATATATGTATGTTATGTTTTTGTAGAGATTCAAGGAGATCCATTTGAAGCATTATATTGTTTCGAATTCGGAATAAGGTAACTCTTAAGGGCGTGACTCGATGTTTCATCAGTTTTATGAGTAGTTGTCTGATTATGCAGTTTTTAATGTTTAATTTGTTAATTACGCAAAATTCGTTTTTATGGTCTGTAAAATGTATGATAAGATCTCTGAATAGGAAAGGATGAGCATGTAAAATTTCAAGAATAAATCCGTTGGTTTGTTTTTTTTTTTTATTATTAAAAGGAATCGTTAATTGGTCATAATCACAAGTTTTAACCAATTTTGATGTATTAATTATCAAAGCATGAATAAATTTCATGGGATGATTTATTTCAGTCCTATAGCGTATTTTGATATTTAAAAAATAATAAGATCTGGTTTATAGGTTTAATTTGTAATTAAAAGCATTTAATCTTTGTTTGGGCAGAATTAGTGTTTGATTTTTAATAATTAATTTTTGGAAGTTTAATTTTATTGGCCTATGATAATAATTCAAATAATAAATTTAAGAATGATAAAAACTTTCTTATGAGTTGTTTTGAGTTGATTTATATTTTTAATAATTGAAATACAAATCTGGCTGTTTTAAAGATGTATTTTTAATAAATTGATTTCCGGACTTTTGGTTGTTGGGAAAAATATTTTTGGTTTTTTTAGTCATTACAGAATGTACCAAATTTTCTTGGGCATTGATGTGGTAAGATGCTATTTTTATAAATCAAATGGTGTTTTTTGGTTTTATTGACAATCTGGTTTTTAATTCGGTTAAAATACCAACTTAAGATATCTTTTTATGAAATTTTGCAGGATAGTCAATGTTGATATGAATAATAGACACGTCAAATTTCATAAGTTTCTAAGTTCAACTCGATTTTACATAAATAAAACACTGTTTTAATCAAATCAGGTAAATAATGGTTTTGAAACTAGATTTTGGAAAAGGGCAATATGGTCATTTCTCTCATGAGTCCAGAATATCTAATTTATCTTTTTCTAAATTAATAAAGGACTAAAGTATTTTATTTTATTTAAATATATAATTGCTTTGTTTTAAAGTTCCTATATTAAGATGTTACTAATTTTAAGAAAATTTTATTTCACGAAGTTTCTAAGTTTGAAAAGTTTTTATTTTTGGAATTTACTAAATGTTGAAGGTTTCCTTTTAAAGAAGATTTGAATAATGATTATTCATGCAGTAAATTTTAAATAAGTTATGGAACAGTTAGGTGTAAGTTTAGAATAATAGCATAGGATATGCTTATAATTTGCCATCAGCTAAATAGGACTAATTTGGATTATCAGTGGTCAAACTGGGTGTCAAATGATACCTCGGGAGATATGTAAATACGTTAGACTAGGGCTTCGCACTGCGGAGTAAGACGCCGCTCTATTATTGGTTGAGTAGCCTAGTTAGGACTTGGAGTTGGTTACCGACACCGTGACACTGAGCCTCGAAAACTTGGAGTTGGTCACCGATAGCATAACACTGGGTTTCGAAACTAGATTGGTACATCAGTACCGTAGCATAGTCCGAGTGAAAATCTATACTAAGACATTAAGCTGATTTGCATAAGAAGAGTTGAGATTTTGATAACGTGGTACTTTATCTTTCGAGCTATGGTTTGGTTTGAAAGCTTTTCTATCTAATTATGTTTTAAATATATGATGATTTTTTAATGTTTTCAGTTTTCAAGTATTTGGTTATATTAGCATTACTTGTTTAACTTGATGAAATGTGGCTGGGAGAATGCCTGAATTACTACCCATTGATTGTGGCTGTTATGTATATAACATGACAGGTATTGGTTTTGTTGGGTTCGAAGAGTGAGCTACCGAGTAGTTAGATCCTACTATGTTTTTGTTTTATTTATTATGGATTGTTGTTGAACATTACTTTCTATGTTTTAATTTTTAGCCCTTTTTAGCAAAAATGGCAGTTGTATTGACTATCTTTTCGGGAATGTTTCCCGTGGATTATATTTAATTTAATCCGAGTTTGGTGATTTAGTTTTATCATTGTGAATTTAATCACATTCCACAGTCTTTTCGCCCTTATTTTCCACTAGATTTTATACGGGATTACAATTGGTATCAGAGCATCACTGCTCCCGGCGCTCACACTTTGATTTCTAGGCAAGAAGACTAATAAATGACTGATTGCGTTAAAATGAATTAGGGAGAGAAATGGGTAGAAACAAAAAAGGACTTGTTTGCTAGCTTTTGTGTTTGTGTAACTCAATCACTAGCATTGAATTTATGTCTTGTTCCCCCAACGAAGAAGGTGAAGGGACGAGGACTTGTGCTGCAAGGAAGATACAACGGTGGTTTTCACCCTAGATTCAGTTTTGCTGAAGTTGCAGACCAGATGACCAAGAATAGACTCAAGTTTCACGATGGTGCAGTAGACCAAGAGATGATTACACTGTGGATCTATCAGATAGAGCGACCCATGATTGGTATGTTTATTTCTCTACAAGAAGATGAAGTGATCTAGTGAGCCCTTTTGCAACTCTAGAAGCCTGAAGATTCCTTCTTTGATCTCAGATCTTGTTATTCTGCAATTAAGGTTTCTCTTCTTTCACTCTTACAAATATTCTTTTCGTATTCTGGTGCATGAATCCTTATTCGTGATCCTTCCTCTTTTGCTATTTATTCTCTTGAGATTCATTGGTCAAACTGACTCTTTCTTTGTGAACTGAGATGGAAGTCAAGCGCGATTGAGGTTTAGTGGAACTTTGTTACTTTTGGTTTGAGGGTAGTGAGTTTTACCTTGAATGTCTAGTCTTTTAAGAGCTTTTACTTATGGATTAGCTTGAATGACTACTAGTAAATGGAGTTAGGATTTTGATGTATCTAATTTATATATGATTTTACTCCCTATTTTAGCTCGGTTTTATTTGATTATTATACTTTTATTAGTTATTTGTGAGCTAATTCCGTGTTCTAGGTGTTTTGCTTGTATTCACTGCATTTTATAGGAAATGAAGCATTCGGTAGCTTTTTCCCGTCAAGTTAGCAAGCACCAAAGTTCACGAGGCTAGTGGAAACAAGACTTGAACATGGAGGGGCGTATTGGGAAATCCCGAGCATGGAAATCCCGAGCATGAAGAAACCAACTTTGTTTGGTGGACAAGTAAAGAGATGAAGCCCAAAATGAAGATTAAAGATCAAGCTTAGGATTCCCTTTTTGCAATTAGATGAGGGAATTAAGAAGAGTTAAGACGGGTCATTGGATTCCCTATGATAAATAATCAAAAATGAAAGAAGAAAATTCGGATTACCACTTCCCGATCGGGCTGGGGTGTCCCCGACCGGGGTGACCCGTATTTAAGACGCTTGCGTTTTGCACCTCAATATCCTATATAAGGGGTCTTGAATCTGTAATTTAGGTCACACTTCTTACGCCTAAACACACAATATTTCAGTTTTCAGAATTATTTTAAATTTCCTTTAAGCTTTCATTGTTAGTCTAAACAATTTCCTTTAAGCATTTCCATGTAATAATACAAGTTTCTTTGCAAGTTATTGGGTTTTGTTTGTGTTCTTCATATTCAAGTTCCATTTCCTTTCTTACAGTAATCTTATTTCTAGTATTGTTTCGTTAATTCATATGTCATTTTCGTTGTTAGTTAGTTTGTTAAAATCACCAATAGCTTGTCATTATTCCGCTCATTCCATTGTTACATCGTTATCACTATCGTCATACACATTTTTCATATTGTTGCAAAGTTATTACATTTTATTGCTAAGTTATTTTCCTTATAGTTAATATTTAGTATTTTCATATTTATGTTTACTCATAGTCATTTTGTTAATTACGTAATTAGTCTCATTTCTAATATTTATGTTATCATCATCATTTAGCATAATCTTTATTCTAAACATTCATTTAGTTATAATTTTATTATAATCATGCTTATCATCTCATATGTTATTAGTTTAATTTCTAATGTGTGTGAGTAGTTCATTTCTCTAGGGATTAGGGGAGCCATGCATAAATATTATTTGTAATTGTTGAAATAGAATGCTATAATATCGTTTAAAAGTTTCTATCACATGCTTGTACTGTTTTGTTAGTCTTTGATTATTGATCACAATCTTAGATTAAATTTGTTAAATCACTTTTAAAAGTCGAGAGGCACGAAATTGAATTAGACTAAGTATGTTTTAGTAGAACGATCTAGTAATAGCGAGAGCTCACTAGAACCCGTTCTATGGTTGACAATAAGGCCAAGAGGTGGTTGTCGTTAGACCTAAACAATTATCGTTATTAAGAATTCCTAAGTTGACATGAGCATTTACATAATTTCACGTGTGATACGATTCCCCTAGGCTCTTTTATTATTATTATTGATTTTACATTATTTTATAATAGTTTTACCAATCAAACCAAACACCAATCGTAACCGACCCTGATAGAATTCTATTCATAGCATTTCACTATGCAACTCTCGTCTTCTTGTGTTCGACCCCTACTTTACTACATTCATTTGTTCGCCAAGTCTAGGGTATTTTTGTTAGGTGTGCGATAGCCTATCAAATTTTGGCGCCGTTGCCGGGGAGCACAGTTTTGTTGCATTTTGATTTGTTGATTTCTATCTTATTTTCTTTTGTCTTCAGAAACATTTGTTCCTTGAGACCGTTACTTACTAATTTCTTGTAGTTGTTGTCTTATGCCCAGGTCCTCTCGCACCGGAGAATTGCCGGAGCCCGAGAGAACCTTCCATAGCCGACTCAAATATTTCAAGGACCTTGCCGATTCTTCTAGTCCCGGTAGTTTGGCTCGCATTCGTGCCAATTATCCACTTTGTGACGAAGAAGAAGTTTCTAGTTCACCATAACCAATCAAGAAGATGGTGAAACTTTCCGATCATTCCAAGCCCACCGCGGCTATGCTTCATAAGGGTATCACTAGTACCTAAATTGGAGCCACCAATTTCGAGATCAAACCGGCTTTCATTAGCCTAGTGGAGAGAAGGCAATTTGGGGGGGAAGTCCTTTGGAGGATCCCAATTTGCATGTGTAAAACTTTTGTGACTATTGCTCAATGCTTAAGCAAATGGGAGTCACACAATCTCAAATAAGGGAGGTAATTTTCCCTTTTTCGTTGAAGGACAAGGCTAAGCTATGAATCAATAGCCTTGATAGAACCGCCATGGAGATCACCAATTGGGATACTTTGGCTCTTGCTTTTTATCAAAAGTATTTTCCACCGGAGAAAACACAAACTTTAAGGAGTCAAATCACGGGGTTCCGTCAACAAGGGCTAGAGAGCTTATACGAAACTTGGGAAAGGTATAAGGAGTTTCAAATACAATGCCTACATCATGGGTTGGATCCTTGGTTTCTAGCTATTACATTCTACAATGGGTGTTGTGTCGAGTCCCGACGTGTTCTAGATTCCGCCAATAATGGGCGGTTTGATAAAATTGACACCGATATTGCTCATGATACAATTGAATCTATGGAGATTCATGATTCACAATATGTCAATTTTCAAAGTGTACCATTGAAGACTAAGGTGAAGTCTTCCGATACATCCGTTTTGAAAGCTACGCCCAAAATGCAGGTTCATCTCTTG